>NC_049255.1:13162439-13792439 GCF_011100685.1 Canis lupus familiaris | reverse complement strand
TAATCCCAGACTCAGTAGCCCTAAAACACTGGGAAAGTTGCCCCAACCTTGTGTCGCAGATTCCATTATCTGTAAAATGGAGATTAAACATAGCACCTACCTTGCACATTTGCTGTGAGGATTATATAACCATCAAAACATACAGAAATGTGACTGACACATAGTGCTGATAAAATGTCAGCCTTTGTTATTGAGTCTCTTATTTGCAATTCTAGAAGCTGGAAGGCAATGTATCAAAGCCTTCAAAATTCTAAGGGTATGTGATTTCTTCTCAAGTATTCTATTCCCAGCCAACTATTAGTTACATGTGAGTGAAATATTTTTAAAATTTCAGATATGCACAATCTTAAAAATTTTATCTTCTATGAGCATCTTCTCAGGGATCTGTACTCTGATAAAGCAAAGAAGAAAACTAAGAGAGAGGAAGACATGGAATCAGGAAAAAAGGAAATTGCATGCAAAAGATGGAAAGAGAATTCCCAGGCTTATGGTGAAAGGAGGCCCCAGAACAATAGCTAAACTTTAGCTAGTCCAGCTGTGGGAAGTCAGAAGGCACTTGGGAGACTTTCTTAGGAGGATGAAATTGATGCTTAATGTATATGTGTATATCGAAATGAGATTTTCATAACTGGGGAAAAGTTTGTGAATAAAAGAATTACAAATACATAGGAAGCTAAGAATAAACAACAACACCCTAAAAAGAAAAAAAAAAAACAATGAAAAACAATTAGGAAAACCAAAACTTGTTTAGAAAAGCAAAAGTAATAATAATATTCAATATGACTGACTAAGGTTCATGTTAACCTGGTTATAATGCTATACACAATGTAGTGATATATTCAAAATTATGATGAAACTGTCGGGAAGACAGGGTAGAGAGTAAAGGTATGTGTGTGTATGCTGGGAATAGAGGCAGTGAAGGAGAGCTAAATTATGTTTCCATAGTAGGAAGTCAATAAATGCCTTGAACTGAAAAAAAATCAAGTGTGTTTGTTTCTTTCTTTGCTTTTAGAGTGGTGGAAGTATGGAGGCAAATATCCAAAGAATCAGTTAAAAGAGCTGAAAGTGGTTCCTTTAAGGAATAAAAATTGGAAAAAGGCAGAGTTCTGCTGTTTTTCTGTAATAAGCCTATACAACAATTTGATTCTCAAATTTATGATCATGTGTAACTTTGATTAGAGCACAATCAAGTTAAATTAAATAATCACCTTGTGTTCAAGGTGACAGAGCTTGAAAGTAGAAAAACTAGGATTCAGTATCCCTCCTCTGCATATATAGATACTTCATTTTAAGAGGTGGATAATATGCTATTGAATGAATATCTCCTAATTTATTTAGGCAATCCTGTTATTAATCCTGAATGTTTTATTCAAAACTTTCAGTATTATTACATAACAAACATCCTTATATCTTCAAATATTAATCTCTGACAAAATGTCTGATGATTTATTTTAGAAAATATCTAAAAGCTGACATAGGAAAAGACGTTAGGATTCAAAGCCAATGGCCAAGAAAGAATTCTTGAGAAGTCTTTGGTGCAAAAAGGTGATTTTATAAAAGCACAGGGCCAGGACCCATGGGCAGAAATTGCTGCACTGGGTTCATGAGGGGTAGGGCATTATACACTTTCAAGTTGGGAAGGGGTTAGGGATACCATAAGTCTCTGAGGAATTTTGGAAGCTAGGTTTGTTTCTAGGACCTTGAGGAGGCTAGCTATTGTTGAGAAAATGTTGTTTACTACCATCTAATAAAACCTGTCATGAGACCCTTCAGATGTATATAAGTGGGTCATATGCTTGGAGGATGCTTGGTAACATATATCTTGAGAGGTAGACATAAAGGAAGTTTCCAAAGGAATTTGTATATATTTGAAGTAGACTCATATCTGGGATTTGAGGGATCCTGGGGGTGTCTGTCTAAGACTGCCTTTTGCCCTTAACAAAGTGTCAGCATGGAGACAGCTGAACTCCTAGAGTAAGGTCACTCTGCCAGTTTCAAGGACTTGTCAATGGGCTATAAGTAATAAGGAAATTTATTTTTTTTTACTTTGTTTCCCACATCAGTCAGTATTCACCTTTGGGATTCTTGCCTTTGGTCAGGATCTTTGGGAGAAAACATGCTATCACACAAAGTTATACAATACCGACTCTGTTTTACTTGGTCTTGCAGGGGAGGAAGACCTTCTACTGCCCTGTGGCCCTTCATGCTGGACTTAGAATTAACTTGATATGTGACAGATTGACAGGAGAAAATCCAATTTAATAGCATGTGTACAGGGAACCCGCAGAGACAAGAGATCCCAAAAACATGAGGCCGCAGGAAGCTTATGGGAGCTAAGGGGAGCGTGAAGGTCTGAGGACATAAAGGGGAGAAAGCTCATTAGGCAAAATGGTAGAAAGAGATGTTTGGAAAAACAAGGTTGTCCTGTTATGCAGATAGGTTCCTTAAGTAGAGAGTCTCCATTAATAGCTCTCTTCCTGTTGCAGGCTCTGCTTTCCAACATAAATTTAGGCAGTTATGGGGGAGGCAGACAGCTTTTCCTGCATCTGCTGGGTTTTTATTACTTTTAACTCAAAATAATCTTTATGCCAAGTGGCACGTTTTGGGGTGTCTCACCCTGCACCACTTCAGTCTCATAAAAATAAGCTTTATTCTGAATTGAGGGAAATTAATTATCTTAGCCTCTAGACACAGCCTTTCATAAAATACACAATTGTGTATTTTATGGCTATCTTAAATTTATACAGTGCTTTTCTCTTGAAAATATCTATTCAATACTCATTTAACAAACACTTAAGTGTATAGTGTTCTAGAATATACCAAGTCCTGGGACACAATGATAAACAAAACAGTCCCTGCCGTAAAAGCTCAATCCTTGTATAGGATTTATGAAGCAACCTCGGAAAGTTGAGATGATCTTGGCAATTGAAGAAGAAAATTACTTCTGAAAGTATAAATGTCTCTATAGTGTAAGAAATAGAGGTAAATAACTTGACTTCTTTATTGCCAGCCAAGAGCTCACTCTCTTGAGATATTTAAAATTAAATATTTAAACTAATCATGTACAGAAGTATCATCTGAGTACAATGAAATATATGACATGCATATATGACTCAGACACCTTGTACTCTCTATTCTGTTTATGAAAATCGATGGAGAAAAGACTTTTCATCATATGAAATGTATAGAATGTCCCCAAACTCTGTTTTCTCTTTATACATTCTCTCTAACTTAGTTTGTCAGAAGAGGAATTTTATCCTACTTCAGAAAACACAATTCAATACTGTTACATGGTCGTTTCTGCCTTTGAACTGCACTGTCAATGACACTTCAAAAGAAACTAGATATGGAACCTGACACATACATTAAAATGTCAACATTAAATTATATCTCCATGGTTAAAAGGAAAAGCCTCACAGAATTTTTACCCACCCCTGATATCCTATTGGCCTGCTTCTCAGTGAGTTTCTCTTTGTCTAAAAACTACTTATGTGACAGAAACATGCCTCCTCTTTTTTAGGCAGATCTAGAGTTATAGCTCTCTTAAAAAAAAAAAAAAAAAAAAAAAAAAACTATTTAGAAGCTTAGAAGCTATCCTCTGGCCCTAAGAAGCGAAGATAAAATCACTTTTATTCTCTGATCCTCCTCACAATGCTGTAAGGACTTGGTTTCCCTTTTGAGAAGTGGCTTAGTGATTAGAATGGAGTCAGAGTATATTTGTAGAAAGACAGATTAGTAGGCCAGGTCAGCACAATAATGGGATAGTGTTATAAATATCAAGGAACATAACTCTCCTGTCCTGGTGCTACTGAGTAACAAGTTAAGGAATCATTATCTGAATGTCTCTGGTATCAAGAGGCCATGCCTTTCAACATGCTTCAATGAAACAACTCACAGATATATCCTTCTATTTTTTAAACCATTTCCCTATTCTTATGCTTCTTTTTGTGTAGTACTGAAAAAACAATAGTTTTATAAGTCAGATAGATGTAGGTTTCTATCCTGATGCCACTTAATAACTATGTCAATTTGGGGATCCCTGGGTGGCGCAGCAGTTTAGCGTCTGCCTTTGGCCCAGGGCGCGATCCTGGAGACCCGGGATCGAGTCCCACGTCGGGCTCCCAGTGCATGGAGCCTGCTTCTCCCTCTGCCTGTGTCTCTGCCTCTCTCTCCCTCTCTCTGTGTGTGACTATCATAAATAAATAAAAATTTAAAAAAAATAACTGTCAATTTGGTCTGAAGCTCTTTAAAGTTCAGATTCCTCACCTGTGAAGAGAGGGAAATACTCCAAAGGAGGTGGGAAATAACTCTGCAATCCTTAAGTGTAGGCTGTGCATAGTGGTGGTTTCCCTTGTGGTGATTTCTTTTTCCATCCAAAGAGCACAGTGTAGAAAAGAGGAAAAACAAGAGACTTTGCAGTGGAAAAATCTGACACGTCCTCTCCCAAGGTTAACATCAACAATGATGAGCATGTTGATAACATATACCCTTGATATCATGTGATAAGGATGACACTTTTCCTCTGTGATCTTCCTCCCCAAAAAACCCATAAACCCCAGTGTAATTATGAGAAAAACATCAAAAAAAAAAAAAAAAAAAAAAACTAAACTGCAGGACATTCTACACAATGCCCCAACCAATACTAGTCAAGAAGGGGGAAGTGGCATTTATCTTGTTATGAAGATCAAAACATTTTTAGCTATGACATAGTGTTAGATAATTACATATTGTTCAAAACATACATTCCCACCCTGTTGACATTAGGTTTGGCCACATGATTTGTTTTGACAAATGAAATGTGAGCAGAGATGAAGTGTGTCCTTTTGTGCTTCTGTCCTGTGATTTTGTCATGCTATTTCCCCTCTGAAACCTCAATGAATGCCTTGTTATCAGTCAGCCCAATCCTAGGTAAAGACAATGAACTGCCCATTGGCATTTAACCAGTGATAGACATGTAGCATAAGAGAAAGGAATGTTATTGTATGCTACGGAGATGTTTTTGTCATTTTATGACAGCAAAACTAAGCTTAGGACCTAGCTCTAATCAGAGCTGAGGACCTAGTCCTAATCAAGTAATTAAATTTATAACTTTCTCCCTTGTTTCTCTTCCCTTCTCCTCTCTCCATGATTCTCTCCCCTCTCCTCCTCTTCTTCTACCAACCTCTCTTTCTCAGATTAGATTTGCTGATTTCTAAATTTCTTCTTCCTCTAATAACTGTCTTTAGATTTGAGCATTCCAACACCTCTTCTTAAATTTGCTCTTAGCTATTTCCATCTTTTTCATTTTTCCGGTATTTGCAGCCAGAAGCACCAGTGAATTACTGAGGTTCAGATAAAATCCCTCTGCTACTCATCTGCTTTGCTCTTTATTTTCCCCACATTTGTGTCCTGATGAAATCAGATTAAAATTAACATCCAGAAATCCTTTGGATGGAAAAAGAAACCACCACAAGGGATGAAGGTGGTTTTTAAAAAGGTTAGAAGTTGGTTATAAGCATGTAAGTCTCATACTTTATTTTTTTTCTTTTAGCAGCAGCTATCTCCTGAACCACTGCCCAGTTGCCAGCTGCAAGTCCTAGCTCCAAAGTAAGTCCAGCCAATTCTAAAATTCTAGTTGACTCATCCAACCTTCCTGTTCACTCAGGGCTTACTTTAAACACCCAAAATGACTTAAAATATAGATTCCCTCATCCTGAGATATCAGCACCTGGTATGTGATGCAAAGGGCAAATGGGCAGAAAGCACTCTTCTTAATCACGTCCAATTTTAGTATCAAATGCATGCAACTTTTATGAGAACATAATATCATTATATTTTTCCAACCTTCACAAAATAAAACTATGTATTCAACCATTTTTACAGGAAGTAAATGTCCACAGCACAAAGCCAGAAGAATCTCTGAAGGGCAATTATAGCAGACAATAAAAGGAGCCAGTGTTCTGAAGCCAGGCACAGTTCACATCAGCTTTGAGATTAATTTCATTGGTCCAGAGAGAGCATTACTGACTGCCATCAGGTAAACATACACACAGGGTTTTTTTTTTCAGTCCTGTAAAAAAGATTGAGGGGTTTGATCCTCCTCAATTTCAATCTGAAAATTCATAGCCCTCTAAAGTGTTCATTTACCTCTCTCATCTGAATAGGATATGTCTGCTCACATGGGTGCTTTGGGCATCTGGGAGCAAAAATGGAGGAGAAAGTCAGTCTGCAAGAGTAAGTTATTCAAGGGCAGCCCATATACTTCCTCCATGAAAAATCCTATTGGCATAGCTGTGCTGGGGGATTAAAGGAGACAATCACATAACAGTAGGATGTTATGGTGGGAGGGGAAAGAACATTACTGGATTTCAGGAAAATGCAAAATGTTCTAGAAAAGAAACTGGTATAGCATACATTTTTGTGGTATAAAGCTTTAGATGTAAAGTTGTGAAGGACAAAAAATTGCCCAGTTTTGCCATAATTGGCAACTAGACAAAATTTGTATAAATCTGCTTCCAAATCCTATTGAGATCTGATGGTAACTGGGATTCTACAGCTTCAAAAGAGCTTATTTTGGCAATTTGTAAAAATCTCTGCAGAATTTCCACTACTATTCCTTTCTTGGCTAAGCAAGAGGGGGAAAAAGGAAAGGGATAGATGGGACAATCCAAGTGGAAAACATAATTGCCTTACAAGTTTTGTTAGCAAACTGGTCGCTAATTTTTTGAGATCACTATGGAAACTTTTGGAAAATTTTTATTTTTCCCTGTTGCTTGCTCAGTCGGTTTTGTTTGTGTGTGTGTTTTTTAGATTACTATCTGCTTTAAATCTTATTCTTAAAGCTTCTTTATGGGAGCAAGAACAAATTTACTTAAAAGAAAAGAACAAATTTACTAAAACTTTATACCTTTTTCATGTACAAAGTTCATTATACTGTCTTGGTAATGGTTTTTAAAATACATTTTTGAATATGACTTACACCATCTCCTTGAAGGCAAAGCAGGAAAGTCATATATTAAATATTCTGATCACCACAAAGAGTTGCTAGGAAGAATAAATCAATAGAAACAATTAAAAGTGTGTCAAACATAATAAAAAGAACAATTACCAATCAAACAGATGGTTATCATCTTGACAGTTTGAGACAGAGGTTAAGCCCAGAAAGTACAGCATTTGAATTCATGAGAGAAAGGAATGCACTCTTAAAATATTAAAAGGTAGAATCCAATACTTTTCAGAATATATTGTCTTGTGTCTTGTTAGGACTTGACATAAAGCACTCATGAAGTCTAAATGAAATATAGTAAGTTGCTAATATTCTGTGTACTTGTGGCTACATCATTGTAGAAAATTGTTATTTTGAAACTTCAATATTCAAACATTAGCATATTACATAAAAATAAGGGGGGATGGACAGAGCACTAAGGTGAATTGCTAGGAATAAAATTCCCTGGACTGCTTCTAGCTTCGAAGTCTGGCTAAACAAAATCTTTGAATTGAAGGAGTATGAAAAAGGAACCTGAAATTTTAGGAGTATGGTGAATGCATTCTTCGTGGAAATGGGCACTAACTACTCACAGGTATAATTTATTTCCATGTGTACTGAGTCTAAATGATACAGGTATTTGGAGTTACTTGATAAGTAACATAATATGCTTATAATAAATAATAAATGCTAATATAAATACATAGAGAAAAATGTGTTCTGGATGTTTTATTCAACCATAGTATTAGTCATATCACAGGACTGACCTATAAATTGTTCAGATTTGTTTGTACATATCTTTGTTAGTAGTTTGCCTCAATGTTGAATACTCTTCCCCAAATCTCTCTAACACCCTCAAAAGAAAAAATTCATAACTTTTTATCCACTCTATAAGGATTCCTAAGAAGTACTTATTTTAACCTAAGTCAATTGTTCAATCACTTGTTTCATTGGAGTAGTGACTCCTTGGCTTTTCATTATAGGAGCTACCTTCTACTCATGCATGTGATCTTGTGTTCTCCTGATGGAATAAAAATTGGTGCATTTGTGCCTTTCCTAGTGTGCTCCCTCCTCCTGAAATGCCCATGGCTCTAAACACAGTAAATGTAATCCATACTTTAAAGCCTAGGTCAATGGCACCTTCTTCTTGAAGATTTTGCTGTCCAGAGTAGGCAGTCAATAATTAATGTTTATTTATATTATTAAAGTGTGTGGTTAAATATGTAAATCAACCAGGTTTTTTGTTTTGTTTTTTGTTTTTTTTTACAAAATTTATATCATATAGTTGCTTATTTCTAGCTGGTGGTATAGGATTTAAAACTAGCAGTGAATTTCAAAGATTTGAATTAAAAACTTCATACTATCTCTGCTACTAGTTAAAAAAAGAATTCTAAGATCTTATGTTCCAATGGTGGTTGCTTTTTGTTTTTTCTTTTTTTCTACAATAATGTGTTAGTTTCCTTTTTTCTTTCCTATTACTTTGTGCAGCAGGCTTGTCTTATCTTCTTGTGCATCTTATTTTATCATGATTACTATTTTCTAAGATTCATCACACAATAAGCTAATATGTGGATGTATTATTATATCTGAAAACATGTCATATGCACGAACTCTTCTTATAGTTTTTTGTTATAGCTCAGTTTTTTTAAATGGAAGTTATACATTTTTACTAAAGGAACTTTGGCTTTTAAGAGAGTTTTTTTTTAATTTAAGACAAGCACTTTAAATGTTTTTATTATCATTTTGATCATTACTACTACTTCTCATACAATTTTATTTTATGAATAAATTTCCCAAAATGGTGATTTTGGCTTCCCAGGGACCGTTTATGCTTACTTTAGGGTTTGTGTTAAGGTTGCCAAACAAGTAACTTCAGAATTAGCAAGGTATTAGTACATTAAATATGAAATGGGATTTTTAAAAAGTGTATATTAGTGGATGGCATTTGAATTCCTCTTAGGGAGACAAATGTTTTTGAAAAGGAGACTGCCTGTGGTGTGGAAGATGAGGACTGAGGCTTATACTATGAAAGGAAATATATGGAAGTATTAGCTAACTGTTCAGCTTGGAAAGTTATCACAAATTTGGGAGTTTCAATGAGGATAAGAAAAGTAAAAGAAGGATTTGTCACACAAGGCAAGTGCTCAAATTATACAGCCAAAGACAGGAGCCTGAAGACAGCTAGTTGATGAATAATTTCTTTTAGCTATTTAAGGAGTTTTAAGGGAGGGATTATCTAATATTCAGTTTTAAAATGTTTTCTATGCAACTTTGTGCTGTACCTGCCCTCTTCCATTGCCTTAAAACTTGAGAAGTCATCTACACAAATAATTGACATGATTTTGAAGAAATCAAGGAAAAGTCTTTGCCCTATCCTGTTTTGTGTAAGACAGAGCAAAAAGAATCATCATTGAGGGTGAGATAACAGTAAGACTCAGAGTTCGGCAAGAATAGAAAATGGGAACTGCTGATGTACATGAAAACACCAGTTAATAAACATCTCTCTGAAGGTGGGGTGGTTGGGAAAGAGTGTGGGTTTCCTTCTTCCTGAAGGGATAGAAGGGTTGAGTCGATTTTATGTTGATCTTTCAAAAAAGGAATTAATTTGATTGACATTTGGGATGCACCTATAAGTGATAAATACCAGGCCTATAAAAATTATTTTGGAAACTTTTATAGAAAGTGGCACTATCAATGCAAATGTTTTCTTTGTCATCTAGTTATTTCATATTTTGTATGTCCTCTGTAGGTATGTGTGCTCACACTGGGATGAGGAATGGAAGAGAATCCAAAAGCCATGGCTTGGGTTCAAATCATGATTTGTAAATACTGTGGTGAAACTAGTTCATGCCTGATGCTTCACTAACTGTGAGATGCTGGGAATGTATCTCAGTAGTGTCATGCTTCAGGTTTTGTTTTTGTTGTTGTTTGTAAAAAGTAAATAATAATCTTGAATAGTTTTGAGGATTAAATAAAGTAGCATGCAAAACATTAAGCACAGTGCCTGGAACCAAGTAAGCTACCATTACTTGTTGAATGCTACCATTATTTGTTTATTTGGCTTTAAAATTATTATTTAAAGAAGATTAATTTTAGTAAAATTATTCACATTTCTTTTGGTTCTTATCATTCCAGAAAGCATTGTCTGTAAATATTTGAGAAAGAGTTTTGGAACAGAATTTTAAAGCATTTAGGTTTTTCAGCCCATATCAATGTCAATCTCATGAATACTATAAATGTATACTAATGTATGAAGCTTAAAGGGAAATCTAAAGTGACCTTAGGGCATCAGATTCCCTCAAATCCTCCTGCCAATTGATTTGTCATCCTGGGACTGAGTTGGCCTGGGTTGGGACATAATCCTTCACAGATGTCCCATAAACTGAAAAAATCACTAAGAATCCATAGCAGCTGATGGTACAAGAGCCTAAGTTATAGTGTCACAGTCTGCATGTTGAATATATAATGCTGCCACTCTAAATTTACTTTGGAAAATTTTCTTTTATCATCAAGATTTAAGTATCAGAGTTTAGGACTTCCTCCATCTTCTTGAGTCTGGCTTATAAATCATAAACTAGAGATGATGAAAAAGATTTTTTTGTCATGGTAGAAGGCAACTCTTTCTTAAAATTGAGAAAATTGAATCCCAGCAATGTTAGTAACTTGCTCAAGTTCCATAGCAAGTCATGGGCTTCTTTCTAATGAAATAAAAGTAGAAGACTAATATGGTTACCAAGAATGACAGGTAATTAATTAGTTATATTAATTACCTGTGATATTGGGGCTCAAGTATAGCCTTACCTATACTTAGCGTAAGGTACCATGCACACTCTGTACCCACAGAAATTCAGAACTCATAGACTTCTGCAGAGCTCCAGACATATATTCAACCACTCATGGGTTCTCTCCATCTCCACCTTTAATGCCCCATAGGTATCCCCAATTTGCCATATCCAAGATTAAACAAACAACTCTGCTCCCCTCTCAAACACATGTAGTTGAGGGCTGGACATCTGTATTTTCACAAATCTCCCTAGACAGTACCAATGTGCAACTAGGATGATGAACCACTAGACTAGAGAATACCCATCTCCTTAACACAGCACATAGATTCTGAAAATTCCAGGCCCACATCTCCAATCTGATCCTCTGCTACTCTGTGCCTGGCACTTTGTACTTTAGGATTATAATAGCTGCAGTTTATTGAACTTGATACATGCTTTCACCCTTTTGCACACTGTGTTCCTTCTCTCTTCCCAGATACCTAGCAAACCTTTCAAAACTCTGCTCAAGCAGTGTCTCCTGTGTAAGAATTTAACTGACCTCTTCAAGCGGAGTTCATGGTAATTCTGGTTCCACTTTACTGTGTATATTATTCTATTATTACATTTATAATAACTCACTTAAACGATTGGCTTCTTATTGGACTGTTTATAGACTTATTTATAAATATATATATATATATATATATATATATATATATATATATATATTTTGGCATGATGGAAATGAAGTTTTTCCTGTCTACCACCATTTCTCATTTCTCCCATTTGGACTTAGTACAGATTTTCCTGATTTCATAAGACCATGTTTTCTCCTGTACATGAAGGGACCATGAACATGCTCAAGGCCATATCCTGCTTGTTACCTGTAACAGAATTCTAGGGATTGGCAGCCAAAGGAAATAAAGTCAGCAGCCTAAAGATTGATGACCACAGCCTGAAGTACTACTAATTGATCAATTAAACAACACATATTTATTATGTATCTGTTCTATGTTTGGCACTATAATGGACATCCTAGCATTACAACATGTAGTCTTTGCTTGAGATTGCTAACTCTCTAGATTGCCACCTTGACCCATATGAAAGACTCAAGATATATCAATTATATTTGCAACTTAACTGATAGAGAGTACTAACATTTACCTCCCAAACCTTAAAATAATAATAATAAGCAATATATTATATGATTTGTTTATAAGGGTGTTTTCCAGCCTTATAGCAGATGCCTACAATTCCTCCAGTAGAGTCTCATCTTATTAATGTAAAGGTCTGATCCTTGTTAAAATGCAAATAACCTCTGGAAGGAAAACATTGTTACTATTAATTATATATGCCTTCCTGTTAATGAAATACATAGTAGATTTTTTAGAAGACAAAGGATGAGAGCAAGAGAGAGTATAGAAAAAAAGGCGGGCAACCCCGGTGGCCCAGCGGTTTGGCGCCGCCTTCAGCCCAGGGTGTGATCCTGGAGTCCCGGGATGGAGTCCCGGGATGGAGTCCCGCGTCGGGCTCCCTACATGGAGCCTGCTTCTCGCTCCTCCTGTGTCTCTGCCTCTCTCTCTCTCTGTCTCTGTGTCTCTCATGAATAAATAAATAAAATCTTAAAAATGAAAAAGAAAAGAAAAGAAAAAAAGGCATGGCAAGCAGGCAAAAAGTTAGGTTGAGGGGAATCCTGGGTGGCTCAGAGGTTTAGCATGGCCTTGCCCAGGGTGTGATCCTGGAGACTAAAATTTGACTATTTCTAATAATTTTCAAAAATTTCTGTACTAATATTGAAAGTAAATATGTGCTAGAGTAGGCAAATCAAAAGGTTATTAGTGATAAAGCCACTATTTTGGAGACAACCAAATTATTCAATGATGGGAATAGTTCAATTTAATTATGATATTTGTAAGCATTGTACTTATTTGCAACCATTATGATATTCTAGGACAGTATATAATTTCTTAAGTTGTTATAGGATAGGAAATACACTCAGGATAAATAGTGAAGTAGAAAAATTCATATTATAAAATAACATATATTGGGGCACCCAGATGGCTCAGTCTAATTGTCTGACTCTTGGTTTCAGCTCAGATCATGGTCTTGGGGTCATGAGACTGAGCCCCACATCAGGCTCCGCACTTAGCAGGTAGTCTGATGGAAATTCCATCTTCTCCCTCTGCCCCCCACCCCTCACTTGCACTCTCTCTCTTTCTTTAAAATAAATCTTTAAAAATAAAATAGCATATAATATGTGATGCTAGATTTGTGAAAAAAAAAAATGTATACATTGACAGAAAAAAGATGTAACCCTGATGTTAATAGTTCAAACCTTTGCAAGAGTTGGAGGAAGAGACAATGAACATTAATTTTAAGGAGATAAAATTTTTTGTTTATCTGTGTTCTTTAATTTTGTTTTGAATTACAATTTTAAAACTTTTATGAGCTTTTTAAAGGAAGTATTACAGTTAGAAGTTATAAAATTCTAAGGCATTGTGTAAGATCACATTGAATTATTAATTTTAAGGGGATATAGGTGTGAATGTGCCAGTAAGTACACAACCAAGAGCCCCAGTGAGTATTATGCAAAGAGCAGAACTGTCAAATTTGGTCAAATGATTATTATGCAAGGTCCTTTATATGACAGAAACAAACTCATCTACATAAATTTTAATTTATTTTTACTTTATGTTTTAAAATTTTAATTTCAGTGTAGTTAACATACAGTGTTATATTAGTTTCAGGTGTACAATATAGTGATTCAACAATTCTGTACCTTACTCAGTGCTCATTATGATAAGTGTACTCTTAATCCCCTTCACCTATTTCGCCTATCCCAACCACCTTCCCTTTGGTAACCATCAGTTTGTTCTTTATAGTTACGAGTCTGTTTTTTGTTTGTCTCTCTTTTTCTTTGTTTGTTTCTTAAATTCCACGTATGAGTGAAATCATATGGTTTGTCTTTCTCTGACTTATTTCACTTAGCTTTATGCCCTCTAGATCCATCCATTTTGTTGCAAAAAGCAAGATTTCATCCTTTTTTATAGCTGAATAATATTCCATTGTGTGTATATGTTTCATTTTCTTTATCCATTCATCTATCAATGGACAGTGGAGCTGCTTTTATAATTAGGCTATTGTAAATAATGCTGCAATAAACATAGGGATGCATTCATCTATTTAAATTAGTGTTTTGTATTCTTTGAGTAAATAGTAGTTGAATTACTGGATCATATGGTAAACCCAAAACTAATAAAAGTAAGGAAATAATAAAGATTAGAGCAGAAACAAGTGAAATAGAAGCTAAAAATATAATAGATCAGGTCAATGAAACCAGGAGCGACTCAAGTAAACAAAGTCAGAAATGCAAGAGGAGAAATAACAGCTGACACCACAGTAATAAAAAGGTTTACAAGAGAATATTGTGAAAAATTGTATGCCAAAATTTTAGACAACCTAGAAGAAATGTATAAATTCCTAAAAACATGTAACCTCCCAAAACTAAATCAAGAAATAGAAAATCTGAACAAACCAATCATCAGCAATGAGATTAAATTAGTAATCAAAAATACCCCAACAAACAAAAGTCCATGACCAGATGACTTCACAGGTGAATTCTATCAAACATTTAAAAGAAGTATTAATAACTATTCTCAAACTATTCCCCAAAATAGAAGAGGAAGAAAAGCTTCTAAATTAATTCTATGCGCCCAGCATTACCCTAATTATAAAATGAGATAAAGAAACTATAACAAAAAAACTCCAGGCCAGTATCTCTCTCTGATGAACATAGAAGCAATCCTCAACAAAATATTAGCAAACTGAATTCAACGATACATTAAAAGCCATTCACACAATCAAGTGGGCTTTATTCCTGGATGGTTCATTATTCACAAATGAATCATGATACATCATATCAACAAGAGAAAGGATAAAAAACATAGGATTATTTCAATAGATGCAGAAAAAGTATTAGACAAAGTACAACATCTATTCATGATAAAAACCCTCAACAAAGCTGACTTAGAGGGAACATACCTCAACATAATAAAGACCATATAGGAAAATGACAGCTATCATCATTCTCAATGGTAAAACACTAAGAGCTTTTCCCCCTAAGATCAGGAAAAAGATAAGGATAAGGATGTCCACTCATCATTTTTAGTTGACATAGTACTGGAATTTATAGCCACAGCAGTCAGACCAAAAAAAAAAAAAAAAAAGGAATAATAGGCATCCAAATTGGTAAGAAAGAAATAAAATGTTCACTATTTGCCAATGACATGATACTAGATATAAAAAACCCTAAAGACTCCGTCAAAAAAACGACTAGAACTGATAAACGAATTCAATAAGGTCACACAATACAAAATCAATATACAGAAATCTGTTGTGTTTCTATAACTAAAAATAAAGTAGCAGGAGGGAAATTAAGAAAACAATTCCATTTATAATTGCACCAAAAATAATAAAATAGTTAGGAATACATTTAGCCAAGGAGGTGAAAGACCTATACTCTGAAAACTAAAATACTGATGAAAACGATTTAAGATGACACAAATCTAAATGTAAAGATATTTCATGCTCATGGATTGGAAGAACAAATATATTAAAATGCCTCTAGTACCCAAAGCAATCTACAGATTTAATGCAATACTTATCAAAATACCAACAACATTTTTCATAGAACTAGAAAAAATAATCTTAAAATATGTATAGAACCACAAAAGACTCCAAATAGCCAAAGCAATTTTGAAAAAGAAGAAAAAACCTACAGGTATCACAATCCCAGATATCAAGATATGCTGCAAAGCTGCAGCCATCAAAACAGTATGGTATTGACACAAAAAAAGACATATAGACCAATAGAACAGAATAGAGAGCCCAGAAATAAAGCTACACTTATATAGCCAATTAATCTTCAACAAAGGAGTCAAGAATATGCAATGGAAAAAAGACAAATGATGTTGGGAAAACTGGACAGCTACATGCAAAAGAATGAAACTGGATTACTTTCTCATATCATACACAATAATAAACTCAAAATGGATTAAGGTCTTAAATATGAAACCTGAAACCATAAAAATCCTAGAAGAGAGCATAGGCAGTAATTTCTCTGACATTGACCCTAGTAACATTTTGCTGGATATGTCTCCAGAGGCAAGGGAAACAAATTCAAAAATAAACTATCAGAACTACATCAAAATAAAGAGCTTCTGTGTAGCAAAGGAAACAACCAATAAAACTAAAGGACAACAGAGTAAATGGGAGAAAATATTTACAAATGACATATCCAATAAAGGATTAGTATCCAAAATATATAAAAAAATTTATACAACTCAAGACCAAAAAAAACAAATAATCCAGTTTAAAAATGGGCAGAAGACATGAAGAGACATTTCTTCAAAGACACCTAGTTGGCCAACAGACACATGAAAAGATGCTCAACATCACTCATCACTAGGAAAACGCAAATCAAAACCACAGTGAGATACCACCTCACATCTGTTAGAATGGCTATTACCAAAAAGACATAAAATAATAAGTGTTGGCAAGGATGTGGAGAAAAGGGAACTCTCCTGCACTTTGGGTGGGAATGCAAACTGGTGCAGCCACTGTAGAAAACGGTATGGTGGTTCCTCAAAAAAATAAATAATAGAATTAAAAATATTTAAAGTCAGACGAGATTTGCAAGATGAACAACTCCATTCATGGAAATAAACACTTGACCATTAAAGATACTAGTAAGAAATGATGGCAAGTGCCAAAATAGATGATCTACAAATATAAGGAAGATTCCACATGTAAGTGACACTGCATGTACCCTACATGTTTCCACTTCTAAGTCTGGGGAAATTAGCCATTCCAATGACATCATTCATAGAAACCATAAAAATTAAATATGAAATTCAAAAGAGATGATGTATTTATATGTCTGCCTGTACTTGTATTTGTTGCCCTCCCTTGAACTCTGAGGATCAGATTTTGGGAGGCTGTTCTATTTTTTCAATAATTAACTCAAGGGAGCAGTAAATCAGAGATTAAAATCTCCTCATATAATTCTTGAATTCTCATTTCTTTATTAAGCTTACAGAGTATCAATGGTATTATAACACAAAAAGTCTAACTTTTCCATTAATTTCTAAAATACCTGCTGCAAGCAGAATCAAAATTAACAAAAGAAACAACTTAGAAATAATACAAAGATCTCTATGATGCATTAACACCAGGAGGAATTTAAATACTACATGCAAATAGCAAATGACATTTACAAAGCACATACCCTGTCTAATTCTTCTGTGAGCTAATATGGTAATTACAGATGGCATATTTTCCAGCAAAATCACCACTGAGAATACGGCAGCCAGGAATATTTCAGTCATGGGGGAAAAAGCCACAAAGAATTACTGAAACTATCACCTATCACCTACTCAGACATAAAATTCAGACTGTTTATTTGGTTAATACTGACTGACTGATCCTTTTTCTTCTTAGAATGAATGTGAGAGGTTGGGAATCCATGTAGAATAAATATCATATCTATGTATCTGTATATATATCTGTACACATATTTGTACATATGCACATAAGTATAATTTGGGCTCAGTATAACATATTGAGTAATCTGATGCTATGGAAAATTAAGACTACCAATTCTGAAGAATATCCAGTTTATAACCAAGGGGTGTACCTTATCTAGCAAAGGCATGCTCTAAAACAGTTTGGCTTACTACAACATTCCGCAGTGATGGAATCATCCTATCTGCACTGTCCAACATACTAGCCACTAGCCCCATGTGGCTATTGAGCAATTGAAATATCTTAGAAAAGAAAAGAGAGACAGAGAGAGAGAGAGAGAAAAGAAAAGAAAGAAAAGAAATGTGGTTAGTGTGACTGAAGAACTAATTTAATATATTTTCTTTAATTTTATGTAATTAAAATAGCCAGGTTTATCTGTTTACCACCATATTGGGCAGTACAGCTTTAAAGTAAGGAAGCTCAGGAGATGATGACATGGGAGATGACAAGGGAGAAAAACTCCATTTGCTTATCAACTGCTTGCATATGAACAAACTGAGCTTCTCTTCCCTTCTACAGAAGCCATCCACATGGATTGGTGACTGGAAAGATAATGATGGAAGACACACAGGCTATTTGAGATGTTTAGGATTATTTCTTGAATTTGAGTATTGTATCTTATTCATCTCACATATGCAGTAAATAGTGCAATTCCTAGAATAGAATAGATGGTCAATATTTAATTTTGATATTTTGATTCAGGTACATCTGTTTGTGAAAATTAGGGACAAATCCAAGCATCTGAATTCTACAAATATTAAACAAACAAAAAGCAGTTGATTGTGTTCTCTTGTCTGTGATTTGTGTTCGACTAAACTGTGGCTACTTGTACATACCTGATAAATACTACCATGTTGGAAATCAGACATTTACATTCTATGTAAAATACATAGAATGTCTTCATAAATATATCTTCACATACATAGATTTGATTTAATTTTTTTCCCACACCTGTATAAACAATGGCTACATGAAAAAAATCTCCATATTGTGTAAAACTCTGAATATACTATTATATTGTTTCGTTTATATTCTAGGTAAGATTCTAAGTGCCTATTTCACCTTATAACTTAGAATAAAAGCTTATCTCAGTTAAGTACCATGTTCCATTTTTAAGGAGAGCTGTATATTCTTTTGAAGGAATATGAACCTCTTGGTCTTGGTAGCCAAGAAGCTCTGACAGACAAAATAAAAGATAAGGCTCACTGTTGGAAGACCATTCAATGGCTTTCTGCATGTCTTTCAAGTGAGGCACTATTCTTTGTTCTGTTTTTTTGTTTTTGTTTTTTGTTTTTTGTTTTTTTTAAGGATGTTTATATACCAAACAACCTTAAAAGATAGAGAGAACACTTCCCTCTGGAGCAAAGCATAGGCAGACCCATTATAAAAGATTTGGGTTCTCTGAGTCCAGAGTTCTTGTCCTGTCATGCAACCCCTTTGTGCAGATATCACCTGGTTTTCTTTGCACCATCCTGTGACAGCAGAGGCTCAGGGAATAGTGCAGGAAAATGTAGATACTCTGGCTACTGCTAATGCCATGAATAAGAGTCCTTTTTCTCTGATTGAGGAGTCTCATGAATTCTTCCAGCATACATGAAACTGGCAGGCTGATTGTTAGCTTGCAAGTAGGTTAAAACCTCAGACTCTTGACAGTTCTCGATACTCTTTTATGTTGCAGAAATCCTACCCTAGGTTTCTGATGTGATTCTCTGCTTCCCTAGATTACAAGACTCTTGAAAGTCATTTTATTTGCTTTATTTTATATGTCTTTTTAAAAACTTGCAAAGTCAAATATCTTCATCATTTCAGAATGATGATAAATTATATGGCTGCAACTTTCTACAGATTTTTTTAAAATGTAATATGGTTCTTTTGTATAATAGGAGTGTACATAGGTCGTCTTTCCATCTGTATGTTTTTATGATGGTAAAATACCCATAATATAAATTTACCAGTAGGAACATATTTTAATCTTTAAAATTAAATGCAATAACTAAAAGAATGGAGAATTTAAGAGCAAAACAAGCTCTTAAGTAAGTTTCAAGGTCTTCATTAAAAGATGAGAGAGGGGAAATCCAAGACTCAAATCAGATGGGAAAGTTGGAGCATTATTATAGAAACCTTAGCTCATTGTTTCAAAAACTGAAGTGAGAATTAGTAGAAAGCAAAAAAGAGCAATTTCAGGGTAAGGTCAGTCATGGTAGCAAAACAGCAGTCAGGGTGCATCAAAGGACACAGTGAACAGAGCAAAAAGGCAGCCCACAGAATGAGAGAAAATATTTTCAAACCATACATTTGAAAAAGAATTAATATACTTAATATTGGACATAGAGAAATTGGAGCCCAGTGCATTATTGGTGGGAATGTAAAATGGTGTAATCACTATGGAAAACAGTATGGAGGTTCCTCAAAAAATTAAAAGCAGAATTACCATATGATCCACCAATTCCACTTCTGGGTATATACCCCAAAGAATTGAAAGCAGGATCTCAAAGAGATTATTTGCACATACATGTTTATAATAGCATTATTCACAATAGCTAAAAGGTAGAAGCTACCCAAGTGTCCTTTAAAGGATGAATGGATAAATAAAATGTGGCATATACATACAGTGGCATATTAGCCTTCAAAAAGGAAAGGAACTCTGACATATGATGCAACATGAATGAACTCTGAGGACAGTATGCTAACTGCAATAAGCCAGTCACAAAAAGAAATACTGTGGGATTCTACTTATATGAGGTATCTAGAGTAGGGAAGATCAGAGACAGAAAGTAGAATGGTAGCTTCCAGGGGTTGGGGGAAGGAAGTAAGAAGGAGTTGTTAATGGGTACACAGTTTCAGTTTTGCAAGATGAAAAGAGTTCTAAAAATTGGGGCCGTACAACAATGCAAATGTACTTAATACTGTAGAATAGTATACTTTAAAAATGATTAAGATGATAACTTTTATGTGATTAAAGTTTGAAAACACACATACACACAAGACGAAGAAGAATAGAATGTGGTCAGGTTTTCAAAGTGGAGTACAACTCAGGAGTTCATAACCCTGAGCCCCAAAGCTAATCTCCATATAGTCTTCAAGGCTTCTCTCAACCTACCTAATCACAGTGGCCTTAAGAAGAATACTTGTTTTTCCTCTTGCACAAAGGGTAGTCTTGAAGTCAATTAGACACATTTTGGAGGGGTCATAAACATTTTCGTATTAATAGTGTCTCAAAATAATGGAATTACCCCCTCTTTTTAAACTGTAAAATGATTTTTAGTTATACAGGTAATGGTATCATTTATCCCCTTGTCAAACATTAAAACATTATAGATTAGGTCAAAGAACCTTGATGACTGAGGTGGAAAATCTCGGGTGCCTATCCCAACATTTATCCTCCTTTTTTGCCTTAGTAATGAAACCCCTCATTTGACCTGGAGACATGGCCAGGTAAAATAGCAACAACATTGTCCAGCCTCTCTTTTAGCTAGAATCCACTACTTGACAAAATTCAGCCTGATAAAATGTAGATGAAAATGTTATACAACATTATCTGTGAATTGCCTTAAAGAATAACTGCTACATGTCTTGTGTTCCTTTTCCCCCTTCATTCCCCCATCATATTCCCTGGAATTTAGAAGTAATTACTGGCACTTGAATAGTTATTGTGGGCATAAGAATGAGGTCACACCCTAAGGATGACAAAAGAATGCTAAAAGTAGCCACTCTCCTTAACTTCATGTAATCTTCATACTTGTACTGCGATCACTGAAATTCCCTATTGTGAGAGAATAATTCACTATTAAGTAGATTTTTTGTCACATAATGTTAAAACTAACCCTGAAAAACTATCACCACTATTTGGATCCCCTCTTTGAGCTATCTCACTCTCATCTCAAGGTAAGACTGTCATCAATTTGGTGTGGATCCTTCTACACTTGTCCTGTAGATTTATGTGCACTCACAGAAAATATATAGTATTGGTTTTTGAGATTTTATGTTTTCTTGTCAAAATGTCATCACAGATTATATACTGTCTATACTGTTCTGCTACTCACAATTGATGTAATTTTAAGTTTTGTATATTCTGAAGCATATGCTTTCAAACATGAAAAGATGATATGCAGCCTGACTTCAGCTCAGAATGTTCCTTCAATGGACAACTGCCTTCATATACTGCCCAAGATATATGACTGCTAAAATAATAATAATAATAATAACAAAAACAACAACAATAACCATATAGATAAATGTCTGGAGAGCACGAAATGGCTTCTACTGATAAAGTGACTTTAGAAAGTTGGCCCTGTTACTTCTCTATCCTAGATTTGCTAGGTAACTTAAGATGTAACTTAAGATGATAACTTAAGGAGGAGTGTCTGATTTACTCTATATAAATGGAAATCAGGTTGGAAATGTAAAAAGTCTCCCATAGATCTTTTATTCTAGAAGTTTAAGTCAGAGGACTTTTCTGCTTCGAAGCAGCTATTTAAACAACAGAATTTTATATCAGTGTGGTTTTTCATAAGAAACTACAGCAGCAAATCTGCTGTGACATATACATCCATTTCCTGTGCACACTGAGAGGTGTGCCCTCCTAGCATTGTTGTAGTGGAGGCATTTCACCCAACATACTAATGCATTGCATTTGATTGGTAATTTTCAGACCATGACTAGAAATGCCTAATGAAGTCTATTTGGAGACAGATTAAAACTTATATTTTGTTTCCTACAATGTTATTCACTGGTATTTCTGCAGAATTCAAGAATAATAAAAACTCAGCACTAGGTTACCACAGGGCCAGGCACATGTAAGATACTTAGTAAATGTTCTTTGAATGAATGAAAGAATGATTTTTTTCACTGAAAGATTCATAAATAAAACAAACTAGTCTCTTAAAAGTAATTTTTCATTTCTGTAAATGAAGGTGTTTTCTTCCTTTCCCTTGTTTCGGAAGTAGAATGGTCATGGTTTCATGAGGAAAGGTGAGGTTAAATGACATTTACTTTATTCCTTTGGAGACTTTCTGTCATATTCAAGGAACATCAATAACTCCAATTCTGAGAATTATTCAACCCAGTCATCAATTCAAAAGGATTCTTTTTGTGCTAACAGAACCTCATTGGCAATTTGTGTTTTGTGTTGTAAGGAAATATAGAACTTCTCTGCTAATGAATGAAACTTTTCAACAATTTGCACGACACCCTGAAGCTCAAGCATGGGTAGATTACATAAAGTTGGCTGTGACAAGCCCAAACCTACTTCTTCAAGGTCTAGATCAGTTTTCATGTTTTCACTGGCGGGCTTCCCATACTGACCTCTCCCTGACTGTCCACTCTGCTCTCTTGATCAGGGGACAGATGCAGAATGCAGCATGTGGTCTTAGCAAGAATCCTTCCTATGGCCTTAGCCGTTTATTGTTTACAAAATACTTTCCCATGTCCCATCCTCCTCCTCACAACTACCAAACAGGAAGTTGAAGCATTCACAATGGAAGCTCTAATTCTACACTAGATAAGGCACTAAGTGCCTTTAGCCATCATCTCATTTATGTGGCTTTACTGTTTGAGAGAACCTTAATTTCATCACTTTGTAGATGTAACTTTGAATAATTTTTAAACTTCTCTTAGCTTCAATTTCCCAACCTATAAAATGGGAGAGTTGTTATATTACAGAGCTCAGACATGCCAGATGGTGGAAGAGTGGGGTCCTCAACTCACCTGGTCCCACAAATTACCTAGATAACTTTCAAAACATCCTGAACACCTACAAATTCAACCTGAGATGTAAAGAGAGAACAGTCGGAACTCCACAGAGAGAAATGTTTTCACTTCTAAGAAGGGAGAAAGTCGGAAAATAAATAAAAATAAAGTTGGGGAGGGGCACCGCGAGGAGCCAGGCTAAAGCGGGGTGGCAGGAATGTTCAGCCCTGGAGAAGCGGGAACTTTAAAAATCCGCTCTGGAGTTTTCCCGTAATGAAAAGTGCTCAGCAGAAAAATTGGGCAGAATCACAGGAGGGGCAGTGAAGCCTCCAGATTCCTGGAGTCACTACAATAGGAAGGATGCCCAAGGGAAAGTTCACCACTAACCGCGGGCTGTCTTGGTAAAGGGCTGGAGCGCTGCAGCCCCCAGGGCATTTGGGAGAAGGCAGTAGGTCAGGTGGGCGGCTCCTGACGAAGATGTCTAAGCTCTTGTTCCCTTTGGGAGCCACAGCCCCTAGGGAGCGGGTTCCAGTGGCACAGGGTCCTGGATCCCAGGGCACCCAAGCAGACAAAGTTGAGGATCCTTCATTCCCCTCAGGACAAGCAGAAGTGGGGAGGGCACAGGACAGAGAGAAGTCTCCTGCTGCTGGATGCCCCTGAAGCTGTGCAGATCAGCGCACTCACACCACCCATGGAGCATCTAGGCCCGTGTGGACTTGCAGCTGCGGTAGTTACTCACAGGGAACTGACTCCACAGCTAGACAGCTGGCTGCCACCATTGTTGTTCTTCCTCTGTGTTTCACCTCCTGCCTGGGAAAGACAGGCTGCCAGGGAACAAAGGCCTCATGGGGCAAACAGCTCACATGCAGCCCAGCACAGGGTGGGGGGCATCTCCCCCAGGTACACACACCTGGAATCAGGACAGCAGTCCTGTCCCCCAGAAGACCACCTGGGAGAACAAGGGAAGAGCAAGTTCTTGACTAAGCAGCACTGGAAAGCTCCAGGACTGAGGGAAAATAGTATGTAGAACTAGAGTCCCCCTTCTTTTTTCCTTTTTCCATTATGACTCATTTTTATATCAGACTAAAAATTTCCAATATTTTTTCTCTTTCCCCACCTTAATTACAATATTTTACCAGCTCCTTATTTTTAAGTTTTTTTCCTTTTTGACTTTCATATTTCTACAATTACATGTCTTAGATTTATTTTTCACTTCTGGATTCCCTTCAACGTATTCAATTTAATTTTGGGAGATATACAAGATATGGGTTTTTGTTTTCTGTTTTTTTTTGTTTTGTTTTGTTTTGTTTCTGCCTTGTTTTGTTTTACAAAAGTGGAAGTTAATACCTTCTAAAATACGAACCACATACATCCAGAACCAAGTGGAATACCATGTTGGTTCATTCTGTAAGATTATGTTCTCTTTTCCTTCCCATTCTGTCCCCTCTTTTATATTGTTTATGTTTTTGTGGTCAGTGTTGGAGCTTTCTATAAGTATTGCTAGATTATATAAATTTGGGATTGAGCACCTTCTAACATACAGAAAAACACTCAGAACAAAGAGGATCACCCTCTAGGACCCCTCAGATAGACTACACTCTCTCTCCACTATCACTTCTTCACCACCACCATCCCCCAACCTCCCTTTTCTTTTTTTTCCTTTTTTCTCTTCTTCCTCTTTTCTTTACTATTTTCTTTTTTCTTTTTTCATTTTTCTTTGTGGTTTTTGACCTTTTATTTTTACTACTTTGTTTTAAAACTTGTTTTTCACTTTAGTGGTCCTTTTATTTTATTGTGTTCTGTTCTTCTTTTCATTTTCTCGTCTCTGACCTCTTCAGAATCATCTAGGGTGTATTTTACTTAGGTCGTGGTTGATATTTTTGACTCTATCCACTCATACGATTGCACTGCACTGGACAAAATGACTAGAAGGAAGAATTCACCACAAAAGAAAGAACCAGAAAGAATACTCTTTGCCAGAGTTACAGAATGTAGATTTAAATACAATGACAGAAAGTCAATTCAGAAGCACAATTATAAAGCTACTGGTGGCTCTTAAAAAAAGCATAAAGAACTCTAGAGATTTTGTTACTGCAGAACTGAGATCTAATCAGGCTGAAATTAAAAGTAGATTAAATGAGATGCAATCCAAACTGGATGTCCTAACTGCTGGGGTTAATGAGATGGAGAGTCAGTGACATACAAGACAAGTTGACAGTAGGAATGAAGCTGAGGAAAAGAGAGAAAAACAACTAAAAGACCATGAGGAAAGGTTAAGGGAAATAAATGATAGCCTCAGAAGGAAAAATCTACGTATAATTGGGGTTCCAGAGAGCACCGAGAGGGCCAGAAGGCCAGAAAGCATATTTGAACAAATTATAGATGAGAACTTCCCTAATTTGGGGAGGGAAACAGGCATTCAGATCCAAGAGATAGAGAGGCTCACCCCCCAAAATCAATAAAAACTGTTCCACACCTCAACATTTAATAGTGAAACTTGCAAATTCCAAAGATAAAGAGAAAATCCTGAAAGCAGTGAGAGACAAGAGATCCCTAACTTATATGGGGAGAAATATCATATTAATAGCAGACCTCTCCATAGAGATCTGGCAGGCCAGAAAGGGCTGGCAGGATATATTCAGGGTCCTAAATGAAAAGAACATGCAGCCAAGAATACTATATCCAGCAAGGCTCTCATTCAGAATAGAAGGAGAGATAAAGAGCTTCCAAGATGGCAGAAACTAAAATAATATGTGACCACCAAACCAACTCTGCAAGAAATATTAAGGGGGACTCTGTAAAAGAAAGAGGAAACCCTGAGAAACAAACCACAAAAACAGGGACTGAATAGGTATTACAATGACACTAAATTCATATCTTTCAATAGTTACTCTGAACGTGAATGGGCTAAATGATCCCATCAAAAGACGCAGGGTATCAGACTGGATAAAAAATCAAGATCCATCAATTTGCTGTCCACAAGACCTCACTTTAGACCTAAGGACACCTACAGCCTGAAAATGAAAGGTTGGAGAACGATTTACCATTCAAGTGGTCCTCAAAAGAAATTTGGGGTAGCAATACTCATATCAGACAAATTAGAGTTTATCCCAAAGTCTGTAGTAAGAGATAAAGAGGGACACTATATCACACTTAAAGGGTCTATCCAACAGGAAGACCTAACAATCATGAGTATTTATGCCCCTAATGTGGGAGCTGTCAAGTATATCAATCAATTAATAACCAAAGTAAAGATATACTTAGATAATAGACTAATAGTAGGAGACTTCAACACAGCACTTTGTGCAAATGACAGCTCTTCTAAACACAGCATCACCAAACAAACTTGAGCTTTAAATGATACACTGGACCAGATGGATTTCACAGATATATACACAACTTTGCATCTGAACACAACTGAATACACATCTTCTCAAGTGCACACGGAACTTTCTCCAGAATAGACCACATTCTGGGTCACAAATCAGGTATCAACTGATACCAAAAGATTGGGATTGGCCCCTGCATATTTTCAGACCACAATTGAGTTCAAACTAGAACTCAATCACAAGACTAAATTTGGAAGAAACTCAAACACATGGAGATTAAAGAGCATCCTACTAAAAGATGAATGGGTCAACCAGAAAATTAGAGAAGAAATAAAAGATTCATGGAAACTCATGAAAATGAAGACATAACCATTCAAAACCTTTTGGGATATAGCAAAAGTCCTAAGAGGGAAAAATATCGCAATACAAGACTCCCTCAAGAAATTAGAAAAACTCTATTATACAAGCTAACCTTGCACCTAAAGGAATTGGAGAAAGAACAGCAAGTAAAACCTACACCAGGTAGAAGAGGGAAATAATAAAGATTCAAGCAGAACTCAATGAAATACAGACCTGAAGAACTGTAGAACAGATCAACAAAACCAGGAGTTCGTTCTTTGAAAGAATTAATAAGATAGATAAACCACTGGCAAGGCTTATTAAAAAGAAAAAAGACTCAAATTAACAAAATCACTAATGAAAGAGGAGAGATCACAAACAATACCAAGGAAATACAAACTATTTTAAAAACATATGAGCAGCTATATGCCAATAAATTAGGCCATCTAGAAGAAATGAAAGCATTTCTGGAAACCCACAAATTGCCGAAACTGGAACAGGAAGAAATAGAAAACTGGAACAGGCGAATAACCAGTGAGGAAATTGAAGCAGTCATCCAACACCTCCCAAGACACAAAAGTCCAGGGCCAGATGGCTTCCCAGGAGAGTTCTATCAAACGTTTAAAGAAGAAACAATACCTATTCTACTAAAGCTATTTCAAAGGATAGAAAGAGAGGGAATACTTCCAAACTCATTTTATGAGGCCAGCATTACCTTGATTCCAAAACCAGACAAGGACCCCACCAAAAAGGAGAATTATAGACCAATATCCCTGATGAACATGGATGTAAAAATTCTCACTGAGATACAAGCCAATAGGACCCAACAGTACATTAAGAAGATTATTCACCATGACCAAGTGGGATTTATCCCTGGGATTCAAGGTAGGTTCAACACTTGTAAAACAATCAACATGATAGATCACATCAACAAGAGAAAAAACAAGAACGTATGACCCTCTCAATAGATGTAGAGAAAGCATCTGACAAAATATAGCATCCATTCCTGATCAAAACTCTTCAGAGTGTAGGGATAGAGGGAACATTCCTCAGCATCTTAAAAGCCATCTATGAAAAACCCATAGCAATTATCATTCTCAATGCAGAAACACTGGGAGCCTTTCCCCTAAGATCAGGAACAGGACAAGGATGTCCACTCTCACCCCTGTTAGTCAGCATAGTACTAGAAGTCCTAGCCTCGGCAGATAACAAAAAGAAATAAAAGGCATTCAAATTGGCAAAGAAGTCAAACTCTCCCTCTTCACAGATGACATAAAACTATATAGAAAACCCAAAAGACTCCAACTCAAGATTGCTAGAACTCATACAAAATCAATGCACAGAGGAAGGAGGGGCAAGATGGCGTAAGAGTAGGGTCCCCAAATCACCTGTCCCCACCAAATTACCTAGGTAACCTTCAAATCATCCTGAAAATCTACGAATTCGGCCTGAGATTTAAAGAGAGAACAGCTGGAATGCTACAGTGAGAAGAGTTCGGCTTCCATCAAGGTAGGAAGACGGGGAAAAAAGAATTAAAGAAACAAAAGGCATCCAAGGGGGAGGGGCCCCGCGAGGAGCTGGGCTAAGGCCGGGGCGAGTGTCCCCAGGACAGGAAAGCTCCGTCCTGGAGAAGCAGGAGCTGCACCAACCTTCCCGGGCGGAAAGGCCTCGCAGGGAGTTAGAGCAGGACCCCAGGAGGGCGGGGATGCCCTCAGGCTACCTGGGACAGTAACAGAGCAACTGCGTACCGGGGAGAGTGTGCCGAGCTCCCTAAAGGACTGCAGCGCACACGGCTGGACCCGGAGCAGATCGGAGGGGCTCGGGCGGCGGCTCCGCGGAGGGGGCTGTGGGCGGGAGCGCGAATCCAACAGCGCAGGCCCAGGAGCACAGGGCGCTGGGGACACAGCCCAGGATCCGGCCTCCCCCCGGGACAGGCAGAGGCCAGGAGGGCCCAGGACAGCAAGGACGCTCCGTCCCGGAGCTGAGCAGATCAGCGGCCCCACCCTGGAGCCTCCAGGCCCTGCAGACGGAGAGCTCTGGGGTTACTGCGGGGGCTGAATCCAGGGCTCCAGAGCTGGCCGCTGCCACTGTGGTTGTTCCTCCTGGGGCCTCACGAGGTAAACAACCCCCACTGAGCCCTGCACCAGGCAGGGGGCTGAGCAGCTCCCCCAAGTGCTAACAGCTGAAAATCAGCACAACAGGCCCCTCCCCCAAAAGACCAGCTAGACAGACAAGTTCCGGGGGAAGTCAAGGGAATTAAAAGTATACAAAATCAGAAGATACTCCGCCGTGTTTATTTTTGTTTGTTTGTTTGTTTTGCTTTTTGATTTCTGTTTGCTTCCTCCATCCTTTTTTTCTCTTTCTTTCTTTTTCTTCTCTTTTTTCTTCTTTTTTTCTTCCTTTTTTCTTTTTTCTTTTTCTCTTTTCTTTCCTTCTTTCTCTCCTCTCTTTTTCTCCTTTTCCCAATACAACTTGTTTTTGGCGACTCCGCACTGAGCAAAATGACTAGAAGGAAAACCTCACCTCAAAAGAAAGAATCAGAAACAGTCCTCTCTCCCACAGAGTTACAAAATCTGGATTACAATTCAATGTCAGAAAGCCAATTCAGAAGCACTATTATACAGCTACTGGTGGCTCTAGAAAAAAGCATAAAGGACTCAAGAGACTTCATGACTGCAGAATGTAGAGCTAATCAGGCAGAAATTAAAAATCAATTGAATGAGATGCAATCCAAACTAGAAGTCCTAACGACGAGGGTTAACGAGGTGGAAGAACAAGTGAGTGACATAGAAGACAAGTTGATGGCAAAGAGAGAAACGGAGGAAAAAGAGACAAACAAAAGACCATGAGGATAGATTAAGGGAAATAAACGACAGCCTGAGGAAGAAAAACCTACGTTTAATTGGGGTTCCCGAGGGCGCCGAAAGGGCCAGAGGGCCAGAATATATATTTGAACAATCATAGCTGAAAACTTTCCCAATCTGGGAAGGGAAACAGGCATTCAGATCCAGGAAATAGAGAGATCCCCCCCTAAAATCAATAAAAACCGACATTTAATAGTGAAGCTTGCAAATTCCAAAGATAAAGAGAAGATCCTTAAAGCAGCAAGAGACAAGAAATCCCTGACTTTTATGGGGAGGAGTATTAGGGTAACAGCAGACCTCTCCACAGAGACCTGGCAGGCCAGAAAGGGCTGGCAGGATATATTCAGGGTCCTAAATGAGAAGAACATGCAACCAAGAATACTTTATCCAGCAAGGCTCTCATTCAGAATGGAAGGAGAGATGAAGAGCTTCCAAGACAGGCAGGAACTGAAAGAATATGTGACCTCCAAACCAGCTCTGCAAGAAATTTTAAGGGGGACTCTTACAATTCCCCTTTAAGAAGAAGTTCAGTGGAACAATCCACAAAAACAAGGACTGAATAGGTATCATGATGACACTAAACTCATATCTGTCAATAGTAACTCTGAATGTGAACGGGCTTAATGACCCCATCAAAGGGCACAGGGTTTCAGACTGGATAAAAAAGCAGTACCCATCTATTTGCTGTCTACAAGAGATTCATTTTAGACAGAAGGACACCTGCAGCCTGAAAATAAAAGGTTGGACAACCATTTACCATTCGAAGGGTCCACAAAAGAAAGCAGGGGTATCCAAAATTATATCAGATAAACTAAAATTTACCCCGAAGACTGTAGTGAGAGATGAAGAGGGACACTATCTCATACTTAAAGGATCTATCCAACAAGAGGACTTAACAATCCTCAATATATATGCCCCGAATGTGGGAACTGCCAAATATATAAACCAATTAATAACCAAAGTTATGACATGCTTAGATAATAATACACTTATACTTGGTGACTTCAATCTAGCACTTTCTACACTCGATAGGTCTTCTAAACACAACATCTCCAAAGAAACGAGAGTTTTAAATGATACACTGGGCCAGATGGATTTCACAGATATCTACAGAACTTTACATCCAAACTCAACTGAATACACATTCTTCTCAAGTGCACATGGAACTTTCTCCAGAATAGACCACATACTGGGTCACAAATCGGGTCTGAACCGATACCAAAAGATTAGGATCGTCCCCTGCATATTCTCAGACCATTATGCCTTGAAATTAGAACTAAATCACAACAAGAAGTTTGGAAGGACTCCAAACACGTGGAGGTTAAGGACCATCCTGCTAAAAGATGAAAGGGTCAACCAGGAAATTAAGGAAGAATTAAAAAGATTCATGGAAACTAATGAGATTGAAGATACAACTGTTCAAAATCTTTGGGATGCAGCAAAAGCAGTCCTAAGGGGGAAATACATCGCAATACAAGCATCCATTCAAAAACTGGAAAGAACTCAAATACAAAAGCTAACCTTAAACATAAAGGAGCTAGAGAAAAAACAGCAAATAGCTCCTACACCCAGCAGAAGAGAGTCAATAAATATTGGAGCAGAACTCAATGAAATAGAAACCAGAACTGTGGAACAGATCAACAAAACCAGGAGTTGGTTCTTTGAAAGAATTAATAAGATAGACAAACCATTAGCCAGCCTTATTAAAAAGAAGAGAGAGAAGACTCAAATTAATAAAATCATGAATGAGAAAGGAGAGATCACCACCAACACCAAGGAAATACAAACGATTTCAAAAACATATTATGAGCAGCTATACACCAATAAATTAGGCAAACTAGAACAAATGGGCGCATTCATGGAAAACCACAAAGTACCAATTCTGGAACAGGAATAACTAGAAAACCTGAACAGGCCAATAACCAGGGAGAAAATTGAAGCAGTCATCAAAAACCTCCCAAGACACAAAAGTCCAGGGCCAGATGGCTTCCCAGGGGAATTCTATCAAACGTTTAAAGAAGAAACCATACCTATTCTCCTAAAGCTGTTTGGAAAGATAGAAAGAGATGGAGTACTTCCAAATTCGTTCTATGAGGCCAGCATCACCTTAATTCCAAAACCAGACAAAGACCCCACCAAAAAGGAGAATTACAGACCAATATCCCTGATGAACATGGATGCAAAAATTCTCAACAAGATACTAGTCAATAGGATCCAACAATACATTAAGAAGATTATTCACCATGACCAATTAGGATTTATCCCCGGGACACAAGGCTGGTTCAACACTTGTAAAACAATCAATGTGATTCATCATATCAGCAAGAGAAAAACTAAGAACCATATGATCCTCTCATTAGATGCAGAGAAAGCATTTGACAAAATACAGCATCCATTCCTGATCAAAACTCTTCAGAGTGTAGGGATAGAGGGAACATTCCTCAACATCTTAAAAGCCATCTACGAAAAGCCCACAGCAAATATCATTCTCAATGGGGAAGCACTGGGAGCCTTTCCCCTAAGATCAGGAACAAGACAGGGATGTCCACTCTCACCACTGCTATTCAACATAGTACTGCAAGTCCTAGCCTCAGCAATCAGACAACAAAAAGACATTAAAGGCATTCAAATTGGCAAAGAAGAAGTGAAACTCTCCCTCTTCGCCAATGACATGATACTCTACATAGAAAATCCAAAAGTCTCCACCCCAAGATTGCTAGAACTCATACAGCAATTTGGTAGCGTGTCAGGATACAAAATCAATGCCCACAAATCAGTGGCATTTCTATACACTAACACTGAGACTGAAGAAAGAGAAATTAAGGAGTCAATCCCATTTACAATTGCACCCAAAAGCATAAGATACCTAGGAATAAACTTACCCAAAGAGGTAAAGGATCTATACCCTCAAAACTATAGAACACTTCTGAAAGAAATTGAGGAAGACACAAAGAGATGGAAAAATATTCCATGCTCATGGATTGGCAGAATTAATATTGTGAAAATGTCAATGTTACCCAGGGCAATGTACATGTTTAATGCAATCCCTATCAAAATACCATGGACTTTCTTCAGAGAGTTAGAACAAATTATTTTGAGATTTGTGTGGAATCAGAAAAGACCCCGAATAGCCAGGGGAATTTTAAAAAAGAAAACCATATCTGGGGGCATCACAATGCCAGGTTTCAGGTTGTACTACAAAGCTGTGGTCATCAAGACAGTGTGGTACTTGCACAAAAACAGACACATAGATCAATGGAACAGAATAGAGAACCCAGAAGTGGACCCTGAACTTTATGGTCAACTAATATTCGATAAAGGAGGAAAGACTATCCATTGGAAGAAAGACAGTCTCTTCAATAAATGGTGCTGGGAAAATTGGACATCCACATGCAGAAGAATGAAACTAGACCACTCTCTTTCACCATGCACAAAGATAAACTCAAAATGGATGAAAGATCTAAATGTGAGACAAGATTCCATCAAAATCCTAGAGGACAACACAGGCAACACCCTTTTTGAACTCGGCCACAGTAACTTCTTGCAAGATACATCCACGAAGGCAAAAGAAACAAAAGCAAAAATGAACTATTGGGATTTCATCAAGATAAGAAGCTTTTGCACAGCAAAGGATACAGTCAACAAAACTAAAAGACAACCTACAGAATGGGAGAAGTGATTTGCAAATGACATATCAGATAGAGGGCTAGTTTCCAAGATTTATAAAGAACTTATTAAACTCAACACCAATGAAACACACAATCCAGTGATGAAATGGGAAAAAGACATGAAGAGGAATCTCACAGAGGAAGACATAGACATGGCCAACACGCACATGAGAAAACGCTCTGCATCACTTGCCATCAGGGAAATACAAATCAAAACCACAATGAGATACCACCTCACACCAGTGAGAATGGGGAAAATTAACAAGGCAGGAAACCACAAATGTTGGAGAGCATGTGGAGAAAAAGGAACCCTCTTACACTGTTGGTGGGAATGTGAACTGGTGCAGCCACTCTGGAAAACTGTGTGGAGGTTCCTCAAAGAGTTAAAAATAGACCTATCCTATGACCCAGCAATAGCACTGTTGGGGATTTACCCCAAAGATACAGATGCAGTGAAACGCCGGGACACCTGCACCCCGATGTTTCTAGCAGCAATGTCCACAATAGCCAAACTGTGGAAGGAGCCACTGTGGAAGGAGCCTCGTTGTCCATCCAAAGATGAATGGATAAAGAAGATGTGGTTTATGTATACAATGGAATATTACTCAGCCATTAGAAATGACAAATACCCACCATGTGCTTCAAGGTGGATGGAACTGGAGGGTATTATGCTGAGTGAAGTAAGTCAATCAGAGAAGGACAAACATTATATGTTGTCATTCATTTGGGGAATATAAATAATAGTGAAAGGGAATATAAGGGAAGGGAGAAGAAATGTGTGGGAAATATCAGAAAGGGAGACAGAACATAAAGACTCCTAACTCTGGGAAACGAACTAGGGGTGGTAGAAGGGGAGGAGGGCGGGGGGTGGGAGTGAATGGGTGACGGGCACTGGGTGTTATTCTGTATGTTAGTAAATTGAACACCAATAAAAAAATAAATTAAAAAAAAAAAAAAAAAAAAAAAAGACTCCTAACTCTGGGAAACGAACTAGGGGTGGTGGAAGGGGAGGAGGGCAGGGGGTGGGGATGAATGGGTGATGGGCACTGAGGGGGGCACTTGACGGGATGAGCACTGGGTGTTATTCTGTATGTTGGCAAATTGAACACCAATAAAAAATAAATTTATTATAAAAAAAGAAACTTTAGAATATTCTAAAAAAAATCAGTGCACAGAAATCAGTGGCATTTTTATGCACTAACAATGAGATTGAAGAAATAGAAATTAAGGAATTAATCCCATTTATAATTGTACCCAAAATCATAAGATACCTAGAAATAAGCCAAAGAGGTAAAGGACCTACACCCTGAAAACTACAGAACACTTCAGAAAGAAATTAAGGAAGACACGAAGAGATGGAAAAATATTCCATGCTCATGGTTTAAAAGAATTAATATTATGAAAATGTCTATGCTCCCCAGGGCAATTTACACATTCAATGCAATCCCTATCAAAATACCATGGACTTTCCTCACAGAGTTGGAACAAATAATCTTAATATTTGTATGGAATCAGAAAAGACCCTGAATGGCCAGGGGAATATTGAGAATGAAAACCAATGCCAGGGGCAATGCAAGGCCAGATTGAAGCTGTATTACAAAGCTGTGATCGTCAAGACAGTGTGGTACTGGCACAAAAACAGACACATAAATCAATGGAACAGAGTAGAGAACCCAGAAATGGGCCCTAAATTCTATGGTCAACTAATATTTGACAAAGCAAGAAAGCATATTCACTGGACAAAGCACAGTCTGTTCAATAAATGGTGTTGGGAAAATTGGACAGCTATGGGCAGAATGAAACTTCTCTTACACCATACACAAAGATAAACTCAAAATGGTTGAAAGATCTAAATGTGAGACAAGAATCCATCAAAATCCTAGAGGAGAACACAGGCAACACCCTTTTTGAACTTGGCCACAGCAACTTCTTGCAAGATACATCTATGAAGACAATGGAAACCACAGTAAAAATGAACTATTGGGACTTAATCAGGGTAAAATGCTTCTGCACAGCAAAAGAAACAGTTAACAAAGCTAAAAGACAACCTATAGAATGGGAGAAGATGTTTGCAAATGACATATCAGATAAAGGGCTAGTATCCAAGATCTATAAAGAATGAACTTATTAAACTCAACACCCAAGAAACAAAAATTGCATCTGGACTTGCGTTGCCCCTGGCTTTGATTTTCATTTTCAATATTCTGTTCCATCAAGACATGAACAGAAATTTCACAGAGGAAGACATAGACATGGCCAACAAGTACATGAGAAAATGCTCTGCATCACTTGCCATCAGGGAAATACAAATCAAAACCACAATGAGATACCACCTCCCACCACTGAGATTGACGAAAATTAACAAGATAGGAAACAACAAATGTTGATGAGGAAGTGGAGGGGGAGGAACACTCTCGCACTGTTGGTGGGAATGCAAACCACTCTTGAAAGCATCCTGGAAGTTCCTCAAAGAGTTAAAAATAGAGCTACCCTACTACCCACCAATTGCACTACTGAATATTTACCCCAAAGATACAAATGTAGTGAAACTCTGGGACACCTGTACCCCAATGTTCACAGCAGCAGTGTCCACAACAACCAAACTGTGGAAGGAGCCTGGATGTCCTTCAACAAATGAATGGATAAAGAAGATGTGGTCTATGTATACAATGGAATAGTACTCAGCCATCAGAAAGGATGAATACCCACCATTTGCTTTGACATGGATGGAACTGGAGGGTATTATGCTGAGTGAAATAAGTCAATCAGAGAAGGACAATCACTATATGGTCGCTCGAATGGGGAATATAAGAAATAGTGAAAGAGATTATAAGAAAAAGGAGGGGAAATGAGTGGGAAAAATTAGAGAGGGAGATAAACCATGAGAGACTCCTAACTCTGGGAAACAAACAGTTGTGGAAGGGGAGGTAGGCAGGGTGTTGGGGTAACTGGGTGATGGGCACTGAGGAGGGTACTTGATGGGACGAGCACTGAATATTAAACTATATGTTGGCAAATCAAACAAAAACAAAAACAAACAAACAAAAACAAAATAAAAGTAGATAATCCATGTAAAGCAAATAGCACTATATCTGGCACATAGGAAGCTACCCACATGAAGGTTAATTATTATTTTAATGATTTCCACTGTATAGAAGAAAAACTGATGTTCAAACAGTTAATTACTTTGCCAGGATCACAGTTAGTAAGTGGTGGGGTCACAAGTCAAAGAAGTATCTGATTAAAACCAGATTCTAGTGAAACCCACCAATGTTGTTTCTCTGAGAATTAAAGTGGCACACGCTCATTGTCAGCCCTGCCCATGTGAATGCAATGAGTACGCAGCAGATTAAAAGCTGCCCAACACAGTCAGAGCTAGTGAAAAACCACGGAGCAGGAGGATCTTCACTTTTGCTTTGTTTACTGAAGGAATTTGGAAATGGTCTTCTGAAACTCTGCTTCTAGAAGATTAGAGAACATGGGGAGTTGCTTGATGGCTTGAACATTTTAATGACCTTATAGACTTGCAATTTCTTGAATCTAAGCCCAACCCTCTATCTCCTCCCTTCCACCATGTCATTTCTCTCTGGCCTCCTCCTGTCCTAGCATCTGGACAACCTGGAAATGCTCTGTTCTCTCAGGAATGTGGTACTAGAAGTAACTAACTCTCTGGTCAGCTATAGCTAGGACCTGCCAGGTTCATTTATGACTCTGAAAAAAGTGCAGCTCATCCTTGGGTGCTGTGTGTTAAACATTTCCAAGCGCTCAAGCCCACATCTGTTTGTTGCCAAATGGGCACTCTTATCTACTCCATTCTACAGTTTCTAAGAGGATATAGGTACAGGAACACAAAGTAGATTCTTAATCATGAATTGGCCACATAATAGTTGGATTGGTGATCACCAGGTAAAAGCAGGAGGCACCAAGACCATGAGAATGAGTGTCCAGCACCTTGCAAGTCAGAGGCCTAAATCCTGATCAGGGAGGGAGTACCTTTACATTCTGCTCTTTTTGGGAAATGATCCTGTGTGTTGAGTTAAAAAAAAAAAAAAAAAACAACACCCTGTTTATCTAGTTATATATTTCTATACATATTTAATATGTAATAACTATAGTTTACATATATATATATATATATATATAATATGTTATTTTAAGAAATTTATTGTAAGGAATTGCCTTGTGTAACTATGAAAGCTGGTAAGTTCCAAGATCTGGAGCTGAAGAGCCAGGAGAGCTGATAATGTAGTTCTGTTTTTAAAGCCAGCTGGCTTGAGACCCAAGACGAATGGATATTTCAGTTTGAGTCCAAAGTCAGAAAGAAATGAATATCCCAGTTCAAAGTCAGTTAGGCAGGAATAATTCTTTTTTATTAACAGGAGAGTCAGCTTTTTTGTTCTATTCAGGCCTTCAACAGATTGGATGGAGTCCATCCCCACTGGGGAGTGCAATCTGCTTAACTCAATCCATCTAGTTAAATGTTATGCTCATCATGGGGCATGTGGATGGCTCAGTTGGTTAAATGTCTGCCTTTTGCTTAGGTCATGATTCCAGGTCTTGGGATGGAGACCTGAGTCCAGATCCTTGCTCAGTGAGCCTCTCTCTCCGCCTGCCACTCCCCCTGCTTGTGTGTGCTTTCTCTCTGTCAAATAAATAAAATATTTAAAAATAAATAAATGTTATGTTCATTCAAAACACCTGCACAGAAATCCTCATAATAATATTTGACCAAATACCTGGGCACTTTATGGCCCATTCAAGTTGACACATAAAATTAAGCATCGTATTTAAGATGGTTTGGGAAAAAATAGGTTGTTCTCATTTAGAATTGTTTGCCTTTTCTGTCTCTTTTCTCATGAATGACCTCAAGCCAAAGTGAGTTTCTTGGAGTGACTTGAGGTTATTCAAACTTCTCCACGGTCCAAGGTAGCCTCTTACTAGCCATGATAAAAAATGGAGACTCTGAGAGCTTAAGTAACTTTCCAAGATTACAAAGAATAGAACCGGCATTTAAACTCAGTTCTACCTGTCTGCAAACTTTCACTTTTTCCATTCTTCCTAGGAGGCACCTGCTTCCACTTCTCACTAGTTTTCCATATCCTGTTTAGTCTCCCAGTCAATACCTGCCTTTCAGCACTGCTCACTACCACTCAGAATTTTGTAAAATGTGGACTGCCTTTAGATTGTGAACTTACCTATAACTGAACTAGGGTTGCCTTTCTCTTGTTGGGACTTGATTTATGAATAGAAGCCTCTTCCTGACCATTACTCCTCTTCCAGCTAGTTCCCCTTCTCTATCACTCACTTACTTGATATTCTAGACTAAGGGAAATAAAAGCAGAATGACCAAGTAATAAGTTTAATTTTGAGTTCTGGAACAAACATTTCAAGACCCCTTTCATCCTCCTTCCTTTGTCTCTAGAAGCTCTTGGGGAGTCTAGGAAGAGTACTTCTTTCTCATAGCATTACCCAAAGTCCACCTAACATTTTTAATATCAGCTTTTCTCTGAAGGTCATAGATCTACTCATTGACTGGTAGCAGATTTCTTCTGGCTAGTTTAGGGGCTGGAGGCATTGAACTTAAACACTTAGGCTGTGGTTGGAATAATTAGAGAGAAGCCACAAGGCATGTTCCAGCTGCTGCAGTGCCAAGTGGAGGAAGGCTGGATGGAGACAGGCACCCTGTATTGGGATCAAGGGTTAGTCTGGGCTATTAGTGCCTCAGCTCTGGGGGTCCCAGAGTTATTGCAGCATGTGGAAGAGAAGGGACAAGTGTCCTCCTGGAGCAGCAAGTAGCACCTTACAAGAGACTTTCTTACTGTCTTTTATTTTACTTTTTAATCTTCTTGATATTTTATTTTGTAATGTTGGAAAAAATGAGTTGTTTTTAAGTTATTGTTTCATTCTTGGGCAAGAAAGGAATTCACTTCAATGAACCAAAATGACATTCTTGTGAATGGTTCAGTTTAGTAGCTAGAGGTATTTTGAGAATCCAGAAATGGATGGTTTAGTGAACAATGACAATTTTCAAGGATGTTGTTTTTCCAAAGGTCCAGTTTACATGTAGTTTCTACTGATTATATGAAACATTAAGAATACAAAAAAATCTCTTTGGGAGTGATAAATTCAGAGCAGACAGATGGGAGTAATATTTTCACCAAATTTTAAGCCTTCTTTCCTCACCCTTTATTTAAAATTTTTGTATTGTCTTTATATTCATAAACTATATGAGTTGAATGAATAAACATTTTCAACAATTTTGAAATCATTTTTAGATCTTCTTCCTTACCAATTCTTGATTCACATTCTTTATGTTTTTAACTTGTACTTATATTAATATTTGGTCTAAAATATAATATATCTTATAAAATGGATTTATATGTTGTTCTGTATTTGACTTATAATATGTTATTGTAAGCACATATTATTTCAACTAACTAGTTTTTCATAAGCTTTTACTACTCCAGAGTTTTGGCAAGTTATTTTGGATACCTGTACCTACTATTTATTAAGCAATGTTCAAAAACTATCTCCTATGTTATGAGAATACAGAGATAAATGGACTCTCCCTATCCTCAAAAAGCCATGATTTGAAAGCCAAGCTTTGAAATTTTTTCATACAAGAATTTCTCTAATCATGGCTTATCCAGTTAACATGCTTTGTTTTACCTATTTTAGCAATTATTTCACTCTGTTAATTGATGGAAATTTTTATATGAATATGCGCAAACCCTTCTTTACAGTATATTTCTTAGAATTGGTTCCTTAGCTCCATATTGTGGTAAGCAGCTATGGCCCTAAGTCCATATTTAGGGATTTCTCCTTTGAGCTGATGATTTCATTTTAGGTCAAGGACTCAGAATGTACCTTTGATGAAGTCAAGGTTCTAAATTCAGTTCCTTTGTGAGCCAATTATCTTCACCTGACTTGTGAAGACCTCATACCCTGATCTTTTGTGAATCTTTGTGAGTGTCCCACTGGTTGCATGGGAAGCAAGTGAAAGAGGTGAGAGTGTTGTCAAATCTACCTTTACTGGTGGAAAAACAAACCAAAGATCAGGTCCTATAGTCAGAGGAACCATTTTTATTTAACCATGAGGCCCTCTGCACAGTTTTAATAGCACATGGTCAATGTTTTCTGGATGAATAAATGAATTTGGCCTACAATCTGTGCTATGTTAAGGTTTAAGGGAGGCAGGAAGCCTGTCTGCATTAGAGGGAGAGAGGCCACCATGGGTGGAAATTACACAAGCGGTTGCTTCCAGTGTGGAGGTCAGGAAGCAAAGTAGATTGCTAACATCAGGGAATATAAGCACATCTCACTGCTCCCAACTCTGGGACACAGCACAGGAAAATTATAATAACAACCCTACAAGGCTTTTTCATTCTTAGCCTTTAGGAACTGTAAACATGTTCTCCTGCATCTAAAGCCTTAGACATATGACTGTCTCTGTAATTGCAAAACTGGAATCCTGGAGGGGCAGGTCTATAGAGAAATTCTACATCATATCTGCTCTCTGCTTTTCTCTTTCTTAACATATCTCACACTGTATTGTTTTATAATTGGTTTGTCTATTTTCCCTTTTAAATTTTAAGCTCTTTGAGGGCAACAGCCCAGTGATTCCAGTGTCTGACCTGGTAGGTGTCTGACTTAGTAGCTCTCAGTACATGTTTGTAGACTATATGGATGCTGAACAGGGATTTTGAGAAGGAAGATGTCAGCTGGTTGGAGGAAGGCAAAACTGGAAGGTCTCCATAGAGGTGGTGTTGATAGCTGGAAGGAGCTTCAAGGAAAGCCTAAGGAAAGATGACATCTGTAGTGAGGTGTGTGAGTGGCAAGAGCAGTGCTGAGGAGAGCTCTGACCAGAGTGCAGGGAAGTATAGGGCTCCTGCAGTTGCCTCTGGGTTGAAGTCAGCACTGAGGGGACTGAAAGCCTCAGGAAGCCAGAGTGGTGAGAGCCCAGGAACCAGCAGCAAGAGCAGCAATGCAGGTTAGAAGAGGCTAGGACCCACTAGAATTATCCCTACAAGAATGGATGGAATTCACATTGCCTAAATACTGAGAGGATCAATGTGTCAGTATTATTATACTCATTATAGAAATGAGATTGAAGCTCATAAACATACCTAAGCACAAACTAGGAAGTGGCAGGACTGAGCTTTAAACCCAGATTGTATGACTTCATGTTTAATGCTGCTTTCTTTACAACACACATGCTTAGGACAACCTACCTAAGCATCATTTGGACAAGAAGGTGGATATCTCTGTCTCTGGGCATGGGGCTTTGCATCTCAGCTTTGAAGAACCCGAATTCTGGGTGATAGAGGCCACACACTCTCAGTGACCAATGAGTAGTGGTTTCAGGGTTCCACATGGAGATTCATGTGTCAAAGAACATAGTCTCTGTCACCCACTGGCCAGTAGGGTTTAAGAAAAGAGTTACATTCATATAGAGACAAGAGTAGTTTTATTATATTCTAAATTGTCTATTAGTTTACATTGCACTGTTTTGTTAGCTTAAATTTGTCATTTAGTTGATATTTCCTTCTTAGGGTTATCAATTAAGACAAACTATTCAGCTAGAGGAGTTGAGATGGCAGAGGAGTAGGGGACCCTAAGTTTGTCTGGTCCCTGGAATTCAGTTAGATAGTTATCAAATCATTCTAGACGCCGGCAAAATCAATTGGATATTGGAGAAAAGAAATGCTAGAATTCTACAAATAGAAAAGTGACCCCTTTTTGGAAGGTAGGAAGTGTGGAGACTTAAATCTGGAGCAATATATCAGAGGATATGGCAGCAGGAAGGAGTGAGTTTTAGAAGGCAATCACAAAAATTACCTTTATTTGCTTATAAACAATTTTCTAATTAATTATAAATTAAGAAATATTTAATATTTATTTAAAATTTAAATTTAATAAATTAAATATTTTATTTACAAAATAAATATAAGCAGCTGAGGCCAAAATCAGAACTTTTAGAAGATTGCTACAGTGGGGGACATCTCTAGTATAAAGGTGCTCAGATAGTGAAGCGGCATGTTATCCCAGGTGCAACAGCATGGTTTCAGGATAGCCGGGGTCACAAGAACAGGGGTGCCTGAGTGCAGCAGAGTTCCAAGACAGTGGAGTGGAGAAGCCAACTGAAAATAGTGAGTCTAGGTGAGACTTCTTGCTCAATGTTGCCATAAACTGAAAACCACTGCCTGGTGACAGGACTGCTCTCTGGTCAGGGACCCAGGAAAAGGCAGAAACATGGCAAGACCTTCCTCCCTTCCCTGGGAGGAACAGCCTTCAGGGAGCAAAAGAGCATCAGATAGTGGAATCTGGAGCTGCTTAAACTGAGTCTGGTCCCCTGGCAAGGGAGACACATTTCCACAAGTGCAGGGGTACCTGGGAATCAGTGCAACAGGCCCCTCCCCCAGAAGACCAGCAGGAACAACTGGCTAGCACCAACTTTACAGATCATAGAGAACTGCAAACTTCAGCTCTTGGGGAAAACAGTATATATAGTATCTGTAGTTTTTTGTTTTTTGTTTTTTGTTTTATTCTTTGGTGTTTCAGTTTTATTCTTTTTTAGCTATTTTATTTTTTTCAATTTTTCATTCTTTTTTAAATTTATTTTTATGTATAAGTTATATATATTATTTTTGGTTCCCTTTCATTGTATTGTATCATGTTTTATATATATGAAAAGAAAAATAGGAAAGAAAGAAAAACATATATATAAGTATATATATAATCTAGGTTCTTTTAACAAATGGACTGAAATACACCTACAGGACCTGGTTTATTGTTTTATTCTGTTATTTCTTGTTTGATTTTTCTTATATTGTTTTGTTTTTTCTTCTGATTTGTTTTCTTCCTTTGTTTCCTGTTATTGTTGTTATTGTTGTCTTTTCTCTCTATTTCTTCTATTGTTTTCTGGACATAATAATGAGACAGAGAAAATCACCCCAAAAGAAAGAACAGGAGGTACTACTAACTGCCAGGGATTTAATTAATACAAATATAAGTAAGACATCTGAACTAGAATTTAAAACAATTATAAAAACACTTGAAAAAAAGCATAAGAGACATTAGAGAATCCCTTACTATAGAAATAAAAGAACTACTATTAGAATAAAATCTAATCAGGCTAAAATGAAAAATGCTCTTACTGAGATGCCGTCACAATTGGAGGCTCTAACAATGAGGATAAACAAGCCAGAAGAGAGAATCAGCGATATAGAAGACAAAATGATGGAAAATAAAGAAGCTGAGAAGAAGAAAGACAACTACTGTATCACAAAGTGAGACTTTGAGATCTCAGCAATTCCATAAAGTAAAATAATATCTGGGTAATAAGGTTCCCAGAAGATAAAGAGGGTAGGAAGAAGGAGGCAGAAAGTTTTTTTGAGAATTTCCCTAACCTGGGGCCGGAAACAGGCATTGAATTCCAGGAAGCACAGAGAACCCCCTTCAAAATCAGTAAAAGTAGATCAACACCTTGACATATAATAGTGAAGCCCTCACTATTATATGATTTCAGAGATAAAGAGAAAATCCTAAAAGCATCTGAGAACAAGAGGCCCTTAACCTATGAGGGTAGAAACATAAAACTGGCAGCAGACCTATCCACAGATACCTGACAGGCCAGAAAGGACTGACATGATATATTTAATGTGTTAAATAGGGAAAATATGCAGCCAAAATTACTTTATCCAGCAAGGCTATCATTCAGAATTGAAGGAGAGATAGAGTTTCTAAGACAAACAAAAACTAAAGGAATTTGTGAACACTAAACCAGCCCTGAAAGAAATATTAAAAGGGTCCCTTGAGTGAGGGGAGAGGCCAAAAAGTAACAAAGAGCAGAAAGGAACACAGACATTCTACAAGAACAGTAACTTTACAGGTATAAAATGGCAATAAATTCATATCTTTTAATATAATGATATGAATATAAATGGATTAAATGCTCTAATCAAAAGACATAGGGTATCAGATTGGATTAAAACAAAACAAAACAAAAACCAAGACCCATCAATATGCTGTCTATAAAAGAATCATTGTACTCCCAAAGAAACCTCCGGATTGAAAGTGAGGGGCTGTCATGCTAATGGACATCAAAAAAGAAAGCTGGAATAGCAATCCTATATCAGAAAAACTAGATTTTAAGCCAAATACTGTAATAAAAGTTGAAGAAGGACACTATACAATAATGAAAGGCTCTATCCAATAAGACCCAACAGCTGTAAATATGTATGTCCCTAACAAGGGAGCAGCCAAATATATAAACCAATTAATAACAAAATTAAAGAAACAAATTGGTAATAATACAATAATAGTAGGGGACTTTAACACACCACTCACAGCAATGGACAGATTATCGAAGCAGAAAATCAACAAGGAAACAAGGGCTTTGAATGACACATTGGACTAGATGCACTTCACAGATATATTCAGAGTGTTCCATCCTAAAGCAACAGAATACTCATTCTTCTTGAGTGCACATGGAACATTCTCCAGAATAGATCACATACTGGGTCACAAATCAGATCTCAACTGGTACCAAAAAATTGAAATTATACCATGCATATTTTCAGAACACAATGCTTTAAAACTTGAACTGAATCACAAGAGAAAATTTGGAAGGAACACAAATACTTGGCAGGAAAGAACATCCTACTAAAGAATGAATGGGTCAACCAGGAAATTAAAGAAGAATTTAAAAAATACGTGGAAGCAAATGAAAATGAAAACATGATAGCTCAGAACCTTTCAGATACAGCAAAAGTGATCCTAAGAGAGAAATATATAACAATACAGGCCTTTCTCAAGAAACAAGAAGAGTCTCAAATATGCAACATAACCTCACACTTAAAGGATCTGGGAAAGAACAAAAAATAAAGAGTAAATCCAGCAGGAGAAGAGAAATAATAAAGATTAGAGCAGAAATCAATGATACAGAAATTAAAAAAAAAAAACAGTAGAATAGATCAACAAACTTAAGAGGTGGTTCTTTGAAAGAATTAATTAGATCAATAAACCCATAGCAGATTCATCATAAAGAAAAAAGAAAGGACCCAAATAAATAAAATATTGAATGAAAAAGGAGAGATCACAACCAACACCAAAGTAATACAATTATGAGAACATATTATGGGCAGCTATATGCCAATGATTTAAGCGATCTAGAAGAAATGGACACATTACTAGAAACATATAAACTACCAAAACTGAAACAGGAGGAAATAGAAAACCTGAACAGATCCATAACAGGCAAAGAAATTGAAACAGTAATCAAAAATCTTCCAATAAATAAGAGTCCAGGGCCAGATGGCCTCCCAGTGGAATTCTACCAAACATTTAAAGAAGAATTAATATCAGTTCTTCTGAGGCTGTTTCAAAAAAATAGAAATGGAAGGAAAACTTCCAAACTCTTTATATGAGACCAACATTGATACAGAATCCAGACAAACACCCCACCAGAGAGGAGAATTACAGACCAGTATCCCTGATGAACATGGATACAAAAATTCTCACCAAGATACTAGCTAATAGGATCCAACAATACATTAAAATGATTATTCATCACCACCTCATGGGATTTATTCCTGGACTGCAAGTGTGGTTCAACATCTGTAAATCAATCAATGTTACACATCACATTAATAAAAGAAAGGACAAGAACCGTATGATCCTCCCAATAGATACAGAAAAAACATTTGATAAAATACAGCATTCTCTCTTGATAAAAACTCTCCACAGTGTAGGGATAGAAAGAGCATATTTCAATATCATAAAAGTCATCTAGGAAAAGCCCACAGCAAATATTATCCTTAACAGGGAAAATCTGAGCTTTTCCCCTGAGGTCAGGAACAAGACAGGGATGTTCACTCTCACCACTATTGTTTAAACATAGTACTGGAAGTCCTAGCCTCAGTGAACAGACAACAAAAAGAAAAGGCATCCAAATCAGCAAAGAAGAAGTCAAACTTTCACTCTTTGCAGATAACATGATACTCTATGTAGAAAACAAAACAAAACAAACAACAACAACAACAACAACAACAAAAACCCTCTACCCAAAAATTGCTAGAACTGATACAGGAACTCAGCAAAGTCGCAGAACATAAAATCAATGCACAAAAGGCAGTTACAAGTCTATACACTAACAGTGAGGCAAAAGAAAGAAAAATCAAGGAATTGATCCCATTTACAGTTGTACCAAAAACTATAAGATACCTAGGAATAAAATTAACCAAAGAGGTAAAGGATCTATACTCTGAAAACTATGGAGCACTTATGAAAGAAATTGAGGAAGACACAAAGAAATGGAAAAACATTCTGTGCTCATGGATTGGAAGGACAAATATTGTTAAAATGTCTATGCTACCTGGAGCAATCTACATATTCAATGCAATCCCTATGAAAATGCCATCACCATTTTTCATAGAGCTGGAACAAACAATCCTAAAATTTGTATGGAACCAGAAAAAGCCCAAAGAGCCAGAGGAATGTTGAAAAAGAAAACCAAAGCTAAAGGCATCAATGCCAGACTTCAAACTGTCTTACAAAGCTGTGATCATCAAGACAGTATTTTACTACCACAAAAACAGACCATAGATCAATGGAACAGAATAGAGAACCCAGAGATGGACCCTCAACTCTATAGTCAACTAATATTCAACCAAGTAGGAAAGAATATCTAATGGAAAAAAGACAGTCTCTCCTGACCACTTTCTTACACCATACACAAAAACAAATTCAAAATGGATGAAACACCTAAATGTGAGACAGGAATCCATCAAAATCCTAGAGAACATAGGCAGCAACCTCTTTCACCTTGTGCACAGCAGCTAGACATGTCTTCAAAGGCAAGAGAAACAAAAGCAAAAATGAACTATTGGGATTTCATTACGATTAAAAGGTTTGGCACAGCCAATGAAACAGTCAACAAAACTGAAAGGCAACCTACAGGATGGGAGAAGTTATTGGCAAATGTCTTATCAGATACAGGGCTGGTATTCAAAATCTATAAATTTATCAAACTTAACACCCAAGAAACAAATAATCCAGTCAAGAAACAGGCAGAAGACATGAACAGACATTTCTCCAAAGAAGGCATATAAATAGCTAACAAACACATGAAAAAATACTCAAAAATCACTGCAGCAGGGAAATACTAATAAAAAATTGAGATACTGCCTTATACTAGTAAGAATGGCTAAAATTAACAAGTCAGGAAACAACAGACGTTGGCGAGGATACAGAGAAAGGGGAACCCTCTTACTTACACTGTTGGTGGGAATACAAACTGGTGCAGCCACTCTGGAAAACAGTATGGAGGTTCCCCCAAAAATTAAATACAGAGTTACCTTACAACCCAGCAATTGCACTACTAGGTTTTTATCCAAAGGATACAAACATAGTGATCCAAAGGGACACCTGCACCCCAATGTTTATAGCAGAAGTGTCCACATAACCAAACTATGGAAAGAGCCCAGATGTCTATGGACAGATGAATGAGTAAAGAAGAAGTGATATCACTATATATATATATATATATATATATAATGATATATATGGTGATATATATATAATATATAGTGATATATATATATAATGGAATATTACCCAGCCATCAAAAAGAATGAAATCTTGCCATTTACAATGACCTGGATGGAGCTAGAGGGCATTATACTAAGCAAAATAAGTCAGTCCGAGAAAGACAAATGCCATATGATTCCACTCATGTAGAATTTAAGAAACAAAACAGATGAACACAAGGGAAGGGAAAGAAAAATAAAATAAGGTGGAAATTGAGAGAGATGCAAGCCATAACAGACCCTGAACTTTAGGATACAAACTAAAGTTAGCTAAAGGGGAGATGGTGGGGAGATGGTGGGGAGAAGGAATAATTAGGTGATGCACGTTAAGGAGGACCCGATGTAATGAGCACTGGGTATTATGTGCAACTGACGAATCACTGAATTCTACCTCTGAAACTAATTTAAAAAGGCTTAAACTATTCAATCTTCTATACTGATTAACAGCAGTTACAGATTTTTTCATTCAAGTATTATTTGCCCCTTTAGCAAAAACAAAAAAGAAAACATTATTGCTTAAAAAAAGAAATAGGCAACTCCCTTGTTCATTTCAAAATTTCCTGAGCACCCACTACTATACAGTGATTAGTTGCTTAGAGATAATACATTAGTCTATGTCTTCAAAGACCTTACATGTTTACATGTATAGCTAAATCAGAATTAAATGCCTGCTAAATAGAACTACAAATGATATGGTCACGGCAGCTCAGGTAAACAGTTTATCCTAACTGCCTCAAGAGTCAGGGTGTAATAATGACTCTCATTTTAATGGAAACAAACCCTAAAGGATGAGAGAGATTTCAACCTTGAGGGACCTGAGAAAAAGTTTCCATCATTGCCTTACTATAAGGTCTTTTGCTATTTTTTAGGATATACAGCTCAGTGTAAAAGAGTCAGCCTCTAATCAAGTTATGCATTCCTGGCTTTTGCTACTTACCTTGAACACGTCATTGATCTCTGTGTGCTTCAGTTTTCTCAGCCACAAAATGGGGATAATAATGGTTCCTACCTTTTTTTAAAAAGTATTTTATTTAGTTATTCATGAGAGACAGAGAGAGAGGCAGAGACACAGGCAGAGGGAGAAGCAGGCTCCCTGTGGGGAGCGTGATGCAGGACTCAGTCCCAGGACCCTGGGATCATGACCTCAGCCAAAGGCAGATGCTTAACCACGGAGGCACCCAGGCATCCCTGGTTCCTACCTTTTTAAGATTGTTATGAAGAACTAAATCTATCAATACATGTGAAAAGTGTTTGAAACATTGCCTGACACATAGTGTTATGTAAGCCTTAGCTACTGTTATTCTCAGTACTTAGTTTTCTTAAATTTAAAACAGAGGTAAAGATACTGGCCTCACTGATCTGTTGTTAAGATTTAATGAGGTAGTTTATATTAAGTACCTGGCACATAGTAAACATTAAACATGAGTTCCCTTCCTGCTTTCTTAAGAGAAAATTAATTTCCTCAGTTTAAAATAAACAATGCTATACACCAAAAAATGTTAGCTTAAGGGTTGCCTTTTTGAAAATTGGCACAGTAAAGCTTTAGAAATTTGTAAGCATACCAGTAGAAGTATTGGCTCAAGTTTTGCTGGGCAATGTATTATTTATGCCCAGGTTCCAAAGTTTATCAAGTTCCTAAAATTGACATGGCAATTTCCACTCAGTGAATCCTTTAAAGAGGCTTATTTATGTCATCATTTCAGAATAAAGCAACCCTATCAATATCTATAAAGCTTTGCAACACTCATTTCTTCCACCCACTCTAACGGCTTTAAAGTCTGTAAGCTTGTCAAGAAACTGTTGTTTTTCATTTCACTTTGGAACTTTCCAAGCTAATGAATGAGAAGGCCTTCATTAAAGGGCATTTATAATAACAGTAATAAAACACTCATACATTTGGAGATAAACCAGCTTTAAAAATGAGCTTTGGCTGTAAACCTATTCTTTCACATTACCACATGTTTTGAACGAGGGGGCCCCACAAAGGCATGCAAATGTTTGAGTGTGGGCAGTAGCATTTTTTATTATTTTCTTAACAGACTTTATTTTTTAGAGCAGTTTTAGTTTCACAGCAAATTAAGCAAAAGACAGATATTTCCCATATAACTTCCACCCTGACATGCATAGCCTTTGTCATTATTGACCTCTCCCACCATAGTGGTACATTTATTTCAACTAATGAACCTCCATTGACACATCAAGGTTACTCAAAGCCCATGATCTACATGAGGGTTAATTTTGGTGGTGTAAATTCCATGCATTTGGACACATTTATAATGACAAGTATCCACCATTATAATGGTGGATCAGTTCCACTGCTCTGAACCTTCTGTGCGCTGCTGATTCATGCCTCACCCTGGCCAACCTCTGATAACCACTGATCTTTTTACTATTTTTATAGCTTTACCTTTCCCAGAATATCATATAGTTGGAATCATACTGTATGTAGCCTTTTCAGACTGGCCTCTTTCACTTAATAATATACATTTAGGGTCTTCTGTGTCTTTTTGTTTTTTTTAAGATTTTATTTATTTATTCATGAGACAGAGAGAGAGAGAGAGAGAGGGAGAGGCAGAGACACAGACAGAGGGAGAAGCAGGCTCCATGCAGGGAGCCTGACGTGGGACTTGATCCTAGGTCTCTAAGATCACACCTGGGGCTGAAGGCAGCGCTAAACCACTGAGCCACCCGGGCTGCCCTTCCATGTCTTTTTATGGCGTGATAGATAATTTATTTTTAGCATGGAATAATATTCCATTGTTTAATGTACCACAGTTTATTTATCCATTTGCCTAATGAAAGACATCTTGGTTGCTTCCGAGTTTTAGCAATTATGGAAAAAAACCTGCTGCCATCATCTGAGTACAGGTTTTTGTGTGGACTTGTTTTTACCTACTTTGGGTAAATACCTAGGAACACAGTTGCTGACTCATATGATGAGTATGTTTAGTTCTGTAAGAAGCTACCAAACTGCCATCCCAAGTGGCTATCCCATTCTGATTTCCCACTAGCCATGCATGACAGAGTTCCTATTGTTCCACATCCCTGTCAGCATTTAGTGTCAGTGTTCCGGATTGGGGCCATTCTAATAGGTGTATAGCCATATCTCATTGCTACAATTTATATTTTCTTGATGACATATCATGTGGAAGATCTTTTCATATTCTTATTTTCCATATATCTTTTTTGGTGAGATGTCTGTTTAGTTCTTTGGCCCATATTTAATTTATTTATTGTTTATTTTATTTTTCAAAAAGATTTTATTTATTTTTTCATGAGAGGCAGAGAGAGACAGAGACACAGGCAGAAGGTGAAGCAGGCTCAATGCTAGAAGCCCGATGTGGGACTTGATCCCAGAACTCCAGGATCATGTCCTGAGCCAAAGGCAAACGCTCAACCACTGAGCCACTCAGGTGTTCCTGGCCTAGTTTTTAAACCAATATTTTTGTTTTCATATTTTTGAGTTTCAAGAATTCTTCATATATTTTAGATCATTGCCCTGTATCAGATGTCCTTACAAATATTTTCTCCCAGTGTATGTCTTTACTTTTCATTCTCTTGACAGAAACTTTTAATTTTAATGAAGTCCAAATTGTCAATTATTTCTTTTATAAATTGTGCCCTTGGTGTGGTCTCTAAAAGTCATTGCCAAACCCTTGGTCATCTACATTTTTGTATGTTATTTTCTAGGATTTTTACAATTTTATGTCTTAAATTTATTTCTATGTTCCATTTTGAGTTAATTTTTTGAAGGGTCTAAGGTCTGTATCTTGAGTAATTTTTTTTTCTGCATGTGGATGTCCAATTGTCCCAGCACCATCAAAACTATCTTTGCTCCATTGTGTTGCCTTTGCTCTTTTGTGAAAAATCAGTTGGCTGTATTTTTGTGTTCTATTTCTGAGTTCTCTGGCCTATTCTATTGATCTATTTTTTTATTCTTTCACCAATACCACATGCTTGATTACTGTTGCTTTGTAGTAAGTCTTAGAGTCATGCCCTCCTTAGTGCCTATCACTGTTATCCCATCCCCCCACCCACCACCCCTCCAGCAACCTTCAGTTTTTTTTCCTAGAGTTAAGGATCTCTCATGGTTTGTCTCCCTCTCTGATTTCTTCCTATTCTGTTTTCCTTCCATTCTCCTATAATCCTCTGCACTGTTTCTTATATTTATTTCACATATGAATGAAACCATATAATTCTTTTCTCTGACTTATTTTGCTCAGTATAATACTCTCTAGTTCCATCCACATCAATATAAATGGTAAGATTTCATTCTTTCTGAGGGCTGAGTAATATTCCATTGTATATATGTACCACCTCTGCTTTGTCTATTCATCTGTCAGTGGACATCTGGGCTCTTTCCATAGTTTGGCTATTGTGAACATTTCTGCTATAAACACTGGGGTGCAGGTGTCCCTTAAAATCACTATGCTTTTATCTTTTGGATAAATACATAGTAGTGCAATTGCTGGGTCATAGGTACCTCTATTTTTAACTTCTTGAGGAAGTTTTCCTTTCCACAATTACTTTCCACAATTACTCTACCAGCTTGCATTCCCACCAACAGTGTAAGAGGGTACCCTTTCTCCACATCCTTGCTAATGTCTGTTGTTTCCTGGCTCATTAATTTCACCATTCTGACTGGTGTGAAGTGATATCTCATTATGGTTTTGATTTGTATTTCCCTGATGCCAAGTGACATTCAGCATTTGGTCATGTGTCTGGTTGCCTTTTGTATGTCCTCTTTGGAGAAATGTTTGTTCATGTCTTCTGTCCATTTTTTGACTGGATTATTTGTTTTTTTGGGTTGTTGAGTTTAATAAGTTCTTTATAAATCTTTTGTAGAGGGATGCCTGGGTGATTCAGTGATTGAGCATCTGCCTTTGGTTCAGGGTGTGATCCCAGAGTCTTGGGACTGAGTCTCACATAGGGCTCCTAGCATGGAGCCTGTTTCTCTGCCTCTTTCTCTGTGTCTCTCATGAATAAATAAATAAAAACTTTTGAAAATCTTTTGTAGTTATTTTATCAAGTTGAGGAAGTTCTCTATTTCCAGTTTACTGAAGGTGTTTATCATGAATGGATATCGGATTTTGTCAAATGTTTTTTCTGAATCTATTGATATGATTATGTGATTTTTCTTTTTTAGTCTGTTGATGTGATATATTACATAAATTTTATTTTGAATGTTGAACTAGCCTTGCATATTTGGTATAAAACTCATTTGATTGTGATGCATAACTTTTTTCAAACATTATTGGATTTGATTTGCTAATATTTTGCTAGAAATTTTTGCATCTATGATTATGAGAGATATTGCTGTGTATTTTCTTTTCTTCTAATGTCTTTGTCTACTTTTGGAATTATGATAATTCTGCCCTCATAGAATGAGTTAGGAAGTATTACCGCTGCTTCCAACTAAGCAAGAAACTTCTAAAAGTGACCTAGAGAAATGTTGTGATTTCATCCTCAAATATTTGGTAGAAGTCACCAATGAACCTACTTGGTGCTTTCTGATTTGAAAAGTCATTAATTATTGATTCAATTTCTTTAATAGATATTGGCCTATTCATATTGTCTATTTCTTCTTGTGTCAGTTTTGGCAGATAATGTCTTTCAAGAAAGTGGTCCTATTTATTTGAAGGTGTCCTTTTAATGTCCATGGGATCTGTAGTGATGTTCTTTCCTTCATTTCTGATTTTAGTAGTTTGTTTCCTTTCTCATTTTTTCTTAGTCTTACTAGATGCTTATCAATTTTATCAGTCTTTTCAATGAAACAGCTCTTGGTTTTATTGATTTTCCCTATTGACTTTCTGTTTTCAGTTTCATTGATTTCTGCTCTAATTTTATTTCTTCTGTTTGTTTTGGATTTAAATTTTCTTGTTCTTGTAGTTACCTAAAGTAGAAACTTAGATTATTAATTTTAGATCTTTTTTCTTTTCTAATGTATGCAATGTGTAATTTTCTGTCTAAGCACTACTTCCACTTTATCCCAAAAATTTTGAGAAGTTGTGTTTTTATTTTTATTTGTTCAAAATATTTAAAATTGTTTTTTTATATTTATCCCTTTGTCAGGTGTTATTTAGAAGTGTATTGTTTAACCACCAATTATTTTAGAGGTTTCCAGCTATCTTTCTGTCATTGATTTCTAGTTTAATTGTATTATGGTCTGAGAGCGAACATTGTATGATTCCTACTCTTTTAAATTTGTTAAAGTGTGTTTTATGGCACAGAATGTAGTCTCTTGGTGAATGTTACATGTCAACTTGAGAAGAATGTGTATTCCTATGTTGTTGGATAGTTTATAGAAGTCAGTGATATCCAGTTGATTGATAATGTTGAGTTCAATTATGTCCTTACTAACTTTCTGCCTATCTGTTTATTTCTAATAGAGAGGTGTTAAAAAGTCTCCAACTATAATGGTAATTCACCTATTTATGCTTACAGTTCTATCAGTTTTTACCTCATGTATTTTGATACTCTGTTGTTAATTATATACACTTTAAGGACTATATCTTATTGAAGAATGAACACCTTTTTTATTTTGTAATGTCCTTTGATAACTCGGATAGCTCTTTTTGGTCTGAAATCTGCTTTGTCTGAAATTTTTATGGCTACTCTTTCTTTCTTTTGATTAGTGTTAGCATAGTATACCTTTATCCATCCATTACTTTTAATCTATATGTGTCTTTATATTTAAAGTGAATTTCCTGTAAACAACATGTACTTGAGTATTGTTTTTTGGATCTCTTCCAACAATCCCTGTCTTTTAACTTGGTTTATTTGGACTATTGGTGTTCAAAGTGACTATTGATGTAAATTAATATCTACTATATTTGTTACTATTTTCTATTTTTTGTCCTTGTTCTTTGATCTTATTTTTTATCTTCATGTCATTTTTCTGCTATTTGTAGTTTTAATTGAGTATTTTGGGGGATTCTATTTTCTATCTTTTCTAAGTACATCAGTTATACTTCTTAACTTTGTTTAGTCATTGCCCTGGAGTTTGCAATACTCATATACATCTGATCTAAGTCCACTTTCAAATAATATTATGCCTCTTTACTGGTAGTGCTGGTACTTATGATGACAAAGTAATCCTAATTCCTCCTTCCTGTCCCTTGTCATTGCAGTCATTCATTTCATTTATACATAAGCATATTATATATATATATATATATATAAAATCAAATACATTATTGACATTATTATTTTGAACAAACTGTTATATATTAGATCAATTAAGAAAAAGAAACATAAAAGTTTTTATTTTATACTTCTCTCTAAACAACTTCTTTTAACATTTCTTGTAAGACAGTTCTATTGGCAACAGATTCCCTCAGTTTTTGTTTGTCAATAACATCTATCTCTCTCTCTCTCTCTTTTTTTTTTTTTTTTTGGAAGGATAATTTCACAGAGTATAGAATTCTAGGTTGGTGATTTTTTTTAACCTCAACATTTTAAATATTTCTCTCCACTTTCTTTTTCCTTGCATTGTTTCTAAGAAGTCAGATGTAATACTAATGTCTTTCTTCTATAACTAAGGTGTTTCTCCCCCTGCCTGGCTTCTTTCAGGATGTTTTCTTAATCTTTGATCTTCTGCATTTTAGATATGATATGCCTAAGTGAAGTTTTATTTTGTTTTGTTTGCTTTGCATTTATCCTGCTTGGTGTTCTATGAGCTTCCTGGATCTGTGATTTGGTGTATGATATTTATTTGTCATTATAGTTTCAAGTTTTACTTCTATTCCTTTTTCTCTTTTTCCTCCTTCTGATATTCCCATTACACATGCTATGCCTTTTGTAGTTGTCCTACAGTTGTTGGATATTATATTCTGGCTTTTTTAGTCTTTTTGTTTGTTTTCTTTTCAATTTTGATGACTTCTATTGATATATACTCAAACTCAGAATCCTTTCCTCACTGATATCCAGTCTACTGATAAGCCCATCAAAAGCATTCTTCATTTCTGTTGCAGTGTTTGCAATCTCTAGAGTTTCTTTTTGATTCTGGCTTCAAATATCTATCTCTCCATTTATGTTGCCCATTTATTCTTGCATGTCCACTTTACCCATTAGAGTTCTTTTTTAAAGATTTATATATTTGTTTGTTTGTTTGTCTATTTACTTGAGAGAGAGAGAGAGAGAGAGAGAGACCACAGAGTGAGAGGGAGAAGCAGACTCCCCACTGAGCAGGAATTCTAATGTGGGGCTCAATTCTAGGACCCTAAGATCATGACCTGAGCTGAAGGCAGACATTTAACCAATTAAGATACCCAGGTGCCCCTCCATTAGAGTTCTTATTATATTAAATGTGGTTGTTTTAAACTCTCAGTCTGATAATTCCAATATGCTTTCTATATTTGAATCTAGTTCTAATGCTTGCTCTGTTCTTTCCAACATGTTTTGCCTTTTAGTGTACCTTGTAATTATGTCTTGCTCTCTAGACATGATATGCTGAGTAAAAGGGACTGCTCCAAATAGGCCTTTAGTAATGTGGTGGTAAGTTGTAGGGGAGGAACAGTGCTATGGCTAGGTCTCATTCTTTAGTGGACTGTTTCTGAACCATGAACTTCACAAGTGCTTCTGAGGTCTCCCTCCCCCTTAGATGGGGTAGTATGGATAAATAGGGCTGAAGGTGACTATTTCTCTTCTCAAAGGTCTGTAGGCTCTAATAAAACCTTAGCAGTTTAAGCTCTGGTTAAATAGTTTCTCTTGAGGGCTGACATTGTTAAGAAGAACAGAAAGCTCTGATGTATTTTTAAATGACTTCTTTCCCTTCCACTGCTGGTTAAGACTCCAGAGACAAAACTCATGAAAGTATGAAGTCTTCTCATCCCTCTATCTCCCATGATTAGATTTCTCTTGAGCATTTGACTCTCGGAGCCTCCAGCAATTCATCAATTATATTTCAGATTTTTCAGATTTTTCTCCTGGTACACGGTCCCACTGAAGTTTTTGCTTTGATAAGTTGGGATTCTATCTCCTTTTCTGTCTCTCTAGTTTGGGGCAGTGGTTTGCTCTGTGACCTTACCTTTCTTAAGGATTTAAGAAGATCTGTTGATTTTTCAGTTTATTTAGGCTTTCACTTGTTAGAATGGAGTGGCAATTTCTAAGTCCGTATGTGCCAGACCAGAAACCAGAAGTCAACAGTAGTACTTTAAATTCCAAATCTTTTCCAGCCATTTTTCTTATTCTGCATTTCAGGTTTTTTAAAGCAAGTCAACATTTTGCCCTTTGGAAGGGCAAATTAGTGGTTGAGTAGCATAGAAGAACCATAAACCATCAGAACTAGGAGTGACCTTAAAGATCATTTAGTAGAACTACACTTGAGATACTTAAAACTCTTTTATAACATTCCTGACAAGCTGACACCAATTGCTTGCACATACTAGTGTATAGAACTCACCATCACCTATAACCAGTCTCTTGAACAAGCACAGTTCATGGAATATAGTCAAATAATTAATGCAGGTGGCTACTAGAAGCTGGAAAAGTTCAAGTAATGATTTCTCCCTCCAGAGTTTCTAGAAGGAAACTATTCTGTCAATACTTTGATTTTAGCTTTAATGAGTCTGATTTCAGACTTCTCACCTCCAGAATTCTAAAAGAATACATTTATGCTATTTTAAGCCACTAAGTTTGTGATTATTTTTTACAGCAGCAATAAGAAACTAATAGACCCTTCAAATAGTTGAGGAGCATTACAGCTTCTGGAGACCCTTGTTGAAGAAGTCATGTTGCTTCTGTTGAGGCTCCTGTTTAAAGATATTTAAGCAAAGAGGAGTGGCCCTTCCTGGTTCCCCAATATCATCCAACATAAATAAACATTCTAAAAATTGTTCCTTATTTTTTTGTTTTTTGTTGTTTCTGTCTCTCTCTCTCTCTCTCTCTCTTTTTTTTTTTTTTTGATGTGGGTTTTCCCAAGTAAGGCCTACCAATTATATTTTATCAATATTTACTCTACTGGATTTTGGGGGCCTTCTCAAGCTCTAGGAAAATAAAAATAAAGGCAAACAAAAATACGATGACATCAGTACATGTTGATCCACTTCTGTAGCCAGCTCCAAAGTTCTTTTTAACTGAAACTTACTTCTTTTGTTCTAAGAAGTTCTGCAGGCTGCATTACTGCCTTCTGCTGAAGAGCTTTAAATAATCCCTGGTCCACACTATTTTTGGTATCCAGGACAATAGATTATTATAGGCAAAAGAGAAAATTCAGGGCAGCGCTCCAAAAATAGGCCTTCTCATTTTTGAAATGAATTATCTCCTACTTGGTCCCAGGGTATCTTGCAGAGACAAAAAAAAAAAAAAAAAAAAAAAAAAATTACCCAAGGGAGCAAAGCAAGGACCTTGATGGTATTTTGCAGTAGCAAGTTCGGGTTGATTCTATTTTGTTCATTCTTTAAGTTTGATCAATTTCCTGTGTTCATTTGCATAACTACATTTTACCACATTCCTCCAATAACTAGATACTCTGGCAATTTCATCTTAGCACTCTTAATATAGCTTTATTTTCTTAGCAAAGCACAGAATGCTAAGAAAATCTCAAGCAGCAGCATCTGTGCTCTCTGCCTTGCTATAGAAATTGTATTATTTGTGTTTTTAATAGATGTATGAATTTATATACATATTATTATATCATTTGCAAACAAAGATAAAGCAGCAATATAACAACTCCACAGTAAACCAGTGTTATGCTAAACACTTTTGTTGGTGTCTCTAATTATTCTATATATAGACAAATTACATTTCTTTCACTAATTTACCATCTCTCAGAAGAACAAAATCAATTGAATTCACATCAGCCTGCATTTATGGAGCACATACAGTACTACCAGATGACATGCTGGACACTGTTTACAAAAGTGGTATGCATCTGCTCCCTTTAAGGATCCCACAGACAGGAACACATTCCAAATGTGAGGATACTATAAGTACATAGGCAAAGATGACACAGATGAGGAAGCAATCACTTCTCTTTGGGAGAGGTAAGGAGAAACTACAGTGAAGAAGTAATACTTGATCTGGGCCCAAGATTTTTGTTTTGAAGACTGTTTTGTTTTGTTTTACAAGGCCTGGAATGCCTTGTAATGGGGAAGTATATTTCAAAAGTAGCTAACAAAAGGAACAAAAGCAGTAGACTACGCAAATGCTCAGGGTATTCAGGGGAAAGCATGTGGCTCAACAGGGACATAAGACACTGTCTACACAGCCCCTCAGGAATAAGTGCAAAACTAAGCTAGTCAGAGGGTGCAAGGGAGCTTCTAGTTCACAATTATCCACTTCCTTGGCTCAACTGCATAGATAGCAAACAGGCAAAAACATCGGCTCTTCATCTTCATCTCTTCATCGGTATTTCATCTTCAGTCCAGTTCTCTGTTTCCATGTACAGTGAGGTGGAAAGGAGAGATGCAATAGATAGAAGAAACAAAATTGGGCTGGAAATAAGAAAACCTAAATGTAAATCTAAGTTACTGCCTACTAGTGATTGGACTTTCTGCTTTGACCTTCCCTGAGTTTTGTAGCAATATCTGTAGAATGAAAATAACTATCCTGCCTGCCTTATCAGGTGATTGTGCCCATCAGTCATAAGGATGAGCTATCCATTCTGTAATCTCATTACATATTAGTTTCTTTGCATGCATCACCTCTAATTCTTAAAACAATCCTGTGAAGTGAGACTTATTAATCTCATTTTTCAAATGATGAAAGAGAAGTAAATAAGATTCTTTTCCATCTTTATTGAGACATAATTGAATATAACACTGTGTAAGTTTAAGGTGCACAATATGTTGATTAGATACATTTAGATTTTGCAAAAACAATTACCACCATAGTGTCAACTAATACCTCTGTCATGTCACATAACTACCATTTGTGTGTGTGTGGTAAGAGTATTTAAGATCTATTCTCTTAAATGCTCTGCATCACTTGCCATCAGGGAAATACAAATCAAAACCACAATGAGATACCACCTTACACCAATGAGAATGGGGAAAATTTAACAAGGCAGGAAACCACAAATGTTGGAGAGGATGCAGAGAAAAGGGAACCCTCTTACACTGTTGGTGGGAATGTGAACTGGTGCAGCCACTCTGGAAAACTGTGTGGAGGTTCCTCAAAGAGTTAAAAATAGACCTGCCCTACGACCCAGCAATTGCACTGTTGGGGATTTCCAAAGATACAGAAGCAGTGAAATGCCGGGACACTTGCACTCTGATGTTTCTAGCAACAATGTCCACAATAGCCAAACCGGAAGGAGCCTCGGTGTCCATCGAAAGATGAATGGATAAAGAAGATGTGGTTTATGTATACAATGGAATATTACTCAGCCATTAGAAATGACAAATACCCACCATTTGCTTCAACGTGGATGGAACTGGAGGGTACTATGCTGAGTGAAGTAAGTCAATCAGAGAAGGACAAACATTATATGTTGTGATTCATTTGGGGAATATAAATAATAGTGAAAGGGAATAGAAGGGAAGGGGGAAGAAGTGTGTGGGAAATATCAGAAAGGGAGACAGAACATAAAGACTCCTAACTCTGGGAAACGAACTAGGGGTGGTGGAAGGGGAGGAGGGCGGGGGGTGGGGGTGACTGGGTGACGGGCACTGAGGGGGTCACTTGACGGGATGAGCACTGGGTTTTATTCTGTATGTTGGCAAATTGAACACCAATAAAAAATAAATTTATATTTAAAAAAAAGCAATGCTATAACAATATTATTGACTGTATTCCCTATGCTGTACTTTCCATCCCCATGACTTATTTGTTTTATAACTGAAAGTTTGCACCTCTCAATCCCCTTTACCTATTTTGCCCATCTCTCCCATTATCCTCTCCTCTAGCAACCACCAGTTTGTTCTCTTTAATTTTGAATATGTCCTGTTTTTGTTTGTTTTGTTTTTTAGATTCCATATATATAAGTCAAATCATATGGTATTTGTCTGTCTCTGTCTGACTTATTTACTTAGCATAATACCTCTAGGTCCACCCATGTTGTTGTAAATGGCAGGATTTCCTTCTCTTTTGTGGCTGAATAACATTCCATTCTTTATATACAACACATCTTGTGTATCCGTTCATTGACAGACATGTAGGTTGTTTCTATATCTTGGTTATTGTGAATAATGCTTCAGTGAACATGGGAAAGCAGATTATCTCCTCAATATCCTTTGGATATCATTTCCTTTAGTTGAATACCCTTTTTTTTTTTTTTTTTTTAAGAGAAGCTGAGCTGTGTAATCACCTCCTTGGCCAGACTCAAGGCTGTGGCTGCCCCTGAACAACTCACACCTGGAAGCCACTGAGCATCGCTAGAGATGGAAGTGGCCACTTGAGTCAAGAGGATGAGTTAGCATGGGAATGGGGAACTTGAGCATCTCTGACTCGGTCATCTGGCAGTCCTGCCCCCGGGTCCTGCTTTAGCTCTGAGAGGTTCCTGGCTGGTCCCCAAGGGCAAGGAACCAAAGGACGTGCCCTAGCTGTGGGGGAGAAATGACCTGAGGCAGGGCAGCCATTCCCACATGGCCTATGTCGAGCTGCAGTACTGTCTGCACCAGGGTGTGGAATTTATGGGTCACCTTGTAGTTCTAGTTTTAATTTTTTGAGGAAACTCCATACTGTTTTCCATAGTGGCTCCACCAATTTACATTCCTACTGATAGTGCATAAGTGTTCCACTTTCTCTACATCCTTGCCAATACCAGTTATTTCTTGTCTTTTTGATAATAGCCACTTAACAGGTGTGAGGTGATATCTCATTGTGGTATGGATTTGCATTTCCCTAATGACTAGTGATATTGATCATCTTTTCATGTACCTGTTGGTCATTTGTATGTCTGTTTAGTTCCTCCTCCCGTTTTAAATTGGATTGTTTGAGTTTTTTATTGAGTTATGTGTTCCGTAGATATTATGAATATTGACTTTTTATCAGATATGTGACTTGCCTTCAGCTTTGTTATTTTTTTTTACTTTACTGAGGAATAAATATAACTGAAAAATATAACTATATGTGTTTAAAGCATACAGCATGATAATTTGATATACATTGTAGAATGATTGCCAAGATCCAGATAATTCATAAATCCATCACCTCATGGTTAACATAATTAACTCTTTTTGTGTATGTGGTAAGAATGCTGAAGATCGCTTTCAAGTGTACAATACTGTATTATTAACTATAGTCACTATGCTGTACATTAGATCCTCAGAACATAGTCTTAAAACTGAAGATTTATACCCTGTGACCTATATAACCTCATTTCCCCTCCCTCCACCCCCTGGAAACCAACATTATATTCTGTTTCTATGAAATTGGATTTTTAAAAAAAGATTTAACATATGCCAATCAAAATTGCAATGGAATTTTTCACAGATAGAAAAAAACTATCATAAAATTTGTATAAAACCACAGAAGACTCCAAATAGCCAAAGTAGTCCTTAGAAAGAACTACAAAGCTAGAGGCATCACACTATCTAGTTTCAAGCTTGGCCAAGGGCACTCGAGAAGAATGTGCATTCTACTGGTGTTTGAAGACGGTGTTCTGTAAATGTCTTTGTGATGGTCCAGAACGCTTCTTTGTTCTTAGTGGCTTCCAGTAGTTGAGGGATGCCAAGACACATCAATGTCCCAGAGGCTGAGATTGGTTAAACACTTAGATGCAAGCTGCTTGGAAGTTGACCCTTAGGCAGCAGCTGGGAAACTACTAGTTAGGCCTCTTCCATGTAGAAAATGGAAAGTGGGCATTTTTGCTCTAGGTTCAGGTATATAGCCATGGGGGAGAGGGTGTTTCTGGGCCTTTAAGAATTTTGCTATAGTTCTGTAGGACTGCTGAATGTAAGCCACACTGGCTGTCAGAACCAGGCAATCTTGAGGCCCATCCCTCAGATGGCAGTGATAAAAGCTGCTGTGCCAGACCTTTGTATAAACTCTTTCCAGAGAGAGGCTAGTGACTTGGATTAGGCAAGAGGAAAAGGGCAGAAAGGAATCTCCAAACTCTCTTGGTCCCCGGAGAGATTTCAAATTTTCTGTTAGTCCTAGACATATTTAAGTTGGAAGCCTGACCCTCAGGCAGCAGGTTTTGAGTATGCAAATAGATCTCTTTTTCTGAGAGACAAACATTTTTGCCTGTTCTCTTTGCACTGAGCCCTGGAGGGATAGCCAAGTAAGAAAAGCTTCTTTGGTGGAAGGGGAGGTGGGCGGGGGGTGGGGGTGACTGGGTGGCGGGCACTGAGGTGGGCACTTGATGGGATGAGCACTGGGTGTTATTCTGTATGTTGACAAGTTGAACACCAATAAAAAATAAATTTATTAAAAAAAAAGAAAAGCTTCTTTGGTAGATGGAACAAGAGGGTATTATGCTAAATGAAAAAAAAAGTCAGTCAGAGAAAGACAAATACCATATGATTTCACTCATATGTGGAATTTAAGAAACAAAACAGATGAACATAGCGGAAGGAGAAGGAAAAATAACATAATATGAAAAGAGAGGGAGGCAAACCATAAAAGACATTTAACTCTAGGAAACAAGCTGAGGGTTGCTGGAGGGATGGTAGGAGGGAGGATGGGGTAACTAGATGATGGACATTAAGGAGGGCACTTGAAGTAATGAGCACTGGGTGTTGTATGCAACAAATGAATCACTAAATTGTACTTCTGAAACTAATAAGACAGCATATGTTAATTAAATTGAATTTAAACAAAATAAATTTTTATAAGCATTTCTTGAAAAAAAGAAATGTTTTTACAATCCGGTGGGATTCTTGAATGGAAGTCCCATTGGCAGTGGGAGCAAGGCAGTCTAGGGACCTTTTCCTGGAGAGGAAGCTGCAAAAGCTAGGAGGCAAATGTGTGTACAAGCTCCTTCCAGGGAGAAACTAATGACTTGAAGTGGCCCATTTTGATGTGAATATTTTCTCATTCGCTTGAAGTGTAGGAGTCACTCAAGTTTCTGAATTTCTTACAAAAGGAATTGCTCCAGGTATAGTTGTACATTTGGAGGAGGAGGAGAGTTCAGGAACCTCCTATCTTACCATCTTTGAAGACCACCTTGACTCACAAGCTCTGTGAGGACTTGCAGGTGCAATCTGAAACTGGACCCCAGACACAGATGGCAGAGAGAGACTGAAGAAAGAGTCAGGCTGCTCCAGATTCACAGGTGACAGGTTTAATAAGCAAGAGAACTTACATATGAGGTTTGTCTTGGGAGGCCACAAGGTGAGTAGATATCAGCACCCACCAACCAGATCGTATGCAGAGGCCTTACTTGGGTTCAGTCACATATATCATCCAGAGAATTAGAGCACCATATCACTATCTCAAGGCTGTGTCCTCAGGGCAGCATGTGGGATGAGAGAAGGCAAGCAGAACCAATATTTCAAGGACAGGTGAAGGAGTGAAGAGCCTTCAGTTGCCAGGGTTTAGTTCATGGGGCAGCCAACACTCACATCCAATCAATGTCCTTCCCCAATACACCTCAAGAAGTAAATGAGATTAAATAATTTTTCTCAAGGCCACACATCCTAGAAAGTGATGAGGTTGAATCTGAATTTACTCAGATTCATTCCAAAGTTGATACCTATTTCTTCTTACTGATTATCAAGTGTTTTGTGTTTTGTGGAGGGAAGCAGGCTCCAAAGGTAGATTTCGTGATGATTGCCTAATTGATTACTGAAATTGTTCAGAGATCCTGCAAACACATTGAGAGTTTAAAATTGTCACATGAAATTATCAATAGAAAACAAAACTGTAATGTAGCCCAAAGTATTTTGTCATACTCTATCTACTCTGGGCTATAACCTTTCATATGAACTTTTCCTTTCTGCTTTATTCTCACCACATGTTAAGTGTGATTGAATGTGAGGAATGTAATCTAGATTACCTGGTGGGAATCCATAACATTGCTGAGAGTTCAAACGAGTTTGATAGTAAGTGCATGGCAACCTCTAACAGTGAGTGACCCAGTAAGGAAGTCATTTCCTTTTCAATTTTCTTTCAATGTATTTGGACTATATGAAAGAGGATAGCTTATTTTCATGCTGTTTTTCTTTAATATTTATATCACACTTGATAGTTTCTTTTTTTTAATCAAAATAAGGTTTGATTCAGGCTCAAATCTTTTACTAAGAAACTTTATCTAGCTAATGTATTTTTTCGTATAAGATAGCTCTGTTTTTGTTTATTTTCACAGCATTTTCTATTAAAGGCATCTAATTGTAGTTTTCTACTTATGGCAGCGGCATGTCATTCCTTTTATAATAACATTATTTGAACAAAATCAAAGTGAGTCACTTAAAGAAAATATTACATGAATAGTAGCTCACATGGTATTCAGATATGGTGAGAATTATCCAAGTGGTTCATAAATGACTGAAGTTTGTGAAATTGTGGTCTATTTCAACCCCCTCAATTTATAAATAACAATCTAAAGTGAAAGGCTAGCCATGAACAAAAAAATTGAACCAAACACTTATCTTCAGTCTTTGTTGTTTCCATTATACCAACCTTCCTCCCTAAGTTCTGAAGATTTTTTCCTGTTTCCCATTCTTTTCTAATATTTTCTTTAATATTGGCCAACTATTTCTTGTATTGATATTCAGATGACATGTTTCTATTGTATTCAATTCACAATGTTGGCAGGTACATCTTAAGTGGTTTATCAAGAAGCTTTTCCATCACTTAAACACATAAAGGTCTACATCCAACTGAAATCCACATGTTCATAGCTGAAGATATTTTTATTTTATTAGTAAATGATGTAAAAGCTTACAATATTAATTTTGTATATTGGCAGTTTAAAACAGACCTGATCCTTGATTTTAAGAAATTAAACTAAGTTGGGAAGATTGATTTTCAAGAGTGGTGAGGGATGCCTGGATGGCTCAGCAGTTGAGTGTCTGCCTTGGGCTCAGAGTGTAATCCCAGGTCTGGGGATGAGTCCCATATTGGGCTCTTGCAGGAAGCATGGTTCTCCCTCTGTCTATGTCTCTGCCTCTCTCTATGTGTCTCTCACGAATAAATAAATCTTCAAAAAAAGAAAAAAGTGATGATAGCCTGATATAAATGCTGTTAACATAAATGCAGCTCAGTTCAATTATTGTTTATTAAATACCAACTATTTGCTAGTCACTGTGCTGAACATTGAAGATACAGATATATTTTATATCCTAATAGCTATAATTTACTAGGCACATTTAATTTATTATGCCATATATATTTTACAACAGTCCTCTGAGATAAAAGACTGTTATCTCTATTTTATAGATGGAGAAACAGAGGTTCACAGAGTTTAGGTAACTCATCCAGTAGCATATAGCTACTAAGTACTGGGATCAGAGTTTTAATCTGATAGAGGCTAATTCTCACATTCTTATGTTACACTATTTTACCTTAGAGCCCCAAATTCTAGTAGCTTATAATTTAGCAAGTAGTTTCTGCAATAAAGAAGCTAACAAACTACTTGGAAGAAAAAAAACTTGAAATATAAAAGTGAAGAATAAAAATTTAGAATATTCCAAATGTCAGAGAATGTAATATCCATATACATAGCCAGTCAGTGTTTAAACTGCATTGAGGGTGAACACATTGGAAGAGTTCTCTTGCCTTAACTGGAAAGGAAGTCTAGGATTCAAAGAGGCAAAGATGATTTGGAAAGGTAGATAAATGGTAGATAGATGGAAATACGCAAAGGAATAGAAGCTTAGAAGAGAGGAAGCCAGAGAATGGTAAACTATCTGATATAGTTAGAGCAGAGAGTATGCGTTTGATAAGCAGACAGAAAAGTGTAGAAAGATTGGCTAGGGCCAGGTCATGAAAAGCTTGCATGCCAGGCATTAGGCTTTATTCTAAAGGCAAAGGTTCCATTGAAGGGTCTTGAGCAGGAGAAATAAATGTGTAAGAATTGTGCTTTAAGAAAGTCATCTTTCAATAATGTAAAGGTTAAGTCAGGAGAGAGAGGACCTAGGAGGCTGTAGCCATGGATCTACAATAGCTTGATGATGATGAAGGCTTAGACTGAGTGGTAGCCATGCAACCAAAAGGATAGCTTTAACAGCTTAGTAACCACACAGAGACTGTACATCCAAGGTACCCTCCAGTTTCTGGATTTCTAGGTCTCCTCTTTAGAAAAACGCCATGATAAGGAGATTGAAATGGAGATGAATAGAATACAGCCTCACTGAGGCAAGGACACCAGAGTAAAGAAACTAAAAATATCTTAAGATGTATTTCTGGGCTAAGTGAGACACCAATGCAGGTGACACTAAAAGCACTTTAGGAAATTAGCAGCAAAGGCTGGTGAAAATCCTTGCAATTAGACAAACCCATATATATATATATGAACTACACTAAAAGGAATAGATATAAGGCAAACAATGATTGTTCTGTCATTTTCTGAAGGCCCTACTGAAATTAAGACTAAGGAAAAGCATTATTTCAGATCTTTGGAATTCTGTCCCAACAAGGTATAACCTGCAGTGTGTTTACTGCATATTCACATGGAAGTATTATATGATTTGAAATGATTGACTATTCTGACATGTAACTGCTGTGTAGAATTTTTAGTCATTTATATTTTGTTTGTCTTATTCTACGACTGTCCATTTATGAAGCATAATTAGAACCTAGTAAGCTATAAATAGGGCAGAGTTTACTTTCTGGCAAATTCTTTAATGTGACTGATTACCCTTGGCACAAAAACTGCAGTTTTGCATGAGCTTCTTAAATAAAAACTGCATAACGATCTTTCCATCTGTCGAAGTTGCATAATTAAAGGCATCGGCAGCGCATAGAATTAGCACTTTAGGTTTTGTTCATAGGTTTGGACAGCATCCATCATCATTTTGACAGATGGAATTGTTTTTTCTTTATTTCTCCATTTTTCTCTCGTTTCTATAGCTACATAAGTCCCTGTTGAGGGCCCTTTGGAAGATTAAGAAACATGGACCTGGGATAATTGACTGCAGGCAGGATTTGTTAGCTTGCTTTATTATTTACCAGCAGACGTAAGCTGAGACCATTAGAGAGGGGATCAATCTGCACTGTTATCCCCTTGACACAAGAGAAAGCTATTATAAGGGTACACAAGGATACCTGACATTCTTTAAGATGGAAAGAGGAAAAGGTTACTTCTTTGTTTCTTAGTGGCATTTTCTGAGCACTTGCTATATACTCCACTATTGGAGTTACTATAAGAATTACAGATGAGTCATCACTTTCACCTGCATAGTCTAGACCTCGTTTTCATTGTACAAGCTGTACCTGGGCAAGTTACTAATCCTTTCTGTGTCTGTTTCTTCATCTGTGAAATGGAATAAAAAATACCAGTCCCTTGGAACATTACTCAGCACTAAAAAGAAATGAGCTATCAAGCCATGGAAAGACATGGGGGAAACTGCAATGCATATTACTAAGTGAAAGAAGTCAATCTGAGAAGGCTACATACATACTGTATGATTCCAAATAATTCTGGAAAAGGCAAAACTAGAGACAACAAAAAGATCAGTGGATTCCTGGGGTTAGAGGGAGGAGAGAAAAAAATAATAGCCAATATTACTATTATAATGAGTGCCATGTCATAGGCACATTCCTCAACTGTTTTCTTATTTTAGATGAAGAAACTGAGACAAAGACAGCTAAAATTTTGCCCAAAGTCATACACTTAGTAACAGAAACCAAGATTGACTCTCTACTCAGAATAGTCTACCTAAATAAAAATAATGTGGCTAAGTAGTTGGCAGAGTGATTTACTTCTTGTCCAGACATAGGAGGATGTCCATAAGGAAAAGAGACTAGAAAATTAATAAATTCATTATTCAACTCAAGGTGAAAACACAGGCAATCCTCAAATCAGTAGAGGATTGTGTTCTAAAAATGTATTTGTAAATTAGCTGTTTGGCATTTTTTCATGAAATGATATGATGTCTGGGATTTGTTTCAAAATAATCAGGGTGTGGAGGATAAAATAATAATGGTCATGAGGTGATAATTGTTGAAGCTGGGTGATGGGTACATAAGAGTTTATAATACTATTCTCTCTATATTTGCATATGTTTTAAATTTTTCATAATAAAAAAGTTAAAAAGGAACTGATAAAAACCTAACAGTTTCATTATGGAGAAATACACAAACACATACATGGAAATTGATAGAATGGAACATTCTGCATAAAACTCCCAAGAACCTTTGTTGCATTGGCAAAAACTGACTTATACAATCTGTTTCAAATTGCAAGAATTCACTCAGATGACTATCATATTGTAATTGATTTGAGGAGTAAAATATTTTCTATAATTTCCCTTTTCATCACTAAGAATCCATAAATTTCTGGTAGATGCCACTATTAGACTGGGTTCTTCAGAGAAACAAAATAAACATTTTACTTATAAAATATTTATATAATATATAATATATAATAATACACAGATATGTAGATAGATACATATATACAGATATATACAAAGAAATTAATTACAAGGAATTGGCTTACACAGTGATGGAGGTTGAGAAGTCCAAGAATCATAGTTGGCAAGCTGGATTCTAGAGAGAGACAGTGGTGTCAATTCTAGTCCAAGTCCAAGTCTGAAGGCAGAAAACTGATGTTCCAGCTTGAAAAGAGGTAGTCAAAGACAGCAAATTTTCTCTTACTCTGTCTTTTCTTCTATCCAGGCCCTCAATGGATTGGATCATAGCCATCCACATTCTGGAGGGCCATCTGCTTTACTCATTCTACTAATTTAAATAATAATCTCAGCCACAAACAGCCTTACAGGCACACTGAGAATAATGTTTCAACCAAATATCTGGGCACCCCATGGCCTAGTCAAGTTGACACATAAAATTAATCATCACAGTGCTTAATAAATTAGAATACTTTCAGAGGTGAAAACAATAGGAAGAACCAGACAAACCAGCTACCCAATGAAACTCCAGATCCCTCAGTTAATCCATGATCACAAGGGATTTAATAGACCTGCTGATACCATGTTCATAGGCTCCATGTTAAAAACTCCTAAAGAGAAAGTTGTCTACTCACTTCACATCAGCTATATCTGAGATATCTCTATTGGTAGGTAGTTTTTGTTTTGCTTTTGTTTTAAAGATTTTATTTATTTATTCATGAGAGATACAGAGAGAGAGAGAGAGAGAGAGAGAGAGAGAGTCAGAGACACAGGCTGAGGAAAAAACAGGCTCCATGCAGGGAGCTGGAAGTGGGACTCAATTCTGGGTCTCCAGGATCACACTCTGGGCTGAAGGTGGTGCTAAACTGCTGAGCCACCAGGGCTGCCCAGTTTTCTTTACAATCACAACTGCTTCCTCTTTTTCCTCCTATCCTTCCTTTTCTTCCTTCCTTTCACCCTTCTTTTGATCCTTCCTTTCTTCCAGAAAAATTTATTGATCAAGAGCTGTGTATCAGGTATAGTGCTAGGTACTAGGAATATAGCAGTGAATTATAGACATGAATCGGTTTTACAATTTCTATGTAAAAGAGGTTTAGAAGTAAAAACTGATTGTAGTGAGGGCAGAAAACATGTTTTTGTTTTTGTTTTTGTTTTTGTTTGTTTGTTTTTTTAGAAAACCTGTTTTGAGACTTTTTTCACACTTGACTTAGCACTGATAAAATTCCAATGTTCCATGTCAAATAAATACAGAGAAATAATAGAGGGAGAATAACCACTTCCCCATCCTTTGATGCTACCACTAGTTTTATCCTTTACCCAAGATCTTAAAATCTATTAAGGAAGATAGACAATAAATGAATCAAGATATCATTGTCAATTGTGATAAATGCTATGAAAAAAATATAGTATGTTCAAAAGCTTAATTTAGATTGGGATTATTTTCCTTGGAGAAAGGGACATTTAAGCTGGGTCTTGAATGAGGCTATATTAGTTTTCTAGAGCTGCCACAATAAAATATCATAGACTGAGTGATTTAACCAATAAAAATTAATTTTCTCACAGCTCTGGATTCTAGAAGCCTATGATCAAGGTATCAGTAGATTTGGTTTCTCCTAAGGCCTTGCTCCTTGGCTTGCAAATGGCTGCCTCCTCGCTGTGTTGTCACATGGTCACTCTGTGATCTGTATCTTAACTTTCTCTTCTTAAAAGGACCCTAGTCATTGGATGGGCTCCTACCCATATGATTTCATTTTACCTTAACTACCTCTTTAAAGGCTCTGTTTCCAAATATAGTCACATTCTAGGTACTAGGAGTTAGGACTTCAAAATATGAGTTTTGGGAGGACACAATTCAGCCCATACCAGGGGCCATCCAGGAAAAAGGGGATGGAAATGGAACAGGAAAATATATTGTAGACTTGGTGATAAAGCATAAGGAAGCTCCCAACTTCTAACTGCTGATAATAGAAATTATTATTTCTATTTTCTTTAGGATTTCTTAGGCAATGTAATCAGTAGAAAATGGCCATGACGGAAGGAGAGGGGGAGAGGTCAGAGAAGAAGAGAGAAGTTATGACCTGCTAGTTATTATGGATGGGTAATCAAGCTTATTAGAAGAACAGATTTCTGGACAGTGTCAAGGACACAGTTGAGGGAAATGAACAATGTAAGTCTGCCTGGGAATGTAGTTTTTCCCTGCCATCTACTTAGCTGCTTTGGTGAAGGCTCAGCAAAAATGAATGATGGGTTCTGTTAGGGTGGGGTTTTGTCAGGGAGATGTGATTGAAGAGGGACTAGTAGTGGTATTGGGCAACGGAATTCAAGCTAGATAATCATGGAGGTGAAGGAAGGTAAGGAATAATGGGTGTAAAGGAAGTAGAGAAATCAATGAGTTAGAAGTAGAAAATTATTTTAGTGATATCATATTTGCTAGGCTATTGGATACCTAGAAACACCTACTTTATTCACAGGCAATAAACTCTAATGGACCCTGGTGCCATCTCCATTATAGACCTGGACATATCTCCCCAGAAAGATGATGCCACTTCAAACCCCTTACTCCAGAGGCTGAAACGCATCCCCATTATTTTCCCAAATAGTATTTATAGGAAAATTTGAATCACTTTGCTATGTTGGTGGACACACCAATCACTCGTAGACCCAATTTCCTACCTCCACCCTCCTCTTTGTGCCCCATTGCCAATCAGATAAAATAGCAGCCAAAATCGCTCTGAAAGATGACCTTCAGTTACCATAGATTTGAGAAAGCAGAGGTTGGTGCTGAGAAACCTTGTTCATGCTAAGTACAACTATAGATCTAAATGTCAAATGCTAACAGAAATTCACCAAGATCTACTTTTTAAAAATGACAGAATTCATTATTTTCAGAATTTCTGTTACTCATTATGTAAAGTTTCTGGCTTCTCTCTGCATTATAAAGTAAACAGATGTAAATTTTATTTTGCACGAGTATGTCAAGTAATGCTTTGTGACCAAACCAAACAGACTTGATTTAATGACTATAGGGATGGGTCTGGTCCCAGTTGCATTAATTGGCAAAATATTTATGATCCACAGTATCATAATATATGTGCAAATGTAAGTGGGACATTAGGTGACCCAGATACCATGACAGTGCCTTGTCTGAGATCAGATTAATTCCTCTAGATCCCATTTTTAAATATTATTTGCTGCTGAGGACAACTAGACAGAAATTCCAGGGAAAGGGCATTAAATAAAAAGCTGGGAAAACCCCCTCAAGGCTGTGTGCATAAAATCAGCACTTAGTAGCTCACCTTCAGACAAATATAGCAAAAGAATATCAATTTGTGGCTTGCCTACTATGTGTCAGGTCCTTTTACATCTATTATTCTCTTAATCTTAACAACACTGCAAGGTAAATGTTTGCTCATTAGAAAACTAAGCTCAGCCAGGATAACTGACTTGCCCAAAGTCATATGTCCAATAAATAGTAAGCCATCATTCCAACTTAGGTTTGTCTGATTCTTAATTATCCTCCCCCCCTACCTTTACCTGCTCCCACTGTATACTTTGAGAATACCCCTTTCATTGCTTTCTGTCTGCCCTATGATGAATTGCATCTCCTTGGAGGCTGCTAATATTCCTCATATCTGTTTTCACCTGGATAAAAATTTTGGAAAGGGCAAGAGATACATGTGTTATACATGTTCAAAACTACCCACTTGGCCCCCCATTGTCTCCCAGTAGGTAATACTCAATTCATTTATTTGGCTAATGATGCCTCCACCAGTTCCATTGCAAAAGAAAAAAAGAAAAAGGACTCAAGGAACTGACAGATTCACTAATAATTCTGAATATTAATTTATTTGAGTCCCATTTATTTTATTATAACAATAAATCCAAAATATTTGACTCATTGTGATCATTTTTAAATATCTAACAGTGAATAAGATAATATACATTAAACTGGAGTGTTTGTAGGAAAAGTAGTGAACAAAATTTAGTGATAGAGTAGCTAACATACAACCTCTGCTGGGTCTTATAAGGCCTTCCTACTAAAAGTATGGCAGCCTTGGAAGCTCATGTAAAATTCAGAAGCTCAGATCCCACCCAACATCTGAAAGAGAATATGCAATTTAACAAGATTCCTAACTTATTTGTACATGCATGAAAATTTAAGAAGTATTGTCACAATATATTTACTTTTAATAGCTAACAAACACATGAGTGTATGTGGAATCACTCTTGCTGGAGTACTTTTTGAAATAGTAGAAAAAGTAAGAGTTTAGGTGTTAGATTGGTGTCAACACTAGTTTTGTGACTTTGGGGAAGTTATTTAAATGTATTTAAGTCTGGGAGTCTTTATAAAGATAAGAAAAGATCAAATGGGGCAGAGTGACAATCAAGAAGAACACCAACACAAAAAGGCAACAAGAAGGAGAAATGGATTTTGATACAGGATCTGCTAGAATGAAGAATTGGAGAGCAAATTTTGAAGAATATTGTTTCACCTATTAGTGGAAATATATACCTATATAATTTTATTGACAATTAGGAACTGGGTGTTATAAATTTTGACTTTAGTTTTACTATGCTTATTACCTTTAAGCGGTATATATTTTGAATACATAGTCATATACTATAGGAAAGCAACAGAAATGGCAAAACAGAGGTGACTTAAGGTTAGACAATCAGTTTAATGGAAAAGTTCTTACAAGCAAAACAAAAAAAAACTTACAAAAATACATCTGCATAATATATTTTTCACTATCACTCTTGTGATCAAATGAATTGAGGTTTTTTTTCTGTATACAAAGTCTGTAAGTTTTTAAAATCCAGTTTGCTAAGTTCTATTTATTTTTTAAGTAGGCTCCATAGCCTGTGTGGAGCCCAATTCAGGACTTGAACTCATGGCCCTGAGATCAAGACCTGAGCTGAAATCAAGATTCAGACACTTGACTGGCTGAGTCATCCAGGCACTCCTGGTTTGCTAAATTCTACTGATTTTTAAAGAATTTTACCAGGGACATTATCTTTTTCAGGCAGAAAAATGGTTTAGTCAAAACATCTCTAATTTCTTTGATTTATTGATATGATTCTAAAAACGAGGAAATGAAGCAGAGGTTCATTTATTTCAACATTGATTAGATAGAACAAAAGGTAAAAAATGATATTGGAGACAGTGTTCAAAAATTTCCCAGACAGATAATTTTTTCAAAATTCCCTTGCCAAAATATAGATGCTGCTAGTGTTTCTTTGAATGAGAGCACTGTGGCAAATATTATCAAGACTGTTTATTTTAAATGAGAAATCAAAACTCATATTAATAAATTATAAAATACTCTTCACACTATATCTGACATTGTCTTTGTTCACCTTTTAATAAGAATATTTTGCACAAATGCATTGCCTAGAGTTCCAGGCGTAGATATATAGAGGACTTGACAATAGCATGAAAAAAAAAGCCTTACTGCTATTTGATGTTTATTAGGACAAAATACAATAATATGCTATGTTTTGATGAAGTCTAATTGGGTCAGCCTAGATATTGGCATGGGAATTGTTGTTTTTCTGACCAATGAAATGAAATCTAATATATTTCAGCAGATCTGTGACAGTCTTGTGCGCAAAAATTTAAAAATAAAATTCCAGCACACAACACTGGTACCTACACACATAAAGAAAAACAACAAAACACCTTTATGTAACTTAAGGCATTTTGAGATTTTTTAAATGCTGCATTCTAATTTTAGCAAATCATCATACTTTCTGTACTCCACCCCCCCAAAAAAAATCTAGAACAGAAAAGTGATTTGAATAAAAATGTTATATCAAAAACTGGAGAAATAAGGGCACAATTTGTAGCACATATTTCAAAGAAAGTAAGATTATAGAAACCTAAAACAATGCATAATTCATGACAAATCTTGGCATATTTGAAATATCCTTGAATATTAATTGGATACCCAGATAGAAGAAGTTTCTATAAATTCTGTCTTATGATGAACCTATGGAAAGCTTTTTATATTTGTATAATGATTCCAAAGTGTCTTTGTGGGGGCACCTGGGTGGCTCAGTTGGTTAAGCACCTTTGGGGGATATTCTAATATAAAATATGTGCTTCTGTTTATGGATTGAATTGTAAAGTTGGGAGTACCTCATAAAAAAGACTTCTGAATCACAGGCACATTTTTTTATCATTGAGAAAAGGGGAAAGGTTGTATCTCGATGATTGCAAAATTGTTTATACAAGACTTAAAATTGCCTTAACAACAAATGCCATCATTTATGATTCAATCATATTCACAACATAGATGCACTAGTCATATTGCCACACAAAATCTGTGGACCAAAAGTAATCTTGCTTAGAAGGCTACTCCAGTTTTCAAATGTCAATGTGCTCACTAAGTATTTTGAGATGGAATTGCACCATAGCCTATTAATACATCAAGTTTAAGCTCTACAGTCAAGTAGTAGTTAATGATCCAAATTATGCAAATGATGCACTGTAGCCAGAAAGTGCATTTGGCAATGGAAAAAAAATTCAGAAGGGCAGGTATCTGGAAATATAACTTGTGCAGTGATTGACCATATATCTTTTGGTAATTATATTACAGGTCTGTTAACATCTAGGTAGCATATGTTGAGAAATGATTTAGATAAACGTGATTGGCAAACACAGAAGATTTAGACAGTTGTGTTGGCTTAAAATTGTATTGTCTAAGGCAGAAAAATTACTACTAATGCTTATTAGATATTGATTTATTTTTCCCTTACAATAATGAAGAAACCTCTGTTATAACAAATTGTTCCAGGTATTTATATAAACCGAAGTAAATCAAATTCTCCCCAAAATAAAATTTCTTAATATGAAGACTGAGATCAAACAGTCATCCTCTACATCATCACAGACATTGCCACATTTTTTTGTGATCCTGGCCATATCAGTTTTCCAGGGCTACTAAGTACCACAAACTGGTGGTACTTATAACAATAAGAGTAATGTTTTCTTTCTCAGGCTAGAAGTATGAAATGAAGGTGTCAGCAGGACCATGATCTCTCTGAAGGCACTAGGGGAGAATTTTTCTTTGATTCTTTTAGCTTCTGGTGATTGTGAATGCATCATTCCAATCTCTTTCTCTATCCTCATATGATCTCCTGTGTTTCTGAATTATATATTTTATAATTCAAAATTTAAAAATTATACATAGTTTATAATTTAGCAAAATTTGTTAATCTACATTGCTGTGATCAATCTTCAGAATATCCTGCACTATATGCCAAGTAAGTATAGTAGCTACTTTTTCTTTTTTGCAAGAAGAGACTGAGGCTTATAGACCTTAATTTGTCCAAATCTGCCCAACTGGTAAAAGCAAAGTTGGAACCAGACTGAGGTCAAAATATAAAATGCTGGATGGTATCCACTTACCATTTATAAATAATAACAAGAGGCATTACTGTATATTAGAGAATTTTACAGCTCATCATATAGAAATATGATTTAAAAATAAAGGGCAAGGGATCCCTGGGTGGCGCAGCGGTTTAGCGCCTGCCTTTAGCCCAGGGCGCGATCCTGGAGAGCAGGGATCGAATCCCACATCGGGCTCCTGGTGCATGGAGCCTGCTTCTCCCTCTGCCTATGTCTCCGCCTCTCTCTCTCTCTCTCTCTCTCTCTCTCTCTCAATGTGTGACTATCATAAATAAATAAAAAATTTAAAAAATAAAATAAAAAAAATAAAAATTAAAAAATAAAGGGCAATAGCTCACAAACCAAAACGTGTTCATTTATTTTTATAAATTTATTTTATTTTTAATTATTCATGACACTCTAGCAAACATTCTGTGGTATATTTTCCAAAAAACAGTAACACCTTAGTTGTGGCAAGAGGGTGTTATAGATTTTTCACTAAGGAAGAAAGTGAAGCTAGTTTTAATAGGAATTCATAGAATCATAGTTACATTGAATTTCAGTGTAAAAAATGATGAGAGGAATCTTAAGGCTCATCCCCTCTACAAGTATCTAGGAAGAAAATAATGGCAGTGAAGAATTTTTAAATGTGGGCATGGTGTAGTCATTCCCCTATAATTAATTTAAGTAATGATTGATATTTTATATACCATAAACTATAAAGAGTACTGAAAATATGCCAACTCTTAATGAACCATCATCTTATCTGATGAGGTAATAGGGATGGCAGTGGGTATAGTGAAGCAGTGGATAAGTCCAGATTCTATCCCATAATTGTGTGTGGTGTGTTTCAGTCTTTCAGACTTGTTTTTGGCACACTCACTTATGAAAAATGCTTTAGCAGATACATGATTTTTAGCCCCCTACAAAAAAGCTGTTGCCAATGCTGAAACCAACATTAGGAAACATTCAAAACTGAAACCAAGGTGATAAAGACATGAACTCAATATCCCCCATAAGGCAGGTGACAGATGAAAGCATACATTCATGGAACAAGCCTCTGCCTTACACAGTAAAAATAATGTCATGTTACTGACTCAATCATACGGGTGGAATGGAGAAGGGACTAGAAAGAAACAAAATTCTGGGAATATAAGTTGCTGCTCATAGACAAGCAGAGAACAATCTGATTAATTTAAAGAAAAAAGTTACATGTTTAAACGACAGTGGGTCTTTCAGCCATCTGCACGCACAAGTGGGAATATTTCTTCTCCCGATAATGAAGGATCTCAGTATGAACAAGTTAGCTACCTGGGGAATATGCATTTGTATCTTGTAACATGGATTCTTTTTCATTCTCTGAAAAACAACCAGAGAGTTGTTCTGTTATGAATAATTCATCATCTACTATAGTCTCTGAGGTCATTTTTGTCACTCATACAGACAGCCAATCATTCCCTCACATTGTGGTTGTGTGTCATTACCTGAATCCTCTCATTTCTCACTCCTGCTAAGGGCTTAAAGAAGATTTTATGCCCTCATTCCTCACATCTGCAAATCCCTTAGCATGACTTTTCTGTTGCTGTTTTCCTGTCCATAATCTATTTCCCCTTCTCTTAATAGCCTTGAGCATATCCCCCTCAACTTTTTGCACCTTTCCCTTTCTCAGAGGAAGTTGTTCTAGGAGTGGGAAAATGAAGCAGACCTGGGTTAGCCAATCACAGCCCTCAGAGCTCCAAGAAAAAGTGATTCTTCATAGAAGGGGACATGGCTGAAGTCAGGCCAAAGAGAGCTGGCTCAGGGACCTTTGCTAGAATTTGGGGGAATGAAAAGCTTTCTTTCTACTGGTCTTCCTAACCCAGTAGGGTATTGCTTTGGCTGCCAGTGCCATTCTCATGCCTGAAAATAAGCCCAGCTAGAGAAAAGTAGAGGCAAGAGATGAAGAGAGAAATATTTCTGAAGTTAATGTTTAAGCACCTGGATTCAGCTGTGCCTGGAAACGACATCTACCCTGGACTTTTCAGTTATTTTAAATAATAAATTCCCTTCATGCTTAATACTAATTAAGTCTGGTTTAATACTGTTTTCAGTTAAAAGATTTCAAGTACTCAAGCATTTAGGACCCAACATAATTAGCCTCAAGTTCCATAACTCTTTGTTCCAAAACTACATACTGTCTCTTTTCTCCAAAACTACATATTATCTGTCATTTCCTTTCCTCAGCTCCTGGTCGTACTATGCTCTCCCTATCAAAATCATACTGATCTGGGTGGAAAAGGGGAGGTATTATTTAGAAAGATAATTTATTATAAAGATAGTTCATGTTTGTCCTAAAAATATCAATTAGAATATAGTGTATGAAGCAAAAAGTACAAGATATCTGCTCATCTCCCTCCTCACTTTATCCTACTTCAACTTACCCTTATTAGACATTTTAAGTTCAAATACAAACGTGTGTATATCTGTGTATGTTTGGTGTTGAATAAAGGATACAAATTTAAAAGCACAAAAATGGCAATTAAATACAGGAGGTATATCCACACCTACTAGTGTCATAATACTACAAAATTTTAAAAATAGACACAAGTTTCATACTAATTGTCTGATTGTATGATCCTGCCTTAAGAATCACCACAAAGCAGCCTCTTCCATAAACCCTGTTTCACCTTTTAGTGAGAATTGGTAACATTTTGGTTCTCCTCACATGCAATTATTTACTTGTTTATTTACTTAAGTGTGTTTCACACTACAGATAGCTGCCTACTCCTATTTTACTCTTCTCTGGATAGTAAACACTTTGAAGGCAAAGAATGAGTTTGATTCATCTTTGTATTCCCAGGACTTAGTTCAGTGGTTAATTTATATTTTTGGGTGAATTAATGAGTGAGTGGATGATAAATAAGTGATAAGAGATCTCTTTGATAAGTATTCTCTTAAGTTGAATTTTAAAAATGGCTCTGCAGACATTCTCCTGTATTTTAATTTAAGCACATTCTTTCAGAGTTCCTCTTATACTAGCAGAAACCAGACAAGTGATGAGCAGGGCTTTTAGTTCCCATTATTTTGGGAGAGCAAGCACACATCGGAGTTTATCTCACTTTTCACTACAGAACAATGACAAGAAGGGCAGGGGGAGCAGTCAGCTAAGATGCAAATACAATATCCCCTGGAATTCTTGATTTGGACTTCAGTTAGTTAACTAGATCTTTTAACCTGTGCCCTGTGGTGCTCTAACACTGATCCTGTGTCCCAGCTAGTAAAGAGTTCTTGACTTGTCCTGGCACTAAATTTCTTCAACAAGTCTGGTCAAAGTACCTTCTAAGTATCCTTGGGTCAATCTGTTAAAAAGTTTCCTCATAAGATAGTGAAAAAAACATATGCTGCCCCATTTTTTCCTTCACTTCCAAATTTTTGGAAAATGCTCTTGAACAAAAATAAGAAAAAAGGAAAGATATGGTGCTCTTATTGTGCAAATGGAGCTTCAGGACAAAGCCATCCTCCCCCATCCACCTATAACCAGATTGTTAACCCAGAAAACTCTTCAAATAGATAATCTGGAGCCATTACTGTTTAAATGAAAGAGATATGGAATTCTAGAGTCTATTTATTTAGTAAGTGGTCAATAATAGCCAAAAGAAAGAATAGTTGCCACTGTTATTTTATTATATATGAATAATCAGAATTTAGAGCTGTTTCTTCCATCTCTGCTTTACTTTAATGGTTAATTCTATTTTTAGGACCTGGCCCCTCTTAGGCTATTCAGTTTATTCTAGTTAGTCATCCTATGTTCTGAAATATCACATGGATGAACACAAAAGTAACTAGTTACTTTTCTTAAGTAGTTAGATTAGCACAGAAAGAATCACTGTCCCATTCATTTTGTCATTTGGCTGAGTCTTTAGGAAATACAATGGTAAAATCAGCACCAAATGGCTAAAATTGTATTGTGTGTTTGCCCAGAGGCAATCGTCTTCTCAGTTGGCCAACAAGATACTGCCATGCTGCTTCATTTTCTAACCATGTTTGTATGGCATTGGAGCTAGCTCCATAATATCTAGCAAAGCATGGTACAGACAGTATAGCATCTGGAATATTTTCTTGTTTACCTAATAAGAAAGGGTCATTAACTTTGGATTGGAAAGATTGAAAAAACTTTTGAAAAATTCTTAACGCATGGTTCTATGTTTAATTCAGGAGGACTGACTCAATGTGGACATGAAGAAATGTATTACGTAATAAGAAACAACTAAACTCTCTGAATTTAATTAGAGAATGTTGGCCATTCTTCTCTAACAATTTGTTTCAGGGCATTTAAAGTCATCAGCCCTTTACTTTTAGTCTGACTCTAATAATTTTATAGACCCTTTGTCTCTTATCAGTTTAGCTGAGTATACTTAATCACCATCTGAGGCTCTGATGTTGGTGTGTATGACCTTCAGTCCCATTCCTAATCAGGCATATAATTCAATGACCCCAAGATCTCCAGTTGCGGAGCTGAGCACTCAATTTGCTTGATGTTGATTTCACTCCAATAATAACAGTGTTTCCAGCACACATAGCAAAACCAGCAATTAAACCTCAACTTTGGTTGCCTACTTGATTCCCAACTTCCATAAGGATAAGAGAATTCTCCCTTGCTTCTCCGAATTTGAGTTTTCCTTCTCAACCGAGTCCTATTGTTAGCTAGTTCCCTCTCTACAAACAAACTTCATGGAATTCAAGTATTTTCCTGGGTTGGGAGTAATGTCTGTGCTAGACAACGGTGGTCATTCCTCACCTTCCTATAGTCAAAAAATACAAAATAAATAAACCCCAGAAACCCTTATAAAATCTTCCCTGCTTGTTTTCTGGACCTATTCTTATTTGCTACTTACTAGTGACCATCCTTTGCCTGCCAATAGATTCCCATGCTTGTTATTTTAACCAATGCTGAAATATCTCTGTGGTGGTGACTCACTGTCTCTGACATCCTTTTGTTCTCTTGCATGAGCTTTACTTAGACATTGATGATTTCCATAGGGTGAAGAAGAGTAATAGTAATTCTTTATATATAGTTTATGGTGTATAGAATCCTTAAATATGGGTTACCTAGGTAACATAAATGAATGATTCAAGCTAGATAAGGAGTTGAAAACCAAAGTGCTGTGCAACTCTAGGGATCATCATTTACTGAGAATCCATTCTCCTTGATTCATGCAGAGTGGTGGTCCTGATAGGGACTCATATGCCACACATGATTGTTGCCAATTCACTTTTTCAAGAAACTCAGGAATATTTTTTTAACTCACAGTTTTTTAAATGTTGGCAATTTGTTCACAATGTTTCTAATACTGTGCTGGCAGAAAATGTGTCAATCAGCAGCATTTGGCCCATACTCTAGCAGTGTGTGAGTCAGTCCCTGAATGGTCTCTAGAACTGAAGATTGCTGGAGAGAAGGCAAATTATATTCTTCAAATCCACTCCTTTTGTCATGTTGGCAAATTGTAAACATTTTGTAATATTTTCTGATAATCTTCCTTGCATAAGATCTTTCTGTCTTGTATTTTTATAATCATCAACATTTTTGTTCAGAGGAAAATTTTACATTTCAATCAGTCACTCAATGTAGGTAGTTACCTTTAAAATTGCTCTATTAGGTTTATGCAGTATCATATCAACTGTCAGTATAGTTTAGTTGCCATATTTTGACAAAAACTGTGTATATGGATGTATTGTGATAGAATCACTAATGAATTTTGACTGGTTGAATTTGTTTCAATCTTGCTTCCTTAAGTCTGACAGTCTTATACATTTGTAAGAGTATGGATTACATGAACACTTGTAGAGAGAAGTAATACTGTACACTTTTATTAATACATATTATGTAGCATGAAAATTTAAACTTTGGATCTGATTGTGTTTCTTAAGGTCTAGTTTAAGACTCATAGTCTAACACTATCTTTATACTTGGGGCCCTAAAGTATTTTTTGATTTTTCTGCCAAAGTACTCCTAAATGCCATGGGTCTGGGGATTCAGCCCATAACTCTTCACCTCAAGCTTATAATACCTTTGCCATTTCATGTTTTATCTATAAAAATAATGTGAATTTTGCTTCTTAATCCATAAGATAATCATGTACAATCAGATAACCATAGACAAAATAGATTTACTGACAATTTAGGAATAACAGAGCTTAGGTATGAGATTTTTCCTGGGGAAAAAAGGATGTTCTCCTCTCTGTTATACTGAAAAGATTGCTAGAGCATGAAGTAGGGAGCCAGATAGTAAATGAAATAAAACACTGTCTCCTTTCAGCACTCAGAACTCAAAGCTGTCCTTAGATAGGGACACCTAACATGAATTAGGAGATTTCTCCTGGGAGTCAGTGGTGACAGATGCTTAATACAGTTTTCTGGTCACTAAATATATCTCAATATGCAGAACTTTATGAGGGGAGTCAAACTGAATAAGGATTAAAAAAATTTCCTAAAGAACCAATGAGCCCTTTTTGGTTTTGAAGTTCAAAATTATTTTTAAAAAATCTTTGTTGGATTAGTATAGTCCCAACACAGATCTGCTGGTTGGGAAACCTACCAAAGGCACTGTTATCCAAGGATAAGTTACCACGAGGAGAAAGGAAGGTAATTTGGGCCTAGACATTTTTGAGAAAGGGTTGGTTTCAGCACTACATTTGACTGAAGCTTGAAAGCTGGTCCAGATTTATCTGCCAGGCATGGAGTCATGTTTTGGGGAGCAATGGTGACCTTAGAAGCATAAACTAAGTAGCAGTAACCTTAGGAGCCAAGTGTGGGACACCATGGCACACCCTGTGCCAGCAAGGGTGTCACTGTGCCTGGTAAAGTATTGTGAGGGGATCCCTGGGTGGCTCAGTGGTTTAGCGCCTGCCTTCAGTCCAGGGTGTGATCCTGGGGTCCCAGGATCGAGTCCCACATTGGGCTCCTTGCATGAAGCCTGCTTCTCCCTCTGCCTGTGTTTCTACCTCTCTCTCTGTGTGTCTCTCCTGAATAAATAAATAAAATCTTAAAAAAAAAATATCTGTGAGATTAGGGTTCCATAGCAAGATGTATGGCAGTGTCCAAACCAATGGTTGCTAGCAGATTAATTGGACTTTCTATTTGTTTGTTTGTTTGTTTGGCATCTTTAGAAGGATCTAATTCCTATGGACAGAGTAGGCCCTGGAGTTCTTAAATGAGTCAGAGGAAGGATGTACAATATAAAAAATAAATTTGAAAAACAGAGGAAGGATGTACAATATAAACAATAAACTTGAAAAACAGAAAGTGCGCTTATTTGTAAGGTGGATATGTATTTATGCTGTAAGTCAGTAAAGCAGATCACACCAGTTACTTGTGGAAGGCCTGTATAAACTCCAATTATGGGACACAAGCTGCCCATAAGCACATGCCAGTCTGGGACTGAGATGGAGCAGGCATGGATAGAAATCAAAGGTTTCTTTTACATAAGGCTAAAGGCCTTGGACTCTGTCAGAGAAGAACCTTGGAATGCTTGGAAGAATCAGTGTAGAAGAGAAGAGTAGTACACCTCTCCTGAATCCAGAGCAAGGGAGGCCATCCAGAGGAAACAAAGCATCTAGAGTGCCAGGTTGCAGAAGCAGTTGGTTCAGAGAGACAGAGAGCCCCTGCACTGAGCATCTGTGCTAAGGCTTGGCAACAGCAGCTGGACAGAGGTGGACAGGTTCTTAGAGATCCAACGTCCAGGGACATATTTGTGTTGTCCTCCATCCTCATGAAAGAATATCTGAGAGATCTGCATCAACTAGAAGGGTTGGAGCAGACACGACTCACCCTGTGAGTGTCAGTGAGCCCCCTCAGAATCCTTGAACATATCAAATGAACCAGTGGAACATCTTGATATAGTGGGGAGATGGAGATCTCAGAGTTGTCATACTCTAAGCTAATGAATATAGACAATGCAGTGATACATGCTTATTTAGTGTGAAATGTCTTTATCTAAAGAGTTTACTATTAAGGAACAGGAATTCAACTGAGTGATTTAAAAGCTCAAGTTGGCTTTCTTAAACAGTTCTGAGCTGAACATGATCCCACCCAGCAAATAGAAAGGAATTCTAAGGAGCTCTACAAAATGAAAGGTTTTTAAAGGCAGAGAGGGAATGGAGAGAAGGAAATTATTAGCAATGAATGCATTGTCTCAGGCAAGGTCACTCTCTTAAGGGGTATAGAAAGGGCCTATTTGTGGATTACTCACCTCCTACAATTGATCAGGCAATTTCAGTTTGGCTGATTAAAGGTCACATTTCTGGGGACTGAGATAGAAACTACAGTTAAGTATTAAGTCTTAGTTTGCTAACATGGGGCCTTAACATAAGTGACTCCATTTGGGGCCTATGGTATTCTTTTTTTAACAATTCCCCTCTTTTAATCAGACTCTCAGCTTAACTGAGAAATGTGATCTAAAGGTTTTAGTGCAACTCTCAGTGACTGTTCGGTAGTTCTCACAGCTTCTGTGAAGTTTTGTTGCTCCTTTGTGTGATATTAACAGGCCATGACTACAGGTTCATACCCTCTTCATTTCTTTTTTGATGTTCCAGTCTTAGGATGACCATTTACTTGGTGGTTAGCAGCCGTAGACATGCATTTAAAACTTTTGAGACAACATAGCATTCCAGGGAGAGTATTATGATTATTATAAGAAGGATAATTCACAATGTTCTGAGTACACTTCAGAGTCATGGTTCCCAACTTTGCCTGATGATTGATGGTGATAGATATAATGAAACTTCAAGTGGTTAGTAAGACCTTCATTAATGCTTGTCTGGTTTGTTCAGTGAAGTGGGTACCTCAATACTGGGAATTATGGAAGTTATATACCCCAAGTGGGGAACCATTTTTTAAAAGTTTCTTTGCACTGTTTGGGCATCAGCTTTGTGGGACGGGCAGGCTTCAACCCATCTGGAAAACATACATACATATTGCCATACCAGGTGGCATTTGAATGAAAGCCAGCGGTAGTTATTCAGAGAGTCCTCAGGGAGGAGGTTTAGGGCCTTTGGGAACAAGAGTAGTTTCTCCAGGATTAGAGACCTGAGACAGGGCAGACATTGATGGTAAACTGTTTATCCATTTTTATGTGTTTCCTTACCACTATTTATTTATAATTTGAGTCACCTTAAATGTACCATGATAGGTGAAGGAATGTGAAAATCAAAAAATGGGGCTTGCCAGGAACAGGAAGAACTAAGTGACTATCTTGGCCTCATTTTGCTTCTCTGATTTTGGAATAGACTGTTGCCATGTTGCAAGGACATTGAGATAGCAAAAGTCTGGCAACAAGAGGTCTTTTTTTGTAGAAACAGAATGGATTTCATCCACATGTGCCACAACTTTTACAGGTTCTGTTGCTGTTGTCTTTACATGACAGTAAGCCAGGGTATTTCCCTGATACTAGGTTCAGTCTTTATAGTGTAAGCCTCAGTTTTGATGACAGAAGTTTCAGAAAATAAGAGAGTAGTAGTAAGAAGGTCATTTACTTGTCTATTGTGGATTAGGGTCTCAGTGGATTTAAGAAAACCCCTTTGTTTCCATAACATTCCAAAATTATGGATGGCCCCAAAAACATACCAGCTATCAGTACAAAATAGTATAATTTGCCCTTTTGATAACTGGCATGTTCTAATAAGGGCAAGGAACTATGCTCATTGTGCTGATTTAGGTTGTAGGAGATTTTCCTGCTCAAGGAGCTCATATTGGATGAGCTTGGAATCAGCCTGGAAATTCCCTTTTTCATTTTTACAGTGTGACCCATTAACAAACAAAATTAGATTAGGATTAGGCAAAATTATAAATCAGAATGTGGTGTCATGAAATGGGATGTCATGGGGCTCACCTTCATCACACAGGGGTGGTAATATGACAGGAATAAGAACATTGCATCGTTTAAGATGTAGATTATGTGATGAGAGCAGAAGGATCTCATAAGAAGTTAGTCTGCTTACAGAGAAATGTTGAGTAAATTCAGAATTAAGAAAACTTTGGACAGTGTGTGGAGTTTTCAAATAAATGTGAGTTTTTAAGGTTAGACCTGCTGAGGCTTTACAGCTGTGGCTATAGCCTTAAGGCAGGTCAGATATGCACAAGCAGCCAGATCTAGTTGTACACCATAATAGGCAACATGCTCATGTTTATTGCCGTGTCCTTGCATGAACATTCTCAGGGTTTTATTATCCTTTTCATGTACAAATAAGGTGAAGTGTTTTGAATAATTAGGTAGCCCTAGGGCAGGTAGCTTTTGTAGCTCTTGTTTTAGTCTTATAAAGGCCTGCTCATATTTATCTTCCCAAGGAAGAAACTTGGGGACTAAAATTTTAGTAAATTCACAAAAGTGGGGAAACAAATAGAGAAAAATTAGGAACCCATCGTCTGCACTAGCCAGTTACGTTTAGAAATCCATGAAGCTTTTACTTCATTGTGGGCCTAGGAGATTCCTGGATTAGTTTAATCCCTTTTGGAGATAGCTGGACTCCGTCCTCACTTAGATTATGACCTAGGTAGTGAACAGTGTCCAAAGATAATTATAATTCTTCTTCAGGTCTCTGGCCTTGGAGATGTTGTGGTTATAAGGCCATTAGTCTAGCGGTCCTTTGTGTATGATCTTGGTCCAAAGCCCTTACAAAATATTTGGCTATGGTCCCAACTTAAGTCAGGCTGGTGGCCTTTCATCCCATTTTCTGAATTTTTAATAACCCATTAATCTCAGGAGAGAATGCATTTATAGTAGGGCATTTAGAGCAGGAAGAATGATTCCAGAATGCTGCAGGAAGAGGACTTCCAAGTGAGCTTTAAAGTCAGCCAAAGAGTTATCCTTCATTTGTTTGCATATAGAATAATAGACTGATCCGCAGGGGCAGAAAAGACTCAAGTGGTTTGTAAAAAGACAGTTGCTATTTTGCAAACCCTTTCTGGTTGAGGGTCTTACTTATTTGGGGTTTTACTTGTTTTGCTACCTACATCCATTTTGGGGCCTCCCCAGGCCATACCAACTTGTGCACACAAGCTGATGAAGAGCCAACAGCCTGGGGTCATAGGCATTGATAATGACTGTAAATTCTTCAAGAAACTTTTGGGGGTTTTCTCTAGGCTTGGGAAATTCTTTAACTATAGTTCTATACTTGATCTTAGCCAGAAGGCTAAAAAGTGATAACTGTGGTTCTTAGTTTAGTCTTTTACTGAGGGGTGAAAGATACCTGAAGGGATTCATTGCAACCTTGCATAGTTTTATTTTAAAAGATAACTGTTTAGTAGTCTTCAGAGTAGAAAGGTGCAGATAAAGAGTTAGTAAAACATGAGTACTTAGGTAAAGAAGGATAGAGAGGAGCAGTAGGAGTCACGTCAGTCCTATTGTCTTTTGTTTTAGCTACCTCTTGTGTCTTTAATTTTTCATTAGCCTTCTGTAATGAGCCTTTTAATGAAGCCTTTTGGAAGTTTCTGCATACCAATTAAAATAGGTATCCCATTCTATTTGTTTAATTTGGGAACACTTACTTTCAAGTGCTCTTCTCAAATGAACAATTTTGTCTAATTGGAATATTCCCCATAATGGCTATTGTAATACTAGACTGTTTTCAGCAAAATTTGCCAATTTTATAGATATTCACAGCTTCCAAGATGATAGTTTTTAGACATAAATATGCAAGTGTGCTGGCAGGTAGTGTGGTTAACTTTTGAATTTAAGGATCCCATTAGCTTATATTTGGGTTTCTCAGAGCCAAGCTAAAACCTAAAGGGGATTTGCCTCTTGGTTGGGGATTGTACAACCAGTGTACCTTGTTGCATAGACATTTTCTTGAGGTTGGCAGGTAACCTGGTGTCGATCTAACACGTTCCATGACCAACTCATCCTAACATGGCAAACTTTGAGTTAGGTATGAGTGCTCTAATAGCTCTTAAGTGCTCAACTTGTGCCTATCAATTTTTGCAGCTCTTTGGCTTCTGAGATCCCCATTAGCAATAGTCTTTATTCACACAAAACAAGACAAACATGTGTACCTCAACATATCAGCAGTAACCAAAAGAAGTCACTGTGTACTGAAAGGCTGTGCATATCATATACAATCCCAGTGTGAACTAAACCAGCAAACTCCAGTAAATGGGGACTGTGGACTGGATCTGGGGAAAGGGATTCCAAACAACTGAGGCATTGTGGGTGGAACCAAATAGTAGGGACTTGGGTTCTAGCTGGAACTGTGTCAGCTCTAGCTCACCTACTAAGCTGTGGACTGGAAAGCCAATTAGATCAGGAGCTCAACACAGAGAAAATAAAACTTAAACTTACCAATGAAATTTTTAACAGGAAATTCCAGTTTGGCTGGTTAAAGGACACGTTTCTGGAGTAGTTGAAATGACAGGTTAGGTTTTTAAGTCTTGGTTTGCTTATATGAGAACCTTAACATAAGTGACTCCATTTTGTGCCTGTGATTTTCTTTTTAACACTAGTGAAATTGGCACTCCAGGAAGATACAGCCTGTAGTTTTAAGGAACCACTGTCATTTTGCTGTGAAACCTTAGGACCCAGATTGAAAAACATGCTTCAGTTACAAAGTTAATAGCCTGGATTTTAATTCCTTCTCTGTTCCCTAGCAGCTGCAGGGAATCTCATTTCTCTAAACTTTAATTTTCATCTATAAAATGGGAACCAAGACTGTTATCCTTTACATGCAATATGGCATATAAAGTTATGAGTGTAGTGACTATCAATATCATAACAAATAATTTTAGAATGTGAACTGCAATGGGTTATTTTTATCAACAGGTATAGCACATGACATGTATCAGAAATTTGAATCATTGAAATCTTGTACAATCAAAAAGTTATTCCCAGGGAACCTTTCTATAAAATCAGTTTGTGATAAAACATAAACAGCCTCTTTCTGGAAGCAGTTTGTGTTAGAGACAATCTGTAAAAATCATTGGCTACTGATCATTGCACAAGGTGAAGACTTGCTTTGACAGCTAGTCTCGTCCTAATGAGTGGGTAAGTGTATGAGAAATGCCATAGTGAGAATCTTCGTTCGTCTCTAGTGCTCTATCTCTTTCAGGCCAGAAGATGTTGTATGTCCTTGACTCTGCTCCTTCCTGTACTCTTACTTCTGAACTGTTAGTAAGGCTTTTCTTTTTTCTCTTTCCAAATGCCTCTCAGACCATCTACTGTCATTATTTCCTGCCTGGATCCCTCTCTTACCCTCTGGAGACACCCCCATGGCCACTTTATCCTCACTGTAAGATACGAAGCCAATTTTGCCATTGGACTACAGAGATTTAAACAGGCATAAGCCAAACAGTTTAATGTTTTATTCTCAGGTGAGTCTGCACTGATTCTAAATCCTAGAGGAATTGGAGGAACAAGCAGAAATTAAGGAACAAGCATGCAATAAAGGAAATAATATTGGACAAGACTTCCTCTCTCAAGCTCTCCAGGGCATAGAACCCAAACTCCAATGCCAGTCTCCATGACTGGGTCTCTACCCACTTGATAAGTTTTATTAAACTTAATTAAAAATAGAATAAAATAAAATGAAATCATGTCACTGTTGAGCAGTACGTTTATGCAATGTGTGCTATGCAAAGCACTTTACATACATTACTTCATTTAATTCTAACAACTCTAATGGACTAATTGTATTCTTACCCCTCTTGTAAGTTGGAAAAAAACTAAGACTAAATAAAATAGATGTCACTGGCCCAAAGTCTCACAACTACAAAAAGGCCAAGTCAGGATTTCAACCCATTAATTCAACAACAGAGCCCAACTCCAGGTGTTGCATCTTCTTCACTTAATTCCATTTTGAGTTTGTCCTCTCCTCACTTCATGTCCAGAACCCTGCAGACAGCCTGATAATTGAGGTCTTGGCTTTAGTTCTCTCCCCATTCTTAAGCTATGTGCCAACTGTCCCCAGAAATGCTATAATCTCTTGGCCTTCTGTGTGAGCACAGATCTATAAGGAAAGGGTTAAAATCAATACGGACACTTGAAGTTAACCTGTGCTTCATTCCTTTACAATCTTCAATATCAGACTTGGTTCAAGAGGACAGAGCTGCTACAATACTCAGATACATTTTATAGAGAATGGACAAGGAACAAGTGACAATTTTAAAAAATAATAAATCATTTCCCCCCATAAAATATATTCTTTATTAGAAGATCATCTTTAACACTTTGATTCTTTCAGCTTTTTCTTGTGCAATTAATTTATACAATTTTACCAGCTGAAAGCACGGGTAGGCAAAGCATGCTGATGGCAGATTTTCCGTGGAGATGACACAACAGAATCTGAGATCCACCACAGCAGAAGGTTCAGAACCAACAATCGGTATTGCATTTTCAAGCTTATAAAAAAACATACAGCCTCAAACAGTGAGCAAACTGTTCTGACCTTTTCCCCATGGCCCATTAAGGGTATAGTCTTATTTTTAGTAGACAGTCCCAAAAGAAGCTTTTGAATAGAAGTAACTAAAGAATAGTCCTAGAGGAATTTGTAACTTTTCCTTTAATTAAAAAAATAAACTTTAATATAACCACATCAACATTTTCTAAATTACAGAAGATAAAAATATCACTTATAATTCTACTCCCTAATACAACTACTCTGAAATATCTTTATGTATTTCTTTTCATCATTTCATTATCTTTTTCCTGGTTGAAATAATAATGTCCATAAAGATGCAAGCAAGCAATTCATAGAAGAAGAAATATAAATGGGCATTAAGTATGCTTCACTGGTAATCAGGAAAATTGAAATTAAAACAATGAGGCATTATTCATTGGCAAAAATTCAAAAGATTAAAAATATTTGCTTCTGGATACAGGCACTGCTATATTCCATTTGTTGGAGTATATATTGGAAAAAGGTCATGGGGGAGAAATTTGGCAGTATTTATTAAAATTCTATTTTTGAGATATCATCCTACAGAAATATTTACATACATGCATGAAAATATATGTTTAACAATGCTCATTGAATCATTGTTTGTGGAGTTAAAAAAACAGATACCATCTAAATTTGTATCAGGAGAAGAATTGTTAAATAAATTATGTTGATACTGGCAAAAATAGATGTTTAAAAATATGACAATGCTAATAGTAGCAGTGTCAGTTATGGAAAAGATTTCCAACACATATTATTCACTAATAAAATCATGTTGTATAACAATAGATTTAATATATTCTCATTATTAAAAAATGACACATGGTAATGTATAGAAAGTAAAACGGGAAATGCATGAAAGTACTAACAATGATTACATTTAGAAACGAGTAAGATTAGAGAAGGTCATAAAGAGGTATTTTTTTGTAGTTTCTTAAAAATTTTTCATGATAATATATATGCATTTGAAGATTTATAATGCAATTATATACCTGTATTTGTTGTGTAATTTTTTAAATGTTGGAATGAAGAAATTATAATATTTGTATAATTTTAGATATCATCATGTTCACTCAACATTATACTCAAACATTTTCTCTGCTTTTAAAAACTGTTATTGTAGAGATGCTGAGTGGCTCAGCGGTTGAGCATCTGCCTTCAGCTCAGGATGTGATCCTGGAGACATGGAATCGAATCCCAATCGGGCTCCCTGAATGGAGCCTGCTTCCCTCTCTGCCTACGTCTCTGCCTCTCTCTCTGTGTGTGTTTCTCATGAATAAATAAATAAAATCTTTAAAAAAAACTGTTATTTTAATAATGTAAAATATTCCATCCAGCAAATATGCTGCTTTATATAGTAATTCCCCTATTGCTGTACATTTACATTGTTATCAACTTTTTACTATAGATAATGTTGCAATATATATTTTTTCAGGTATAGAGTTTTTAATTTTCTTCATTTTGAAATACATTTCTATAGGTTAGAGGCTCAGGATGGGATTACTTGGTGGAAGGTTAAGAGTCCTATCCAATTAAAAATCCTCTTGAAACCAAAAGCAAGACCCTATTGCTCTTGACCCTACTGCCAAGATCTATTGCCAAAGAGTCTCCTCTACAAATAGCATATGTGCTGCCGAAGTAAGCACATGAAGTCTCCTTTACTAATAGCAAGGCTCTGTTTTATTCAGCCCTTTGTGCCTTTATATAAGTTATTTAATCTTAAATTATAAGTAATATTTCTATCATCTCAAATTTTGTGACTAAACCCAACTCCAACACAGTAAGGTGAAGCAGTGTGGCAGGAAGGTGGCTTGTTTTTTATCATAACTTGCCAACATGAAGACTCAGACATCAGTAACTACTTGCTATTCCAGAAAGCATTCTCTGGTTAGTGAGGACAGTATTATAGAAAATCTTTTCCCAGAAGGCAATGAAGCTGCTCAACAAGAGCAGCCTTTTGAGGAAGAAAAACGTGATGAAGATTGAGTAGTCCCAGGAAGGCTGTGCTTTGTTTTTGGAACAAGGTGTATCTTGAATCATATGAATTCAATCTCGGTGAAAACCAACTACATTCATGCAGCCAAAGACAAACATTTTCATCTGTTGTTGTTTTTATTTTCCCCTGAGTACCCGATTATGCAGTTTTCTACACAGAGATCCACTTAGGAATTCTTTTGCTGCTATCACCATCCATTCTCTCTTTCTGGGCCCTGAGCTGCCTTCTAAGAACAATATGTAGTTCTTCCTTGACTCTTCCAGAGAAGACCCCAGGGAAATTTAAAGAAATGTCTTAATTAAATCACTAGCAAAATAATGCTAGTAGAATTAGAAAGGGTATAAACCCACAAATATATAATAATTAATTATATAAAAGTCACTTATAGAGGCCCTCATCAAAAAGTGAAATTTATTTTCCCTCCCCTTGATATTGAGAATGACCTTTGTGACTGCCTAGATGAATAAATGTGACAGAAGTGAAATTGCATTATATCCAGAGCTATGTCCTAAAAAGCAGTATGGCCTTCTCTACTCCCCATTCCCACCTACACTTAGAACTCAGCCATCACATTGTAAGGAAGCATATCACTTTGGAGATACGGGAACACCCACCATTTGTGGGTGTTCCAACCTATACTAAGACCCCAGTCTCCACTTAGGTCTTAGTTAATAGCTAGCATCAACTACCACAGATGTGAGCAAGCAAGCCTCCACCTTGGTTGTCATCTGTGGGTGATGTTGCCTCCTCCCTCTCCCCAGGTAGGGGGCATTTGACAATTTTTGGTTGTTACAACTAGAGAGAGAGTACTATTGGCATCTAGTGGGTAGAGGACCAGAATACCACTAAACATTCTACAAATGCCACTCTCCTTCAACAAAGATATCCAACCTACAGTATTAATAATGCTAAAATAGAGATATCCTGCTTTAGAAGACTCCAGTCTTTGAGCCATGCCAGCTGATTCTAAGTGAAGCAGAGACAAGTTGTCCTTGCCAAACTCTGCCCAAATTGCACTTTCATGAGGTGATTTGTTTTGCAACAATGAGTAATTGGAATACCATCAAATAAGTGGAAGAACTGAGTCTTGTCCTCAGGTCTTTGTGACTCTGAAACTCAGGCACCTTCCTCAGCTATTTAGAAGGGACACAGCAACAAAAAAAGAATAACAGGCAGCTTTACTCAAAGTGTGGCTGAGACTTGAGCACAGAAGGAAAGGAAAGATGACTATTACCAAGAAGAGAGCAAAGAAGTATTTCTCATTGGGTAACTCTTCTTCATGTTCCTAATCTCAAGCTCAACACTAACTACTCTCTTCCATTGAAAAATTGGGAAAGGACTCCCAGTTCTGCTTCGTAAGTTCCTCATGAACATGTTTTTGAGGGTTTGTTTCTGTCTGTTGACACCAAATACTCCTCCAGTAACTTCTAAGAGACTCTAAAGAGGCCCAATTTTCTCCTAGTACACTGAAAAGATTAAGCTCTTCACAACTACATTTTCCCTAGAAAGAAATGATTGGTCAGAATCTTTTATCAAACTACATCACACTCTACTTTGTCCATAAAAATCCTTTAAATAATCAGCTGGTTTCCTTAGTACCTCATCACTTCAAAATGGGACAGCATCCCAGTAATTCCACTTCTACTATCTGTCTTGAGAAAACAATCTGAAATTTAGACAAAGATTTAGGAGCAAAACTATTCACTGCAAGATTATTTGCAAGAGTTAAAAGCTGGAGAAAAACATCTGTGAGGTCTGACAGGTAATAGTAACATAAATTTGTTGTGTAAATCTACAGCAAAATATCATATAACTATAAGTGAATCATTCTATTGTGAACCCTGTTTCTAATCTTTTTTTTTTTTTTAAGACTTATTTATTCTAGAGAGACACACAGAGAAAGGCAAAAACTTAGAGGGAGAAGCGGGCTCCTCGTGGGGGGCCCCAATGTGGGACTCCATCCCAGGACCCCAGGATCACACCCTGAGCTGAAGGCAGACGCTCAACCACTGAGTCACCCAGGGATCCCCCCTGCTTCTAATCTTACTTAGTATACCTTCCCTATGCAATTGTTCTACTCCATGGCTACTATGACCATTCCTGTTTCTCAAAACTAGATCTCACTTCCAAGTTCAAGCCCACATATTTAAGTTCCTACTGGACATTCTTCATTGATGGTGTTCAAAGCACATTCTCTCTCTACGAAATTTCCTATCTTACATTCTCTGTTGGACAGACTGACAACACCTCTACTTTCCTGCATTTTCCATATGCAGTTCATTCTAGACTATTTCATTCTATTAAGTCTCTCCTAAATTTCTGTTGAGTTAGTTTCAACTTTCTAACTCAATTGCCACTATTCTACTCTAGACTTCCATCATCTCTTAACTTGAATTCCTACAGTAGCTTCTGAATGGATCCAGCCTCATCGCTGGCCATTCTACTTCTCCAAATCTCTGAATTTTGTGGTCAAACCAGTTATACAATTTGCAGTTTTGTGATAGGCTATGTGCATACTTTTGGACTTTGCACATGTACTCTTTATCTCTAACTAAATCACTCTCTCATTCCTAATCCCAATTGTTACTAACTTGGCTATGCCTGCTTTTCTCTCCTTTCAATTTCTAGAAACTGCCAAGCTCTCTTACTTCTGGATAGTCTCTCATATGCTGTGCCTTGTTCATGGAATTCCTTCTCAACATGGATGGACACATTAACCTAGTGTGGTAGCTATGAAAATTGCCTCAGTGGCTCAGTCAGTTGGGCATCTAAATCTTGGTTTCAGCTTGGGTCATGATCTCGGGGTTGTGGGATTGAGCCCATGCTCAGTTTAGAGTCTGCTTGGGACTCTCTCTCCCTCACCCTCTGCCCTTCCTACCCCTGAAATAAATAAATATTTTCTTTAAAAAAAAAAGTGTCTCTCAGATCTCCTAGTAGGGAAAACAGATTGAACTGGTAGCCACAGTTTCTTGGCTCTCAATCCAGGACTGCCTTCATACCAAGGCCACACTTTCCACATCTGTTTCAAGTCACTGATGGGCCCATTTCCTGGGAGATATGACATTCCTTAAGGACTCCCCATCAGCCTTGCCAAACTATCTCAGAATTGTTATATTGTCTGTGACATTTCTTCTTTCCCTGTCTCCTTTAAATAAATCAGACCTACATTGTTATCTGATGACTCTCCTAATGTCCTCAAAATTCTTTCCTGTTAATCTACATAGGCATTCCCTTAGTAAGTATATGTATAATGAATGATCCCATCTTGGTATCTAATTCTTAGAGGACTAAGGCAAGTTGTACTGAGATTGGCCAGGAAAACAGATGGAGATTTGGGGACTAGTTCACTCACTACCTGATGGACATAGAGGTCAACATCCTTTTGGAAGGGGCATTCATTTTCATGGACAATCCCTGGCAAAAAATAACAGCTCAATTGATAAATATTTCAGTAGTGGTAGCCTGGTCAAATGACTTGGTGGCAAAGAATGCTATTGTAACAATTCCCTGGCTTTAAGGAATTTTCCTGGGACATGGACCATATCATTCTGGGAAAGATGACAGGAAATATGGCAGACTCACTGCTAGGAGGTCCTTAGACATCAGGAAAAAGTGACGGCCAGTGTCCAGTGACACAGAAATAACTGAGTTGTTCTGGCAGGTGACAGAGAAAGGAATAAACAGGCTGAAGGAAGTGAGCATGTTGCAGTAGATATGTTGTAAAAGACCAGAAGACTAATAACAAACTAAAGAAGGGTACTGAAGACACCAATCATCAAGGTCATTAGAAATTTGCCACTGACAGGGGCAGCAGCATCACAGTGTTAACTGTGTTCTGCAGGAAAATGCTAATGGTAGAAAAAATAGTCACAGTTTTGGGCACTTTAATAGCCATAATGGTAATGGTTCCCCAAGGTGATAGTGGCCAGGTGACCACAAGTAGCCAATTATTATTAATGACCAGAAGAATCATAGATTGCTGGTAATCAGTGGACACTTTTAATCTGGAAACTTAAATTTTCAGTACTGGGACATTTTCTTTCATATATTATTTGATAATGTATTCCTTTCTATATTATCTGTTCTCTTTTTCTGAAACATTAATTCAATGGTTTTTCTTCCTAGATTGATCCTTGAAAAATCTTTTTTCTGTACTTCCATATATGTTTTATTGTGTTGCACTTTTTAAAACTTTTCCTTAACTTTATCTTCCAATGCTTTTATCGATTTTTTGTTTTTCTGCTTCTTATTTTTTAGTTTCTAAGTGTTCTTTCTTGTTCTGGTTGTTCTTTTTATATATTATTTCATTATTTCATGAATGCAATATCTTCTTTTATCCTTCTAAGGATACAAATTATGGGTAGAGGTGAACCTTTTTTTTTTTTTTTGGTTTTTGTTCCCTCTGAAGGTTTTGTTTTCTGTTTGGTTTGGTCTATTTCCAGTTAGATGTTTTACTTAATTTTCCTGTAATCCTTAGTGTACCACGCATATTTAAGAGAAAGATTCCACAATATGGTCAGAGCTTTTCTAAGGGGAAGGAAGAGGAAAAAATAAGCTTTTCAATTGGTAAGCTTCGTTTTAGAGTGATCAGGGAGGAAGATAGCTTTTTAGATAGAAAAAGCCTAAATGTAACTAACATTGGGGCCCTTCTCAATTTCCCCAGAAAAGAATCCTCTTTTCTTCAGCCTGGGGTAGGTAAATGCCTGGTTATTGTTATGAAAAGGGTGTTGGAGAGGACCCATGATTCAGGATCAGACCTCCCTCGATCCTTCTGTTTTCAACCTTATGTTCCATCCACTGTGCCTGGACTTCATTTTATTTCATTCCTGTGCCACTCTCTGCAGGCACTTCAATTACAGCTTCCTTCCCTTGCTGAATTACTTTTTCTTCCTTCATTTGCTCTCTCTTTTCCAAAAATTTATCATGACTCATCTGCTTTTGTCTTCTTTCCTGATCCATTTATTTGTACTTGTAGTTCTATGCTTTTAAAAGATCCTTTTACTGATATTTTAGAAGGGTTTCTATAGGGAGAGAAGATAAATGCATCTGTTCAATCACACTCCCATCTTTTTCTTCCTGGTTTAAATGCTACTTTTATCATACACTAAAATTGGCATGTAATTGGCAATATTTTAAGGCATTCTAATCTATTCTGCTGTGCTATCTAATTATATAACAGTACCAGATTTCTAATTATCATGACTTTAAAATGTATTTTCATATCTGGCAGTATAATTCCTAATCATAATTCTTCTTTTTTAAAATTTCAAAAATTTTCTTGGCTCTTCTCACACTTTTTAGATTAACTTTAAAATCAAGTTGTAACAAATTTATAATTCAATTTGAGAAAATTGATTTTTTTTCTATTAGCGTCTCTACATTTAAGAACTTTGTATGAGTCCATTTATACAGTAAACTTTTATGTTTCTTTCATAATCAATACTGATAATTCCTAAATCTATTCTTAGATATTCAATGTTTGCATTTTATTTTGAAAAGAAACTTTTAAATTATATTTTCTAATGTATTTTTGCTGATACAAAAGAAGCTACTGATTTTTTTAAAAAATTCATTTCATAATTTGAAATTTTACAGGTTGCTACAGTTTTCTAATAGGTTTCTCCTGAGTCACTTAGGTTTTCTAGGTACATAGTCATATCATCTGGAAATAACAATAGTAGTTGTCTGACTTTTGAGAAGTATTTTTATTCATCTACCTGCATTATTACACTAGCTTCCATGTGAACTATATATACATAAATAATAAAAAGATCAAATGCCACTTTTATGACTTGGTAGCTATACAGCCACTTACTTGTTTCATTGCATTAGTTAATAGTGTGTTATTACAGTAATGTTGGCAATCTAACAATGACAGGATATCTCTCTAGAATTAATATTAATGGAAATGTGCTTAGAATGCCATCACTGTTAGTTTCTGCTTTAATCCTCTGGGTCCAGATTGCTTGGATTTGAATCAGTGGTGTGCTAGAGCCTGCTCAAACAGACTCATAAAAACAAATTGTGTACATCTCCTTCCAATTCCACTCACGGTGTTGATTTATTGGTAGCTTGAAATTGATCATGGTGGGAGTACTGCAGACACTACAGGTCAGGGACTTTTGGAGGGAGGGGTGGGGGAGCCGAGAGGAGAGCTGTTCCGTAAGCACTGCCAAATTATCAGCACACCACTAATTTGAATCTTTATTCGGTTGCTTACTAGGGAACTCTTTGCAAATTATCTATCTATATACCTCAATTTCCTCATCTGAGAGTGAGGAAAATACTAGCAACTCTCTCATAATTTGCTATGAAGAGTAAAGGGATTAAAACACCGTAAAGCATTTAAATAGTGTGAGATACTTTACAATCATTGTAATTTTTTTTTCTAATTTATGTATTTTTTTGTATCCTTATTATGCCCTTCTTTCAGGTGTCCTTAGTTATGTTTTTCTAACTTGCATTGAATACTTATTTCATTTACTTTAATTCTTTCTTATTTAATAATAGTTTTAAAGACTATTGGGGATCCCTGTGTGGCTCAGCAGTTTAGTGCCTGCCTTTGGGGCACGGTATGGTCCTGGAGTCCCAGGATGGAGTCCCACATCGGGCTCCTGGCATGGAGCCTGCTTCTCCCAATGCCTGTGTCTCTGCCTCTCTCTCTCTCTCTCCCCCTCTCTCTGTCTACCATGAATATATAAATAAAAAATCTTTAAAAAAAGACTTAATTTATCTCTGAATTCACTTTTATCACATTCTATATGTTATGTTTTTTCATTGTCATTTTATTTTATACAAACTTTGAGTTACAAATATTTTTCAGAGTAATATATGCACAGGGTTAAATAACAGAGTTCTGAAGGATCTATAAAGAAAATTAATCAACTTATGCCCTATTATCACCACTCAAAGGTCACTAACTAGGGATAGCAGTTTTAACCAATTTTGTTTTAATTCCTCTACTGATTATTTATCTCTAAGACCAATAAACTTCTATTTCAGGATTCATATAATTTAGATATTATCTACTGACTTCCTGTCTTAGTGGAAAAGGAGTTAACAAACTTCTGTCACTCTCTTTTCTCACCAGAATTATACCTTTGTTTTCAATGTCCACTTATAGGAACATTCTTAAAACACTACTTCTTTTCCCAATAACAATATACACAACTTTTAACTAATCTCTTTGTATTATAAGAACATTATCATTATCCCCCTTCTATTGCCTTTCCAAATCCCAAATGGTGTCAGCTTTACCTTAGCTTTTCCATTGTCATCTTTTATAATATTTTTATTCTCTTCTCTAATCTTTAATTTTCCCATGATCTGATTATAAGCTATTTATAAGATTCTAAAAATTGAAACTAATACATGGTAATGACATTCTAATGACTTGGTAAATTTTTCACCTAATTTTTAAAAAGATTTTATTTATTTATTTATGAGAGACACAGGCAGAGAGAGAAGAGGGCTCCATGTAGCGAGCCCTGACATGGAACTTGATCCAGGGTCTTTAGGATCACACCCTGGGCTGAAGGCAGTGCTAAGCCGCTGAGCCACCCGGGCTGCCCTATTCTTTTGAACAGTTTTGTCAGGTCACCTTTGACATTAAAGAATATTCTTGGGCCAAGTTCATATTTATTATTTTTGTTTACACTCTACCGAGTGACACAAGTCATGCCACAATTCAGATGCCTGCCTGTTTAGATTATGCCTTTCTTATATAGTTTTCTTTTGTTCGTTTTGCATTAACTAAATCTCTGCTTGCGTTTGTCTGTGTGCTTTTATCATACAAAGTGTTCACAAGCTCTCCATCACAGTTTATGTTCCAAGTTGTTTTGTTCCCTGCCTCACCCCCACCAGAGCCCTTAGCCCTAATATCTCTCCAATTTGGATTCAGAGGCCACAGATAGAACTGCAATTCACTGCATTGTTCCCTGACCTCACGTTTTAGTTCATTCCCTTATTTTTTTTTTAATTTTTATTTATTTATGATAGTCACAGAATGAGAGAGAGAGAGAGAGAGAGAGAGAGAGAGGCAGAGACGCAGGCAGAGGGAGAAGCAGGCTCCATGCACCGGGAGCCCGATGTGGGATTCGATCCCGGGTCTCCAGGATGGTGCCCTGGGCCAAAGGCAGGTGCCAAGCCGCTGCGCCACCCAGGGATCCCCATTCCCTTATTTCAACAGGATACATCCTCTTAAAAAATAAATCCTAAGAAAGACAATATTTGAGTCCTTGCATGTCATAAACTATTTTTATCCTATCCTCACACTTGATTGATAATATGACTAAGGAGAGTTTAGTATGAAAATTGCTTTTCCTCAGATACGTGAAGGCATTTGGTCCATGCATCTAGCATTTCTGAGAAATAGGACTCAGTTGGATTTTCATTCTTTTTTTATATATATAAGATGTTTTGTATTTATTTGACAGAGAGAGAGAACACAAGTAGGGGGAACAGCAGACAGAAGGAGAGGGAGGAGCAGACTCCCCACCAAGCAGGGAACCTGACCTGGGGCTCAGTCCTGGGACTCTGAAACCATGACCTGAGCCAAAGGCAGATGCTTAACAGACTAAACCACCCAGGTGCCCCAGGATTCTCATGCTTTTGTAGATTATTTTTTGTTCTCTTTGGAATTTTTAGGCACTTCTCTTTAATGCTTGATTTTCTAATACTTTACATGGATATGTCAAATTTGAATCTTTTATTCATTCATCTTGTCAACATCTGAATATTTTTCCTTCAGTTCTAGGGAATTATAATTTTATATTTATAATTTATTTATAATTTAATAACATTCTTTCCCAGCTCTTCTCTGTCATCTCTTTTTGGATTATCTAGTAATTATATATTGGACTCCTAGAACTGACCCTCTGTGTCTCTTGTCCTTTTCTATATATTTTCATGCTTGTCTTTTTATTATACATTCTGTTTAAGTTCTTTAACTTTATTTTTCAAATCTTACATTATTTTTTGAATGTAGTAATCATTTATTTAATTTTTGAGAGTTATCTTATTATTTGAATTTGCCTTTCCCATAGAAGACAGTTTTCATTTTATGCATGCATTATAATTATAAATTTTTCTGAAATCAATAATTGAAGTTTTCTTTTTGAAGTTCTTTTCTTTTTCCCTAATTTATTTCTGTTTTCTTTAGAGACAGTTTTTCCATTTTATTCTCATGGTTTTTCTATCATTCTACTGGCTTTCCTCAAATGTCTGGTGATCTTTGTGTTTTCATTTATATTTAATAACCTATAAATGTAATTTGGATTTTCTCATTGATACAAAAGTATTTGAATACTTTTCAGTTGAAAGAGTCCTTTCTGTTGGTGTTCTTTTTGTTTTGTCATATATAAACTCTTCTAACGAGGGGCACCTGGGTGGCTCAGTTGGTTAAGCGTAGGCCTTTGGCTCAGGTCATGATCCCTGAGTCCTGGGATTGAGCCCTGCATGGGGCTCTCTGCTCAGTGGGGAGCCTGCTTCTCCCTCTCCTCCTCACTCTTGCTTTCTCTCACTATCTCTATCTTTCTCTCTCAAATAAATAACAAATAAAATCTTTAAAAAAACTCTTCTAACTAAATTACTATGTTATTCTATTGAAATCAGGAGCTGTGACCTATGCAATTTTCAGTCTTGAAGATAAATTAGATGCAATTTGTGGCTTATGTGATCAATTTTTATAAATATTTCATGAATATTACACATACACATATGTATGAATATAGTTTTAATAATACCATATTCAAAATATTTCAATTTTATTTAATTTTTGTCACTTTGATCTGTCAGTGACTGAAAGGTTTCCACTAAATTCTCCCTCAACAACACTACTAACAATGTTTTTATTATCTATATATTCCATTTTTAATTGGTAAAATAATCATAATGAAAAATCAAAAGTAATATTTCAAAATCCATATACATACTATCCAGAGTGAACATAAAATATTTGTTATATTTGCTATTTCTTTAAAAAACAAAAATAATGTTTTATTTTGTTAGTTAACAGTAAATTAAATTTCATTTAAATGAAATAACATAACTAATATAAAGTTGAATTCCGTTTGATCCTCAGCCAAGCCCATTCTTCTTTCTCTTCAAAGATAACAAGAATTTGTTATATGTTCCTTCAATCTACATATCTACTTATGTACTACATAAATATGCAATATGCATAAATATCTATATAACATTTCTTTGTATTTTAAAAATTTATCTCATATTATACTTATGTTTCTGCAACTTTTTAAAAATTCAACATTATGTTTTAGAGACTGAGTTTATTCATCCATTTTTATTATTTTCAGTGATATTTTTCTTAGAATTGTCTTGCCAATTCTTGGGTTTCTCCATTTCTAGGTAAATTTCTGAATCAAATTTTTATTGTTGGAACTTCATGAAACTTAAAGATAAATAAGATGAAAATTGACATATTTGCAGGATTTAAAAATCCTACCTAGGATATGATACATTTCATTATTGATTTACAGTATTATAATTTAGGTGCACCACTTAGAAATATTACATACCTAGATTTTGTTTCTCTCAATTTCAAGAGTCTATATTTTAATTTATGAGTTAATTCTTTATGCATTTATTTAGATTGCATATACATTTGTGCTTGTTTCTACTGCACTCTTTTGTTTTCAATTTACTATATTTTTTTCTTTCCTCTATTTACTAAATAAATTTTATTAGTTCTTTTGTTCCCAAATAGTAGGGTGCCGTAAAATTACATCTGTAAATAGTTCCTTCAATAAATGTGTATAAATGGCACTTTCTTAGTTTTTGAAGAAATTCTGTCTTCACTCCTGAATACTTCTTTATCAGATAGGCATCTTCTGCACTTTGAAACTATTATTCCTTTGTCTTCAGCCATCTGCTGTTGTCTCCAAGAAACCCACTTGTTATTGGTCTACTTGTTGCTCTTTGGTAGACTTTTTTTTTTTTTTTCTGGTTGCTGTTAAGATTTTCTTTATAGCTTTGATATTCTGCAGTTTCACCACAATCAGCTGATGTGGAAATTTGGGGGTTTTTTGTTTGTTTTCTGGGTTTTTAAAAAAATTGTAAATTGAGGTAGTATTGGCATATAACATTGTATTAGTTTTAGGTATACAACCTAATAATTCAATATATGTATATATTACAAAATGATCATCACAAGAATTTTAGTTAACATTTACCATCATATATAATTACCTTTTTTCTTACGATGAGAACTTTTGAGATTTATTCCCAAAGCATCCTTCAAATATACAATATAGTATTGTTAACTATAGTTACCATGCTGTACAGTACCATGAGGACCACTGTCTTATAACTGGATATTTGGACCTTGATCAACTTCACCCATGTTGTTACTCTTCCTCCATGTACTGCTGGTACTAACCGTGTCTCTTCAATATTAAGGATCAAACCTTTCTTTGACATTATTTCTGAATATTGCTTCTTCCTCATTTTCTCCTTTTACAATTCTCATTAGTATATGTAAAACCATTTAGTCTTATCCACCATGGCTTTTAACTATACTTTGGTATTATCTGTTTCCCATATTCTCTTCTCAATAAGTCACCTTTGTCTAATTTTGTGCATGATCTCCACAAACAGAAATCTTTAATTTTAATATAACCAATTAATCACTCTTAATTAAGGGCTTAAAAAAAACAGTGGCTTGGTCTGGTGAATTTTTTTAAGAATTACTTTCCTGCTTGTCTCTCCTATCATCTTCTATCAATATTTTAGCTGTATATTTTACATTTAGATTTTTAATTGATCCAGCCTTATCCTCCATGTATGATATTGAGATATGTTTTCTAATTCTTCTTTGATTTACTGTCTACATATTAGACCTATTTTAATAATTTATAGTTTCTAGAATTTATTCATCCAGCAAAACTAAATCTTTATACCCATTTAACAACATTTTCCTTTTCTTCTAGCCCCCAGTAACCACCATGTTATTTTCTGCTTCTGAGAGTTTGACTATTTTAGATATATCATGTAAGGGAAATCATGTAGTGTTTGTCCTTCTGAGACTGGTTTATTTCACCTAGCATAATGTTCTCTAGGTTCATCTATGTTGTCACAAATGGAAAGATTTCCTTCTTTTTAAAGTATGAATAATATTCCTCTGTGTGTGTGTGTGTGTGTGTGTGTGTGTGTGTATACCACATTTTCTTTATTTACTCATCTGTCAATGAACATTTGAGTTGTTTAATGTCTTGGCTATTGTGAATAGTGCTACTTTGACCATGGCGGGTGCAGATATCTTTTTAAGATCCCTATTTGAATTCTTTTGGATATATAGTCGGAAGTGAAATTCCTAGATCATTTGGCAGTTATATTAATATTTTTTTAAGAATTTTTATTTATCTATTCAGGAGAGGCACAGAGAGAGAGAGGCAGAGACACAGGCAGAGGGAGAAGCAGGCTCCATGCAGGAGTCAGGTGTTGGACTTGACCCCAGGTCTCCAGGATCACACCCTGGGCTGAAGGCAACACTAAACCACTGGGCCACCGGAGCTGCCGTATATTAAAATTTTTTAAAGGAATTTCCACACTGTTTTCCATAATGGCTGCACCATTTTATATTCCCACTAACAGTGCATGAGAATTCTAATTTTCCTGCATCCTCACCAAGACTTGTTATCTTTTTGTTTTTTGGTAATAGCCATCCTAAAAGGTATGAGATGATTATCTCATTACAATTTTGATATGCATTTTTGTTGATTAGTGATGTTATTTTTCATTAAAATAAAGGAAATAACTAGTTTTTTTCTTTCCTACAAACCATCAGTTGAGATTTTCAACTTGAATAGTATAAAGTCATATGTAATTTCTAGAATTTGAATTACCTTCTTACCTATTTTATATACACTTTGACTTATAATTTTTCTGTTTTCTTTCTTTTATTTTTTTAAATTATTTATTTATTCATGAGAGACAGAGAGAGAGAGAAGCAGAGACATAGGCAGAGGGAGAAGCAGGCTCCATGCAGGGAGCTCAGTGTGGGACTCGATCTCAGAACTCTGGGATCCTGCCCTGAGCCAAAGGCAGATGCTCAACCACTGAGCAACCCAGGTGTCCCTGTTTTCTTTCTTTTAAACTAGATTTGTGAGAGAAATTGTTTTTATTCTTCTCTTTTGTTTTTGCTTTCCAAAGGTTTGAGTCTTAAGTTGACTTGTCAGTTTGAGTCTATTTCAATTTCAAACTTTTTTATAACTATGATTTATAGTTCTGTTTTATAATTCCTTTATTTCTTGTTATATCATTTTTATTTGTTTATTTTATGCTGGCTTGGTTTTGATTTTATGTAACATATTGAGTAGAATATTTGGCTGAAAATTTATTTCTTTCTCTAACTGTAAAAGTATTTAGAGGTAGGGATTCATCCCTGAATAAAGTTTAGCTCTAATATTTTTAAATATTACCTTCTCATTTCCATTACTTTTAAATAGTCTTTGGCCTTTGAATAAGATGAACATTTGAGCAAATGTGTCTAGATTTTCCACTCCTGAAAGTTTCTACTAACAGACCTATAGATCATAAAATTTATGAAAAACAAATATAACTGATAGAAATCTAGGATGAAAAAGAATTATTTACTGGAAATTTCAAGAAATACTTTAGATAGTGTATCAGCAAATTAAAGTAAAAAAAGCTGACTCTAACACATGACTGGTCTGATAAGGTTTGTGATTCAAAGGTAAATTGAAAATCCTATGAGAAAAAATGTAACAACCTGCTAGATGTTGCCTTTCAATTCTTCTGCTGGAGGTGAATGTTTGAATTCATTATTGGAAGCTAGAGCTTTCTGGCTTTGGAATCAACACTTTGGTGGACCCTCAGATTAATATGGACCTCTTTTGGAAAGGAGATGTTGAGAAAATGAAAAGCTAACTTCTACATTTATGGTGTACACTAAAGTGTTCAGTCAGCTCAGGTGGTGGCTCCAGTGTAGAGGTGGTTGGGGATATATATTCATTTTTTTCTTCTTTCTGACCTTGAGATAGACATGGAGGCATAGATTTAGAGTAGTAGGGACAGTAGTAATGATTTCACAATGTATACATACATTCAATCATCACATTGTACACATTATATAATATTTTTGTCAATTGTATCTCAATAAAGCTGGGGAAAAAATAAAGATGAAATAAAGAGGCAAGGACATAATTGGAAGGATTTCTAACCTTGGGAGGTAAGCTGGCCCATCCTAAATGAGACGTAACAGAGGCTAAGGAGTCACAAAGTAAATAATAACAACTACTATTTTTTAAAATATGCTAACCGATGTTCTAATTATTATCTCCTAAGTGCTACTGTAGCCAGTGATTCATAGAAATACTCAGATTTGCTACCATTTTGAATTTTTTGTTTAACTTATTTAACAAACATCATAAAGCACTTACTAAGTGTGAGGCACTGGGCTAAGCACTTTATAAACAATTCATATGCTTTTCATGATGGGAGTATTATTTTTCCAGCTTTAAAATTGAGAAAACAGACACAGCAAAATTAAGTAACTTGCCTAAGATCACAAACCAGTAAATGATAGAGACAAAATTTTAACCCAGTCTGGCTACAGAGGCTACACTTTTAAGCACTGCACTATGCTATATGTTAATTTTTTCACACAGTAACCTTTTTTGTTAAATACAAGAGTATTCATTGTACTTTTAGGATTTAAAAGAATGGAATGGGCATACACCTTGAGAAAAATATCAAGAGAAAGCTACACTGGCATGAACAAAACAACAGAGATGCCTAAGGACAAAATGGCAAGATAAATGGATTAGGAAGGCCAGAGTAGTGACCTATAAAGCACAAAGTGGTAAGTGATCATTGATATCAAGCTGTGAGAAATTCAAACACCAATAAATAGTAGTAAAGAATGCAATGAGGCTTCTAAGAGGCTTCTTAGAGTTATGTGGGTTGGCCTTGAACATTTTAGTTGCTAATTAAAGAACGAAGAAACATTTTTATTATATTTAGAATCACCTAAAAATCTTTTTAAAGGAAAAATAGAGAGAGATAACATCTGCAGAATCCTAAGGGGTAAATGACATGAATTAAAATTTATTCACTCCACTAGGCTATCATTGACAAATGAATATAAATGTAGGATAGTCTCAAAAAAAAAATGTAGGATAGTCTCAAATACTCAGGGACTCATAAAACGTGTTTGAAAAATCCAAGACAATCCAGACATAATCCAGCTATCTTAAAGATGAATCAACAAGTTAACTCACAAAAGGTGGAGACACAGTAAGAAAGAGAAAACTGATAGGAAGTTCTGAATACTTAAACATACTTAAACATAGCCTTAAGTATGGCTACAAAACAATCATTACAATTCTTGTGTTTAAATTCTGTAATATAAAAGTCATAATGTTTTCCATGTAATAGTATAGAATGAAATAAATATTTACGGATTAAAGAAATATGAAGAAAATGTCAATAAAAATGGGTTAAGGGAGGACTTAAGATGGGAAAATGGTGAGAGAGAGCTAATGTAAATGTGGGAATGTCTTTGACAGAAGAGTCCAACAAAAGATAAAATTTCATTTCTGAAGTTCATATATTGAAAAAATATACCTTAATCATGAAAGATACAAAAGCCATTTTAAGTGGAGGTTTCAGAAATGTAGATTGTATTTCTATTAAGGCAAATGTGTGCCAACTTTTAAAAATTGAGCATTGAAAAATTGATTCTAGAAGTCTTTTTAAAAATGCATTTATTTAAAGTCGTTTAAAAAAAAATAAAGTCGTTTAAAAATTTTTTAGAAAGGTATATCAAATACCCAGGAGACAGACTTATTTGAAGTGGGAAATATAATTTTATAGGTTTTTAAAAAAATTTTTTTGTTCTTGCATTATAAACTGAATTATAAAAAGGTGTTTGTAAGATCATTGTACATGGTTTGTAATACAAATAGTTTGAAATAACCTTCAAACTATTTGTGGCTAGGGCCAGGAGGTAAAATTAGTAGTTAGAATTGGAGGCTGGGGAAGAACTAGTGTATAGAACTAGGACTTGGTGTTAGATCTCAGAGATTAAATTCAGCATAAAGTGGAAGGAGTATCAAAGTGTTTCTAAGGTTTTTTTGTTTATAAAGTTGACTTATTTTTATACTTATATGTATCCTTACTACTGTTGGAAGATTTTTTTTTCAAAAAGATGTATGTGCCCTTCCATTTATTGCAGCATTATTTACAATAGTTAAGATATAGAAGCAAACTTAGTGTTCATCAATAGTTGAATGGATGGGGAAGATGTAGTATATATGTACATGATGTACTATTACTTAAGCATAAAGAAAAATAAGATCTTGCAATTTGTGAAGACATGGATGGACCTAAAGGGTATTATGCTAAATGAAATAAATCAGAGAAAGACAAATACCATATGACTTCACTCTTATATGGAATCTAAAAAACAAAACAAATGAATAAACAAACACAACACAGAAACAGACCCATAAATACATAGAAAAAAGTAATGGTTGCTAGTGGTGAGGAGGGTAGGGTGATGGGCAAAATGAAGGGCTGTGAGAGGTACAGGTTTCCAATATAAAATGATTGTCACAAGATTAAAAGGTACGGCATAAGGAATATAGTCAATGATATTGTAGTAGAATTGTATGGTGACAGATGGTAGCTACCCTTGAACATAGCATAATGCATAAACTTGTGAAATCACTGCTATACCTGACACTAATATAACATTGTGTGCCAACCATATATAATTAAAGAAAGAAGACATTTCTGCTCCTTTCTCTCTTCTTCTGGAAGCCCTATGACATGAATGTTAGTCCATCTGATGTTCTCTTAAGCCGTGTTCATTTTAAATTCTTTTTACTACTCTGAGGGGTTGAATTTCACTGCCTTATCTTCTAGTTCATTTATTCTTTCTTCTGCTCCATACAGTCTTCTGTTGAATCCATCTAGCACATTTTTCAGTGCAATTATTGTATTCTTCTCTGACTTCTGTTTAGTACTTTCTTATATTTTCACTTTGTTAAAGCCTCACTGTGTTCATCTACCCTTCTCTCCAGTTTTGTGAGCATTTTTATGGCCATTACTTTAAACTATCAGTTAAATTGCTCATATCCATTTTATTAAAGTTTTTCCCCCGCATAAGGCTTTATCTCATTCTTGTATTAGAAACATATTCTGGGGACACCTGGGTAACTCAGCAGTTGAGCATCTGCCTTTGGCTTAGGGCATGATCCCGGAGTCCCAGGATCGAGTCCCACATCAGGCACTCTGAATGCAGCCTGCTTCTCCCTCTGCCTGTGTCTCTGCCTCCCTCTCTCTCTCTCTGTCTCTCATGAATAAATAAATAAAATCTTTTAAAAAAAGAAAAAGAAACATATTATGTTTCTTCAATTTGTTTAACTCTCTGTGTTGGTTTCTATACAGTAGATGTAACAACCACCTTTAGTTTGTGGGCTTCTATTATTTGATTGTCTTTCCTTTTCCTTAATTGGATTCTTATTCTCCTAGAGTTCATTATAAGTGGGGTTTTATTTTGTTTTTATATTCAAACCTTAACTCTACTTGAAAGCTGTGTTTATATGTTGTTTAATATTGGCATACACTTTTTCTTTCATATTGATAGTCATACCACCACCCAGTAAATTATCTACTTTTCACTGTTAACCAATATTTAACAAATATTGAGTTTCCATGTATGTCTGGAGGTGTTATTTGGTTCCTTTATCAATACTAGATATTATTTTGGGTTGATGCACTTTATACCATATTCAGATATCTGATAATTCAGATCTCACCTCATCTTTATTTTTCATACTTCTTTGTTTTTAGGAATTGTATTCTTCCACGTGATATCTAAGACTACTTTTGATGTTTATTATCAGCTAGACTCTGCTTTATATCTTCTCTCTAGAACCCAGGTTGATGAAGCAGCCACTATCTTGAATGTTGGCTTCTCTGATGTGCAGCAGGAGGAGGAGGAGAGAGAAAAATGTTCCCCCAGCCATAGGCCCCAAGAAGGGTGAGAGGGACCTCCCACTGCCTTCTTGTCCAAAAGATATTACTGGTTATAAATTTGAGGTTGAATTTTTTTCTTTCAGCACTTTTTTTTTTTAAGATTTTATTTATTTGAGAAAGAGAGAGAGAAGAGAAAGAGAAAGCAGACGCAGGGTGAAGAGGCAAAGGGAGATGGCGAGGGAGCCACTGAGAAGGGAGCCTAATGGGAAGCTCAATTCCAGCACCCTGAGATCATGACCTGAGCTGATGGCAGACTTTTAAACAACTAAACCACCCAGACACCCCTCTTTCAGCACTTTACATATATCATACCATTGTGTTCTAGCTTGCAGGGTTTTTTAAGAAAAGTCTGCTATAATTCTTATTTTCATTCTGCTGTGTGTAATATATTGCTCTCACCCTCCCTTTGGCTACTTTCAAGATTTTTCTCTTTATCCTTGGATTTAGAAGTTTGATTATTATATGCCTAGATATAGGCAGGTATGTGAGTTTTGTTCATTTTGTATTTGTCCAGTTTATGGCTCTCTGAATTAATGGATCTCTGGGTCTTTCATTATTTTTGGAAAATTCTTGACTTTTATCTCCTTTGATATTTCTCCTATAATCCATTATCTCTCTTTTCCTCCTGAAATTAAAATTACACACATTTGAGACATTTTGATATTGTCCCATATCTTTTGATGCTATGTGTTGTTTTTAAGAAATTTTTACTTTATAATTTTTATTAGCCTATCTTCCAAGTACACTGATTATTTCTTTGGCTTAGTTGAGTCTTCCTGTTAAAGGCCTTCCTCATCTCTTGATTGCATTTTTATTTCTAGCATGACCACTTCACTCTTATACTTTCTAAATGCTGCTTACTTTTTACCCTAGATCCTTTAATATATTAACATATTTTAAATTTTCTATCTAGTAATTCCAACTTTGGGTCATGTCTAAGTCTGATTTCATTGATTCACTTACATCTTGACACTAGTTTCTTTTTTACCTTGCTTTTTTTGTGTAATATGATTTTTTTTATATTGTGTAGGAAAGTAGCATCTAAAATAAGTAATATTTATGCCTCTTCTGCTACTAGATGATTACTGTAAGTGGCTCAGTAAATCTTACCAAGTGTTGGCTTAGGATGGGGTTTTTGCTGCTAATAACTTTAATTCATCACCAATTTAAAATTTTCTAGCATTACCTTGTATTTAGGTTGCAGGCTAGATATTGTTAGTTTTTCTTAATAATTTTGTCTACCCTTATTCTGACTTTTGCTCTGTACCTGTACTTTGGAGGGGTCTCTCTGCATGCTCCAGCTTTGTTCCCAATAGGGACAGCTGTTACTTTGTACTTGGTTCTTGCCTATTGGTGGTTAGTGAAAAGAGTGTTATTTTCTTGTCTTAGGCCTGTCTTAAGCAGGCCTTGGATCCCTGGGTTTCTGAGATGTGACTTCTCCAGTGGTCTCACCCCACCTCCTCCACTGAAGTCAAATTCTTCTTTCTACATTCAGGAGGTCTTGTGTGGGAATGAGGTTCCTGCTCTCTCCCCAACAAAATAACTAATGATTTAGGACCAGGGAAGTTTCTTACCACTTCTATCCAAGATCATGGGCTTTCTTTTTTTTAGCTTTTACCATTTTCCCAGCTGCAGCAAATCTTTATCTATGCCCTAGTGGCAGCAAGATTTGCTTCCCTTCCCTGAAAAGCTCAAGGCTTTTGTTCTCTAGGTACATAGGACCTAAACAGTTTGTGTCTTTCCCACAAGGGAAAGGGAGGGCATTCTTTCTCTTAGGTCTTCACCGCCAACAGAGGTATTCTTTGGTTCCTTACTCAATATTTTTCATAAGTATCCCCACAGAGACATATTAGAAGATCCTGTGAGTTGGTACAAATATCCCCTTGTATCTGTGATCTCCAGGAGTTTTATATTCTCACACAAGCCCACACTGGGTCATTAGCAATACGCTAAAAATCTTAGCTACGTTCTTCTTGCCTGCTTGAATGGTTCCTGGCATATCTTCCTCCTGTGCCCTGCCAAAGGAGAACCAGTGCCTCATTTCATTAGAGGCACCAGTTGTTCCTTAGGTTTCAGGCTGCTGGCTTGACCTAAAATGGTTTTCTAACCAGTTCAGAAGTTAGAATTTTATGGTTTATTTGTCTTTTCTTTGTGGTGGTTAATGTTGTTGTTGTTATTATTATAGTGGAAACAGTACTCTAGTTTTCTACGCCCAGGCAGAAGCAGAATATTTTCCTACTCTTCACTGTGGTTCTTTTGTTTTAATATTTTCTTGCTGTTGCCCTTATAATATCTTCCTTGATATTTGTACTATTTCCTTTCTTTTTTTAGTTTTATGTTTTAATAGATATCTTGTTTGATTCTTTTAGTGTACTTGTTCTTAATAGAGGTGTACTACCTTTAGGGAGGGCATTTTGAAAATTTGTTAAGATAGTTTTGTTTGTCCCAATGATTCAAAGGGACTAATGCTCTTTAATAGGTAGATAATATATACTCAATGCTAGATATCCTGCATCATGAAGGAAAGTTCCACATATTGAAGAATTTTCTCATGCCACACAATTTTAAACATCCCATTGGACATGTAAGTAAAAATAATAGCAATTTTAGAACCTATATTTATTTCATACAGAAACACAATTTTTTTTAAATGTTTATTTATTTATGATAGTCACAGAGAGAGAAAGAGAGAGAGGCAGAGACACAGGCAGAGGGAGAAGCAGGCTCCATGCACGGGAAGCCCGATGTGGGATTCGATCCCGGGTCTCCAGGATAGCGCCCTGGGCCAAAGGCAGGCACCAAACCCCTGCGCCACCCAGGGATCCCAGAAACACAATTTTAAAAATAACTTGTAGTAAAATAATTACTGAATTTCATAGAATACAACTACTTTTTTTCGTACTTGATCAAAATTCTGGTCACTATTTTGGAAATAACTTCTCTAGCGGCAGTGTTGCTTATAAAGTTTAAGCTACCAATGCAACATACCTGTCAGTCTACCTTTCTAGCTTTGACACTCAGTTATTCTATGGAAAGTTATGGACATCTAACTACTTTATTTATGTCTTCTAGTATTGTCATTCATGAGCATTTGTATATTGGAATAATTATTTGTTTTGTAAGCAATCTGAGATTGTGGGATTGTTTTATACACAATATAACCCAGCAAAGCTAACACATACAACTTAATTCCCTAGTGTAATTTGTTTCTTAGAGGAAAGTTGTGAGTCAAGTCTCTATTAGTCCTGTTCCACTTATATTCTAATAGTACACTGTTGTTCATTCCTCATTTCCAGAACTGCTATAGGTATAACTTTGGTTTTCTAGTATTGACTGGATTGTTCCCACAGGAATGTATAGGGTGGGATATCTTATGCTACCTTTCCCACTTAATACAGAAAGTTTCCACATTCAATGGTAATAGTTACCTTGTTTCACAGTAATTCAATCCCAAATTCCTCTGTAAAAAATTCAAGACAAAGAGAAGGAAGGTAATAGAAAACTAAAATTTCCATTTCCCATTAACATAGGAAGGATAGAGATGGAAACAGGAGATAAAGAAAGACCCCTGTAAAGACAAAATTGGTACTTTATGAGGCTTCCCTAGTTTATTCATCATAAACCCATTTTTTAAATGTAGCTTGTTACTGAAAATAAAGCCCCATTCAGAGAAGCTGAAAGAAATTCACACGCTCTGGGGAGCCAGATGGTCTTTTATTCATAAAACTCTATCACTTCAGGATATTATAAAAGTTTTAAATAAATGAAGGCCATAAAATATACTGAATTTCAACCTGAAAGAAGATATTTTTTAAATGTCATTACATTAACTACTGTGCATAAGAGTCTATGAATATGGATAAGTTCTTTTGACTTTAAGCTGCTAGAAAGAGAATATTCGTTGTTTTTCTTGTTTAGAGTATTTTTATTTCTCTTTAGTGGCAAGGCAAAGGACAGGTAACTGTAATAGGTCAACTACAATTATGAAATAAAAGAATAAAAGTGATGGGTGAATTATTATTTTTAGGTATTTAACATCTTTTAGACATTTGTGTATGACATTTGACATGGTAATGGAATTCGCAGACTGTCTTAAAAGAAAAAAAGTGAAGTGAAAACTATAAGTAAGAAAGTAGAGAATGAGGGGTGGGGGAAAGGGAGGAAGGAAGGAGAGAAAAGAGAGGGTAAGAAAGAAAGGAGGGACACCTGGGTGACTCAGTGGCTGAGCATCTGCTTTTTTTTTTTTTTTTTTTATTCATCAGAGAGAGAGAAAGAGAGAGAGAGAGGCAGAGACACAGGCAGAGGGAGAAACAGGATCCAGGCAGGAAGCCCGACGTGGGACTCCATCCCAGGTCTCCAGGATCACACCCTGGGCTGAAGGCAGCGCTAAACCACTGAGCCACCCGGGCTGCCCTGAGCATCTGCTTTTGGCTTGGGTTGTGATTCCAGGTCCTGGGATTGAGTCCCACCCACACCAGGATCTCTGAAGGGAGCCTGTTTCTCCCTCTGCGTATATCTCTGCCTCTGTGTGTGTGTGTGTGTGTGTGTGTGTCTCATGAATAAATAAATAAAATCTTTAAAAAAAAAAAGAAGGAAAGAGAAGGGGAGGAAAAAGAGGAAAGGAGGTGGAAGGAGTAGTCAAGAAAAGTAAATAAGAAAGCAGGGCAGTTATTTGCCAAACAAGCTTATCCAAAGTCTCATGATAATTCCCATTATAAAGAGGTTGCTCCACAATGACCATAATAACCAAACTATGGAAAGAGCCCAGATGTCCATTGACAGATGAATGGATAAAGAAGATGTGGTCTATATTTACAATGGAATATTACTCAGCCATCAGAATACTTACCATTTAAATTGACGTGGATAGACCTGGAAGGAATTATGCTGAGGGAATAAGTCAATCAGAGAAACAATTATCATATGGTTTCACTCATATCAAGAATATAAGAAACAGCACAGAGGATCATAGGGGAAGGGAGGTAAAACTGAATGGGAAGTCATCAGAGAGAGAAAAAAAACCATGAAATGCTCTTAACTACAAATACAAACTAAGGGAGGAGAGGTGGATAGGAGGTTGACGTAATGGACATGAAGGAGGACATGTGATGTGATGAGCACTGGGTGTTATAGGCAACTGTTAAATTATTGAACTCTTCATCTGAAACTAATGATGTACTATATGTTGGCTAATTGAACTTAAATTTAAAAAAATGGGACACCTGGGTGGCTCAGTGATCGAGTGTCTGCATTTAGCTCAGGATGTGAACCCAGGGTCCTGGGATTGAGTCCCACATCAGGGTCTCCATAGGGAGCCTGCTTCTCCCTCTGCCTTTGTCTCTGCTTCTCTCTGTCTCTCATGAATAAATAAAATCTTTAAAAAAGTAAAAATAAATTAAAAAATAGGTTGCTCCAAAAGTATCTGAATGTTATTTTATTAAATGTTACTGTTACTTTTATAAATAATGCTAGTGTAAAAGAGAAGTCAGAACTCTTATGTAGTGATTAAAATGGCTTAAATAGAAACAGTATAAATTGAAAATGTATGCTACAATGCGTGACAATCATAACGTACAATCATCATGTGATGAAATCTTGGCTCTGAGTACCTTGAATTTTAAATTTTAATATGTATATTCATAGTTATACATAAAAGTTTATTTTGAATTTAATCATTGGTAAATCATGTCTTTTGTATTTTATTCTGTGCAAAGACTCAATTCTTAACTCAAGGAATACTGGAGTGTTTTCAATTAGATTCAAAATATAAAGGCATGATGTAAAGGCCTTTGGATGGAGATTGTTTGGAAAAAATGACAATGTACCTTCTTAGGCCATTTTCTCTGTTTAACTTCTGTCCCTCCAGCATCAGTCTCCCTAGCCTTCTTGCTTTTCTACACTTTGAGATCCAACTATTGGTCAGCACAATATGGGGGAAAGATCCAACTATTGGTCAGCACAATATGGGGGAAAGATAATTTGTCTTTTTAGATCATAGCTCTTCAGCATGAGTATAAATGCACTCAAGGAACTGAGATTAAAAAACCACACTTTTAGAAGCCTTATCTCCACATGAGTCTGATAGAGATTGTGAGATCCTAGATCTTGAGCCTGAGCCTAATGCCATAATAGAATGAGACTTTTTTTGGGTCATGGGAAGGAGTTAGTGTATTTTGCATGTGGAGGAAACAAATAATTTATGACAATAGTGCAGACTGTGATAAAGATAAAGGTAAATTATTTGATATTCCTAACCATTGAGAGGCAGAAGGTTGGAGAGTACAGGGGTATCTTTAGCTACTTCCTTTGAATCTGGGCTGAACTGTGACTGCTTTGACCAATAGAATGTAGTGGAACTGATGCTATGTCACTTCCAGGAATAGCCTTTATGACACCTAAAACTTTCTTCTTCCTTTTTTGGGGATTCCTGGGCTACTCTGCAAGAGATCTGAGAACTCTGAAGGGACTGTGGTGTGAGGAAGTCCACACTAGCCATATGGACAGGCTGTGTCAAGAGTGAAAGAGAGATGCCTGGCCAACCCTCAGTAATTGAGTTCTTTGCTCCACAGAATCATGGTATATAATATTTTTAATTTGTTGATTAAAGCCATTAAATTTAGGGGTAGTTTGTTTTATAATAATAGATATTTGGTGAACCCTAGGTGAAAGCACCTTTTTTGCTTCTATGTTCTTCTGCCTTCTCCCTGCCTGGAATTTTGACACAAGACTTACAGATCTAAGAAAGCTTTGGAGATTATGAGACAAAAAACAAGCGAATACAAGCCTACCTATTAAAGATAGAAAGAGTTGGGTCCTTGTTTACACCCTTGGGCCACCCATACCAGTCAGCTCTAGACTGGCTCTCCTGGAGACAAATAAAGTCCTATCTGCGTAAGCCAATGTTATTTTGATGTTCTGTTACTTGCCACTGAATATATTCAAAGTTGATACAACTATCAACAAATATCTGTTGATTGGTTGACTGAATCCCTTGTTTCCCAGCCTTATCTTTTCTAAAAGTTTACCTACAACAAGATAGTCTCTTTGGGATTTATGGTTCATACCTAATGAGCACACTTGGTGCTTCTCTCAGAGATGCTCAACTGTGGTCAGTCTCCACCCATTATGTTTTTTTCAGCCTTTGTTAGAAAAGTGGAAGGGTTTTATTGTTGTTGCTGCTGTTGTTGCTAAGCAACCCTGAATCTTCAGTCTTAAGTGTGCGACTCTAAGTGTTGGGATCATTCTACATTAAAATGCCTTCTATTTTTGCCTTAATTTTAAGTTAAAATGAGATCCCTCTGAATGAGGCAGTCATTTAGCAAGTCAGAAATTCCTGTTGCCCCTAATCTCTGGCTTTTAAGCTCTTCTATTCAGTATGTTTTTTCTCTGCAAAGTATGAAAAAGAAATCATAGAGAACAAAATAAAGACCCATGATCATTTCTCCTAATTTTCAGACACTGATGTCTGTGATAAAGTATTTAGGGAAAAAAATGGCAATCACATCAGTCATACCAGAGAACACCTCAGGACTGACTTACTAAAATATGTCCCCTTTCCTACATTCAAATCCTAGGTGGGGGATGTTAGCCGAAAGAACTGTAAAAAATGTTGTGGTTTCTTTTGCCTAAAATTTAATCTCTTGTGGCATGAAGGAAGAAGGGGTTTTGAAGTGTGAGGGCAGGTAGAGCTGGCCAAGGATAGTATCAAACTTCTGGCTTTGTTTTTTAGTAGGTTTTTAGTAGATTGTATAATCCTGAGAAAGTCCTTTCAAATTCAGTTTCATCTTCTTCAGTGTCCATGATCAGGTGTCAGCATACTTGTTGAGTTGAATGAGGTAGTATGTATATAAATATATATATTTGTATTTGTATGTATACAAACATATATATATATATATATATATGTAATAACTAGATGAGAGAGAGAGAGAGAGAGACTCTAGAACCTGGCACATAGAGAAGAAATGATAATTGCTGACTCTGCTATAAAAGGAAGTGATGGAATTAAAACTTAGCCCTCATGGTTGCACTTTTTAAAAATGAGTTTGAGGAATTATCATAAATGAATTATTTGGTGCTTTAAAAACCAGTGTTCTGCCTTTAAAAATAGGATAAGACAATTACAAACCAAAGAGAAATAATGCTAAAACACTAAGGTGCCTATATTTGCTTCAGTTTACATCTCAAGTCTTCTAAAAGGAAGTATTGGAAGAAGTAAAACTATCTCTTTGGAAATATTGTAACAGGCAAAAGCTAAGAGTTGCCAAAAGTGGAGTTGAAAATAAATTAACTAAGTGGTAAAATGAAATAAAGCAGCAAACCAAAAATTATGTATGGTATTTCAACAAATAAAACATAAAGAATATCTAGTGAATCCTGATGGCTAAAGCGATTTAGAAACCATTGTGACTTCTTCAGTTTCTCTATTATATAGTCTCTGAATATGTGTACTATTTTATGAAAAGTAGCACATTGAGACACCTGGATGGCTCAGCAAGTGACTGTCTGCCTTCAGCTCAGGGCAAGATCTCAGGGCCCGGGGATGGAGTCTCCCATCAGGCTCCCTTTGAGGACCCTGTTTCTCCCTCTCATATTTGTGTCTCTACCTCTCTCTCTGTGTCTCTCATGAATAAATAAATAAATAAATAAAGTCTTTAAAAAAATAAAAAAGAAAAGTAGCACATCCTCTTGAACTGTACTTTTCCATGGAGTAAAGTCAACTGTAAATCATATATTTAGTAATATACTGCAGGAGACCCTCTAATAAGACTTTTTGTTCTACAACTTAATATTTATTTGGACCTGTTCATCCATATGATAAGCTAAAGATTTTCTATTTAGTTCAGAGAAAATTCTACTTAGTTCACAGAAATTACCTTAACAAAGATAGCCTACTTCTGTTAAATGATCTCGTAAGACCTAATGATTTGCTTTAGAACCCAAGTCTACATCACAGATTCACAGTTGGAACATTTGCCTCTCATAATGACAAGTTCTGGTTATGTATGCCTTTTAGGAAAAGGAGACTTGAGGGGTGGAGAGAAGAGGAAATTTAATTTCTCATGTTTTCCAAGAGTAGAAAAATGAGCAACAAATAAGACACTTTCAAGATAATTATCTTTTTTCATTAAAGTGACTTTTTGAGAGATTATCTTTACAAATAACTGTTGGCAAAAAGCACAATAATATGCACATTTAGACATGAAGTGTATAAAATTCCTTTTGAAAGAAAGTTTTTTATATGAAAAGCCAGGGGGAAATGTACTTAAAATATGAGCGTTTACTGATTGATTCCTCCTTATTTTGCTGGGTTGAAAGGCTTTATGTAGTTACATTATTCAAATAAGTGATTTTTTTGTAATGGTATATCAGTTTAAATAAACAGGCTTCAAGAGAAGTCTTTTAGTGGAACAAGAACATCTTTGTGCCAGCGCCATTTGAAATCATTACAGTACACAATTACAGGAACTCAAAAATAACAAAACACCCTATAGCAACTCAATGAAAAAAACACCATAAAAATTAAACCACTACTTTTGGATACCTCATTTACATAACAGTTAAGGGAAAGAGAGCTAGCTTTTGCTCCTTTATAGAGATCTTCAAGCCTTCGAATGTCACTTAGAGAATAAAAAAGAAAATTTAAAAACAGAAAAAAGTAAACCCTTGTATTGAACAAATGTTCAGTCTGTTGTAGGTGAAGCTGAAAAATGAAACCATCCTCGATCTACCATTTAATGGCAGGTACAGTTTGCTCTTGCTTCGCCTGGGTAAGAGCAAGGGTAGCAAACAATTATTTACAGTTTTCTGTTTCCTGATCCTATCAAATCTCTAATTAAGAACAACAACAACAAAACAAATAATAAAGACTTCCTGGAGTGAAATTTTTCAAACCTTCAAACTATAGCTTAGCCTCAGCCTTTCCCATCTGCCAGGATAAGGGTCAGCTATGGTGGGAGAGTGGAGATTTGGCCCCTGTCTCCTGAGCCACCCTTCGGCAATTGTCTTTCCGGGCCTGTGCTCCTTTCCAACTAAGCGTCAGCAACTCTTGCACCATGGATAACGGGCTGTTATCATGGGATGAACTGCTGTTATTGTCGCTCTAACTCAGTTTTAAAAAGTGTTTCAGGGCAGCGCCGGTGGCTCATCGGTTTAGCGCCGCCTTCAGCCCAGGGCCTGATCCTGGAGACCCAGGATCGAGTCCCACGTCGGGCTCCCTGCGTGGAGCCTGCTTCTCCCTCTGCCTGTGTCTGTGCCGCTCGCTTGCTCTGTCTCTCTCATAAATAAATAAATAAATAAATAAATAAATAAATAAATAAATAAATCTTTTTCTTAAAAAAAGTGTTTCAAATGAGACTATGCCTAAGACTCACTCCCAATCAACTAACTCAGGATCTCTAGGGAGGGCTGTCAGCATGGCTAGGTTCTTAAAACTGCTCAGGTGTTTCCAGTGTGTACCCCGCATTGTTGAAGGACCACCTACAAGAACTCCATAGAGGGTTCACCAGAGTGTGCATGTGACAGGTGAATTTTGAAATTACAGGCCTGGTACAAGAATCCCAGATGTGCTTGGCACTTAGGATTTGGATTTAGGATTTGGTCCTTTTTGAAATCTGTTCACCAGTGCTTTGTGCAATATGTCCCTCTGCCCCCTTTATTCCATTTAATAGTACTGTTTTTCAGGGTGTAATTTTTGTCCAGAATAATCACTCAACAATGAAGACATACACACATGATCCTCATGGACAATAATTTTTTAAAAATAATACAGCTTGCATTCATATTCGAGAAGAGAGATGGTTTTCCTGAATTTGACAAAATCTGTGGAAGTTGTTCTACAAAAGGAGAGATCAGTATACATTATTATGCAGAGTTGCACAAATACCTTAAAAAAAAAAAAAAAAAAAAAAAGGAATGAGGCACATTGTAGAGTCCTGCCAAACAACAGAATCATCCTGATGGCAACTCTGAGTCACACACAAATAGAAGCTTTAAAAGTGAAGGGTTTTGTTTCATTCGGATGAGCCATACCCCCTCCAATCTCTGTAGGTAGTAAAAGAATGTTAACTATTTTAATTTCTTCTGTCCATAACCCTTCAGGACTAGAGGTGAACTGGATACTGCAATGCAAATTACATTCTTTCTTTCTTTCTTTCTTTCTTTCTTTCTTTCTTTCTTTCTTTCTTTCTTTCTTTCTTTTTTTCTTTCTTCTTTTTCACATTATTACTTTCTAATACAGATTATGGAAATCAATCTCAAATATCCACAAAATAGTAGAATACAAAGGGTGAAAAGAGGCAGCTTCTCACTATGTTCAGATCATAATCTGTTAGAGGCACCCTTTGCATTCATCAGGCCTTTGAGGAGGAAGTCAGCTACAGTACCTTTTGTTTGTTTGTTTGTTTGTTTGTTTTTTAAAGATTTTATTTATTTATTCATGAGAGACACACAGAGAGGCAGATAGGCAGCGGGAGAAGCAGGCTCCATGTGGGGAGCCTGATATGGGACTGGACCCCAGGACCCCCAGGATCATGACTTGAGCCAAAGGCAGACACTCAACCATTGAGTCACCCAGGTTCCCCAGCTGTAGTACCTTTAACAAAAGAATCCACATGATATAATGAAGTGGGCTAATTTGCATAAGGCTTTTGAAGAGTTCATTTACAGTAACTGGCTAAAATTAACACAACTCTCGAAAGTTCACCTATTGCTTAAATGAACAAGTAAGATTGCTCATAGCAATAAATTGTACAAGATTTGTGGCTCTTCCAAACCTCACAACTAAATGTTTCTTCTCTAACAGATTTTTTTTAACTATGTAGTTAAATAGTTGAATACACAGAACTACTTCTTCCTTTGACTATGGAGAAAATAGAAACTGTGATCATGATAACAAAAAACAAGATGAATAGAAATTATATAAAACATTTACCACAATTATCTAGTCTCTATCTCTTCATTCATTGTACTTTCATGGTTCCTAGAATGTTCATATTTGTTATCTTTCCCTTCTTTATCTTACTACAAAGGACAATAAACAGCACAGTTCTGGAGTTTCAAAGAGTTCTTTTTTGTCAACAAGATTATTTGCTCTAAGGGTTTCTCATCAAAAGCCATTATGATCTATAAGTCATTTAATTTTAACTGAGACTAATTTCAGTTTTGAGGCTTATGATTTTGACTCCAAAACAGATTATTGAATAGCAGCTAAGTAAAACAATGTATATAGAGTGACTGATGGCAAACATGAAATATTCCTCAGGAGGAAATTTAAAAATGTCTCCTGGGCAAGTATCTTTTGGACAATTTTGGTATTATTTTATAACAAAATAAGCAAAACAAAGTTAAACAAAAGAAATTCTCAGAGCTTTCCTTTTTTTTTTCTTTTATTTTTTTTAATTTATTTTTTATTGGTGTTCAATTTACTAGCATACAGAATAACCCCCAGTGCCCGTCACCCATTCACTCCCACCCCCCGCCCTTCTCCCCTTCTACCACCCCTAGTTCGTTTCCCAGAGTTAGCAGTCTTTACGTTCTGTCTCCCTTTCTGATATTTCCCACACATTTCTTCTCCCTTCCCTTATATTCCCTTTCACTATTATTTATATTCCCCAAATGAATGAGAACATATAATGTTTGTCCTTCTCCGACTGACTTACTTCACTCAGCATAATACCCTCCAGTTCCATCCACGTTGAAACAAATGGTGGGTATTTGTCATTTCTAATAGCTGAGTAATATTCCATTGTATACATAGACCACATCTTCTTTATCCATTCATCTTTCGATGGACACCGAGGCTCCTTCCACAGTTTGGCTATTGTGGACATTGCTGCTATAAACATCGGGGTGCAGGTGTCCCTGCGTTTCATTGCATCTGTATCTTTGGGGTAAATCCCCAACAGTGCAATTGCTGGGTCGTAGGGCAGGTCTATTTTTAACTCTTTGAGGAACCTCCACACAGTTTTCCAGAGTGGCTGCACCAGTTCACATTCCCACCAACAGTGTAAGAGGGTTCCCTTTTCTCCGCATCCTCTCCAACATTTGTTGTTTCCTGCCTTGTTAATTTGCCCCATTCTCGCTGGTGTGAGGTGGTATCTCATTGTGGTTTTGATTTGTATTTCCCTGATGGCAAGTGATACAGAGCATTTTCTCATGTGCGTGTTGGCCATGTCTATGTCTTCCTCTGTGAGATTTCTGTTCATGTCTTTTGCCCATTTCATGATTGGATTGTTTGTTTCTTTGGTGTTGAGTTTAAGAAGTTCTTTATAGATCTTGGAAACTAACCCTTTATCTGATATGTCATTTGCAAATATCTTCTCCCATTCTGTAGGTTGTCTTTGAGTTTTGTTGACTGTATCCTTTGCTGTGCAAAAGCTTCTTATCTTGATGAAGTCCCAATAGTTCATTTTTGCTTTTGTTTCTTTTGCCTTCGTGGATGTATCTTGCAAGAAGTTACTATGGCCGAGTTCAAAAAGGGTGTTGCCTGTGTTCTTCTCTAGGATTTTGATGGAATCTTGTCTCACATTTAGATCTTTCATCCATTTTGAGTTTATCTTTGTGTATGGTGAAAGAGAGTGGTCTAGTTTCATTCTTCTGCATGTGGTTGTCCAATTTTCCCAGCACCATTTATTGAAGAGACTGTCTTTCTTCCAATGGATAGTCTTTCCTCCTTTATCGAATATTAGTTGACCATAAAGTTCAGGGTCCACTTCTGGGTTCTCTATTCTGTTCCATTGATCTATGTGTCTGTTTTTGTGCCAGTACCACACTGTCTTGATGACCACAGCTTTGTAGTACAACCTGAAATCTGGCATTGTGATGCCCCCAGATATGGTTTTCTTTTTTAAAATTCCCCTGGCTATTCGGGGTCTTTTCTGATTCCACACAAATCTTAAAATAATTTGTTCTAACTCTCTGAAGAAAGTCCATGGTATTTTGATAGGGATTGCATTAAACGTGTATATTGCCCTGGGTAGCATTGACATTTTCACAATATTAATTCTGCCAATCCATGAGCATGGAATATTTTTCCATCTCTTTGTGTCTTCCTCAATTTCTTTCAGAAGTGTTCTATAGTTTTGAGGGTATAGATCCTTTACATCTTTGGTTAGGTTTATTCCTAGGTATCTTATGCTTTTGGGTGCAATTGTAAATGGGATTGACTCCTTAATTTCTCTTTCTTCAGTCTCAGTGTTAGTATATAGAAATGCCACTGATTTCTGGGCATTGATTTTGTATCCTGCCACGCTACCAAATTGCTGTATGAGTTCTAGCAATCTTGGGGTGGAGACTTTTGGGTTTTCTATGTAGAGTATCATGTCATCGGCGAAGAGGGAGAGTTTGACTTCTTCTTTGCCAATTTGAATGCCTTTAATGTCTTTTTGTTGTCTGATTGCTGAGGCTAGGACTTCCAGTACTATGTTGAACAGCAGTGGTGAGAGTGGACATCCCTGTCTTGTTCCTGATCTTAGGGGAAAGGCTCCCAGTGCTTCCCCATTGAGAATGATATTTGCTGTGGGCTTTTCATAGATGGCTTTTAAGATGTCGAGGAATGTTCCCTCTATCCCTACACTCTGAAGAGTTTTGATCAGGAATAGATGCTGTATTTTGTCAAATGCTTTCTCTGCATCTAATGAGAGGATCATATGGTTCTTGGTTTTTCTCTTGCTGATATGATGAATCACATTGATTGTTTTACGGGTGTTGAACCAGCCTTGTGTCCCGGGGAAAAATCCTACTTGGTCATGGTGAATAATTATCTTAATGTACTGTTGGATCCTATTGGCTAGTATCTTGTTGAGAATTTTTGCATCCATGTTCATCAGGGATATCGGTCTGTAATTCTCCTTTTTGGTGGGGTCTTTGTCTGGTTTTGGAATTAAGGTGATGCTGGCCTCATAGAACGAATTTGGAAGTACTCCATCTCTTTCTATCTTTCCAAACAGCTTTAGGAGAATAGGTATGGTTTCTTCTTTAAACGTTTGATAAAATTCCCCTGGGTCTCAGAGCTTTCCATGTGGTTATGTGCACTATGAATCTTTGAGAGAAAAGGATAGTACACAGCCCTCCTCAACCTTACCTGATTAAAAATACCTATTTTTTTTTCTTAGAGAATCTTCCTTGATTAGTTTACTGAATAGCAAACATAAAGAAATCATGGATTATATTGCTGTTCAAATGTGGTCCAATGACCAGCAGAATGGGCATGACCTTCCATATTAGAAAGGCTGAACTCAGGTACCACCCAGACCTACTGAACTAGCTAGCATCTGCAAGATTCCCAGGATGATGATACTTTGCATACCCAAGTTTGAGAACCCTTGAGTTAGAGGATCATTCTGGGTCCAGGCTGAAAAATACTGATGTTTAGTTAAGCATACTGCATAGTCATCTTTCTGCAATGTAAATAAAGGGGATCGGAATATGCCACCCTAAAATATACCACTTTAACATAAGATTATTTTTAGCTGAAAGCTAAAGAGTAGGGCATAGGGGATCCCAGTGTGGCTCAGTGGTTTAGTGCCTGCCTTTGGCCCAGAGTCCTGGGATCAAGTCCCATATCAGGCTCCCTGAATAGAGCCTGCTTCTCCCTCTGCCTGTCTCTCTCTCTCTCTCTCTCTCTCTCTCTCTGTGTCTCTCATGAATAAATAAAATCCTAAAAAAAAAGAGTAAGGCATAAATTTTCCTTTGAAGAAAGTGTCCATCTCCCATACTAGATAGAGAAGAGACACTCTTTTATCATCTAAAATGAGGAGTTGACACCAAGATGAGTTTGCATAAACAGACCTTACTAAAATAGCCCTTATTTTTCATTAGTTCCCCCATATATTTCTTAGTCATTTCCCCATAATTTATTGTCCCTTGATGCCCCAAACCCTATTGTTTTTGTTAAAAGGGAATATAACTATTTTTTACTATTTTTACCAACTATTATTTTTACTATTTTTAACTATTTGAGTTTTACTTCTCTGTGAACTCCTGTGCACATGAATATTAGCAAAAATTGTATGCTTTCTCTCCTATTAATCTGCCTATTGTTAGTTTAATTTGCATGCCCCCAGTTACTGTTGAACGTAAGAGAGTAGAAGAATTTTTCCTACCCAACATAAATAGGAATTGTTTTGCACAAACATATCCCAAGCACCCAAAACATCTGTATGTATCTGTGGAACATCACAGGTATTCAAGAAATGTCTGTAGATGTAATGGCTTATTATTCTATCCACTTGATTAATTATGCATTATATGCTCCTCATAGTATTAATATTAATTAATATTAATAAAATTAATATTAATGGAACATTATCTAGATTTGATGCCTCAAGGAGTTGGACATAGATTTAAGAAGATATGGTAGTCTTTCCAGGAGGCATCACTACAGAATAACTTTCAGCCTCCCAGAAAGACAAATTTATTGCATAATTAAATATTTTTTTAAAACCAGCTATGGGAAAATAATAAACATATACCTTATAGGTCATGAAAGTGAGATTTCCTGCAGTGTTTTGTCATTCTAATACCTAGAATGACTATATTTCAGCATCTTTTCTCCAAGTTCTTCAAGATCAATTTTTTTTTTTTTTTTTTTTTTTTTTTTTTTACTCTATGAGGTTGTCTTTCTGAAATAATTTCTTTGGTGTATGACCTTCACTCTGGACCTTTTTTTTCCTCCCTTCTTTGATCCTCAGGATCGCATTCCTATAGATTGAAAGCCTTAAACTGCCACATAATTTCTAACACTAATGTGATTTGCAGTTAAGCTCCCGATCTCTATAAATTGAGACAATGTATTTAACTCCTATTAAAAGTAATTATGGAACAGATTTGAAGTGGAATTATAAAATATAGACACGTTTTCTGATTTGATAATGTGGAGCTTTCATATCTAAAAATACTATAAAAACATAATTCAGGATGAATGTGTAGTTAATGAAATCAAGGGCATCTTCATCTAATGACAAACGTATTACTGCTTATATAGAGTTTGAGACATAATGAAAAATCTCATTTCCTCTACTAAAACCACAAAGTAGGTCCCCTTATAATATTAATACAGTCTTAAACTTCCATAACAAATCCAATCCTTCACCTCTGGCCTTGCATTTTCTTCTTTTTCTGCCTCTTCTGGCTAATCCCTCCATACCACTGGACTGCTTGACATTCCTCAGCATTTCAATCCTGTGGACCTATGCTCAAGCTATTTCCTGGAATATTCTCCCCAGTCTTCTCTCTGCTCATTTCTCTGCCTATATTCCTATAAGTGAATTCACACAAAGTACAGACCCTTCAGAGCATAGCCCAACTAGTAGCTCTGCAAAGACTTCCCTAACTTCTTAGGCTGAACTCCACTGTACTGGATATTGTTTTCCTCACAGATAATATTATTCTATTTGAGAATATCTTGGCTCCATATCTCTCTACATATGCCCAATTAGGACTTGCTAGGATTATAATCTGCTCAGGGATGGATGTCATACTTTTTATCTGCAAATTCCTGGTACCTAGCATCACAGACTCATTCGTTCATCCAACAAGCATTCTAAAGAACTTTAAAAGAATGACAGACCAGTGAATAAATGAATAATTTGACCCAAAAAGTATGTAAACAATGCAACTCTTTCAAGCAAGTCATATCCAGATCCAATTTAGTATATGGTTCCTTTCTTCATTCAGTCTTCAAACACTTTACATAATACTGTTATTTTATAAGAATAACCACAATTTATCAAGCATCCACCATTAAGCAAGTACTATGTGAGATTCTTTGATACAGAGAGACAAGTATCTTTTTTGGAAGTACTTATGACCTTCTCAAATTAAAAAAAATAATTTCCTTGGCAGTTTGTCTTTCAAGAAATTGGTCCATTTTATCTAAATTGTTGAATTTATAGGCTTAAGTATTCCTACTTGAGCAGATGTTTGTGCATGTTCATGTTCTTAGCAGATTCATTCACAATTGTCAAAAGTGAAATAAGTTAGACACAAAAGGTCAAATACTATATGATTCCATTTTTATGAGGTAGCTAGTGTAGTCTAATAAAGACAGAAAATAGAATGATGGGGCTTGGAGGGTAGGGGAAATGGGGAATTATTATTTATTGGATATAGCGCTTCAGTTTGGAAAGAAGAAAGTGTTCTGGAATTTGATGCTGATGATTGCACAACATAAATATATTTAATGCCACTGAAATATATATGTAAAGAAGATAAAAATGGTAAATTTTATGTATATTTTATCGTAATAAAAATTCCTCATGGATTAAAGTAAAAATATAACAAACTAAAACAAAAATACTGGAAAAAATATGGAATATTTTTAAGTTTGAACCACAAAAGACACAATAAATAAAGTTAAAAGATTGTAGAAAGGAATAAGATACATTCTATATAAAGAATTCCTTCCAAACAATAAGAGAAAGTAAATAAACCAAATAGAAAATGGACAAATGATCTGAACAGACAATTCAGAGCATACATCTCAAAACAGAAGAACAGATATAAAACTAATTCCACATTGGTTAAGTATTAAACGCAACAAACTATAAAATTTAGCAGAAAATAAAGCACATTTTGGAAAAGCTTGCTACACAAGACTCCAAATACAGAAACTATGAAGGAAAACAAATAGGTTTAAATATCCCAAAATTTTAAACCCATTTAGAAAAGTAATGTAAAAATATGACAGATCAGTATAGAAATCATATAAAGAACACCTACCAATTAATTATAAAAGAAAACAAATAGAAGAAAGGCAAGAATTTGAAAACTTCACAGAGCAATAAAAATAACAAACATGAAAAGATAACTTTATAAATAATAAGGGAAATGCATTTTAAAATAATGGATAATGGATAATTTTTATCCATTATATTTGTAAAAATTTAAAAGAAATAATATTCAGAGTTGGCAAGTTCCTCAACAAGGTGCTAGAAATATAAATTGGTACAAAATTTTTGAAGGGCAATCATAAGTTTATCAACATTTAAAATTGGCATATCCTATGATCTAACAATTATTCATAAGAATTCATTGATATATATAAAAGATGCTTACTACATTACTATAATACATATTATACAATATGATTGTATAATAAACTATTGAAAATCAAACAACCATCAATACAGAAGTTCTTAAATAATCAGTTGTTAATACTATGGAATACCATGCAACAGTTAAAAATAATGAATTAAATATATATGTACTATCACAGAAATCTCATAGATCGGTTGGTTAGTAAGTAAAAAAATTGCAGAAAAACAACTATAGTATGATCCTACTCCTGTAACAAAAAATTACAATAAAATTACAGAAAAGCTATATTTGATTTGTTTCTGAGCAGTAATAAAAAGAGGCTTTTTTTCCAGATGTGATTTTTTTCCAAGAATGTATTCAAATATTGTACACATATTTTATTTTTAGAATATATGGAATGCAAACGCTTGTATATTTTTAGAAGTAAAATTTTAAAAAGGAAAACAGAAGACTCAGAGGCTTTGAAATTCAGAGGTTCTAAAAGCTCATGCATTTCAGAATCAAGAAAGGCCTGAGTAAAGACTCCAGTAAAACCCTGTAGTGGAGGGTCTGGCCATAGTCTTTTCTCACCTCAAAATAGGAGATGCTTCCAGGGGTTTTGTGGACTTCTACTTCCTGTTCTTTTCTCTTTCTTTCCCTGGTTGTCCCCAGTGCACTGGTCAAGAATGAGATAGTCCTGGGAAGAGATTAATCCATAGCAATGAAAATCTCCCACAATTCCTCCTGATCCAAATTTTTGCCCAGTCTTCACTGAGCTCTAGTTATTTTGTGTTGGAGCCCAGTGGTTCTTAACATGGCAACCCCACTATTAGTAGCCATACCATACCATGAAGGAGAGCCCAGCAGCCTGAGACAGACATCCCTGTTTCTCACCATATAGAAAAAGCAAGTGGTCGTTAGTGCCTTCAAGGAGCCACTGAGTTGTATGTATACTTTTTTAAGGCTAATCATCTGTTTAGTAAGTTTTCCTGCCAATGCCTCTTTATCAGGAACAATAAAGGTGAGGTATCATTTAGTTAAGAAGGGTAGTTCTGTTTATCAGGAACAAGGAACTGTGGCTCAGAAACTGTGCAAAAGCATGTATATGCATTGCTTAAGCTAGCTCCCTAAGTTAGATATGAGATAGACACATATCTTCATTTTACAGGTGAGTAAACAGTAACTTAAAGATATTGAGTAATTGTCCATGTTCACTTGGTTAGTGAGTTGTAGAGTTAAGAATTAACCCCAGATTCAAACCCAATCAGTTCACTCCCTGACCCTGTAGACTTAACTACCCCCTAAGGCTTAATATGGGCTTGATAAGAAAACACCATTACTCCCCAAAATGCAACATATGGCTTACAACCTTTTAATGCAAGCTGTTTGCTTACTTCTGAGGATATTTTCATGACTAGAGTTACATGAAATAGCAGAATCGTGCCCAACAGTATGAGTGGACTTGACTGATTTCATTCTTTTTTATGTATATATTGGTTTTATTTATTTGAGAGAGAAAGAGAGTGCACATGAGTTGGGGGGGAAGGCCAGAGGAAGAGAGGGGGGGAATCCTTAAGCAGACTCCTCACAGAGCCCAACTCAGAGTTCCATTCCAGGACCCTGCGATCATGACCTGAATCAAAATCAAGAGTCAGTCACTTGACCGACTTGAGCCACCCAGGCACCCATTGACTGATTGCATTCTTAAAAAATCTGACAGCAAGACCACGTCATCTTTACCATTTTACAGGTAACACCAGCCAGCAACAGGTTTAATTAAAATCAACTCAGTGAATATCTATTCAGGATTCGTTATGCTGGAAAACTTCCCTCTCATATCCTTCAAGAGAATAAATTCTTCCCTAAGGAGACCTAGGAAAGCCTGTGTCAAGAAATGGGCTTCAAGGTTTATTCAGATTTTATTTATTCATGAGAGACACAGAGAGGGAGAGAGAGGCAGAGACACAGGCAGAGAGAGAAGCGGGCTCCATGCAGGGAGCCCGACATGGGACTTGATCCCAGATCTGCAGGATCAGGCCCTGGGCAGAAGGCCGCATTAAACCACTGAGCCACCCGGGCTGCCCAGCCTCCTTTGCAGCTGTTCCAGGCTGGAGATCTGAGAGAAGCAAAGAAGTGCTTTCACTGAGGCCCAGTGCAAGAGAATTTACATCTGGTGCCCAGATATTTTCTCCCTATACCCCCAACCACAAAAAAAAACAAGAATTTAATGAGAAGAAGAAGCTGTAATAAGTGAGAGAAGCCTCCAAATTTTAGTGACTTAATACTTTTACTTCAGAACCCATAAACAACTCCTACCATCTGGCCTCACTTTATTTTTTTATCACACCGGAGGGAATCTCAGCCTACTACAGGATTTTAAAAAAAAATTAAAAAACAGAATCAAATTCCTCCTTTCTCCCTAACCCTCACTTCCAGCACTAAGCACAGAGTTTTGCAAAGCAAATTTTTGCTATTATTCTTACAGAGAAAGAATTCTGGCATGGATGAAAAAGAACTCAAGAGTAAGACAAGCACAAAAGGTGTTTTGTTTCTTTCAAATCAGTGTAATTTATACAGCTGTGTATAAGAGCAAAGCTGTTTGAGAGAAGCAGATGTGAGTAGGGACTTTTGGGTTTTGGCACCATGTCTCTCAAAGCTGTTCTCTCTCTATACTTTAGAGTCTCTATTCAAACAACTAGGAAAAAATAAACAGAATAAAGAGAACCCTGAATAAAAAGAACTGGATTAATTAAACAATAAGGACAGTTACTCTGTATTCTTTTCAGAAGCTACTCACTCAACTTCTGGGACCCTGGGTGGCTCAGCGGTTAAGCGTCTGCCTTCCGCTTAGGGTTTGATCCAGGGGCCCTGGGATCGAGTCCTGCATCTGGCTTCCTGCAAGGAGCCTGCTTCTCCCTCTGCCTATGTCTTTGCCCCTCTCCCTCTGTGTCTCTCATGAATAAATAAATAAAATCTTTTTTAAAAAAAAAAGAAGCTACTTAACTTTAACAATATCTTTTAACATAAATGAGTAGTATACAAGTTATATGTTTAAAGAAAGCAAGTTGCCTCAAGTTTTATAAAGTTCATCTCTTTGTTCATGACTCTGACACAGATTGGAATTTTCAGACAGGGTCAACTCTTACCCAGAGATGAATTTGACACGTACTTTCATACTCTAGAGAAGAAGAAAAGCAGATGAAAGAGTTGAATGAATGAATAAATTAAAAATGTCTTTCCATCTTTATTGCTTATGTTCAAATTAAATGACATTTGACAATACAGTTTTAATTTGTGAGCCAAAGCTCATTTTGCTTTCTTCTATATTATCAATGTATCTTTTTATTTACCCCAAACCAATTCAACCATGTATCAAGAAAGTAGCCCTATTGATTCGCCAGCTCTCTATGCCTTAATATCTGTAAAGAGGGCCTACCTGGTATGGGAGCTTAAAAAATAGCTAACACCCATTGAGTACTGTGTATGGGCCAGGCAGACAGACAGTAAAAAGCATTCTGTATATATTACTTCATTTAATCCCCACAATAGCCCAACTAAAGTTTTTATTATAATTGTTGTTATTATTTATTATTTACAAATGAGGAATCTGAGCTTCAAAAATGTTGAGTTTCCACAGCCACTCAGTGGCAGTGTCAGAGTTTGAGAGCCCAAGTCTGCTTTTGGAAACTGCTCTTAATTATCATATATTGTAATATATATATATTCAATATATATATATTCAATATGTTATATATATTGAAAGAGCATTGGCTTTGGAGATATCCAGACCTAGGGCCAAATCCCAGCTTAATCATTTACTAGTTGTGTGACATTAGGAAAATGGCTTCCCCACTCTGAGGCTCAAATTACTCAGCTGTAAATATAACAACAAAACATTTCAAAGGATTATTGAGAGGTTTAGAAACAATTTAACATACTCTCTGATTCATAAAGGATTCTAAATATACTGAGCTATTGTTTTAGTTGTTATTAATAATATTAAAGAGCCCAATAATAGTAAAGACCCCGTTCCATTCCAGTAGCTTGCTGACAATTTGGAACATATGATCCCAGGCTTCTCTCTCACTTCTATTCTTTAAAAGTCTGTGAATTTTTAAAGAACATTCTGATAATAAATAGGTCAAATTACCTTTCTACCTTTTCAAAAGAAAAAAATTCCATTGAGGACATTCCCTCTTTCATTCCTAAGGGCTATTATAAAAGCTGCCATATCAGCAGAGATTGTGTTATTCTAGAATGTTTTCTCCTAGAACTTTGTGGAATGCACTATTCTCTTAGAATTTCATTTCCCTTCCCTTTTGAGAGCACAAAGGCAATAGCATAGTGTCAGCCACTGCAGAGCTGCAGAATGTTTTTTTTTTAATTTCTATTTCATACGTGAAAATTAAATTTAATTATTCCTCAACATGTCAAAGGCACTCATCAAGTTAGGCTGGTTTATGCTGAGCAGAAACTGTGAATAAGATTTAATTTGGAAACACTTGTTTCCGAAAATCTTCATGAACTCTGAGAAAGAATTACTATTTGTGGCAATACATTGGGGAACCTACTGTGCTGACTAAGAAATGCCATTTGAGGTGGAGAAGCTGTGAAATGCACTGCCCCTATTAATTCTACCACATAGTACATCTTTCACTGAAAAGCTATGCACTATAAAGCTTTGTCCCTAGGAACCAGCCCCCAGAAGTCATGATTGCATTAAAGGAGGCAGTAGGGACTTATGAAACATATCAACCTTATCAAATTTGATAGAATCCTTTCAAAAGAAAGAAAGATTGCTGACAGGCAAAAATGTGGTCATTGTGCATGTTTGAGCTGTTTTGAAAATGTTGCATACAATACTGGAAGAAATAGTCCCGCTGGAGAGGACTATTCACAGAGGAGGTACTCTTGGAACATAAAGCCAAGTGGCCAGTCAAGGAGCTCAGAAGGCAATGTGGTATCCTGGCGGTTATTACAGACTGTCCTATCCAACCTATTGTGGGTGGACTGAATGAAACAAACCTGTCCTGAAAATCTCCCTATAGGCAGAGCAGGACTGAAGACAGCTGGAGTGACTTCTTATAAGATCAGGCCAAATGAGGCTTATTTTATTGCTCCCTTATGTGTTCATGCAAGGAAATAATCTGTCATCCAGTCTTAAATCTTTTTTAAGGAAGATGCTATTGTAGAACTGATAATATAAAAAAGAATTTCCTGTGTAAATTTAAAAAAATAATAGTAAGTTTTTTGAGCCTAAGTAATTTAAATGGACCAAAAAAATTGAAACTGAGAAAAGAAAGAAAAGGCATATGGGAACAGGAAATATGCCAGTAGTTGAACTTACACAGACTTTGCTGTTGGGTGGCTTTGAATCTAATTCTTAGGTCTACTATTTACTATCTATCTTTGAGTAAGTTGATTATCCACTATAAGCTATAGTTTCCTCATCTGTAAAATGAGGAAATGGTATTGTTGGATGGTCATGAGAATTAAATAAGATAAAATATGTTAATTTCTCATAGATAAGAGGTCAATAAATGGCAGCTCTCATGTTTCTTGGTTTGGTTATTGCTCTGTTCAGAATGAATGGAAGCGGTGAGGAAGCAGTATATAGAAATGATTTTAATGAAGACAAATGTGATTCTGATGGGACAGGCAGGGCATGTCAGGGAGAAGAGAATTTGACATCAGTTTCAAACACAAAAAATTCCAGGTGCACATAGGACCAAAGAGCTGGAACACATATGTCTTTAGTCTTTGAGATGAAAGTTATCATCAGGGTTAGCTAAAGCAGATCCTTAATCAGTCAAATACTTTTAACAAGCAGAAGAACTACAATGCATTTATGCCATTCCCTAATACATATTTGAAAAACATGGAGGAATTGTACAGTAATCAGGGTTCTTCAGAAAAAAAGTCATGGAACCTGAGAAGTCCCATGATCAGACATCTGCAGTATAGACCCAAGAGGGCTCATGGTATAGTTTGAGTCTGAGTCTAAGATTCTGAAAACCAGGTGAATCAATGGTTCAAGTTCTAGTCCAAGTCTGAGATCTGAGAACTGGAGTGCCAATGGTGTAAATTCCAGTCTAAGTATGAAGACCTGTGAACCAGGAGCATCAGTGATCTGAAGGCAGGAGGAGACTGATGTCCTTCCCAACTCAGTCAAGTAGAGAGAAAATTTTCCCTTTCCTCCACAGTTTGTTTAGTCCTCAGTGGATTAAATGATGGCTGTCCACACTGGGGAGGGCAATCTACTTTACTCAGTATACCGATTCAAATGCTATTCTCTTCCAGAAACACCCTCACAGATATATGCAGAAATAATGTTTAACCAAATATCTGGGCACCTGTGACTCAGTCAAGATGACACAAAAAATTAACATTTTCAGATTGTGTATAGAATCCAGGGGAGTTGTGGGCACCTGGGTGGCTCATTCTGTTAAGTATCTGACTCTTGATATCGGCCCAGGTCATGATCTCAGGGCCATGAGATCAAGCTTTGCAATGGGCTCCACGCTCAGCATGAAATCTGCTTCAGATTCTTTCCCTCTCCTTCTGCCCCTCCTCCCCACGCTCACTTGCTCTCACACACACTCTCTCTCTTTCAAATAAAAATAAAAATAAATAATAAATAAATAAATAAATAAATAAATAAATAAATAAATAAATAAATTTTAGAGAAGAATCCAGGGGAATTATGACTGGTGACAAGGTTAGAGCAGTCCACATTTCATGAAAAGATCCCAGGAAAAGGGAATTTGACTTTTATAATATGGTTGTAGTAATAGGTACTAACAATAACATTTTTTTTATAGTTATGGAGAATCCTTCGTATAAGTTCACTTCTTCCCACAGGCAAAATTTCGTTAACATCCAATATCTTAGATATCTTACTTGCCCTGTGAGGCAAGTAAGACCAATCATATTATCCTTAACTTACACATGAAGAAAAAGCTAGGAGAGGTAAGACGGTATGCACAAGCTCATCCAGCTTTAGGAAACACAAAACACAAAACAGAATAAAAGTCCATCTGACTCAGCCCAGCATACTCAACACCACACCACACTGCCTATTATTATTCCTAGATTTTTAAAATTAATAAATTCTAAAACAAAAAGTTCTTTTCCTATGACCTCCATCTATCATAAAACAAATTCTCAAATAACAATTTAAAAATATCCTGTTTATTCCAAAGGTTGCCTTTGGGCCATCAGTTACTTTGGTGCAATCCCACCAACAGCCCTCGATGCCTGTCTAATGAGAATAGAATTTCCCATAAACAATGTGCAAAAGTCTTGATACCTAAAGTAATTACATGCCATGTCAATCACTATCTTTTACTTCTTGCCACTGCTTCTCCCACTTCAATGCACAACTTTGCAGGGACAGAAAATAGTCAGCCATATTATTAGACTTTGAAAATAAAATTATAAAGTGCCAAAAGGAAGTGACAGGTTATGAATAGGTATCATTTATTCATATCTCAGTACAATATCTACAGACTCTAGGAATTCTGATAGCAATTTCTTAAGACCATTTATTGACAACAGCATTTAGATTTGTGGGGTTTGTGTTCCTGACTGCTGAAATGTAGCAGGGAGATTAAGAACAAATGGACACACACACACGTACACACACACAATTATAATTAGTTTTGGCATCTACCATATCCTCCCTATAAAGAAACAATAGCAGTTGATTACAAATACAGATATAGGTAGTAGCGAGGTTATTTTTGTTCAGAAAAGTTCATGCTGGTGAAATGACATTTAGTTAAAAATCTGGCTACTTTGTACTTTATATTTAGAAGATAAATGTTTCATATACATTTAATATTTACTATTTTAATTCATTTTCTATCTTCTACAGCTTTTAAGTTGGACCATTTTATCAACTTCAGTGAAAATAAAAAGCAAAAACAGTATTTACTTTTTTCTTTGTCTCTCCTTCTTGCTGTATCATCTTAGACAATAATGGTGCCAAAATTTTTCAGTATTATTACTTATTGACTTCTCTGCCTATCTATGTGCCTTCTTAAATGTTTATATAATTTCATACATATGTTACAGAGTCTAAATTCACATGGCAGACCTGATAGGGACTTTAGAGACTATCTGATTGAGCTTTGGCCCATGCCCCCTCATTTTATAAAGTAAACTAAGGCTCAAAGAGTCAAGTGACTTTCCCAAGATTACGTAGCTAGCCAGTCAGAATTGGCACAAGAATTTAGCTTTTAATCCAAGGATTTTTCCACTTTATTCATATAAATAAATGTAGATGTTAGTACTTTTCATTAATTAACATTTATCAATAAATACAAAAGGCCATGATTCTTTCCTCAATGTAAATTGGAAATGTTCCTCTTAGGTGTAATAACTTTTCCTGCATATTACCCAGCAATTGACCACTGATGTGATGTGCAAAGGCTGAATTTTACCCATATTTACAACACTTAGGCAATCTGGCTCTTCATTTTGAGGTGGTTTGGTGGGAACTGTATTACTAGGCTATTTGTCCTCTGGCTAGACCATAATTTGACCTTTTGCTTTGAAAATTATATAGGAAGAGTGATCATGCTCTTTACCCTCTCCCACATATCATGCAAGCAATCTGTAGATATAATCACAGACTTCCAAAGCCCTCTTTGATAGCCTAAACAATCTTGACCCCTGGAAGTGATACAACTTGTGTGGTAAAAAGGATGAACACAGGTCTCCATAAGAAAAACTAGGACAGTGACAGAAAAAGTTGCTGGCGAGTAGGGAGGGGAGGTGGGCCTCTCATGCTTTTAATGGGGCAGAAATGATGTGTCCATGTGTTATTCAATAATAATTCTTTTTACTTTGTGAGATATAGGATGAGTTTCTGATTTATTTTCACATATACATGTATATGTGTGTACGAATACATGTATATGTGTGTACATATACATGTATATGTGTGTACGAGTATAACAACAGTAAGCAAGCAGGATTCCTAAACAAAGAGGTTTTGTAGAGGTCTGTGGGTACTACTCCAAACCCTCCCTCATTGCAGATAGGCAGTCTTCCTTTTTGGAAGGGTATATGGCCTGGCAGTACTTTGTTTCAGAGCAATCAATCATGGCCTCAATCTGTCTATTCATCTTCTTGTGACAAGAAAAAAACCATGTAGGAGCTCTTAAGCCCCATGGAGAAGTTCTTTTTCATCAGTCTTCTATAGTAAAAAAGTAATAACACATGTCCATTTAGTGCTTGTACAAATTCAAGCTTACATTTTTCTTCTGATCAAACATAGTTCTGGTGTTGTTTACCATTCTTTTTCTCAAGGTTTTTCCCCTGTTCATGTTTTACTCAATTATTGCCTAATGGGCTCTAGGCACTTTTCTAGGCATATTAAGATGAAGAAATATTTTACCTGTCTTCAAGTAGCTCATTGTCTTTTAAGAGTGAGAGGTTGGTAAACAAATATTTGTCTTTATATTCCTAGTGTAAATAGTCCAAACCCCAAAAGGCCTACAGCTTCAGCCCCTTTCATGTTATTCTGTGTTATGTTTCCTGTCCGGTCCACTGAGGTGTTTATCTTGCTTGAAAGCAATTATGTCTTCTAACTGTTCTCTGAAGGAATAATCTATTATGATGTGTGTTTGGAGCAGTGCAAGGTTTCTCAGCTTAAATTTAAAACTCAAAGTGATTGGAATAAGAAGTCCTCAAATTTGCTATGGTCATAAGTACTTTATAAAATGTGGGATTAGCTGTTAATTGAAAATTAAAAACAAAACAAGCCTCTTGGTTCTAAAAATATTTTATGAAGAAAATTATTTTAAACTCTTTATTAAAATAATTTCATAAAATAATAGTGTAATGAGTCCCTGGTGCCCATCACTCACTATAATTACAACCAGTTTGCTATCCTTGTTTCATCTTTTTTTTTTTCCTTTTTTCTTCTTGTTTTTGTTTCTTTAGTGGAAAATACTAGAGCATTTTAAGGCAATCCACAGCATTATATCATTTCTCCCATAAAAACTTGATACCTTAATAGAAAGATTTTTCTTTCTTTTTTTTTTTTTAAGATTTATTTATTTGAGCGAGAAAGAGAGAGAGAGAGAGAACATGGAAGGGGAGGGTAGAGAGAAAGAGTCTTAGACTCTGCACTAAGCGCCCCAGACCTGGGGTTAAATCTCATCACTCTGAGGTCACTACTTGAGCCAAAACCAAGTCAGACACCTAATGAATTGAACCACCCAGGTGCCCCTAGAAAGATTTTTCTTAAAATACACACATACGAAATAACATCAACACACCCAATACATTTAACAATCATTTCCTGATATCCTCCAATACCTTGTCTAATTTTCCCCAACTGTGTCAAATATTGTCTTTTTACACTTGATAGGACCACACCTTGCAACTGGTAGATTGTTCTAAGTCTCTTTTAATGTGTATCCATATACTCTGCTCCCCCTCCTCTTAATATCATTTAATTTGGAAAAAAACTGTGGAATTTATTATTTTTAATGTATATTATTTTACTTTTGAGAGAGAGAGCTTCTATGGGAATGAGAGTGGGGGAAGGGGCAGAGAGAGAGAGAATCTTAATCAGGCTCCACACTGGGTGGAGTCCAACATGGGGCTTGATCTCAGGACTCTGAGACCATGATCTGAGCTGAAATCAAGAGTCAGGTGCCCAACAGACTGAGCCACCCAGACACCCCAAAACTGTAGAATTTCTTACATTCTGAATTTGGCTTATTGTATCTTTGCAGTGTAAATTAGCATATGCTATTCCGTCTCCCTTTTTTTTTCCCCCCCTTAAGACTAGTACTTATATCTGCAGGCTTAATTAGATCAAGTCCTTTTCCCAGGGATAGCATATAGGGGATGCTGTGTAGTTTCAATTGCTTTACAACATGTGGCACATAATATCTATTTGGTTTACATTTGGTAACATTAAGATTAATTACAGGGCTCAGGTGGTGTCTATTCAGATCCATTCATTATAATTTTCCATTAATCATTCACCTAATGGTCTCAACACTGTTGATTGTAACCTAGATTTGTTATTTCATTAGATATTACAAAATGGTTATTTTCTAATTCTGACATTTGTCTTGCATTTATTAGCTGTGATTCTTTTGTTAAAGAATAATTTTCCTTCACCAGCCATTTGGTGCCCTGAAATACAGGAAAGATAGAATAAATGCTTGATCCTCTACCTTTAGTTATCTATTTTCAGAATAATGAGTTTGTGCCCTATCTTGCTTTTCTCTTGGGTCTCTATCCAGTTTAAAGTATCACAATATTATTTTTCATTTTCATTTAGCAATTCTTTATCTTACATGATTCCTTTTCTGTGACCTCTTAGTCTGATTTCAAAAAGGTAAATTCTGTTAAATCTTAAATCTTCTTGAGCCCATAAGTCATGAATTTCCTAAAAATTCTTATGCTTTGTATAAGTCAGTAAGGAAAAGAAGCCAAGGGACACTTGTGCGGCTCAGTGGTTGAGTGTCTGCCTTCGGCACAGGGAGTGATCCCACGATACTAGAGTCAAGTCCTGCATCAGGCTCCCCACAAGGAGCTGCTTCTCCCTCTGCCTATGTCTCTGCCTCTCTCTCTGTGTCTCTCATGAATAAATAAATTTTTTAAATAATTTTTTTAATCTTTTAAAAAAAGGAAAAGAAGTCATGCTAGTGTTTTCAATCAGTGGAAATGTAATCTAGGACATTGGTTATAAAAGTGATGGGAGGTCTAAAGAAATACAAAGGGGAAGATATTCATAACAGCAAGAGCTCCTACCCATGTAGGCTAAAGGACAAAAGGAAAGTGATGGTATGCAGTGTCCAAAATAATGTTATCCGTAAGGCCACTGGAGCACCTGCATCTGACATCGGATCCACTGCTCTTACCACCACTGCGGGAAGCCTAGAACCCACTTTGCCACTTACACTGCAGTAACTCAGAAGACTGTTGTCACTGTTGCTGTTGGAACCAGAGTACTTTAGCAATATGCTGATGGGGATGATACAGCAATCCCTTCTGCCACTGCTGCTGGACTGAATTGTCTCAGAGGAACCACAAGTCTGCATTTACTCTGTGCAGCTGTCATTGCCAGAGGAGCTACCAAAATACTTAAATAGGAAGAGAAATGGCTTCTCTTCCTCCTGCCTCTTAGTCTAGTCTCCTACTGTGCTTTGCATTGATACAACCTAATCAGAAGATCCACCCTGGCAAGGGCGTCTGTGAAATGTAGTCTTTGGTCTTCTATCTTCCTGCAATGTACAGCAAAGCATGACAGTGCAGAAATTAGGCTGATAGCAGATGGACAAATGACCACACAGGCTTCTTTTAGTAAATCCATTATTGCCGAGGGAGCCAGCTCCTCCAACCATTCACTAATACATGGTGCTACAGATTTAAAAAAAAAGAAAAAAAAGAAAGAAAGAAAAGGTCCTTTGATTTTCCTTGCTTAGTTTTCCATAAATAAGAAATTTTATGTCTGTCCATTGTGATCTTATAGTTAAATGAGAGTTAAACTTAATTCAGAAATTACAGAGAAGGCTTTAGTTTCAAGGAAGTGGCATAAAATTTAAAAATATATGAGTATTGACATTAGACAAATTTTGAGATCAAACTATCTGGGCAACCAAAAGAAACCAAAGCCATGGCCTTTAGTGGTATTTTCAGATCTATAAAACATCATAGATAAGATCTGTAAGGAAAGACTTCCATCATACTGTATCTCTGCTAGGTGATAGTTTGTATCTGGATCCAGGCTGAGGCCTTTCCAGGTCATGAGTATACTCTTACTACATCCGATCTGTAAACATGAGTGGAAGCCAAAGAGATACCCTCAAGTTTCTTATACTGTCTTTGTATCTAGATGCAGGTCATAAAACCTTTGTATCTTATATAAAGGTGTCATGTGAGTGGGCTTAGCCGTTTCTACTTAGTTACCTGAAACAACACCATGGATCTCCCATCTGTTTCCCTTCATCTAATCAATGTTTTACCTTATAAACATTTTTTACCAAATGTCTGGTAAATAGATGATACTTAGCTTTGGTTTCCAAGGCTGCTAAAAAGTGTCCCCACTTGTATACTTTCTTTATTAGCTTTTTAAACAGGAATTTAAAAGGAGATGCTTGGGATCTGTATTTATAAAATAACCCTGCTGAAAAATATACCTGTCCTATAATTATTAATTCAGCACTTGTCCTTACATGCTTCATTAGTTATAAACAACTATAAAATTTATTTTAAATATTTCTAACTATATGATATATTAGTTTTTGTTTTAGAAATTTTATGTAATAAATTAATACAATAAATTTATTTAATAAATTTCATTTATTTATTGAGAAGGCAATATTTTCATATGGTTAAAAATACAAAATATACATACGGTAAATAGTGAAAAGCCTCCTTCTCATCTTTGTCCTTCAGCCATTCAGTTCCTTTTCCCAGATTTAGCTTTTGTGTATTTTCCCAAATATATTTTATGCATAATAGTATACCATATATCCTGTTTTAACAATATATATTAGAATCACTTCATATCAGTACATAAATAAATGTTAATTCTCCAATACATAGGATATATTCCTAGACGTGGAATTATTGGATTAAAGGCTATACCTTTTATAATTCTAATGGGTGTATTGCCAAATCATCCTCCAAAGGACAATTTACACTCACATCATCAATGTATAAGAGTGTCTGTTTTCTCACATTCTCACCATCACAACGTGTTAAGCTTTTGATCTTTGCCAGGTGAAAAAACTGTCATATCAGCACAATAAGAGAAATTCTCTTACTATAAATGAAGATAAGAATTTCTGGGCTTTGTATTATGTTCCATTGATCTCTATCTATTCCTATGCCTCGTGATGTAAGTATAATTACTTTAGAATATATGTACTATCTGGTAAAACTATCTCTCCCTTGTTAATCTTATCTTTAGTGCATTAAAGTTTTCAGGATCTCAAGAGGTTTTGAAACTGCAGATCTAGGCCATCTTTTATATGTTATTTAACAGGAAAGGCATTGGATGAGTCACAGTCCATGCAAGCATGGAGTCAGTATCCAATGTCCAGGCTTTTTTTTTTTTTTTTTCTTCTTTTTTTTTCTGGATGCAGAGAGAATCCCAATAAACTGGTGATTTAAGATGGTGACTTTTGTGATCATCGTAATTTAAGAAACTTGGAGAATGTAAAATAAGGGTTGCTATATAAATTTGTTCTCCATTCTGCCTCGAACTAAAGCAAGAAATGAAGGAATTACTATTTTGGAGAGTCAGGTAGAAAAGACTCTCCTCTAAAGAAGATCTAAAGAAAAATAGATCTAGCATTGGATCTAGAGCAAGGCACCAAGATCTTGAATCAACACTACACTTATGAAAATGGAGCCAGAGTCAAGTTACCTACCTACTACATTTTATACCTATTTGGGTAATCTTCAATCATCTTTCCTAGTTTGAATATGTTCATGATTCAGCTTCAACTCTGATTTATTAAGTTGTTACTGTCTGCTCTGGAAGAAAAGCAATATAGAGACACTCTTAAAATCCTTATAAAATCCTAGGGTAAACTGCCTCAGTGAAAATCCTGTTCTGTTTCTTGCTAGCTGTGGAACTTAAGTAGGGTGCATTAACTCTGTGCAGTCCTCTTCTCTTACCCCATTATCCCTATCTGTAAGATGTAAATAATAGTCCTGCTTCATAAGGTTGTCTTGAAAACTAAATGAGTTTATATGCTGGCACTTAGCACAGTGTATGTCCCAAATTAGACACTAAATAAAGCTACCATTAACTATAATGATGATCATCATATAATTTATTTTAACAGCTATGTGATGAAATTTATTTTTATTTTCACTTTACAGAAACCAAGGTTTTATGTCTTTCCCAATTCCCATAGCTAGGCTGTTACTAGAAGGGTGAGATTCAAACTCTGTTTTGAGTACATTCCAAAAAAAAACAACTGTTTGTGGCTTTAAATCCTAAAATTATGTTTTCTAAACCTAATACTGACCAATGTAGAGATCTTCCAACTCTTCTTGTGCCTCTTCTATTGATTACTTCTCCAGGCAAAATTGATTGACTTCACTGTCCCAAAATCCTTTGTCACATTTAAAACTGACCTGTATTTCCTTCCCTCAGTACTTTATTATATGTCCTAAGTCACTCTCTCTAAACAGTGAAACATAATACCACTAGTTATAATTGTATCCTAAAATATCTGGTCAATTTTGAGGCAAAGCCCTGAGTCTTTTCACTAAGGTCTTCAATATTCTTTTCTTTGTTCACACTCCTTAATAAAGTAATGAAAATGAAATTGCCTCTAGATTTTGGAGTTTTAACACCAGAAAGACTGTCTTAGTCAACCTTGTATTCCTTGTTATACCCACAACAAATAAATCTTCCCCTTTTATAGATGAGGATATTCAGCATCAAAAATGGCTAATTTTTCTAAGCTCTTGTCTAAAGTGGTGTTGAGATAAGCCCTGTAAAGTGTACCCAGTGGAATTCACAATTTGGATTGTAGACCTAGAAAATGCTGGGCCACATGTAATGATGCTTTCTGAAATAGTTCAAAAAGCTGACGTAGTAGCTCAGTGCCATATTAAGCATAAGTAGATGATCTGGCCTCTGAGTTCCATGTGAAATGATAGATATAGGAGCTTATGGTTAAATGATCAGTTTTCTTAGGGTTTATGTTTTAGGATGTTTTGCAGTTCTCTCTCTCTCTCTCTTTCATCTTTTTATCAGTCCATGCCATCAAACTTCTGGGGAAAATAGGCTAAGACTAATTAGTTCCCACTGACTATTTCAACATCACAGGACACCACTGGAAGATTTATAAAATCTTAGAGGAAATAGAACAAAAGAAGTAAGAGATACAAACTCAACTCAAACTTGTCAGATAACTGGGAACTTACTGGCTCACATAATTAGAAGTCTACAACAGAGCAGAATAAGTATCAATATCTGGACTAGGTACCACTTTTCCAGTAAACCCAGCAAAAGTCTCAAGATTCACTCTATTGAACCAAGTTTATTCACATATCTATCCTTGAATCACTGGTCCCAAAGAAGGGAATATATAGTTTTGCCAGGTCTTGGAGTTGAAGTCACGTTTCCACCCTACCCCACTCCATGCCCAAAACTAAGTGAACAGAGAATAAAGAAGGGGTATTTTCTCTGGGGTAATGAAAGTGGCATTACCAGAAGAGGAAAGGGATGCCAGGCAAGCAAAAACATATGTTTACCACACATGATCAAAAATGTGATGAAGCCTATTCCATTATTTCATTCATTCATTCAAACTTTAAAAGAATAAGAAATATGAAGTCTGCCCTCAAGGAAATCATAGCCTTTTAAAATAATCCTATCAATACATTATTGTGATAGATTCCATTAAATGTACACAAAATAAGCAATAAAAATACATACTAGGTGAATCAATTATATTCACAGATGCCTTGGCTATGATTTTGTTATTAAATTTCACATTTATGTCCACCAGTAAAATGTTAGTACACATAAGTATAGAGAAAACTGAAAAAGACTTCACTCATAATTTCACTAAAGAGACTAGCCTTACGTTAAATGTGTCTAAATCTAATATGGAATTAACAACTGAGGTAGTGTTTTTTCATGATCTGCCATTGCTTGATGCTTCTAGAAAAGAGTAAGCTGACAGCATCCACACAGAGGATTTGTTAACTTCATACACTGCAATTTACTTTTTGATGTACAATGCCACAACCACTATTAAATTTTATATTATGGCAGGTATTTATTAGATAAGGAACTGCTCTCTTTAAAAAAATGTCTTTCACTTTTCCACCACTTGGATAATGCTGCAGTTTAATTGAAAATTAGTCTAGTCAATCTGCTGTAGGCTCCTGAGAAATAATTTGTGTGAATAACTACCACCAGGAGCATCCCCAAGGAAAAGCTTTCATCAGGGCTCAGAACACTTTCTGATGATTCTAGTAATTACCTTTCTTTGAGTTACTGGCTCACCAGTATGATTGTCATAAAGTGCTTTGCTGATTTTCTTTCATGCCTCTTGCTTTTATAGATCCCACAACAGAAGGAGAAAACTGGTGAGGACGTGAGTGTTTATTAAGTACTGCTTTGCATGCAGTGTTTATTGAAATGTTTATAAAACAAACCCAAAAAATATTCTAGAATATATTCAGAGATGGTCCCAATTCATGCTTCTATGTCTCCAAAACAATTTTCTGTTTTCCTGTGATATGATTGTAACACGTAATGATTCCAGGAAATAAGGGACGTCTGGATGGCTCAGCAATTGAGAGTCTGCCTTTGGCCAAGGTATGATCCCAGGGTCCTGGATGGAGTCCCACATCAGGATCCTCCCAGGGAGCCTGCTTCTCCCTCTGCCTATGGCTCTGCCTCTCTCTCTGTGTCCTGAATAAATGAATGAAAGGATGAATGAATGAATAAAAATCTTTTAAAAAAAAAAAGATTCCAGGAAACGTAACTATTGCCATGTGTCCTAAACATATCTTAGTAAAACAAATGTTATTTAGTTTAATTGCCCCTGGAAACAGAGCCAGAAATAAGAACCAGAGTTCCAGTAGTTTATTTAGGATCTAATCCTAAGAATCAGGAATGAAGGAATAGTGAGAGTGAAGTAAAGAAGAGAAAAAGTCAATGTAAGTATATTCCATCACTATTGGGAGCATTAGGATCTCAATTTTACTGGGATTGTGATACATATATAAAATACTTTCCAGATTTCTCCATCCAAAGAACAGGAAGCTGGGAGACTTACCCACTAGCTTCTGTTCAATACTATACTGAATAAAAGTGGGGAGAATGGGCATCCTTGTCTTATTCCTGATCCTAGAAGGAAAACTTTCAGCCTTACATCATGGAGTATGATGTTAGCTGTGGGTTTGTCATATATAGCCTTTATTAGGTTGAGTGATATTCCCACTAAAACCACTTTTTTGAGTTTTTATCATAAACAGATGTTGAATTTTGTCAAATGCTTTTTCTGCATCTATTGAATTGATCATATGATTTTACCCTTCAATTTGTTAATATGGTATATATCACATTGATTGATTTGCAGAAGTTGAACCAACCTTGCATGCTTGGAATAAATCCTACTTGATCGTTGTGTATGATCTTTTAAATTTATTATTCAATTTGGTTTGCTTTATTTTGCTGAGAAATTTTGCATCTATGCTCATCAGGGATATTGGCGTATGATTTTTTTTTCTTGTGGCATCCTTCTCTGGTATGGATGTCAGAGTAATGCTGGCTTCATAAAATGAGTTTGAAATTCAAAGTTCTCTGTTCTTCTATTTTTTCCTCTGTTTTGAGAATTATTGGTATTAATTGTTCTTTTAGTGTTTGATAGAATTCACCTGTGAAGTAATCTGGTCCTAAACTTTTGTTTGTTGAGATATTTTTGATTATTGATTCTATCTCCTTACTGTTAATCTGTTCGAATTTTCTATTTTTTCATGATTCAGTCTGGTAGGTTGTATGTTTCTAGGAATTTATCCATTTTTCTAGATTGCCCATTTTGTTGACATATAATTATTCATACTAATCTTTTATGATCCTTTGTATTTCTGTATCAGTTTTAATATCTCTTCTTTCATTTCTTATCTATTGGAGTCCTCATTTTTCTTGTGTTGTTGTTGTTTTTAATCCATTCAGCCATGCTTCCAAATTGTCATGTAATTGGGATCACAGAGATGTAATTTCTCCAGACTGACTTCTCTCATTCAGTAATAAGCAATTGAGCTCGCTCTGTGATTCTTTGTAGCTTGATAGCTCATTTATTTTTATCATTAAATAAGATTCCATTATATATATATATACCACAATGTACGTTTATTCATTCACTTATTGAAGGACATCTTGGTTGTTTCTGGTTTGGGGCAATTATAAATAAAACTGCTAAAATATTTATGTACAGAGTTTTGGGTGCACATGTGTTTAACTTATTTCAGCAAATACCTACAAGTGCAATTGTTGGATCATATAGTAAACTTATGCTTTACCTTTGTATGAAACTGCCAAACTGTCTTCCTAAGTGCTATACCACTTTCCATCACCTCCAACAATGAATGAGAGCTCCTGTTGTTTCATATCCTTCCCAATATTTGGTGTTGTCATTGTTTTGGATTTGGAGGTGATATCCCGTTATTGTTTCAATTTAAAATTTACTGATCACATGTGATGTTGAGTAGCTTTTTGTATGCTTATTTATGTCTCCTCTCTTTTTTACTCTTGATTTGATTAACTGAGATTTATTATTTTGTTCATCTTTTCAAAGAAGGAACTTTTGATTTCTTTGATTTCTGGTTTTGGAATTCATTGACTTCTCACTTTTTTTCCTTATCTACTTCCTTTCACTTAAACTGCTCTAGTTTCCTTGGGTGGAAACTTATTCATTATAGACCTTTTTTTCTTTTTTAGTATAATTATTCAATGCCATAAATTTCCCCGTAAGCATTGCTTTTGCTGTATTCTACAAATTTTAATAATTAGTTTAAAATATTTTTAAGGGGATCCCTTAAAATATGAGGGTGGCTCAGTGGCTGAGCACCTGCCTTCGGCCCAGGATGTGATCCTGGAGACCAGGGATCGAGTCCAGCATCGGGCTCCCTGCATGGAGCCTGCTTCTCCCTCTGCCTGTGTCTCTGCCTCTCTCTCTCTCTCTGTCTTTCATGAATAAAAAACACAAACACAAAAACAAAAACAAAAACAAAAAACCCTTTAAAAAAATAAATGAACTGAACTGCAATAGTTCTAGGCTGATATAAACTCTTTAAAAAAAAAGAAAAATATTTTTAAAATTTCTTTTGTGACTTCTTTCATCAACTTGTTATTTAGAAATTTATTGTTTACTCTTCCACTATTATGGGATTTTTCCACTATTTTTCTGTGCACCGTGCTCTGAGAGCATACTTTGACTCCTATTTTAAATACATTAAGATGTGTTTTATCATCCAGAATGTAGTTTATCTTAGTGAATGTTTCTGTGTGAGTTTGAGAAGAATGTGTAGTCTGCTGATGTTGTATGAAGTCTTCTATATATGTCAATTTGATCTAATTGATTGATACTGTTTAGTTTAACTGTATTCTTACTGCTTTTCTGACTGAAAGATCTGTCAATTACTGAGAGAGAGGTGTTAAAATCTTTACAATAGTGAATTTGTCTATTTCTCTTTGCAGTTCTATTGTTTTTTACCTCATGTATTTTGATACTGTGTTGTTTGGTGCATGCATATACATTAAAGGCTTTGATATCTTCTTATAGATTTGACCCCTTTATTCATTATGCAATTCCCCTCTTTATCAGATAATTTTTCTATTCTGAGGTCTGCTTTGTCTGAAAATAACTATTCCAGCTTTCATTTATTAGTGTTAAATGGTATATATTTCTCCATTCCTTTACTTATTAATCCATCTACATATTTATATCTACAGTGAGCTTCTTGTAGTAAACAAATGGTTGAGTATTTTTAATCTGTTTTTAACAATTTCTGTCTTTAAGTTTTTAACAATTTCTACCTTTTAATTGGTATATTCACATTTTAAGTAGTTATTGTTATAGTTGGATTAATATCTGTCATATTTGTAACTCTTTTCTATTCTTTTCACTCTTGTTTGTTTCTTGTTTTCCCCTCTTTGCCCTCTTCACTTTTATTTGAACATTTTAATTCCATTTTCTCTCCTCTTTTTAGCATGTCAATTATATTGTATTAAAAATTTTTAGAGGTTACCCTAGAGTTTGCAATATACATTTACAGGTAACCTAATTCTATTTTCAAGTAACGCTATACTACTTCACAGATAGTGCAGGTACCTTATAATAAGGTATTTCAAACTCTTCCCTCCTATCCCTTGTAACATTACTATCATTTATTTCAACCATCTGTATGCTATAATCACCCAAAACAGTTGCTATCATTGCTTTGAATAAATAATAATCTATTAGACTAAGAATCATAAAGGTGTATGTCAATTATACAACAACAATAAAAAAGAATTAGAAAAATAAAACATTTTGCTTCACTTATTTCTTCTGATATTTTTCCTTTCTTTATGTAGTTCTGAGTTTCTGACCTATATCATTTTGTTTTTCTCTGAAGAACTCTTAATAAATCTTGTAGGATAGGAGTAATGGTGAATCTTTCAGCTTTTGTTTGTCAGAGAAAGTCTTTTATTTCTCCTTCACATTTGAATGATGATTTCACTGATACAATTTTTAAAAATTTTATATTGCTATTTTTTAAAAAAACTTTAATATATCACTTTACTCCCATTTTCTTTGCATGGTTCTTGACTAGAAGTCTGTCATTCTTATATTTGTTCCATAGGTAAAATGTTATTTTTTCCCCCCTCTGGCTTCTTTCAAGATTTTCTCTTTGCTTTTGGTTTCTGAAGTTTGAATATGATATGTATGGATGTAGTTATTTTCTGGTATTAATCTTATTTGATATTCCATGAGCTTCCTGGAATCTATGGTTTGGTATCTATCATTAATTTTTAAAAATGTATAGCCATTGTTATTTTAAACTTTTCTTCTATTCCTTTCTTTCCTCTCTTTGCCATATTCCCAGTATATCTAAATTACCCCTTTTCCAATTGTCCCATAGTTCTTGGATATTATGTTTCTTTTTTAAAAATTATTCTTTTCTCTTTGTATTTCAGTTTGGAATATTTCTACTGACATATCTTCAAGGTCACATATTCTTTCCTTGGCAGTGTCCAGTCTCTTAATGAGCCCATTAAAGGGATTTTTAAATTTTTTAATAATTTTTCTAGCATTTACTTTTGATTAATTCTAGAGTTTCCAACTCTTTGCTTACATTATTAATCTGTTCTTATATGTTACCTACTTCTTTTTTCCCTTGGAGTCTTTGTATATTAACTATAGTTATTTGAAATTCCCTACTTAATAATTTCAAAATCTGTGCCTTATCTGAGTCTGTTTCTGATGTTTGCTCTTCATTTCAGAATGTACTTTTCCTCATTTTTTAACACACCTGATAAATTTTTGGCAGAAGCTAGACATGCTATATTGGGTTATGGGTGCAAATAATTTGGCTTTTGGTGAGATTTTATGATAATCTGCCTCCTAGGAGATAGGCTGTATTTATTTGATGTTTGCTATAACTGTAGCTGCCATAGGCTTCAGTTTCCTCTAGTTATCATATGTTTGTTTTGTTTTTATTCTCCCTTGCCTTTACGTTTAAGTAAGGTCTTCTTAAATTGAGTCTATGTCTTCTGGTTCTCTTAGTTATAATCTACTGATATAATACTGGAGTCCTGTTGATGTGATAGTAAGGTTTTATGTAGGAAACATTTTCTATAATCTTATGATGAAATCTCATTTTTCTAGTAGGCCTAAGTCCCTAGGCTTTGGTCATGCTTCTTTTTTTTTTTTTTTTTCTCTCCTTTCTCCTTTACCAGTAATAGGAAGGCTAGAGGGAGCTGGATGTGGCCAAGTACCCCATCTTTAGGTCAGATAAGACTCTGGTAATATAGTTTCCCTTAAAGGGTAGGCTTTTGTTATAGAGAAGCTCTGGGAATATTTCAACATGGTTACTTTTCCTCTCCCCCTCCTCTAAACACAGAAGGGATTTTTTCTCTCCTCTTCAAGGCAAGAATCTGGTGAGATTGCTGGAGGTAAAACCGATGAACATGTGGCGGGTGGGGGGGGTCTCTCTAATACTAGGCCCCTAGGAGTTGTTAACTTTCAAGCTAATCCATACCCAGTCTCCAGAAATTTATCAAAATTATCATGTGAGTGTTCCTACCCATCTGCCTCAGATAAACTGATTTCAGCTGTGATTCTCTGTATTCATCAGCCTTTTTCAGATTTGAGTGTGGCAATTTACTCTGTAACTTCAGTTCTTTGATGGATCTAAGAAAAGTGATTGCTTTTCAGCTTCTTCAGTGTTTTTCTTGTTGTGAGCATGGGAGTGACAACTTCCAAGCTCTTTACATGTCAGAGCTCAAAAAACATACTTTAACACCTTTATTGAATTATATTTCATATATTATAAAATTCACCTATTTCAACTGTACATGATTTTTAGCAATTTGACTGAGTGGTGCAACCATCACTGTAAGTCAGTTTTAAAGTATATTCATTTCCCAAGTTGGGGAATATACTCTTGATAACTCTAACCCCCTCATAGAAATCTTCCCACATGTCCAGACCTTTGCTGATATTCTCCAAAGTTTTATTCTATCTGATAAAATACTATCTGCTGGAACTCTCCTTTCTCTCAGTTTTGTTTACTCTGATATTAAATTTGGAGTTAGACGATTCTCTGTTACCACTTACTATCTTTATCATCTTGGCAATTTACTTAAACTTTGGAGAATTTCCTGAGGAAAGACAGCAGATATTATTTATCCTGGTATTTGCTGCAACTAGCAAAATAGTGGGCACATAGGTGATGATCAATAAATATTTGTGAAGGTTTGAATCTGGAATTGTTTTGTTCATGAAATAGTGAAATTGGACAAGATTAGGAGGTGTGTTCATGGATCCATGTATACAGTTTTTAAGGATATAGGAATGTCCTGATACTGTATAAAAAATTGGGGGGAATAGCCTTCATGAGATTTTCAAAGGATTTAAGGCCCAAAGGAGTGAAGAGCAATGGATTACATAATATTCAGCTGAAACATTCTGTTGGTCAATATATACTGTATTTTTTGTTCCTGAGGATTTTTGTAACCCAGATATTATATAACTGAGAGCCTTTTGGCATTAGGCTCTAGTTATTAATAAGATTTCCTATAATACCACACACCTGAATTTGTACAAGCACTGGTAAAAGGTAGATTCTACATTCTAAGATGATAGCACTAGTTTGCTTGAATCTAAAACTTGGTATCCCACTGCCTCTAGCACACCATAAATAGTGAAGTTGAAGGACTTAAGGGAAAGTAAATGACAAGTTCTGCAAATCAGACTCTGGTTTAACTTATCCAAATAGCTGCATGTATGGAAGAGGTAAAAATGAGAGTTTCAGTTTGCCTAGTCAGACCCAAGAGCCAGGCTCCAGTTAGACCTGTTTATCAGTTCAAAGCAGGAAACAGAAAATAGAACAAAGGTTCATCTCTTAAAACACCACCATGAGTTAGGTGACAACTTTTCATTTCTTACAAGGCAAGCAGGTAATTTAGCAAAGAAGAGGGTAGACAGAAGAGGCAGGTCTGCTGTGGAGAGAAGCTGCTGAAAATTTCCCTCCTTCCTATCCTGGACATTGGAACTTACTTTGATTGATAGACTGTCGTTCATCACTCAAGCATGATTTTGCCTTGAACATAACTTGAATTTGATGAATGCTTTGTTGTTCCAATAAATGCTTTATCGTTCTTGCCGTACATAACCTTTCCTCAGGCCAACTTCTGTAGCATTTCCACATCTCCTCACTCAGCCATGAAGTCATTGCTAACAGACTCTTGACAGATTGGATTTATGCTTAATCAAAAACTTTTACTCACTCATGCCAAATACATACACACACATATGTATGTATACATATATACAAAATTATATGCATATACACACACACACACATATATATATTACTATTGGGTAGTCAATAAATATTTATCAAATTAATGAACAAATGAATAAATAAATCATTGCTGGCTTAAAGCATTTAGCTTAATGGAGTGACTAACACTTCATCGTGCATTATATCTATTTACATCATTTTTCCTCCTTGCCCCAAACCACACATAGTAAGATACAGAGCAGTAGGAGCATAGGATAGGGACAGATATTTAGGGTTATAAGACATCAAGATCATAAGAAGAAATTTTCATTGCCTGAACCCTGAGATACCAGGAACCATAATGAAGTATTATCTCCTAGCTTGTGATGATAGTCTGGTAAAACAGATAGAGCATGATTATATTTTTTTTCAGAGAAGTTAAAATCAAATGAAAGTAACAAACTTGTCCAAAGTCATAAAGCCAGTAAGTGATAAAGCCAAGACATGAATCCAGTGCAAATTCCAGTTTGGCACACAGCTAGCCTTCATTTTATGCAGGGCCTATTCAGACTGAATCTAGGGCTTCATCCACAGAATTGTCCAAGTTGGTCCACAGAAATAAAGCAAAGGAGAGATGTTTTCTAGTTTCTGGCTGCATTGGAGGCTACCTCTGAGGACTGAGCTGAGATACGGTAGATACCAAAGACTTCTGACTCATGAATTTTATGCTAAAGAGTCTTGCAAATCTCCTGGGAGTTTAGTCACACTAAGAAAACCACTTGGCTGCTGAACCCACAACTGCTCCTCATTTTCATTTGACATTCTTAATTAAGACTGATTTGCTAGTAGTTTGTAGGGGGTACGTTCTGAAATGAACTTAATCATAAATGGATAAGTCATTAGTACTCTAGGAGAGCTTTCTACCAATCTGTATGGCTGGTAGAAGGACCAGGATACAGAACAGAGTTGGTGGGAACTTCTTCCCCAGAAAAATGTTATTTTCCTTGATAAATCAGGATCAAAAGCCTTGGCCAATATTTACCAAACCACAAAGTCACTCGTGACATGTGTTTAAGATGTAAATCCCAGATAGCCCTCCCTAAAGATTCTAACTGCATAATTCTTTGATGTAGATCAGAGAAAATCTGTTTTTAAAAAGCACTGCAGTTGATACTGATGTAGGTACTTGAGCTTCACTTGACAATAACAGGCCAAATCTATAAGAAGAGAAGTCAGTGTTCATCTAAATAACAGAAATTTGTAAATAATATAGAATTACATTCAACAGAGATCATATAGATATAATCATATTAATATTTGTAAACCTCTAAGGTTTCATGGGCCCACAAGTCATGAAACATGAAACAAAAGCAGTCAACTTTTTGCCTGGAAAACTGGGGGAAGAAACTAAGCTTTCCCTTTTGACAATAGTTCTACAACTTGACTTCCACAGTTCTTTACAATTCAATTAATAAAATACTTTTTTTTAAAAGCCATGACCACAATTTTGTTTTATTCCAATGGATAACCAAACTTGTTCACCAAGTTCACTAAAAGCATACATACTATTCTTTCAGTGGCAGCTAAAGAAATCAATACAAGATGTGTATGTAGTCAGGACTCCTCCTTCCCGGATACCAGCAGAGGTTACTTTTAAAGCCAGGTCTTGGGGGATCCCTGGGTGGCCCAGCGGTTTAGCGCCTGCCTTTGGCCCGGGGCGCGATCCTGGAGTCCCGGGATCGAGTCCCACATCAGGCTCCCGGCATGGAGCCTGCTTCTCCCTCCTCCTGTGTCTCTGCCTCTCTCTCTCTCTCTGTCTATGATAAATAAATAAATCTTTAAAAAAAAAAAAAAAAAAAAAAAGCCAGGTCTTCCCAGAGTTGGGTAAGCAACGAACAGGCTTTTTCCATGCCGCCAGCACACTGCGACATGAAGGAGAGCTGCATGTTTTAAGTCAGAGATGGACAAACTCTTTCTGTAAAGGGACAAACAGTCCGTGTTGCAAGGATTCAAGTCCGCTATTGGAGAACAAAAGCAGCCACAGAAACGACATGAACGAATGCACATGTCTGGGTTCTAATAAAACTTACTGGACACTGACATGTGAACTTCATGAAACTTTCACATGTCACAAATATTTTTCTTTTGACTTTATTAAAAAAACATAAACACCATTCTTTGCTCGCGCACTGTACAAAAAGTGGGTTTTTCTGGCCTAAGGTCCATAGTTTGTCAACTCCATGTTGTAAAGCTCCTTTGAAGTTTCTCTTGCAAGCTCTGGGCAAGTGAGGTCTACAAATCTTGTTGAACTTTATGAACCTGTTAAGTCAGCTTCAGGTTTAATATGCCCATCAGTTTTGAAGAATCCCATGTTTAAATGTGTATGTTCCTGGTGACAAATCCTGGGTTAAGTCCCAGGTGTCAAGAATCTGAGAAGACTGGCTCTAGGATCTACTTAGGGTTTTAAGATCGTTTGAAACAAGATCAGCTTCCAACAAACCAGCTTCCCTGGGCAAAGGCTTCAGGTGTTCTTCTGTGACGCTAGAATCAAAACTCTCATGGTCCTAAAATCCTTCAGGAAGATTCTGAAAGCATAGATTGAAACTGGACAAGGTAAAGGTTGTGGCTGGTTCTGTTCTTTGGTGCTTTTTTCTGCACATGACCTGAAATGCCAACAGACTTGAGACATCTTTGTTTTCATATTGCAACTGCTCTCTCCATCCCAGAACACTTCTCCACAGCATTCTTTCAAGTCTTCAGGACTGGAAAGGCTGGGGGTGGAGTGGGGGAAGGACTAGTAATTCCGTAAGAGTAAGGTACAAAGGATCTGGAGTGTTTTCGTCCTTTCTTTTCAGCTTGGAATCCTTAAAAAGGGCTATGTTTTCTATGGTTGGGTCGTAGGAGTCAACAAATTGGCCTTCAACAACCTGAATCGTCAATGAGCATTTCCCCACAGACCGGTAGCCCAGGATCGCGATCTTCCAGGACTTGAACTGCGGCATCTTGGTGGCCTCCTCAGCCCCGGGCCAACCACATCAACCACGGCAGCGGCCGCACCATGGCATAAAGTACTTTTTTAGCATCTACTACATGCTGGTACCCAGATCTCTGCAGGAGAGAGAGAGAGAGAGAGAGAGAGAGAGAGAGAGAGAGAGAGAGAGAACTGGCTAATTAACTAGATAATTCATCACAAATTACTTTTGTGATAATTGTGGCAATTGTTTTTCAATTTTTTATTTGCAATGTACTCTTTTTATAAACCATATATATTATGGGGCCACCTACCTACAGGTATTCATAAACCCTATACCACTGCCAGAAGTGGTCTCTGAGGACTTCTTATAGGGCTTTAGATAGTATGAAACATACTATCAAGAAGGGAGAGAACAGGAAAACAACAAAGAGAAGTAATGAAAGTACACAATAAGTCAATAGAAATAAATCCAAATATATTAATGACATTAAATATAAGTAGACTAGTTTCTGCTTCTATCCAAGATGAAGTAAGAGAAGGAAAAGGTTTACTTTATTCACTTTAAACACTAGAAAATCAGAAAAAATACATGAAACTGTGGTTTTCAGGCATTGGACACAAGACTATGATCCCAAGAAGAGGAAAACATTCACTATTGCACCAGATTACTGTCTAGAGACAATTTTCATGCTGCATGTTTCACAAAGAAAGGGAAACCCAAACAGAGCCCTTTGGTCCTGCTGAGCTGGGGAGGCAGACATTGAAGTTTGGAGAGGTCAGAGTGGCTAAAATTTGTAGTAAAGAGAATTATAAATAAGAGAGCTAGAGAGAAGAGAGAGAGAGAGAGAGCTCCAGAGATCTGCTGAGTCTTTGGTTGAGTCTTGAAATGCATATATGTGAGAGGGAAAGAGAGTGTTTTAAGAGGATCCCTAAGATGCAGCAATTTGGCAGGATGTTAGAAAGAGTTGCAAAATTGTCATGGAATCCTACTTCTGAAAGATGCTATATACATCCACATGTCCACAGCTACACTTTTTATAGTGGAAAAACACTGAAAAATATGTCTAGATATTAGGTAATAGTTGTATAAGCTGTATTGTATAAAATAGATGACAATCTGGGGTCTTTGAACCCAAAGAATCCATGAACTCTGTTGCTGTAAATTTTGAGGACAAATGTATTTTGGGGATATTCAGTGGTTCTCAATCCTATACATATTAGAATCATCTGGGGGGATTATTTTTTTTTAGTAACGATGATATGGCCCCACTTTTGATTAAGCAAATCTGAATTTCTGAGGATGTGATCATCTTTCTCAAGCCCCTGTGTTACTCTGGAGCACACTGAGGGATGAGACTCACCAGAACAGAAGCACCATCACTTAAATCAAACTCTCAAGGGTTTTTCATTTAAAATAAAATAATTACTTTTATAGATAAAAATAGTATGAAATCATTTAAAAAGGCTTATTACAAAGATTATGAACAACATGGTCAAATACTTATAATGTTGAAAAAAGTACAATGCTAAATTGTATGTATACTGTGATTATTATAACTACCTGAAGCACACATATAAAAGTAGAAGTACTGAAAGAGGGCACCTGGGTGGTCCAGTTGGTTAAGTATGTGCCTTCGGCTCAGTCATGATCCCAGGGTCCTGGAACCGAGTCCCACATCAGGTTCCTTGCTCAGCAGGGAGTCTGCTTCTTCCTCTGGCTATGCCCCTCCCCCTGCTTTTGCTCTCTCTTTTTCTGTCAAATAAATAAATAAAATCTTTTTTAAGAAAGTATGACAAAAGATTGCCAAGTGTAGTTTTAGTAACTCACGAATATTTTCTTTCTTTATTTTCCAAATTTTTGGGTTAATATTAAGGGGGGGTGTCTTTGAAGGACACCCAGCAAATGGTGAGTAAGGAGACCCTAATGGATTGCCCTCTTGTGGAGCCCTACAGTATCCTTGACTTCCTGACATTCCCTTTCAGACTCAATATGCCACTGAGTCATTGAATGGTACTGTCTTGTTAATAAAACTAAAAATGAGATGGCCTAACTTAAGGGTTTCCCTATAGGATGTCTACTTCTAACCTCTGCTCTTTGCCATGACTTTTAGTCTTTCAGATTTTCCAAGTCAGAAGTTCCAGATTCAACATTTTTTTGGAATCACTATTATAGAATAGCTATTTTTCTTCCCTGAAGAGACCTAAATTAAAAGATGAACATTTGGGATCCTAAACTCTTTTCCCACAGAATGTGGAAAATCTCCTTGCGTGGAAGCTAGAAAATAGCTGATGCTAACCATAGAAAGGCACAAAGCATGCAACTTTTAACTACTGCAAGACTAATAGACTGATTATAACCTCTTTCCTGCTGGGCCCTAAGAACCTGCAGGCATTCTTTTTCAGAAGTTAGATAATAGCCCCTGTTGTTCCTTCTTTTAATTTCATAAAATAGCAAATCCCTATAGTCCCTAGTGATTTAGCCAAGAAAGCAATTATAGGAGATTGCTGGATCCAACTGCTTTTCCCCAATAGATTTGAAGATGAGAATGTGTATGTTCATTATTTCATTCTTCCAAAAAGTCAATCAAACTGCTTTGTAAGTCATTGCATACTTCCTGCAGGCTCCTTCCAGAATTCTGGTTGGGAAGCTTCTTAAAACAGCTAGTCCTATTATATTAGGTCTCCTTTGGTTGCAAATGGCAGAAACCCCTCCAACTACCTTATGGATAAACAAAAAAATGATGGTAGGCACTACTTAATAGCTTACATAACAAAAAAGTCTAGAAGCAAGTTAGATGCAAGATGTCATGGAACATCTCTTTCATTATCTCAGCTATACTTTCCTCTATGTTAACTTTATTCACCACAGGCTCCCTCTAAGTGAAGGCAGAGATGGCTGTTCCTACCTAACTCCAGGCTCATGTTGTGCTTGCATGTGAGCAAAAGGAAAGAGGTCCTCTCTCTCCCAGCATCTGCATGGGGACTCTGTAAAAAGTCTGGCCCTACTTAGAGCACACACAGTCTGTATGTAGGGCAGCTTCAACAGATACCCCAATAATTGGCCAACCTAGATTAGATGCCTATTAATACAAATCAAGGATGTGTAGTTGATGGTCTCACCAGTGGAGGGAACACTTTATCTCCACCATAATGTATATCTAAAACAAGACTTATACGTTTAAAATTATCAAGAGCAAAGGAGAAAGAGAATTTTGGTTGAAAAAAATAATTTTAATAACTTGTCACTAACTGACAGAGATAATACAATCAAGAAAAAGACTTAGAAAAATATAAAGGGCATTAAAAACTGAGACTAAATAATCACATTATTGGCTTTCAATTCTCTTTATACTTTACATTCCTCTTTGAGTACCTATTTTATGATGGTTTGCAAAATCACCATGCCTTTAGAATTTTTTGTTTCTTCTCAAAGCATATATATTTATGATATACATATATTTATTAAACCAGCAACACAAACATAACACTAAATAAAAATAAAGAAAATATCTGTCCATAATCTTAACCTCACAAGGAAAACCCTTAATTCAAACGGAAACTTGTGCTTTATTCTTATTTCTCTTCAGTCTTTGTCAAGGCATATTATTATAGTCTAATAAAAATTTACATAGAATTTCACATTCCTGTTTTAAACGCAATGTATCACAAAGATTTCCATGTTGTTACATAACCTTTATAATCATAATTATAATGCCTGCATAATATTTATTGATTAAATATTCACTACTTCACTTAACCAGTTACTAATGCTAAATATGAAGTTATTTTTCATTTTTAAGATAAGTACATTGCAATACACATATTTCATTCATGAAGCTTTGTATTCTTTTTAAACTTTTTCCTTAAATTCCAAGAAATTGAATTGTTGCGTTAAAGTATGAACAAATTTGATGATGTGATTCTTGCTCCATATTGCTGTGCTGATTTTCAAAATGATTCTGATTTACTTGAAATATAGATATACCATTTTATGATAACTACACCAACATTGGATATTATAAAACTTTACCATAATCCCTGGCTCCCTAAACCAAAGTAATACTTCCTGATCCCCTTTGTCACTTTCTATCCCCATATTCTGCTTGACTTGATTTTATCCACTACCCTTTTCACTAGCATAGACGATATTTGCACTTTGATTTTAGCTCTCCTGTCATGCTGTCAATATAAACATATGCTTGATTAAGTCAGAATTTTACCTGTTTCGTTCATGCTGTATCACTATTATCTACAAGAGTCCATGGAACATAGTAGTATATCAATAATGTTTTCCCTGAACTTGTTTTTTCTTTATAGAAGTATAATATACCCAAGTAGAATGTGCAGATCATAAACGTACAGTTCAATGAGTTTTGATAAATGTAATCACCATGTAACCAATAGCCTACTAAGATCTAGAATATTTCCATTACCTTAGTTCTTAGTGCTTACTTCCGGTCATTACCCATTCCACATTGAAAACCACTGTTTTTATTTCTATCCCCATAGATCAGTTTTAACTCTCTTAAACTTTATATAATTGGAATTACACTGTATGCACTTCTCTACATTCACTCAATATGTTTTTGAAATGTATCCATATTTTTGTGTGCATCAGAAGTCCATTCTTTATTTGTTAAAGAGTTTTATTCTCTTGTACGAATAATTACAAATTTCTTTTGATGGACATTTTGGTGATCTTCAGTTTTTTGCACTAATGAATAAAGCTATAAACATTCTTGTACATATCTTTTGGTGTTAGGTAAAAAACATGTGAATGAAGTTATTAGGTAGATGTTTATTAAAAAGAACTACCAATCATCTTCCAAAGTGATTGTGCCATTTTATACTTCTACAAGTAATGTCAAGTGTTCTATTTGTCATAGAATATGACAAGTTTGCAATGATGCTACTAAGCATTTTAATTTTAGTTATTTTGGTGGTTATGTAGTGGTATCTCATTGTGGTCTTAATTTGCATTTCACCAATGACAGTTACATTTACATTCTTATTGTCCATTCAATATGTTCTTTTGTGAAGTGTCTTTTACATAGTTGTCCATTATTTTTAAAGGGTTGCCATCTTTATTGATTTTTTTAATATTATGGAGATTTGTTCTTTGTTGTACACATGTATTGCAAATATTTTCCTGCAACCTGTGCCTTACTTCATCTTCTTACTAATATCTCTTGATGAACAGAACTTTTAAATTTTGATGAAGACTAATTGATCAATTTTCTTTTGCCCTGCCTAAGAAATCTGCCTGTTGTTTTTGCTTTTTTTTTTTTTTTTTTTAAGATTTTACTCATTTATTCATGAGAGAGACAGAGAGAGAGAGTGAGGCAGAGACACAGGCAGAGGGAGAAGCAGGCTCCACACAGGAAGCCTGATGTGGGACACAATCTGGGACTCCAGGATCACGCCCTGGGCCAAAGGCAGGCGCTAAACTGCTGAGCCACCCAGGCGTCCCAAAAATCTGTCTGTTGTAATACGGAAATATTCTTTCATGTTTTATTCCATAAGCTTTATACTTTAGCTGTCACAGATCTATGAGTCATCTCAGATTATTTTTATACATAGTTTGAGATAAGAATGGAGGCTTATTTTTCTTTCCATACTTTATTCCAGGATGTCTTACATTTTGGATCAGAAAATACCTTTTTGGGGGAAGCTGTTCTATTCATTGTATGATATCTAGCAGCATTCCTGGCCTCTACCAATTAAATACCAGTAGTGCCCCTACTCAATTGTGGCAATCAAAAATGTTTCCAGATATTACCAAATGTCTCCTACCCCCCTCCATCCACCAGGAGTTGGTGGGGCATGGCCTCAGGTTGAGAACCACTGATTAATATAATTATTCCTGGCACCTTTTTCAAAATTCAATTATTGTATACACGTGTTTTTTTTTCCTGGACTATTTGCTATTCATATGACCTACTTGTCCTAATTATCCTAGTACTGCAGTTTTTATTATTTTAAAATCAGGTAGCGTAAAGTGCTTCAACTCAATTCTTCCTTTTCAAGATTTTTTTTACATTTAACAAGATTGAATTCTGAAATCTTCCCCAAAAGTATTGTTCTAGTAGTTGTTTTATAGATTTCTTAGGATTTCCTACAAATGCAGTGATGTCATTGGCAACTAAAGATACATTTACTTCTTCCTTTCCGATCTCCATGACATTTACTTTTTTAAAATTTTTATTTAAATTCCAGTTAGTTAACATACAGTGTAATATTAGTTTCTGGTGTACAGTTTAATGATTCAACACTTCCACACAACACCTGGTGTTCATCCAACAAGTGCCCTCCTTAATCCTCACCACCTATTTAACCCATGCCCCTACTTACTTCTCTTCTGGTAACCATCAGTTTGTCCTCTATAATTAAAACTCAGTTTCTTGGTTTGCCTCTCTGTCTCTTTTTTTTTCTCTATTTTCATTTGTTTTGTTTCTCAAATTCCACATGCAAGTGAATACAATATTCATCTTTCTCTGACTGACCTATTTACTTAGTCTAATACTCTCTAGCTCCATCCATGTCAGTGTAAATGGCAAAATTTCATCCTTTTTTATGGCTAAGTAATATTCTATTGTACATATACCATATCCAATGGCAAAACGACAGTCTCTTCAACAAATGGGGTTGGGAAACTTGGATAGCTACATGCAAAAGAATGAAACTGGACCACTCTTTTACACCATACACAAAAATAAATTCAAAACAGATCAAAGACTTAAATGTGAGACATGGGCACCAGTGTATTTCATTCTTTTCTGTAAATTCCAGTTCCAATATTATGTTATTTTTTTCAATCTGAAAAAAAAAAAACTGTTAACATTTTTTTGTAGCACAAAACTTCTAGCCAAATATTCTTTCACTTTTTATGGTAGATAGTTTTCTGGTTAGCATTCTGTTGTAGTTGTTTAGTTACTTTGAAGATATCATGCTCTTGTTTTTGGCCTCCATTGTTTCTGGTAAGAAACGAGTCACCATTCTCATCATTGTTCCCATACATGCTTGTGTTCTTTTACTTTTAGCTGCAGAATTTTTTATCTTTGATTTACAGCAGTTTGACAATTATTACCTAGTATGGCTTTCTTTGTATTTATCTTACTTAGATTCACTGAACTTCCTGGATCCATAGGTTGAATTTTTTGACAAATTTAGGAAATTAGGGGCCATTATTTCTTAAAATATATTTTGCTCATTCTCCATCTCTTCTCCCATTGAGTCTCCTATAACAATATGTTAGATCACTTGATATTGTCCCGTGAGTTACTGGGTCTCTGTACATTTTTTACAATCTTTTTATTTTTTAATCTGCTTTGGTTTTGATAATTTCTATTGATTTATGCTTTGTTAGGATGAGTCTATTTGGGTTTTATTTCCAATCCAAGTGCATGGCACTTACTTACTCCAAAGTGTGTTTTTCTCCTAAAGTGTGCTCTAATGGATTTCCACTATATTTTTTAGGTAGGCAGTAATTTCTCTCCAATTTGGATGGTTTGACCTCCATCTTCCAGCACTCTGTGGCCTCTCTTACATCAGTTTGCATCTCAACCCTTTGCACAAATTGTAGTGTACTGCTCCCTTGAGTTTTACCTTGAGGAGTCAAGAGCAGCCCTAATTCAAACACATGAGCAAAACCCACATATACACCCTAAACCCACCTCTCTGCCACACAACTTCCAGCTATTTATGCAGCCCTAATCTATGATCACTGTCTCATAAGAGGAAGACCTCTAGTTTCTATTTGGGTTCATTCATAAAAATGCCTTAGGGCAAAGAGTTGGAATTAACATAGAGCTCATCACATGTGTTTCTCTTCTCTCAAGAATCACTGTTCTGTATTGCTTGTTTATCTGTTCCTGAAAACAGTTACCTCATTAATTTTGCCCAGTTTATAGTTGTTTATGTCAAGAGGGTAAGTCCAAAATGAATTATCTTAGTCATGGCTGATATGAAAGTCTATTGCATCTTAGCCTTTTGGCTGAGACTAAGTGTGGTATCTGTTCTTATCAGTGCAGTGAAGTTTGAAAAAATAAATGAATGAATGAATCTTGGCAGAAACAGGAACTTTTCAAAAAAAAAGTATTCTTTACATATCTTTATCCTCCTGGCAACCTCTTACACAAATTCTCTACCTATCATGTGTCCCTTTTACTAGAAAAAATGTGTTAGATTCAAATCCCCATTAACATATTGGGATATTTGCATTTTCAAAACTTATCCTTTTTTTTTTTTTTTGAAAGAGAGAGCTAGAGCACACACATGGTGGGGAGGGGCAGAGGGCGAGGGGTAGAGAGAATTTTAGGTAGGCTTCATGTCCCAGTGTGGAGCCTGGCACAGGGCTCCATCTCATGACCCTGAGATCATGACCTGAGCCAAAATCAAGAGTTCGATGCTTAACTGACTGAGCCACCCAGGTGCCCCCCAAAACTTATCCTTTAAAGTAAAGCCTGAATAGAAAAACAATGAAGTCAGTGGAGCCAAGGAGGTTCTTTGTTTTTCTTTTCAGAGTAGGTTCTTTGAAATGATAATTTAAAAAATTGCTACACTATAGCTACATTGACTAAGATAAAAAAAATCTATGTGGCCTAGCCTAATAATGAACTATTCCATTAGTAATTAATGATCTTTGCTTTATTCATGTCATCTGCATTACAACCTGAATTCCTTCAAAGGAATACTACTCCTGTTTCTATAAAAAACGTGCTGCTAAAATATATTACATATCACTAATACCTGGAAGTCTCTTCATGGTTAACAATGTGAAATATCATTCTTGATGTTCACAAAAAGTAGAAAAGCCTTAGAAAAATTTAAAAACCCAAATATTTGAACTTTCATGCAATTCCATTAGCTGATAAAAAAAATTAATGGACAAAGAACATTTCTTTTGATCCTTAAAATTGCCCCCTTTCAATTTTGCCATATACTTTGCCTACAGTAAATTCATTCCTGCTCAAATAAATACATATCACCTTGGCACTGCACTTAGTCAAATACATACTTACTGCCTTGATACTACACTTATAGCACAAAATAACAAGTCTATGCAGCTAACAATCTTTCTAATCTCATCACTTTTTTCTTCAGATCATGGAATTTTCATTTTGTACATAATTGTCCATGTTCCTTTCTCCTTATTCTTGCTCATAACTAATGGAGAGGATGGGAAAAGTGGCTAGAAATTAAACAATGCTTATGTTTCATGAGAACCTTGTCACCATGGATACCATGTGTTATGATGCCTCCTCAGTTTGCATCCACATACTGTATTCAAACAATCAGGAGAGAGAATGAGGAATTTGAAAGATTTTCCTTCTAGTTCTCTACATTTTACTAACTAGCTATGAGACCATAGGTAGTTTCATTTAATATCTTTGATGCCTTGGTTTCATCATCTGGAAATTGATGAGGTTAGACTAAAGGATTTTAGTATCTAATATTTACTGAGCATTTTCTATGTCCTGGTTATTATGCCAGGAATTTTATATGTTTTATGTTATTTAATCTTTACTATAATAACTCTATGAGACTATTTTTCAAGGTTTTCCAAAGAAAAACAACCAATAGAATATATATAGATATCACAAGAGGAGATTTAGTATGAGAATTTGTTCTTGTGATTATGGAGGCCAAGAAGTCCCATAATATACCATCTACAAGCTAGAAAAACAGGAAAGCTGGTGGCATAATTCAGTATGAGGCAAAAGGCCTGGGAACTGGGGAGGGAGAGTGGCTGCTAGTGTAAGTCCCAGAATTCACAGGCCCAAGAACCAGGAGTTCCAATGTCTAAGGGCAGGAGAATATGGATATCCCAAATCAATAATAGAATGAATTAGGCTTTTCTCCCCCTTCTTGTTCTATTCAGGCCTTCAGTGGATTGGATGATGCCCACTTGTATCAGAGAGGATAATCTGCTTTACTCATTCAATTGTTAATCTTATCCAGAAATACTTTCACAGGTATACTCAGAAATAATGAACAGTTATCTGAACATTCCTTAGTCTAGTCAAGTGACATATAAAGTTAACCATCACTGAGGAAGATATTATTATTATCATCTCATGACATCCTTGATTATTAAGTTTCAGCATCATTAAAGTTCTCTTCTCACTGGTAAAGAGTCAATATTAGACTTAAATCTATCTGACTCTTGGGCTCAGGCTAGTGACCACCATAATCTCAAGCAAAACATATTCCTAAACATTTTTCTTTAAAATTTTAAATTTAACATCCAGTTAGGGCAAAGCTTCCATGAAAACTAGAAAGTCTTATTGCTCCTCCTTCTGCTGAGCATAATTCAGGCTTATACTATGTTTGCACATCGTCTGTTAAAATCATTTCCCAAGCAGAAACTTTGTCTAACACAACATTCCGTCTAGAGGTTCACACATTGCTGGCACTCAGTAACTGTTCATAACAATATGAATGGCATCTGTTTAGTAAAAGGAACTTTGCCATTAATATTTCTTTGCTATTAGTTCAAATACATATTTAGCAATCCTAACTGTTGAAGATATTCTAATCTTAATATATTAAAGGTGATTTATATTAATATTAGCCCATGATAGCCCCAGTTTTGCATAATCTAGTTTTATATAGGCTGCACTCCTAGTAAATATACCTGGCCAAGATCTATTCCAGTGTATTCGTTCATTCATTCATTCATTCAGTCAGTCAGTCAGTCAGTCATTCAGTCAGTCTGTGACTGTTTAGTATTTAGTGAATATTTAGGCATATTATTTGTCATTTTGCTAAGTGCTAGACAAATAAAGATAATTTCAGCTTTAAGAATGTGTCATCGAATGCACTGGAGTTTGATATATGCAATTACAATTTGACATAATAAGTACTACTAATAAGTGGGGTTACTACTACTCCAGAGGGGGCATCTTAACTAGGATTAGGGACCAGAGAAGTCATCCTACACAAGGTAATAATATCCCCAGTGAAACTTGGAATGTTCTCATAAATTAGCCAGGTGAAGAGCAGATGGAAGAGGATTCCAGAAGGAAGAATTTTTTCAAAGAGCCAAAGATTAGGGAAAGAGAAAGACATTATTCTCAAAACTGAATATAGGTCAAAATGGTCCAAAAGGAAAGTGGTAAGAAATGAGATTGGAAGGCAGGCAGGTATCAGCCTTATAAGCCTTATAAGCCTACATAACCTTATCAGCCTTATTAGCTCCATGTTAAGCCAGAGTCTTTACCTGAAGGCACCTGAAAATATTTAAGTAGTGAAGTGAGATGATTAGATTTACATCTTGGAAAGGTCACTTTGCCTTGAAGGGAGCAAATTACAAGAGGCAAGGACGGACTGAAGGAGATCAACTGGGGGCCTTCTTAAAATGATGGTATCCTTAATTATAGTAAAGGCACTGGATGAATGGAAGTCAATTGAGATAAAATTGACAGGGCATGGTAAATCGTTGGGAAGAAATAGGAATCAAAGACATGCTTGTGTTTGGGGCCTGAAAAATTAGATGAATCGTAGTTCTATTCATTGGGATAGGGAACATGGAAGGAAAAGCTGCTTTGGAGTTCAGAAAAACTGATTTATTTCATTTTACTTGAATCCACAGAGATAGTGTTGTGGTGATGGTGGTGGTGATGGTGGTGGTTGTCTGGAATATTTTATGGGGCTATTTAAATTCTGATGTAGCCCTAATCTGTACCATGAAGTAGTACCTGTGAACCAGAGTAAATTCAGTTTTATCTTTCTCTATCAATTCAGTAAATTACTGGAAAGATTATTTAAAAATGGAGATTATTAATCCTGTACAGTATTGATTCTTGAAGAAGGTGATGGTAGAGCATATCTCATTGGCTGGACCAGAACCTGTGGGGAAAGTACTTTCCTGAACTAAATTGTACAGTAAAATTATACAATCTTATATGGTAGCCTGAACACATACACTACAATACTAGTTCTATGTGAAATTACTGAGCAAGAGACGCTGAAAGATTGCAAGCCAATCTCAGCTGATGCAGAATTTCTGAAAAAGCTGATATAGTATTTCTGAAAAAGGTAGCTGCTTCCTTCAAAATGAATACGAGGCCAGGTGATGTAGAAAGTTAAACTGAATGTCCCAAACCTATAGCTTTCATTGTCCACTGCTGTACAATTTCTCCAAAGGCTGGACCCATTCACTGAGTGAAACAACTGGAAAAGCTGTCCACCAAATTGCCTAAGAAAAACTAAGATCGTCCCCAAATTTGTCCCCAAATATTCTACACTCCTCAGCTGACTACATTTCTTACCTACTCTATTCAATTACTTTACCTCTTTAGCACCTGCAGACATCGATGTGTTTATGTTGGTGACTCACCATAGAAGGGCTCAATAATTTTAGCCTGGGTGTTTTTCAGGGAAGGTGTTAAAACCATAACCATAACATTGAACTATCTGATGAAATCCTTCAAAATAAATTAACTGCAGGTATCTTAATGAGTTGATGTAATGGAGGATATCTGCCAAGAAGGAAGGCTTTGGCTTGGAACCAATGATCTTAGTTCCATCCTTCTGATGATAATAGGTAATATGTCTGTTTGCCTCTTGTTTATTAAGGCCACTACTAATTTATGGCAATAAAATCATGCTCCCAATTTAAAAGAGAAATCTTATGTCTTTGAATTCTATAGTGGAGCAGCAAAAATGGTTTAAATTCATTAAGCTGAAAATTAAAAGAGAACAATGCAATGTCCAAGGGCATTCCTGTTTATGCTTTTCTGCCTTGTCATCCTTAAATGACTACTTTATCCTATTGAATTCTCAAGGTTGTATTATAAACAATGTGAAGAACACCTTTGTAATTGTCTCCCTAGATTAAATTTCTAAAAGTGGGATTATACCCTGGGTCGAGTAATTTATTCAATTTACAGTTTGATGCATAAACCAAATCACTTAAAGAAAGAACTATTCATGTAACTCCTATCAATAAAACATGAGAGTGAGTCTTTCCTTACACCTTCATTAATAATGGATTTTATCTATATTTTTAATCTTTACTAATCCAAAATCCAAAATATGTTTCATCATTTATTATTTTCACTTACTGATTATTAATGCAATTAAATATAGATTCATGTTTCTTGGCCACTTATATTTCTTCTATTAATCAATTTTGAATGACCATTGTCTATTTTATACCAGGGCTTTTGATTTTCTTTTCTCATTGTAGATCTGTTTTTCTCCTAATTTGCAAATTTTTAATGTTTGTAACATAAATATTTGTCTCATATTAACGCATTGCCTACTATTTTTCTCTCTTTTTGTCTAATATACTTTTGGCATATATATAATATAAATTTCTGCAACAAACTCTAAAGTTATTCAAACTTTTTCCTCTCAAATAAGTCTTTAGTATATTTTTACCTTCATTATCCTAGTATTAATATAGTTAACTAGATTATTTTGTTCCCTTTTAAAATGCCCACATAAAATATATTTCTTACATTTTGTTGTTGCTATTCCAAGGTGTGTTGCCAATTTCTGACCTGACTATAAGTCCTTGCACCCTACTCCTCTTCAGGTTTAATTTTAGTAGGTTTTTATGCAAGAATCAATGAGTAGTAAGCTTCTAGAACTTCCTGTGTTTGAAAACAATTATTTATTTCACCCTTACTTTGGAAGGATATTTTAATTAGGTATAGAATTCTAGCTTAACAGTTATTTTCCTAGCTCTTTGAAGATATTCTTCCTTTGTCTTCTGCCAGTTGTTACTTCTGAGAAATTGTTTTTTAAAAAGATTTTAATTATTTATTCATGAGAGACACAGAGAGAGGCAGAGACACAGGCAGAGGGAAAAATAGGCTCCCAAGTTGTGGAACTTGAACCTAGAACCCCGGGATCTTGACCTGAGCCAAAGGCAGACTCTCAAGTACTGAGCCACCGCCCCTTTAATGAGAATTTTACTGCTAATCTGCTTCTTTCTGGTTCTCTTGATCTTTAATTTTCCGAAGTTTCACCTTAATTTCCATGTTAAGTGTTTGGACAGTGTTATGGGTTGAAATGTATCCCCTAAGAAAGATATACTGAAGTCCTAACCCTAGTACCTCAAAATGTGACTTTATTTGGAAACAGGGTCCTCACATGGTTAATTAAGTTAGATTGAGGTCATTGGGATGGACCTTAATTAAATATGACTGGTGTCTTTATAAATAAGGGAAAATTTGGACATAGAGACAGACATACATGGAAGAGAGAGATACAAAGAGAATGCCATGTGAAAATCAGTGCTGAGTTTGAGGTGATATGTCTACAAGTCAAGGAAGACAAAAATTGCCAGCAAATCACCAGAAAATAAGAGAGAGGCAAGGAAAAAAATTCTTCCTCAGAGCCTTCAGAAAGAATCATGCTACTAACATCCTGATTTTGGACCTCTAGCCTCTGGAACTAATTTTAAGCCACTTAGTCTTTACCACTATGTAACAGTAGCCCTAGGAAACTAATATAGTGGATATTCTCAAATGAGGTTCATGTATTTCTTTTATTTAAGAATATTCTTAATTATTGTATCTTTGAATGTTTCTTTTCTACTATTCTTTCTATACTCCTTTCTGGATTATTATGAAATTTATATTGGAATAACTCAATTGATACTCCATATTTTTTAATTTTTCTATGAGTTTTAGTTGAATTCCTATGCTGTATTCCAATTTGCTAATTCTCCCTTTAAGTTTTTCTAATTTACAGTTTACCCAAATATTAACTTTCCTTATTTTATTCCAATATTTTCATTTCTCATTTTCAGGAATACCTGCAAGTTAAATAACCTAAAGTTAACCAGAAGGTAATTCACTCTTCCATTTTTAATTTATTGATTTTCTTAGTGTGTATGAATTTTTACTTTGAACTTTTGCATCCTGTGGGAATTTGTTTTTTCCTCTGTGCCCATACCTCCTTGCCTACCTGTTTTATAGTTGTCTTAAACTCCACTTTATCTTAGTGTCCTGATGATATAGTCAATGAGCAAGTGAGTAAATTGGCCCAAGTCCTAGCTTTGAATCTGTGTCTACTTACTTTTGTCTCTCAGTATGCACAATCTGTAATCCAGGAAATTGTTGGTCACAGATTTTTACAACTTCCTTTCATGGGTGATGAAGCTTTATTTAACATGGTCAATTTTAAAAGCAGTAAGCCTGGCCCTAGTCTCCTACTTTACATGGGCCACATTTAATCTCTGTACTCTATCTTAGCCTTGCTTAATTTTGTTCCAAATTTCAGTAGAAAAAATGGAGTAAACTTATATTAGTTTTGGTTTTTTTCTTGCATTTTCATAGGCATAGGTAAGTTTTTAGTTCAGCCATGTCTTTTTAATTTTCACTTTAGAGTTTATCATTGCTGTATATTTAGGGTGGCATGTGAGGACTCAAACGAAATCACAAACCTATCTTGAAGAGAACCCCTGATTACTTTCTAACTTTAAACCTTTATGAGTCATCCTATTTAACTACTGCTAACCCTGTTTCCAGAGCCAAACTCTGTTGGCCTGGAACTCTGTTGGCCTTGAACTATTCCTAGGCTATAAACAAGTTAGATTTAAATAAGTTTTGACAAAATCAGGCTAAGATAGGCCCTATTTCTTTTTTTTCCAGGTTGATAAATACACGTATACCAGCACTAGATGCAATGTAAACAAAAAGATAGATAATGATTTTTCCTCAATCCTGAGTGCTGAACTGGGATTGTTTTCCTTCCATGATGCTGAGTCAAGGTTCTTGGTCCTTACCACCTCAGCATTATGGAAAAGAAATACAAAAAGAGACACATCCACTTGCAATGATCTTTTAACTCATTACACAAGGACACTCCCCACAGCAAGTTGAGGCAACATGTTCCTGTAGAATCTGACCAACTAAGAGCAATTCTTTGAACTGGAGTAAAAGAAATGATAAAGAGAAGCCTTAAACTCCTTCCTTGAAAACTACAATGTTCATTTTCCTCAAAACCTTTTATTGATGTTCCATATCCTCTGACTCTAATGAAGTTAGAAGTCTGAGACTATACTGACTTTTTCCTTTTGGTGAATGTCCTACTTTTCTCAGTCTGGCTGAAGAACTCTTTATTTATCATTGAACTACACTAAGATTCTATTCCTTATTTACCTGGTTATGGTTTATATATTCCCTTAGACTTTGAACAGAAAACCTAGTGTACAAGTCCACACCTTTTAACTAGTCATTCAGTTACAAGGGGCTGTATGAAGAGTAAGCTGGAGAACTGGTAGCCAAAATTCAAGTGGGCTGTATCTGCCTACTTCTTTGAAAATTTGAGGATTTTGCTCTGAGAGTTTTCCATAGTTTCTAAGGAAAGAGTACCTAGTGTTTAGCTGTTCCCCGGCTTTGGTCTCCCTCATCAATCTTTTATAGATTTCAGTAAGTAGCACAAATCTCCCATCACTACCACTACTACCACCACCAAGTATTACTTACAGACTCTCTTTAGGCTTAATCTCACCTTCAGTCATGCACCAGACTACTGTTAAAAAACCAACTAGGGAGGTTAAATGATAGCATAATGTGATTTTTCTATCAGACCTGCTCCTATCCTATTTTGTAGAGGAAGGATGAGTCTCAAAAGAACCACTTCCTTTTTTTCCTCCCACGGTTCCCTTTCTTCACTTGAACTTCTTCACTCACTTACTGATCTAAACCTTAGTATCCTCATTTGTTTTTATCCAAATGTATAACAAGCTTATCAAATCTGGTGAGCTTGTAACATAATTTTGTGGTCATGTCTCTAGTTTCCTAAAATTTTATCTCTATTTTTGTATTCATTTCTATAAACTTTAGGCAAATGTATAAATTATGCAAATATGGCCTGACTTTACACTGTTTCCCAAATACCTATCAATACATTGGGTTTTAATTTAGCAATTTATAACAAAAAGTAGGAACTAGTAAGTAACCAGCTAAAGAACAGGAAAAGTATAAAGAGTGGTCAAAGACATGAAGAAAAGCTGCTACAAGTTTGATTTGGCTAAAACATAGATTATATCTAAGGGAGCCATGTTTGCTTCTTAAATTCTTATCAGAAAGTATCAGATAAGAATTATAAACAATAATACTATAATAAATGTTATTCATCCTTATATTATCATTGGACTATGCATTTGACAAAGTAAAACCCATTTTGTGGAATAAAAAAGAGCAAAGGAGTAAGATTCATAGGATATTGTTTTTTTTTCTTTATTTTTTTTTTAAACTAGAAACAACTTGTTCTGTGTCTTAGGCCCTTAACATCTCTGGGATTCCTTTATTGTAGTTCAAATTGGAGAGTGAAATTCTTCTCTTTAGGATTACTCCATGCTGCATTTATATATGCACAAATTGTAGAAAGATGACTTCTCTTTAGGTGAAGTTGCCTGCCTATGAAGATATGTTCAATCTCTGCGTAGCCACTGTCTTCAGAGTTTCAGTGTCCATGATATCACATTCAACAATCACAAGAAAATAATTGGAAAAACTTAATTGAACATATTCAAAACTCTTCAAGCAGAACCTAGAAGAAAAGATTTCAGAATTATACCCAGATAAAATGTTTATCTTTTTATAAATTTCTGTTTGAATGGATTTTGAAGCAAAACTGTATTTTATTTAAAAAATAGTCAAGTTAGTCATGATTAATATTGTTTTGGGAATAATTCATTATAACATAGTTTACATTCAAAAGCGCTTTCTGAAAAATCTTAACGACCCTTTCAAATTGTTTTCACCTACTTCTGAAGTAAAGGACATTTTACATAAGCACAAAGTTGAAAAGATTAAAATATAAACAACTGTGGTTATTAATAGGAAGTCAGGTGGCATTGATTAAAAGAAAACAGTAAAAATTCTCATTTGGAAGTAGTTTCACAATTATATCCTATGGATTAATTTAGTCTGGAAACTACCATATAAGAGTAATGCAAATTTAGCTGAGCTTTATAATTATGGACTATTTAAGGTGAAAAATTATCAGCCTAATTACATTATTCTATGCACAGAGCCTATGGTTAGATATTCTTGCATTTGAATTTCTCTGCCATCACATACCATTGCTATATACTTACTATCTTTCAAGCAGTGGAGTTTTTTTTTAATCTTTTTTTAATTTTTTTTTTATTTATTTATGATAGTCACAGAGAGAGAGAGAGAGAGAGAGAGAGGCAGAGACATAGGCAGAGGGAGAAGCAGGCTCCATGCACCAGGAGCCCGATGTGGGATTCGATCCCAGGTCTCCAGGATTGTGCCCTGGGCCAAAGGCAGGCGCCAAACCGCTGCGCCACCCAGGGATCCCCAAGCAGTGGAGTTTAAAAGAGGGAAATAGCCATATTATTTTACACTTTGCTCTATTTTTCAATGCCCTGTGTATAATGAATACTCAATAAGTATTGATCAATAATGTCTTATTGAACATTCAGATTAAAATGAATGTTTCATTGTTAATAATGTTTCTCTGAGCACAATGCAGTAACTAGGATCATCCTGACATAACTTCAAATGAATTATAAACTGGACAAGTTTGGGCAATTGGTTTACATTACCACTTATCATTTTCACTTATCATTTTTATATTCTGAAGTCTCCTTAGATGAGAATAGATCAGGCCTTTGAAGAGTTGTTATTTTCTTGGCTATCTCATAAGTCACTTATGCAATACAGAAGTGAAAATATTTTCAGGTTTTTAGATAATAACACTAACCAGACAAATGATTTTGAATAGCAGAGAGAATAAACTTCTTCCTATTTTGCCCTTTTTCTGTAAGACATTACCCTTTGTAATAGTGTGCACTGGTTAGTTCTCAAAATCAGTTGTGAATAAGAATAATCTAGGAATGTTGAAAAATATTCAGTTCCTGAATCTAACTCAAAGAAATTCTAATTAAATAGGAAATAATGATGGCTGCTGTGACCATTTCATAGCACTATGGGGTAGCATATATGAAAGATTTCTTTTTATTTTGAAATATTCTTCATGGAGCTTCAAGTATTATTACAATTATTAATACCCAAGAAACAATATAGGAAAAGATTCTCTTAAAAACATTTTTTCTAGGGATGCCTGGGTGGCTTAGCAGTTGAGCAGCTGCCTTAGGCTCAGAGCATGACCCCAGGGTCCTAGGATCGAGTCCTGCAGCAGGCTCCCTGTGAGAAGCCTGCTTCTCCCTCTGCCTGTGTCTCTGCTTCTCTCTATCTGTCTTTCATTAATAAATAAATAAAATCTTGAAGAAAAAAACACTTTTTTGGTATATGTTCATTATAAAGAAAATTTGGAAAATAATGGAAAGTATAAATTGGGATCTAAAATTTGCCTATATCCTATGGGGAAGTAACAACCATTAACTTTCTTCCCTCTTTGGAGCTTTTAAATTGTAGCATATAAGCACACACAATATTGCAATAATTATATGTATTTAAATAAGAAAATTTTCTGTGTAACTAGATTTCAGCTCCCAGATCAAGAAAGTGTAAGAATCCTCCCCATCTCATGTCCCCTTTCTCACAACCTTCCACCAAAGATAAATATCATTATCTCTGCTAATGCCCAAAACAAATTTTGTCTGCTTCTGATTTATATGTAACCTCTTCTTTCACTTATATAGACGTTTTTGAAATTTATTCATACTATTCTGTATATTCATTTATTTTCATAACTTTGAATACACAGTTTGGGACAATTACAAATAGTCCATTATGAATATTTTTGTACATGTTTTGTGGCGAATATATATCTACATTGATGTTAAATATTTACTTAGGAATGGAATTGCTGGGTGATAAGGTGTGTATAGAATATGTATATGTTCAGTTTAGTAGACACCGCCGATTAGTTTTTCAAAGTAGTTGTACCAATTTACATTCTTACTAGCAGAGTATGAACTTTTAGTTGCTTTGGTATTTTCTTTCTTTTCATTTCAGCCATTTTGGTTGATGAAGTACTGTCATATTGTGGTTTTCATTTATATTTTCCTGATGATTAATTAAGTTGAGCTTGTGACTATCATTGACATTTTGGTATATTTCTTTTTAGTCTTTTCTTCTATGTGTCCATATATGTGCATATGATATTTTAAAATTGGGATTATATTACATATTTAACTATTACATAGTTGAATATAAAATTACATCATGAGAATTCTCCATGTCCATAAGTATCCTTCAGAAATATTATTTTTAGAATATTGTTCTGACCCATCTCATTAAAAATAACTAAATGACATTTATTTTTCTGTCTGGCTTATTTCACTTACTATAGTACCCTCTAGGTCCACTCATGTTATTGCAAATGGCAGAATTTTCTTCTTTTTTATGGCTCAATGATTTTTTTATTTTTATATACTACATCTTCTTTATCTTTCATTTGTGATGAACACTAAGGTTGTTTCCATGCCTTGGCTGTTGTAAATAATGCTTCAGTGAACATAGGGGTGCACATATTTCTTCAAATTAGTGTTTTTGTTTTCTTCAGATAAATATGGCGAAAATAAATATTTTAACCCAGAAGTGAAAATTCTGGATCATATGGTAGTTCTATTTTTAATGTTTTGAAGAACTTCCATACTTTTTTCTATAGTGACTGTACCAACTTCTATTCTTGCCAACAGTATGAGGGTTCCCTTTTTTCCACAGCCAATATAAAAATTTTATATGTATAATATGAAAAATAAACAAAATAACATAGAAACAGACTCATAGACACAGGAAATTAACTATTGGTTACCAAAGAGGAAAGTGTTTGGGAGGCAGGAAAATAGGTGACAGGGATTAAGAGGCACAAACTTAGTTATAAAATAAGTCACGAGGATGTAGAGTGCAGCATAAGGAACATAATTTGTATGGTGACAGACAGTAACTGGATTTATCATGGGGATCATATAAAAATGTCTAATCACTATGACTTACACCTGAAGCTAATAGGATATAGTATGTCAATTATACTTCAGTTAAAAAAATTAACTGATCCTTTAATATCTGGATAAAAATAGAGAAAACAAATATTCGAGAAAACAATAACTGAAGTTTAAACTGAATAAGCAATTTCACTAGGTTAGTTTCTAGGTCTCTCTTATTTAAGTCATGGACATTAAGTTGATTAAATTGTGATTATTTTACCACATGATGAGAAGCAATGGAGTGGATCTGTAGGAACAGTAGTGGTAAAGTCAAATCAGGATGATGACATATTCCCTAGCTATGTAATCAATGGGAATTATTGAATATGAAAACAGTTTGTGCTACGTAAGACAAAGCATCATGATAATTTAGGAACTATTATTATAATTTTTGCACAGCATCTTGTAAATATGAGGCTGTCAATAAATATTTGCTCAAAGTCAAAACTACAGGTGGCCACTCCACAAGTAAATGCTATTTTATGATGTTCTATAGTTGCAATTTCAAAATTCCAGGTTACATACAGATGCTATAGAGAAATTTAGTATTGATCATAAATTGCCCCATTAGAAGAGACAAAAGATTCCAAGAATTTTTTAGATAATTAGCTAGAAGTTATGCTTAACTTGTAAATATCCATCCAACAAATGGTAGTCCATTACTGTATATGCCACCGTAGAACTGATTTAGTGAACTTGTTCACTCTTATGCTAATATTCATGATGTTAATAATGATGATGATTTTGTATTATATAATCATTATCTTAATTGATCTCCATGATAACTCTGTTAGGCTGGTAGGTCTTGTCTGTCATTTTACAGATGAGGACACTGAGGATATAGAGTCTAAGAGCGCTGGTCATCATCACATGACTAATAAATGGCAGTGAAGATATAAATCCAGGTCATCTGACTCCAATCTGTTTATATCTGGTTCCCTGCTCCATTTTCCTCAATAGCAGGAAGTTTGTTCAAAATATCTAGATATTTATTCCAGATCTCCATTTTACTTTGACTGTCTAAACCTAGTTTAGGACTGGTAAAACAAATCTGTTTAGAATTTATTTTCATAAAAAATGTTTTTCATAATAATAGCAATCAGAAGTTTCTTAATCCTGTACTATATAATAGGGGTACATGGGTGGCTCAGTTGGTTAAGTGACTGACTCTTGGTTTTGGCTCAGGTCATGATCTCAGGGTTGTGTCATCAAGCCCTGCGTGGGATTCTGTGCTCAGCTTGGGGTTCTCCTCCTCTCTCTCTCTCCCTCCCCTTCTGTTCCTTCTCCTGCTCACCTGCACACACCCTCTCTCTCTAAAATTAAAAATAAATACATAAATAAAAGACTGGACCACAGTATGAAATAACTCTTACTTACCTGTCAACTCTCAGCTCTGATAGGACTTTATTTATAAGGCCTTGCCACAGGATATTGCTACATATGATAAAAGATAAAATGCAAAATATTGCTTCTGAGTATATGGTTAATTCCTCCTTCCTCTTATGCTCTGAGGCCTTTCTTCTATGAATTCAATCTTTAGCTGTTCACTACTGTACCTGACATATTTTAGATGCTCAATATATATTTAATACACAAATAATTAGACCGTAAGAGCTACTTTGAGCAGTGTAATCCATTCCAGGATTGGACAAGAGATAGGCAGGCATACTGGAGAAAGAAGGCAGGAAATAAATAAACTTTGTTTTTGCTGAAGTTCTACCTCAGGCTAATGTTTGGCAAAGACACTCCCACAGGCTTCATATAAATCTTCTTGAACTCTGGTTACCTGTTTGCCATTTCCCACCCAAAGTAGGTTTGAACTACAAACATTAGTTTAGATCCCTGAGTACCAAAGACAATAGATAGGAAACAATTTTTTGGAGTTGGCACTGATGATGTTTGCCAGATTTAGCACACAAAAATGTGGGATATCCAATTAATTTGAATTTCAGATGAACAATGAATACATTTTAGTATAAACATGTCCCCTACTTAGATCCTGTATTTTATCTGGCAACTCTAAAACAGAGCCATCAATTGAGTTTGGTAATGGTAAGTATTTTACTAAATGTATTAATGTACCATTTTTCTCTAAGAAAGATTCATACCAGCTTAATGTAAAAAGCACAAGATATATTAGTAAATTAGAAATAGAAAACTAGGAATGAGTAAAATCTATAATTAATAAAATTAAGCTTTAAATTTCCCCCTAAACCTTCTGAAACAATTCAATGATTCATGATAAATCACATGTCTTGCAATTAAAAAGGTCATTTCTTAGAATGAAAAAATCATTATTATCATAAAGAAGAACTGTGGTATAATGGAGTGTATTTCTAGAACTGTGTTATAATAGATTGTTTGGATTCAAGTCCTTAAGTAAGTCTCCGAACCTCAGTTCAGAATTTATAAAATGAGATTAGCCCATTCTAGTCATCTAGCTATAGCTATGTAACAAATTACTGTATAACTTAGTGGCTTTGACAACCATTTTGTTATAGTTTGTGGTCCCTGGATCAGGAAATTCCATAGATCTTAGCTGGATAATCTGTGTGCTCAATGCAGCCCTGACTGAGATCATTCAGTAGTAATCCGCTTGGGTATAGGCTGTTCTGAGTATTCAAAATGCCTTCACTCACATATTTGTGCCTTAGTAGGATTATGTGGAAGGCCAGGCTCACCTAGGTCTACGGCTCAAGGTACGTACATTTGGTCACTCCAGTAAGAACAGTCTCAAAGTAGTAGCAGCTCAGGGCTCTTAGAAGAATTGTTCAAAGACCAAAAAAAAAAAAAAAAAAAAAGGATATTGCCAATCTTTTAGGTCTGGGCCCAGAAATGGACACAGTGCTACTCTTTCATATTCAACCGGTTACAACAGTTACAGGACCAATCCAGATTCAAGAAGAGGAGACACAGACCCACCTTTCCATAGGAGGAATGTTTAAAAATTGTGGCGATCTTTAATCTGCCACTCTGACTCTTTACCAGTTCATGGGAAGATAGAATAAGATGATATATCCACAAGTACAAATAATATAAATGGTCTATTAGGATCTCGGGTACCAATCCTTTAAAAATCTCTTTTAACTATGGCTTCAACCTAATCCCTGCTACAGATAATTCCTTAAGTCAGGGAAAAGATATAAATGTTCTATGTAAATCAAATGCTTGGAACCCTCACAGGTACTCCTTTGAAAAACACAAGAACACTGGATGTTAAAAGCAGCTGATAAATTAGATAGTATCAGCTGTGTCTGAATGGTAAACCCCGCCGTCTTAGACCATTGGCCCAATAACAATCATCTTGGTTTACTCAGCCAGTGATTCACATGCCTAATTTATATTAATAATAGTTCCCAAGATTGGAAAGACACTCAATACTTTAGGAAGAGACAATACTATAATTTTTTTAAGTAGCTGGTTCATAAAAGAAAAGAAATTATTTTCTTTTTTAAAATTTAATGATTTTGTGTTTATTCATTAATAGAAGAAAACTTCCATTAAAACTTCACTTCACATAATGAGTTGTTAGCTTAAAGAATATGAACTCAGAATTGATTCTGTAACATGTTTCTTCCAGAATGCTGGGGATACAATTCCCAGCTCCATTCAACAATTAACACCAGAATTTGAGAACAACCAAAAGCTCCACCCATTTTCTTATTCCCCAAAATAGTTCTGCTGTTATCTTCATGGGTTATTAATCACTTTCTTGAGCTAAAGAGTGCTTTTGAGATGCCTTTGTTAAAATATGCATTTAAGCATTTTAGTCGCTAACATAGGACTTTAATGCTGGAGAGGACTCCAGTGTCTTCTATCCTTATCTATAGCCAAGGGAACACAAGTCCAGGGAGGTTAAATGATCTGCATTAGTTCATAGAGCTTTGAGTTATAGGGGCAGAACATGATATAACAAATTTATATCTATAAAATATTTGAAAGGCCACAAATCTGTTATGTTTATTTTATGCCATTTAATCCTCTTTTTTATTAAAGATTTTAAAATTTATTTGAAAGAGTGAGAGACAGCGTTTACTCAAGTGGAGTGGGTGCCAAAGAAAGTCTTTAATCAGACTCCCTACTGAGTGTGTAGCCCAGATGGGGCTCAATTCCATGACCCATGAGATTATGACCTGAGCCAAAAAAAGAGTTGGACACTCAATTGACTAAACCACCCAAACACCCATAAGGAAACTCTAAAAGTCAAAGCACCTGAAAACAGGTCAGGGGATCTTTCCACTACACATGTGTCCAACATCTGGGCCCTAAGAAAATAGGACATGGGACAGGTATATTTCACTTTGCAGGATTGGAAGTGGTAGAGGGTCCATAATCCAGACAGGCTGGTCTAGGAAGGCAGGCTGGATGGGTCATCGGAGTGAGAAAGAGGTAAGGAGTACAAACTGAAGCAAGAGATCCCAAAGGAAAACAGCTGTTGCCCAAATATTTTTAGGGGTTAATCTGAATAGCTTCTTTTTCCCTGAGTTCCTTTAATGGCATTAAAGGGCACCTGGCCTCATATGATCATATCTGAAGAAAAAGGACTTGCTGAATACAAGCTGCTTAGCCTTTTCTCCTTTTCTTTAATTGCTTTTGCTGAATTGTCAATAAATTCCCAAGTGTTTGAGCTAAGCAACGATGGAATAATTTCCATTTCTGCTTCTCTCAGCATGAAAGAAGGCAATCTCTTTCCAATCCAAGGAACTTGGTTAGCAAACATTAAGAAGCACCAGTTTCTCCGGTCCTTTTTACTTGTTTAAAAAGAAAAATCATAAAATATGATTTTTGTTTGTTTCTTTTGCAGCAGGAAGGATTTGCCCCCAAGCTTCTGAGATGTTATTTTCAGGCTTGTTCTGCCTGTCAATATCTGAAGAACACTTTAGAGCCATAAGATAGCTTTTGGGTGCATGAGGAGAAAATGAACATCAAAAAGTTCCTCAAGGGAGACACTGCTGCCACTATGGAACCTGAGAATATGGCTTACATCTTTTATTGATGTCAAAAGACCCTCAATTGTGGGTCTTTCATCAACAATTCCAGTAGTTGCATTTCTAATTAAAGATCCTGGAGCTATTTTGCAGTATCTGAATTTAGATGATGATGATGATGATGATGATGATGATGATGATGATTGATGATGCTGCTGAAGATAGATAGATAGATGATAGATAGATAGATGATAGATAGTGATAAAGAGACAGAAAGACAGAGATGGGAGAAATAGAGACAGAGACAGAGAGAATAATTTAGATAAATATTAAAGTAGATAAATTCTATCAAGTGTTTTATGAAAATCCAATTATAAGACAGAATATCTGAGGGTAAATACTGGTTCTACTGTGATGAGAAGATAAGGAAATAATGGTCCCATTGACCCCAAATGTTTCTTGGTAATGGAAGACATAAAGTGACAAGATTGACATGGACAGTAACATTAACCTCAAGAGATATTATTGTACTAGAAATTTCAGATACTCTCAGGAAGGCTTTTTTCAAAATTAAAATATTTAATTGTTTTTATTATAAATTATTTTATAATTTTGTCTTCAAATGTGAGATAATTTAAAAAGTAGACCAAAAGAGCTCCCATCCATCTCCACATCTTCTGCACACCATCCCTGCAATACACACCCTCTCCATAAACCCAAGTCTAGAGGTATCTACGGTTAACAGTTTTAACATAGCCTTCTGGACTTGTATTTGCAGATAAACATTTTAAATTAATGTATTAATACTTTAAATAATGTTCTATAATAACACTCTTAATCACTAGTATATCATGACCATCTTTCCACTATAATACATAATAAAATTATCTCATATTTTGTAATGATTACACAAAAATTCATTTTCTGAAGTCCATTTTCACCAAGACCCTGCTAAATTTAGATGTTTTCCAAATGTTTTCTATTTGAACGACTGCTATAACAGATATCCTTGAATGTATATAATGATACATTTTAATGAATTTATCCTTAAATTCTTGTAATGAAATTTTGGGCCAAAATGTTTGCACATTTTGTGAGGTAATACATTTTATTAGATGGCCTTCCAGAAGATTGTAACACTGCTTGCTCCCACTAAGACCTGTGAACATTCCTGCAAAGATTTTTGTGCTTCCAATGCTTCTTTGGAAGAGATTGTCTCTTCCATTCAGGGATTATTGAGAAAGTGATGATTTCTCCAGAAGCCAAAGAATCAATGGATAAGACATCATGAGACTCTAAGACAAGGCTAAAATTCCAATAGTGGCTGGATGGCTTTCTTCAAATCTGGTGCCAGATAAGACATTTGTTTAAAAAGTTCATATTCCCATGTTTTATTGAAGGCTGTACAAGTCCCCCAGCAACTACTTTATGGGATGTATTTGAGTTTTCTTTTTTTTTTCCCTCCATACAGAATGCACTTATAATAGGTGAAGTACTGGGCAGGAAGTTGTGGTACATGGAGCTTTGCCACCAGGAGCATATGAACTATATAGTAGGGGAATTGATTTGTCAAGGCAAATCACACAGATCAGGTTAGACATTGCTATTTAAAGTCAGGCAAACACAACTGTTGCAGCTATTGGTTTTGTTATGTGGGCTATGAGGGGCAGAAATACTGGTTTGTATCAGCAAAAATCAAACTTGGATGAGACAATGAGAAGAACACACTCCAAAGCAAGCAGAGCAAGAGGTCAGGTGGAGAAAGTGCTTCACAGAGTAGTTCAGGCTTTGAGTACTGCTCCAGATAAATATAACTTAGACTTAGTTGAAGGCCCTCTGAATTGTAATCTATTCAACAAAGATATCAATATACACACATAATGCAAATACACATTATAGGTATACGTGTGTGTGTGTGTGTGTGTGTGTGTGTGTGTGTATCCGTGTGTCTGGGTATATATCTGTGTGTGTCTATACATATGTATATTTAAGGTTATAGCAGTAATCAGACAAAATCTTTGCCCTTATGGAACTAGTAGTTCAGTTAAAGGGGACTAAAGATTCTGATCACCAATTTCAATATGTGCGTGTGTGTCTGTTATGGGGAGATTTTCCCCCATGCTACCAACAATTTTTTAACACTAGAAGGGTGTCCTACCATTCAGTTAAATTCTGACACTATCTCCCGAGAGATAGCACCAGATTCCAAAGGTTAACAACTCAGTCCCACAAAACTGCCCTTTGCTTCAAGTGCCAATCACAAGTCCAAATTGTCACCCATCCCTCTGATCAACAGGTTATATATGAGAGGTTCCAACAACCCGTTTCTTGGATTTGATTCATTTGCTAGAATGACTCACAGAATGCAGAGAAAGGTTTTACTTACTAGATTAATAGTTTATTAGAAAAAGATATAACTAAGGCACAGCCAGGTGTAAGAAATACATAGGACAAGGTGTGGGAAAGGGAGACAGAGCTTCCTGGCTCTTTCCTAGGGTACTTTCCTCAAACCTCCACATGTTCATCAACCTGGAAGCTCTCTTAACCCTGTCCTTTGTTTTACCATGGAGGCTTCACTACATAGACATGATTAATTAAATCATTGGCCTTTGAAGTTTGGGTGATTAAACTCCACCACCTCCAGCCCCTCTTCTTTACCCTGAGTGGGGGTTCGGGAACAGGAGGTGTCTGAAAGTTCCAACATTTGTTATGATTTTTATAATAAATTATAAAATATTAAAATCCAGGTAAACAAGGCACCTGTAAGTACACTTGGGAAGTCTCTGAAAGAGGAATATAAGTACAAACAGGACTTCCTGCTAATCAAGTGATACAAAGAACCTCCACTGCTTGCTAAAGATGGGAAGTCCTGAAGGCTGGAGAACTTGGGGACAGTTGAGAAATGGTCTGGATCTCCATACCACACAGTTTTAATAGTACCTGTAAATATTTATGTTCCTTCCTTATAGAAAATACAATTTCAAGATATCCTTCCTCATGTTAAATGCCTAGAATTTATGTTTGTCAGCTAGAGATTCTGGCTCCTACCTTCTCACTCACAATGCCACAATGCCATACTGAGACACAGTATGAACTCAGATCCAAAAGAAAGAGAGGATTCTAACAAGTGCTTATTTATGAACTCTTTCCTAAGAACCCATGTCATAAACATAAGTTCTAATCATGATAAATCCATGCAAAAAAACCCCACTCTTCTCATACCCCTTATACAAATGTTGTTTAACTTCTTCTTCCACCTGAAGTCACTGGAAGTGGAATTCTGAGACCTTACTTATTTCTCTTCCTTTTTTACTTTACTGGAAAAGCTTCATGGCAAAAACTCATTTTACAAAATTCAGAGAATATGGAAATACATTGTAAAACTCAACATAAATTCACAGTATCACAGAGAAGACACTAACATTTCAGGGGCATTTAATTACAGTACAGAAATCAAAACTACACACCCCCACATACACGCATTTCTCATTATCTTCATTTTTCTGAGTATAATCTGCTTCTCAAAAACTGTGGGGTAGCAAATTTTTAATTAACAGAAGCCATATATCATTACTTTAAATTTTAAAAAAAGTTCTCAGCCCATCAAAACCTTCCACATAATTTCTCTAAATATCATTAAAATACTCTTAAACACAAATGTAACAACCCACCAAGAATTTCTGCATAATATACTGCCTATAAGACAACAATGGCCTAATTATTAAACTCTTAATGAACTCATTAGTAGGTATTTACATGCAGTCCACATAGAATCTATAATTAGCAAATACAAATTACATTTTTCTTTTATACCTCAGGAAATATGTAATGTAACATAATAAAATAATTAATTAGATAATAAAAATAACATTTAAATTGGACCTGAGCTTTTAGTGCCTCACAGAAGCTATCATTGGCAGTACTGAATGCCTAGACTGCAGGCGGAGAGAAGGAAAATGATAGTGATAACACATAGCCTATTTACACTCCTGTAGGGAGCAGGTGCAATGAGCCTGCAGCGCTCTGATCATCCTCTTGCCCAGACTCAAGGGCAGCTGAAGAGTCTTCTCTAAACAGTGTTTGTAAATTCCTTACAGTTTTGTTTTTAATTTAGGTAATGAGTTTGGATAGTGAATTGGTAGTCAGCTTTTGTTTACAAGTGATTTTTTTATAAGTGATTACAACGAATGTTCATATAGTGAAAGTCAGATAGCAAGGAATTATATGCATATATACATTTATGTATACATATATATGCATATGTGTACACAAACACACTCCACATTTATATATACACTCTGCTATATATGTATTATGACACATAACCACTTTTTTCACTAGTATTTACTAAAACATTTTCTATGCCATTAGTTTCCAAATCACTTTTTTTAAAAGACTTATTTATTTATTCATGAGAGACACAAAAAGAGAGAGAGAGACAGAGATACAGGCAGAAGGAGAATTGTATTTTCTATAAGGAGGTCCCGCAGGAGCCTGATGCGGGACTCAATCCATGATCCCAGGATCACCCCCACAGCCAAAGGCAGACGCCCAACCACTGAGCCACCCAGGCGTCCCAAATCACATTTTTTAATGATGAATAGTGTTCCATCATATCCAAATTAATAAATTACCATCTTCCTACTGTTGGCCATTTAAATTTTTTCTAATTTTCCATTATTATAAACAATGCTTCATTTATAAATCACTGTGTAAATTTGTGATTAATTTTAAATTCTTAGAAGTGGAAATATTAAGTCTCCAGTTACAAACATTTTTGGAGCTCTTGATCCATATCACCAAACCATTCTCCAGGAAAGTTATGCTAATGACAGAACTGTAATGCAATGTAAGAATGTTTCCATTTCAAACACTTCTCCAATACTGAGCATTTTCTTAAAAAACAAAACAAAACAAAACAAAAACTGCTTTGCCAATATAAGTGATAATAATGCTCCTGTACTTAAGTAACCATTTTTTATTACTATTTTTCTAACTTTTTTATTTGTTGATCATTTATATTTATTGACCATTTATACTTTTTTATTTTATAAATTTTTTATTCATGTTTTGCCCAGGCTCTTATTGGATTATTTACTTTTAAAATTTATTCATAAAAGTATTTGTACATTAAGCATAATGTTATCTTTTCAAAGTCTGAGAAATTCCAAAGCTCAAGCTATATTCTTATTTACCAAATTAAATCAACACCTTTAGGAGTACTTACTGGCATAAAATGAGCCTCATCAATTCATTACAGCACAGAATCTATGGAGTTTCCCATCTACCCTATATCCACCGCAAAAGCTTTTCTGCTTTACATTGGGGAGGGAGCCATATCTTCAAAGCTGGTCTGGGTTTCCCTAGGCCTGTCCTGATTTTCAAGAAGGTTCAATAAGTTGGTCAAGTAGTTCTTACACTCCTTTTCCTGAAGCAGTCAAGCCCTTTGATTTCAATCATTTGAGCTGGTCAGAGAGGGTTGGCCAGGGCTGAGACCTGGATCAGGTTAGTCCCTTAATTTGTCTAGGCCTCATTTTCTCCATCTGTAAAATCAAGTGCATGATACAAGTGATTATTAGCATCCCTTTCAACTCTACCTTTCTGTGGGTCTTAATTTATCTAATACTGCATGTGTCTGAAAACGACATCTCATTAGAGGATTTATGACTCCATTTCTTTTGAATGCCCAATTCTTTATTTTGTTAAATGGATAAAACTTATATTTTCTTTTCTCGATTAACATTGACATGTTTTTTGCATATTTACTCACTGAGAATTCATTGCATCAGATGTGGCTCAGTCAACTGAGTGTCTGACTCTTGGTTGCAGTTCAGGTGATGATCTCAGAGTTGTGAGATCAGGCCAGTGTCAGGCCCCTTACTCAGCAAGGAGTCCACTTGAGGATTCTCTCTCTCTCTCTCTCTCTCTCTCTCTCTCTCTCTCTCTCTGACCCTATCCCCCCTTGCATGTGCACACTCTATCCTAAAAAAAAAAAAAAATGATTGTATCACTTTGGAAAATTCAAGGCATATTATTAATGAAAAGATGAACATCTATTTATTCAACAAACATTTATTAAGCACTCACAGATTACAAGGCACTGTACTCTGTGAGTACAGTGAGGAAACTGCCGTGAGAAAACAACAATGGGTAAGAACAATCTCTATCTACAAGGACCCTATCGCCTGGTGAAAGAGGCAAATTTGTTATCAAATAATTATACTCTTGTAAAATAACACTGATGACATTCACATAAAACTAGTATGCAGTCACAAACAAGGAATGCGGGAGTAAAGGAAAACTTTACAGTAGAGCTGATACTTGAACAAAGGCCTGAAACAATATATGGATTCCCTAGTACATCAAGGAGAAGAAAGAAGCAAGAGAGCTACAAATGGAGGGAACAGCATGCATAGAGGTGTGGAAGTATAATCCAGTATGGTATATTCTGTGGACAGCAAAGAGCTGGATAAATCTGAATTATACCTAGGGACTTGTGGAAAAAGAAACTTAGATGGAAAAAATAGTGAAGAGCTTTACTTGTGCTAAAAATAATGTGGATTTTGTCTTCTTGTTAATGAAGAAAGTTGAAGGATTGTTTTAAAATTTACATTCAGGGTGCCTGGGTGTTTCAGTGGGTTAGTCAGTCTACCCTTTTTTAAAAGATTTTATTTATTTATTCATGAGAGACACAGAGAAAAGAAAGAGGCAGAGACACAGGCAGAGGGAGAAGCAGGCTCCATGCAGGGAGCCTGACATGGGGCTTTATCCTGGGTCTCCAGGATCAGGCCCTGGGCTGAAGGCAGCACTAAACCGCTGAGCCCCCGGGCTGCCCCAGCAGTCTACTCTTGATTTCAGCTCAGGTCATGATCTCAGGGTCGGGCTTTGCACTACGTATGGAGCCTGCTTAAAATTCTCTCCTTCTCCCTCTGCCCCTGCCCACTCCTGTGCTCTCTCCCTCTAAAAACATAAAATAATTTACATTTATTTTTATTTTTTTTATTTTAATTCCAGGATGCATACAGTGTTATATTAGTTTTAGGTGTACAATATAGTGATTCAACAATTCTATACATAACTCAGTGCTCATCAAGAGAAGTATACTCTTAATGCTCTTCATGTATTTCACCCACCTCATCTCTGGTCATTGTTTTTTCCCTATAGTGAAGAGTCTGGGTTTTGTTTTGTTTTTTAAAGATTTATTTATGTCTCTTAGAGGGAGTTGGTGGGCAAAAGGAGAGTGAGAGAGAATCTCAAGCCGACTTCACACTGAGCAGAGTTGAGGCTTGATATCAGGAGCCTGAGATCATGATCTGAGCTTGGACACAACCGACTGAGCCACCCTGGTGCCCCAAGAGTCTGTTTTTTGATCTGTGTCTTTTTTTTCCTTTGTCCATTTTTTTTTCTTAAAATACACATGTGAGTGAAATCATATGGTATTTGTTTTTCTCTGACTGACTTATTTTGTTAACATTATACCATCTAGGTCCATCCATGTTGTTGCAAATGGCAAGATTTCATTCCTTTTTATGGGTAAATAATATTCTATTGTATAAATATACCACATTTCTTTATCCATTCATCTATTGAGACCCTTGAGCTGCTTCCATATTTTGGATATTGTAAATAATGTTGGAATAAACATAAAAGTGCATAGATCCTCTGTATTCTTTAGGTGAATACCAAGTAATTCAATTCCTGGATCATAGGGGTAATTCTAATTTCAAACTTTTTAAGGAAGCTTCATAGAATTTTCCACAGTGGCTGCACCAGTTTGCATTCCTACAAACAGTGCACAAGTGTTCCTTTCTCTCCATATCCTCACCAATACTTATCGTTTCTTGGTTTTTTTATTTTAGCCGTTCTGACAGGTGTAAAGTGATATCTCATTATGTTTTTGATTTTCATTTCACTGATGACAAGTGATGTTGAACATCTTTTCATGTCTGTTGACCATTTGTATGTTTTCTTTAGAAATATGTCTATTCATAGCTTCTGCCCATTTTTAATTGAATTATTTCTTATTTTTCGATGTTGAGTTGCATAATTTCTCTGTATATTTTATGTACTAACCATCTATCAGATATGTCATGGGCAAATATCTTTTACCATTCAGTATGCTGTCTCTTTGCTTTCTTGATTATTTCTTTTGTTGTGCAGAACCTGCTTATTTTGATCAAGTCCCAGTAATTTATTTTTGCTTTTGTTTCCCTTGCCTCAGGAAACATATCTAGAAAAATGTTGCTATGGTTGATGTCAGAGAAATTACTGCCTGTGCTCTCCTCTAGGATTTTTATGGTTTGAGGTCTCACATTTAGGTCCTTAATCCATTTTGAGTTTATCTTTGTGTAGGGTATAAGATAATGGTCCAGTTTCAATCTTTTCATGTAGCTGTCCAGCTTTCCCAATACCATTTGTTGAAGACTATCTTTTTCCCATTGGATATTCTTACCTGCTTTGATGAAGATGAATTGACCATGTAATTGTGATTTATTTCTGGACTTTCTGTTCTGTTCCATTGATCCATGTTTCTATTTTTGTGCCAGTACCATACTATTTTTATTACTACAGCTTTGTAGTATACTTTGATCTTTGGAATTACGATACCTCCAGCTTTGTTTTTCTTTTTCAAAATTGCTTTGGCTATTCAAGGTCTTTTGTGTTTCCATACAAATTTAAGGGTTGTTTTCTCTAGTTCTGTTAAAAATCCTGTTAATATTTTGATACGGATTACATTAAACCTGTAGATTGCTTTGGATAGTAGGGACATTTTAACAATGTCTGTTCTTCCATTCCATTTGTTTGTGTCATCCTCAGTTTTCTCATCAGTGTTTTGTAGTTTTCACAATACAAATCTTTCACCTCCTTGGTTAAATATATTCCTGGGTTTTAAGATTATTTCTGATATAATTGTAAATGGGATTGCCTTCTTAATTTCTCTTTCAGCTGCTTCATTATTAGTATATAGAATGCAATAGATTTCTGTATATTTATTTTGTATCCTATGACCTTACTGAATTGATTTATCAGTTCTAGCAATTTTTTTTGGTGGAGTCTTCAGGGTTTTCTATATGTAGTATCATGTCATCTGCAAATAGTGAACATTTTACTTCTTCCTTATCAATTTTCTTTCTTTTTGTTGTCTGATTGCTATGGCTAGGGCTTCCAGTAGTATGTTGAATAAAAGTGGTAAGAGTGGACATCCTTGCCTTGTTCCTGACCTTAGAGGAAAAGCTCTCAGTGTTTCACCATTGGGTATGATGTTAGCTGTGGGATTTTCACATATGGCTTTTATTATGTTGAGATATGTTTACTCTAAACCTACTTTGTTAAAGGTTTTTATCATGAATGGATGTTGTACTTTGTCAAATGCTTTTTCTTCATCTATTGAAATGATTATATGGTTTTTATTCTTTCTTTTATTAATGTGGTGTATTATGTTGATTGATTCATGAATAATGAATCACCCTTGCATCCCAGGAATAAATCCCACTTGATCATGTTGAATGCTTTTTTTTTTAATGTATTGTTGGATTAAGTTTGCTAATATTTTGTTAAGGATTTTCACACTTATGTTTTTCAGAGATATTGGCCTAGAATTCTTTTTTTGTAGTCTCTTTATCTGGTTTTGAAGTCAGGGTGATACTGGTCTCATTGAATGAATTTGGAAGCTTTTCATCATTTATATTTTGGAAAAATTTGAAAATAATAAGTATTGACTCTTCTTTAAATGTTTGGTAGAAGTCACATGTGAAGCTGTCTAGTCCTGGAATTTTGTTTGTTGGAAGATTTTTTTTTAAAGATCTTATTTATTTGGAGAGAGAATCCACTCAAGCAGGAGGAGGGGTGGAGGGAGAAGGAGACAGAGAATCTCAACTAGACTCCACACCAAGCACTGAACCTGATGCAGGGCTCACTTTCCAGACCCTGAGATCATGACCTGAACCAAAATCAAGCGTCAGATGCTTAACCAGCTAAGCCACCCAGGTGCTCCTGCTGGAGCTTTGCGTTGTTTTCTGTTTGTTTGTTTGGTTGGTTGGTTGTTTTTTTTAAAGATTTTATTTTATTTATTCATGAGAGACACAGAGAAAGAGAGGCAGAGACACAGGCAGAGGGAGAAGCAGGCTCCATGCAGGGAGCCTGACCCGGGACTGGATCCCAGATCTCCAGGATCACACCCTGGGCTGAAGGTGGCGCTAAACTGCTGAGCCACCAGGGCTGCTCAAGAGCTTTTTGATTACAGATTCAATTCCATTGCTGATAATTGGTCTGTTCAAATTTTCTATTTCTTTTTGATTCAGTTTTGAACAGTTATATATTTATAGGAATTTATTCATTTCTTTTAGGTTGTCCAATTTGTTGGCATATAATTTTTCATAATATTTTCTTACAAGCCTTTGTATTTCTGTGGTTTCAGTTGTTACTTCTCCTCTTTCATTCTTTCATTTCTGATTTTGTTTATGTGAGCTCTCTCTCTCTCTCTGATAAGTCTGGCTTATCAATTTTGTTGATTTTTTCAAAGAACCAGTTCCTGGTTTCATTAATGTGATATATATATATATATATATATATATATATATATATATATATATATGTTTTTATTTCACTTATTTCTGCTCAAATTTTTATAATTTCCTTTCTTCTACTAGTTTTGGGTTTTATTCTTCTAACTCTTTTAGGTGTAAGATAGGTTGTTCATTTGAGATTCTTCTTGTTCCATGAGGCAGGCCTGTATTGCTATTAACTTCCTTTTGAGAATAGCTTTTGCTGCATCCCAAAGATTTTAGACATTGTGTTTTCATTTTTATTTGTCTCCATGTATTTTTTATTTCCTCTTTGATTTCTTTGTTGACTTATTCATTGTTTAGTAGCATATTCTTTAACCTCCATGCATTTGTGCTCTTTCTGGATTTTTTTTTTCTTGTGGTCAACTTCTAGTTTCATAGCATTGTAGTCAGAAAAGATGCATGGTATGACTTCAATCTTTTTTAATTTGTTGAAACTTATTTTGTGGCCTAATATGTGGTGTATTTTGGAGACTATTCTATTTGCAGTTGAAATGAATGTGCATTCTAGGGATCCCTGGGTGGCGCAGCGGTTTGGCGCCTGCCTTTGGCCCAGGGCGCGATCCTGGAGACCCGGGATCGAATCCCATATCAGGCTCCCGATGCATGGAGCCTGCTTCTCCCTCTGCCTGTGTCTCTGCCTCTCTCTCTCTCTGTGACTATCATAAGTAAATAAATAAAAATTAAAAAAAAAAAAAAAAAAAAAAAAAAAAAAAAAAAAAAATTTAAAAAGAAATGAATGTGCATTCTATTTTAAGATAGAATGTTCTGAATTTATCTATTAATCAATATGGTCCAGTGTGTCATTCAAAGCCACTCTTTCCTTTTCATTTTCTGTTTGAATGATCTGTCCATTGATGTAAGTGGGGTGATAAAGTTCCTTACTTTTAGTTTATTACTATTAATTACTTCTTTTATGTTTGTTATTAGCTGCTTTAAGTTTTTGAGTGTTCTTAAGTTGGGTGCATGAATTTTTACAATTGTCATATCTTCTTATTGAATTGTTCTCTTTATTATTATATAGTGTCTTTTTTTTTTGTCTCTTGTTACAGTCTTTGTTTTAAGGTCTATTTTGTCTGATACAACTATTACCAGTTAGCTTTCTTTCAAGTTCCATTTGCATAGTAAATACTTTTCCATCCCTTCACTTTCAATCTGCATGTATTGAATAGTTCTTTAGGACTGAAAATGAGTGTCTTGTAGGCAGCATATAGATAGGTCTTGTTTTTTTATCCATTCCATCACCCTATGGCTTTTGACTGCAGCATTTAATCCATTTTACATTCAAATTAATTATTGATAGATATATATTTATTTCCATTTGTTACTTATTTTTCTTGCTTTGTAATCTTTCTTTGTTCTTTTCTGTTCTTGACCTCTTCTTTCACAATTAGTTGGCTTTCATTAGTGATATATTTTCGAAGTGATATATTTTCTCTTTATTTTTTACATATCTGCCTCTGGTTTCTGATATTTGGTTACCATTAGTTTGTATATGACATCTTCTGCATATAGCAGTCTATATTATATTATGTTAATGATCTCTTAAGTTTGAACCCATTCTTTACTCCTCTCCCTCCCACAGTGCATGTTTTAGGTATATGATGTCATACATTACATCTTTTTATTTTGTGAGTCTTTTGACTGATTTTTACAGATATACTTATTTTCACTGCTTTTGTGCTGCCTAGTTTTCTTACTCTTATGGCTATTCCTTTCCACTCAGATTCCCCTTTAATATATCTTGTAAGTCTGGTTCACTGGTTATGAATTCCTTTAACTTTTATTTGTCTGGGAAACCCTTTATCAGTCCTTCTATTCCGAATGATAGCCTTGCTGGATAGAGTATTCTTGGCTGCATATTTTTTTCCTTTCAGCACTTTGAATACATAGTGGCACTCCCTTTTGGCCTGCAAGGCTTCTGCTAAAAAATCAGCTGATAACTTTATGGCATTTCCCTTGTATGTAACAGTTTTCTTTTCTCTTGCTGCTTTTAAAATTCTCTCTTGGTCACTACTTTTTACCATTTTAATTACTATGTAGCTTGGTGTGGATCTCTTTGGATTGGTTCTGTTGGGAGCTTTATATGCTTTCTGGATCTGGATATCTGTTTCCCTCCCCAAATTAGTGTGTTTCAACTCCATGCTGTTTCCTAGAGGTGGCTGTGTATTTAGGATGGGAGGTGGAGGAGGGAAATAGCACCTACCAGCTTTTTTTCCTTGAGGTGTCTCCTGAGATCTCTGTCCCTCTGGCACGTGCTCTAAGATCAGTAAATAATTCTCCCTCCCATATACCCCAGGCTTTTTCAAACTGCTGCTTCTATGCTGCCTCCTGTTGGGTTGTTTGTTGTGCTGTTAAGAGTGAGAACTCAGTTTCCTTTCACCCTCCTGTTTCTCCCAAAGCCAACCAAGCCTGATTTTTTTAATTCCAGGTTTTAAGTCTTACTGGTTATAAGAACCTACCGTATTCAGCCCCTCTGATTTTCAAAGCCAAATGATATGGAGATTGGTCTTACCCATTTGGGCTTCCTGGCATGAAGGCTTGTTTCTCGTCTCTCACTGCACCCTCTGCATCTCTTTCTTCTGTGAATAGTTCTGCAGTTCCATTTAGCTACAGACTGCATCTCTGCCCTTCCTACCCCTTTTGATGTAGTGTCTTCTCCACATTTAGCTGTGGAGCTTGTTCTGCCAGTCTTTGGGTTGTTTTCTGTGTTATTTACACTGATATGAGTATTTATCTAGTTGTATCCATGGACAAGGTGAACTTAGGGTCCTCCTACACTGCCATCTGCAATTTACATTTATTTTTAAATGTTGACTTTCATTATTTTATAGAGAATTATAATGAGGGAGAGGATGTGTAAAAATTTAGGAGCTCTTAGTCCAGAAGGTATATAATAAGAGTCTAAACTAAGGCACTCTAAGTATATAATATCCTAGTGATCCTAGTGATTCATTCCTTATGGAATTAAAAAATAGTCTCTGCCATCCTGTCACAAAATACCATAGGCTTTAATAAATACCAAGACTATTTTATTTTTAAAAAATTATAATTTTACAAGCATTTATCTGCAGGTATTATGTATCACATCAAAGTCTTATTTCTTCTTTCAAAATAGCCTTAAGATTTCATTTTCCCCCATAGAACTGTCTGTTGTAATAGTAGGTAAATGGGAATTGGGTAATCTAAGAAAGGAGAATTATGTGAACCAGGATTAGAACCATGGATTTCCCTTAGAAGTTATTCTACATTTCTTATAGATTATATCACCCCTCTACTCATGCTCACTCACTTGCTCTCTCAAATAAGTAAATAAAATCGCTTTAAAAAAAAAAGAATTTTGTATTATAAGGAATTCCCAGCATAGGGATGTGTTCAAGTGGGGGATCAATAAAGGTTTTATGAGGGTAATGGAATTTGAAACCAAACTTGAAAGAAGAATGAGCTTTCATTCCAAAGGAGTAAAGGAAAGAGTATGAGTATAACTTGGACTGTTTGGATGTTAATATAATATTATAGTTATTACAAAGTTAGGACATATACAGAACTGAAAAATGATAGGGACCAGTTTGTGGAAGATGATTGTATTAATAAGTATTCTTTTGGTTGCAAGTGACAGAAAATTCAACTTAACCAGAAAAGAGAATCTATTAACTGAAATAACTAAAATTGAGAAGTAAGCTAGCTTTAAGTATAGTTTATTTAGTGGCTCAAATTTTGTCCCCGGGAGCCTGACTAGACTTTCTCCTTGATGTTGATTTTCTTTCCAGTTTTAGAGTGCTAGATGCTGGCAGCTTCAAGCTTACATCATTAGTGCACCTGGTCTAGAAGAAGAATGAGTCTGCTCCCAAATAGTCCTGGAACCGAATTCATTTGCCCTGGTTGGCTGCCTTGGGTCATATGCCCATCCCTAACTGTGACTATGGGGATTAAATGCACTGTTGGCTCAGCCGGGGTCATATGTATGACCCCCAAAGCCTGGTGGTAAAATGTTTCCCACCACACAAATGGGCAAAAATGGGGAAGAAATGCTCCCTCAAAGAAAGACAGTGCTCCCTGACACTAGAAAAACTGGCTCTGAGTGGCAAACTATGTTCCATGACTATGAATAAAAAGCTAATGTTTATATATATTGGTAGGCAATAAGAAAGCACTAAGATTTTTGAACTGGGCAATAATATGATCAATGCTTGTCTTTATGAAATTGATCTGGCTGCAATGATTATGATTGCCTGGCATGGAGATGAGTGAAAGTGATAAAACTAGCTTTGAGATTGGTAACAGATTAAAAGAGTTTGTGCTAGGATGGTGGAGATAAGAATAGTAAGGAGGAGTCAAAAGCAAGAGACATTTCTGTTTGCAAACATATTTTCACCAAGACTAAGAAAGTCTAGAAGGTACATTTAATATTAAAAGCAATATTGGATTGCTGAAAGAACATTGTCATAAAGAAAAAATATATATAAATTATTTTAGTGTAATTTCTTAAACTGGTTTAATAGGAGGCCTAACTCTGAAGCCTTCAGCTTGTTTATTCATTTAGAAGAACATTGCTGCCATCTTCTAGTCACCGGAGTCCATGTACTTTTCTTCAGTCATAATTCCCCTGACAACTAGGGTCTGCTGTGTGGGCTTCCAAAATTCTTTCTAGATCTAATGCCCTGAACTCCAGTTAATCCCATTCAGTGTGCCAAAGACACAAAAAGGGCAAGTGGGCAAACTTTAACAAAATGTTCCTCCGTCTGATTGAGCAATAAAAACCAATTAGTCATTTTAATTTGGGTCTACAGTTTTTTTACTTTTGTTCTCTCCTACACCATCTTTGAGCAGCAGGGTTTAAATTGTATGGATTATAAAAGAATGGTTGAATCACCACCAAAAGACTATTATTAATGATTTTTTTAAATCTACAACGTACTGACATCATCATTATTACTCAGCTTTTTAAAGAGATTTAATAAATCCTGAATTTTCAATAACCATTTAAAATGCAGGAGGATTCATTTGTTAATAAAATTTAACTTGATCAATACAAAATATATTTTGCCTCTGCTCAACTCTTTAGTTTAATTATAATAATTAAAACTGAAAGCAGTATTAGCACATTTCTTGCTGTAAGAAAACTGTGTTGTGACTTTACATCACATCCTCTGGCCACTCAAAATACAGTAAGATTATCTTATAAATAGAAGGGAATATGCATTGCGCTTTTCTCTTGGTACAGATGTTGCTCATGTGCTATCATTGCAAAAGACAAGAGCTAGCTTTGCCACATATTTACATGAATAAATAAACCATCTAGGCAACAGTTGTTGCTCAAATTTGATGGTAATACAAAGCTCTTCAAGATCTTGTTAAAATGTGGATTCTAAAAATAAAAAAATAAAATAAATAAAATAAAAATAAAATAAAATGTGGATTCTGATTCAGTAAGTCATGGATGGGACCTGAGAGTCAGCATTTCTAATAAGCTCCCAGGACACTGATGCTGCTGGTCAGTAGACCACACTTTGATTATGAAGGGTCTTTACACTTAAAATGAGAAATATTTTCTGAAACCAATATCTGGTATTAAATCATGCCCATTTTAGGTTGCAAAACAACAATGTGAAAGGAATGCTATGGATTATCTTACTTTTCCTCAGATGCAATGTATGCCTTAATAATATGAATTATTTTGAGTTTACCTGGGCAATCATAATCCAGCCACTTATAAGTCAGACTGTTGCTGATGGTCATATTACTGCCAATGAATTGTGTACCTGTGTGCAGGTCTGGTTAGAAAAGATTCATTAATAGCCAGTCCTTGCACGGTGTATACAGAGACTTTTCTTTTGCTTCCCCTATAATAGAAGTAATTGTTTGAGTTTGACACATATTACCAATTCATCTTCAAAGTTGTTTTTCCCATGATTCCAATCCGTAATATGAAAACTAGAAAATACTGTGAAGGGTCAAATAAAGCATTTAGATGTTTGGCAGAGTTTTCCATTTTTATTCTAGTATCAGAGAAGCAGACACATAGCTCTTGCCACTTGCCTTTGTTCCAAAAGAACCACACCTTTTCCAAACTACTGCATCTCTGATTTGTTTGCCTTATGCCAGTTTACCTTAATGATTTCCTGGGGAGAACAGAAATCACACAAAGAGATGCTTTCTCACCATTACTGAAGTTAGATAATAGAGAAAGTTATGCACATTTTCTCCTTTTAAGCTCTTTTAAAAACAACCTATTTGCAATTTTCAAAAGAGATTTCTACAAATATATTATGGTTCAGCCTTTTGTTATGTGTATCATAAAATCCTTAGGGTTCACCAGAATACAGTTCATACCTGTTTTATCCTATGGATTTTTCTACTCGTCTATCTATTTGCACATGAAAAGTTTCTTTTCGCAACAAAACACCATATTACTTGAGCTAAAATGCTAGATTTGGATGGCAGTTTTTGGTCTAGCCAAATGAGAAGTATAAATTGCTAGATGGTTCTGTGAATCAAAAGTATCTTAAGATACTGACATTTGAATTAATAGTCAGCCAAATGTGTTTTGCTCACAAAGCTTTTATTTATAGGCTTTGAAGGAAGTATTTGTGCTATAGAAAGGATTAAAGTTCAAAACTGAAGGGGAAATGTTTGACTAGAAGAGGTTAGATATAAACTTTTAAATAGGGGAAATGGGAAATTGTGGAATCTCTGTAAAGGTTTGTTTGTTTGTTTGTTTATGAAAAGTCTAGATAAATTTATCTTTCTAGGGTGGTCAAATGTACTCCTGTCCAGAAGCTGGACTATGGGTTCAATGAAGATAGAGACCACACTTGTATTATTCAACAACGTATTTCAGCACTTGGCACAGCACTCCCATGCACTAAGTTCTTAATAAATAAAGATGAAGACAGGGATGTCTTCACAGATGCACTTTCATTCCTGGGATTTTCTGAATGTAGGGAGCAACTAAATGAGTTACTTAAGTTTTAAAAATGATAAATTGAATTTTATCTTCAGCTCTAGATAGTGGCCATGCTGGTCCAAATGCTTTTATGGTTGATGGCTCCTTGAATCTGCCATTAGATAATGGTAAGCTTATTATGGATTGGAAAAGTTCGGCCCCACTGTTGCTTCATAGAATTCTAGCACTTTCAAATCAAACAGTAGAATTTCCCCCAAGATTTTCATACCAATATTCTAGCATTTCACAATAAACATTCCCCCTCTTTTAAATTTGTACAGCTTGACATCTCAGGAAATGATCACTCATCTTTTCTGGACTGGAAAAAAGTCTGTGTATATACTCATATATGGTGATTTATAATTTATAACTCCCTTTGCATGCATTCAGTCCTCAGCAGACCTGTGCAGTAGGCTGAGCAGATATTTGCCTTACTTCAAAACTGAGAAAATAGAAAATTAGTAGACTTGTTCAAAAGATCAGTGAGGTAGTAAGATGGAATTACCTCTTCTGCCTGCTGACTCCTATTCCAGTTCTCTGCCTTATAAAGGACAATAAAACAAAAATGGGTGGTACCTTACAGTTTTTCTATGAACATATCTCAGTTTTCAGGATAAAACAATGAATTTATTATGCAAGGTTTGGATGTGGAGAAGCTGAAATCTAAAGAGGGCAAAGGAAAATTTCCAAGGTTAACTACTGGTGAAATCTAATAGGAATCCATATCTCCTGCCTTTATAAGTCTTACTCATTTTGTGGTTGGTTGGTTGGATGGTCAGTCCATTGTTTTAGGACCACGGATGTACTGAATTAGATTAATCATTTCTTTGAGTCATTTCACCCTTTCCTTACCAGTCCATGCATAGTTCTGTTTTATTTAGTCATATAGCAATTTTTATAGAGTAATAATACATATCCTCAGATCACCAGCCAACCTAATAGCTAAGCCATTGACAATTAACCTTCATGTAAAATGCTTCCCCATCTCTTTCCCCGCCTCTCTTCACCCAATATTACCAACATTCTGGATACTATATTCATTCTCCTACTGCTTTCCTTATTATATTGTTATATATGATAGATATTTATGTTCCTAGGGAGCTGATATACTTTTTTAACTTTTTGAAATGTATATCATGCTATACGCACTATTGGGGGGGGGGAATTGTATCATGCTGTATATACCTTGGAGGGCATGTTGTAGTGAAATGGAGATCTTATTACCAACAAAGCTATGTAATCATATACATTTATGCCAGCACATGGTGTGTGTATATGTATACCCATTTATAATGTGAAGACTATGGAACTATCCAGTCTCTATTTTTTTTTTAAGATTTTATTTATTTATTCATGAAAGACACGGAGAGAGAGAGAAGCAGAGACACAGGCAGAGGGAGAAGCAGGCTCCATGCAGGGAGCCGGATGTGGGACTCGATCCCGGGACTCCAGGATCGCGCCCTGGGCCAAAGGCAGGCGCTAAACCGCTGCGCCACCCAGGGATCCCCCTATCCAGTCTCTTTACCTTGGGACATATCTAAATGCACTCTACCTATATATTCTATAGTAACGACCTATTCATTGAACAAATATTTTTAGAGGACCCACCCTGGGGCAGGAGGTACAATATTATTCTGATACATCCGTGCGAAATCAGATACACTCCTCTCCCCAAATATCCCTGGGCTCATGGGAATAACGTTGCCTATATAGAGACAGACAATAAATAAAATATGTAAAACATACAGGATGTTAGGTGATGTTAAGTGCCAGGGAGAAAAATCATGGAAGGCCTGGGGTTTGGGGATTTTAAATGCAATGCTCAGCAATGAATGGAGGGTGGGGTGAGTGGGGCGTCTTTGTTCACGGAATGGCACGGAGGTAACTTGTGAGAACTGAATCCGAAGTCAACTCTTCGGAAGCCCCCACGCTCAGCCTATTACGCCTGCAGGATGCCAGGCTCAGGCGGTACCGACGGCCCCCGGAGAGACCGAGCGTCTTCCTCCCACTTTCCTCGCCTCCGACCGTCCGCCGCCGGCACCTCCGTGGCGGTGGCGGCCGCGGCCGCACCTGCACGCCCTGCGCGACCACCTCCGCGGGCCCTTGGCCGCCGCGGGCGCGCCCCGCCTCCGGGCCGCTCCCGGGTCCGCCGGGGACGCGCGCGCGCGCCGGGCCCGCGGCCTCTCGGCAGGGACGCGGCCGGGAGGGCGGCGCGCGCCCGGCTCGGCGGCTGCGGCGGCGGCTGGTGTGGGCGCTCACGTCAGGGTTGGGAGGAGGAGGGGGTTAGCGACGAAGATAGTGAGGGAGGCATGAGGCAGCCCGTCGGGAAGCGAGAAAGAGTTGGGTGGAGAAGCAGTGAGTTGTAGAGGCGCCCGGCGGAGCAGGACCTGCGCCTCGGGTGAGCGTGGCCGCCGGGGCTCCTCGGCTCCTCCGCGCGCTCCCCCGTGTCCGCTTTCAGCACCGCGAGCGGAGAACAGTTCCCGGCAGCCCGCAGAGCGGCCGGGCTGCCCCGAGCCTCCCCGCCCCGGCCCTGGGGCACGCCTGACCACAGCGTGCACGCCGCCTGCTCGCCTCCGTTGGTGTGCAAGGACACACGGGGAAAGCATCCGGCGGCCTCAGGGAGCCCTGAAGAAGCCCAAGCAGAATGTACCAGGGACACATGCAGGTAAGACACTGCCTTCGAACTGGCAAGAAGTCCTGGGGGCTAATTTAAGAGCAAGGTGGTTCACTAAGTTACTGTGGTCAAGCGCTTGCCTTCGCACAATTCAACAAGTGAAGTGGTGCAACATGACCATGACATTTCTGTCCGGTGCCATGGCTACAACTAGACAGGTTTGTGAGGGTGGGAGAAGGGGGGCGGGGAGACCTCGGAACTTCCACGGGGAAAGTTTGTTTTCTGTGCATTCCCCGAGCCTGTTTCTTTAAACAAGATCAAGGGATCCAAACAGAGGAAACCTGGAGATGACTCTGTTTCCGTTGTAATCCTATTGATGCATCTCGGCATGTATGTCAGCTGAAGGGCAAACAATAATTGGAAAGACAAAGCTTTGCTTCAATCATCTGCAAAGGTTTCTTGACAGTTAGAATACTTTACTTATTTTGTATTATTTTCTAAAGCGATTTTTTTTTTTTAAATGGTCTGTGCTGTATTTTCCCTCTTCAGATAGTGGGACATTGTCACCTATCCCTAAAGTCACAGGATGACTTGGGAGGTTGAATTTCAAACATATGTCCAAGAGGCTCTAATGTTTTTCAGGGGAGGTGCTGCCCCTGGTTATTAATGCTCCTCTGAGCTAAGCCTCTGCTTCTCTCAGATGCGCTCTACTCTCCTGGGAAAAATTATTTTAACCTTGACTCCAGTTCTCATTCACATGGTTGGTTCTTCCTTATAAAAGCAGGTGTACGCTTTGGGGGAAAAAAACAAAATACTAACTCAGCTTCCTAAAGTGTGAACTGAGCTTTTTTTTTTTTTTTTTTTTTTTTTGCTGTTCCTAAATGCTGTAGTCATCAGGTTTGATGTTGGAGCTTCCTTTCCATCCCAAAGATGATCAAATATAGTCATCATATGTGGTGTCTTCACACTAGTGTGTAACGTGTGAATATTGACAATTTTGCTTCTATGTCATTGGAGCAATTGAAAATAGATAAATATGTTATTGCATTTACGACTTAGTATTACCAAATATTTATTTTCTAAATCTGTGAGGAAATTCTTTTAGACTATAATTTACTTTTATATAAAATGGTATTAATCAATTTCATAAGTTTTGTAAGATTTCTGAATCAGAAATAAGTACTATCAGAATTCCAAAAGCATTTCCCATATTACTGACACCATCCTGTTTTGAAAATTATTAATGGACCTCTATAACAGTTGATGGATAATAATTAGTCACTAAGGTATATTTCTAGATATATATAATAGATGTGGTCTGCATGTTTCTTATTAAAACTACATTAATTGGAAAGTTTAGCAACAAAGAAGTATTCAAACAATGACTGTTGGAAAAATTAACAAAGGATTATAACTAGAATTTTATGTTTCCATTTGCACCGAAGAATGATGCTTATGATTTTATATATTCTCTATTTATTGTCCCTAAACAGTTTCTTTACAGGCTTAAAATAGGAAGGTTTTACTGAATAGAGTCAATCTTCAGAATATTGCTCATTCACACAAAATTCATAATCAATTTACAAAAACTTTCTACATTATTTTTTTGTTTAAAATATGTTTTTGTGAATGAAGAATTAAAGCAACAATCTAATAAATTCAGGCACCCCAAAACAATTTTAACCTAATTTTCTGAATGTTTCAAGGAAGGATATTATTAAAACTTGATCATCTAGAATAATGTCTGAGGGTTTCATTTTATCGTGAGAGAATAAACAAAACTAAGATTCTGCATATACTTCCAACTTTAATGTTTTTTGCTTGTGCACTTCTATAACGGCAAATATGATGGCTTGCAGTAAAACTCACAAATCTTTGCTGCCAAGCTTAACTTGAAAATGTTACTAAGTAAAGACTGTGATCAATATGCTTGTCAACATTTCAGAGCACAATACTTTTTTTTTTCCTATTTACTATTGACCATTAATGTCAAACATAAAACTTCTAAGGCTTTAATAGTTCAGTAACTATAAAATGATATGATCATCTCAGTGGGATTTCCTCTCCCCCAGAAATAATGCCTGTTATAGCCTGATTTATAATATAGTTATTTGCTTGCATTTGAAAAGCCCAGTCTCTTTCCCAAAGAATAGAATTTAGCCTATAGACAAAATCTCCATTATGCTGATATGTTTAGATTAAATAAAGAATCCTTCCTTATCAGAGATAACATCGTCCTCCTGTGTGCACCTAACTGCAATCATGAAGGAGAAGATATATAGCCCAAACATTCCACAATATTTGTTATTAAAAATCTGAATACATATTTGGTAAAGTGGACCAGGGCCGAGCAGATTTGTTAACACTTCTGCCAACTTGAGAGTTCATTTGATACACTGGTGTTACTTGGCTGATACCTTAAAATGAGAGAGAAACAAGATATTTGCAGTCATTTGCTATGCCTTTTAATTCTTCTCTTTTCTGTATCCAAGAGATTCTAAAATAAAATGTTTTGTAAATCGGCAGTCTGGAGTGGGGAAGATGTTCACAAGAAGCCTTAAAAAATAGTCTAATTTAAACTCCTGTAGTGCCTTTGTTTTTACAACATAATGATTTTGTAAATAAAGTCTATTAAGCTAGACTTTACATCTAGCTAATTCATCAGTTTACCATAGAACCTGAATTCACTGTAGAAGCCACAGACTTTCTAAAACACACTCTGCTAGTTCATTTGAAAATTTGACATCCATTACATATAGAGCAGAGCAGAGCAGCCTAGATTTCTTGGTTTTGTAGTAAATGCCACAGGTATATTTCTTAGGAGCAGGGCCCCAGAGTTGTGCTGTTTTTCAACTGCCTCACTACTTATTTCCGAGGGGAATTTATCACCCAAGCAACTTAAGCAAAGGTTGTTTCTTTAGTGACTGTTTTAGATTTACTTTTTTTCTTCCCTTTTGACCAAGGGGGCCAATGGCGATTAAATATAGTTTAGATTCAGTTCACACCAAACTCTCTATTCCTATCAGATAACCCGTAGTCTTAATCCCTTTAATACCTCTGTATGCTCTGCACTGCAATGCTTGTTTGTACATGTGCATGTGAATTAACAATGCTAATTAGAGCAAAATAATTACGTGTCTCTGAATATTTCCTTAGCCAAATTTTTTTTTCCTGGGATAGTATAAATATAGAGCAATGTGATTTCAATTTTGAACTAAGATTTGTTTATTTTTAATGAAGCATCCTCAGTAATGCTTTTTGTTATAAAAGAAAGTTATTTCAGAAAGCAATCAAACAAAATATCTACTTGTATTTTTAACTGATCTCCATTATGGGCATTCAAAATGAGACTTAAAATTTATTTAAGCTGGCTGAGGAAACATTCTACACTCTCTGGCTTCAAAAGATATTAACTTAAGAAAATGTAAGTGACAAAAATTGTGAGATTATTAACAGCTCTAAAAGTAGACATTTTATTTGTCTTCCCCCAAAGGCATTTTGTGTTTGTCTTTATTTATGACTTTACTTAGCTTTAAAAAAAAAATCATCATGAAGGGAAGCAGCTTGAGTAACATGAATTATGTTAAAACATTAGATCTGGCCACTGGGAATTCATTTAGGTTCACTGGAAACAACGAATATAAGAAGCCAATCCAAGATAAGATTATAAAATGTTGTTTCAACATCTATAACAGCAGTTTGTCATAACTGAAGCCCTTAAACAAAACTTTAAAATAAGTAATATTTGTCATGGGTATTTCCACTTCTCTAAGAGATCCATTTTCTTCTTGATGCCACCATTTTCTATCCTGTGTCATTTCCTTTATCAACCTTTTGCTAACAAAGATACAATTAATACTAGGACACTACATACATACACACACACACACACACACACACACACACACCTTGCAGTGGTATTTGCATTTTCAGGGGAGTGTCTTCAAAGATTAGTTTTGGTAGAGGAGATGTTTTAAGGAGAATGTGGTAATGCTGGCCTGAGGCTGGAGTTTGTTGTTTTGGTCAGGTGTAGCTGCTGTGTTCTCCACTACTCCCATTTCAAATGGCACCTGCCCCTCCTCCTCAAAGTCTTATTATGAATGATAATCAGCATTAATGCTCATTTACTGAATGAATTTATTTTCCGAAATGGTACTAACTAGAACCCTCCTGAAGGAAATTCATGTACAGTGGAGCTGGTGCTCAAAATTATGACACAAGCTCGAGCAAGATTTTGAAATGCCTTCTGATATATTTACAAGCAAATCATGCTTGATATGAGAGTAATACTGAGCTCCTAACACTTAAAAATTATAATACTTATGGTATAATATTGCAGAATATTTAATTAACCTGAAAATATCATTCCCCAGACATACAGGCCAATAGTTTATATAATATACTTACTGCAAGAAACACAACATGTTCCTCCTAGAATTTGTTTATGATCTATAAACATTCTTCCTAAACACACGTGTTTTAAAGAAAAAATTCCAGCATATGAATGTTTTGAGTATAAGACATTTTTAAAGTAAGGATTAAGAAAAGGTTAGAACAGAACTTGTTAATTTTAAAGTCCTGAATCTCTAGTATTACAACTGCCAACCTAGGAAACATTAAGATGTGATGTATAATGTAGTCAAAACATCTGGCAGTCTGCTTTTTTACACTTTTCATTGAGATCACATGTTGCCAACACAAGCATAAGCTAGAGCTGTTTAAAGGTTTTCTTTTTTTTAAGATTTTACTTATTTATTCATGAGAGACACAGGGGTGAGGGGGGCAGAGACACAGGCAGAGGGAGAAGCAGGCTCCATGCAGGGAGCCTGATGTGGGACTCGATTCTGGGTCTCCAGGATCAGGCCCTGGGCTGAAGGCGGCTCTAAACCACTGAGCCACCCAGCCTACCCTGTTTAAAGGTTTTATATTCTAGAATTAACTTCTTGATACTTATAGAATAGCTAGTATGCATTTCCTGCAGTAAAAGTAAAGGTCAGCCCCAGCCTAATGTTTCATTATTAAGAGACTTAAATCTAATCTGAGTGTTTGGACACATCTAGGGGAATTGAGGTTGCCAAGTTTCCGAATATGTATCACCTTTTTATAATTCAGAATTTATTTACTATATAGCACATAACCCATGCATCAGGGACCAAGACCACTAGAGCCCTATGAATTAGGGGTTACATTTCTCTTAATGACCTTCATCTCCATCTCACCCACTTCTACCCCTCCTCACCTATGCCATCACTTTATTAGGGAAACCAAATGGAAAACTTCTTTCTTCATTCCATTAATAAATATTTTTATATCTTATATATTAGCATATTACACAGAGTATTTACAGGAAGATAGTTTATTCTATTGGTTAAATATCCATATCACTGCTGATTGTTCAGAGCTAAGAGTATAATACAACACACTGCCAATGTTGTCTTATTATGTCCTTTTTGACTGATATTTATTAGTACCAATGTACTACTTATCCTATTAAAATTCTATTAGATAAATGACCATTATTATTCTTCATGTGAGATTTTACTAAACTGATCATTCCTATGTATATTTTTTAGACAATCACTGTTAGAAATTGCACAGATGACAAATAATGAGCTCATTTATGTAGGAAGAGGCTACTTATCCACCATTTCATGCAACAGAAACACAGAGAACCCTGCCAGCAGCTCTGAAATGGGGCCTGAGCCAGGTGGGAAAGTTTGCATTGACGGTACATACAGAACTCCCCCAAACTCCTGCTTATGCATTGATACCTTTAAAAAAAAAATCCAAAAACAAAAACAAAACAGAAAAACCCTACAAGTGGGACTTGGTATAGTGAAAACTTTTTTTTTTCCAAATAGACTGCCAGATGGTGACCTATAAGCCATGAAGATTCCAAGAGACGATTGGTGTTGTGATGCCAGAAATTTATCCAGCAAGCCCAAAATTCCCATTCCCACACACCCTCTTAAAAATTATATAGCTTTTAAAGCAACTGGTATGATAGAATAATTCATACGAGTGATGATTGAAGGAACTGGGGATGTTTAGCTTGGAAAGTAAAGACTCAAAGACACCACAATGACTTTCTGTAAATGTTTGAAGGGTTACTATGGAGGAAGAGGCTACAATTGTTCTGTATATCCTTAAGGGTTAAAACTGGTGTGGCATCCGGGTGAGATAAAAATTTCCTCAAGGCAATAATAATAAAAAGACCCTGGAGACATTCGCCAGTTCCCACTGAGTAAGATGCCTATTTGGAGTTAGATATAAACCTAGAGGGAAGGGGGAGCTGAAGGTGGGCACAGTGTCCCTTGCACACACAGGCCTCTAGAGTTCCTAGACCGTCATGCCTGTGAACAAATCCAATACAAAGCACCATGAGATGGTACATGTGTTTGTGTATGTATGTCTGTCTGTCCTACCAAAAATGGTTGCAGTCAACTGAATGAAGTAAGGACCTAAAATAAGCAAAATTCATCATGTCCTAGGGGAATATTTCCTGGTTACCTAGAAGTAGAAAGAGCCATGCCAGTACCATCATGCAGAGTGATCAAAAATAGTGAAAGGTCAGAAAATCTGGAATCTCTTTAAGGAAATGAGAAACAGGAAAACATTTAAACATCATGAGAAGGTGAAGCTGATAGAATTGCAAAACATATTTTTACCTCTTTTCACATGAGTGTTAATTGTAACACAAATGCTTATACTGAATGGTATCCTTTGGTCATGTCAGGATGTAACATCTGATTGGGCAGGTGATTATGTGCACACGAAACACCTGGGAGCTTGTTAGAAAGGTAGAATCTCGGGTCCCACCCCAGACCTACTAAATCAGCAACTGGATTTCTCAAGATACCCAGAGATTTATGTGTACATTAACATTTGAGAAATAATGGTGTGAAAGCATCTACATGGGGAATAAGGCCTGATCTATTGCACTGAAACCCTAGCAAAAAGTTTGATTCTTGGGTGTCTCTGAGGTCACAGAGACATGATGATGTCCCTGACAGAGGGGCTGGTAAGAGCAGCTATCACACGTATGTTTGAATAAAGTTTCTTCCTTCTATCTGTACCATAAGCCTCCACCCATCTGGATGTAGTTTTTCTGTCTGGAGAAAACACAAAAAACCTATTATATCCCTCTTAAATAAACAAGTATTTAGAGAATTATCATGTCTTCATCTCATTAAATCTTTTCTTCTTCAAGATAAACAGCCCAGTTCCCTCAATTATTTTTCATAATGACATTTTTGATGTTTTAATGCCTCCATGAAAGTATGGCCCTCTGAGCAAGACACACTGCTCAAGATGGGATCTGACCAATGTCAAGCACTGTGAGACTATTTATCTTTTAAGAAAGACATCTATTCAGACAGCCTAAGACTGCTTTAGCCTCTCTAGACTATAAATTGTTCTCTAAATTGCTCTGATGTTTCTTTTCTCTGAATAACTTGGGAGTTATCTCACAGTTGCTAAACTTTATAACAGAATAATCTTGGATCCAAATGTGCTCATTAGAATATTCTAGATTAACAGTTCCCTATGTCTCCAACAATTACACTAATGTTCAGTTTTGAGGCCATAGAATCCTGAGTTTGAAAGACTCTTGAAAGTGCTTTGTTCAACCATCTAATTTAACAGATGAGGAAATTAAAGTTCAGAAAAATAAGAGATTTGCTCAAAAAGTCCCACATAGGTTAGTTAGCAGAGCTAGCACTGGAACGAAACCTGCCTTACCTCAGGGTGCTATTTCTACTATACTATTATTCTTTATTTTGATATTTATTGCAAACAAAAATCTAAGTGAAAAGTAAGCATTATAATAAACTGCTAGATATTCCTAAATATCTAGGTGTTTGGCGTTTAGTCACAAAAAATGATATTTTACTGCTTTTCAATTTTATTTATTTATTTTTTTAAAGATTTTATTTATTTATTCATGATAGAGAAAGAGAGAGAGAGAGAAAGGCAGAGACACAGGCAGAGGGAGCAGCAGACTCCATGCCGGGAGCCCGACACAGGACTCGATCCTGGGATCGCGCCCTGGGCCAAAGGCAGGCCCTAAACCACTGGGCCACCCAGGGATCCCCCTGCTTTTCAATTTTAGAATAACTATTTGATTTTATATATTCAGTTTGGAAATCATTTGGCTGGCAGTGCAAGAAGGTCTGGTCTGTACGTGTGTTTTAAAAGTGGAATGAGGCACCATGAAAAGTTGTTTCATTTCTTTTCCTAAGAGCGTTCCCCACTGTCTCTCCTTGGACTGGCTAGATTGAGCATCTGAGTGAACCGGTTTGATAGGTTTTTGGAACTAGCTCCCCAAATATACAAGTAAATCAACTCCCAGGTTTCTTTGCTGTAAGCAATGGGAACCAACTCTGGCTTACTTAAGTAGAAAGGGGACTTATTAAATGTATATTTGGACAATTAATGAACATAAGAGGAATGATGAAAATAGAAAAATCACCATTATGCCATCATCATAGTAAAAATTGATTCAAGCAAAAATGATAAATGGATGCCAAATCTGAGGAAAGAGGCAGTTTGAGGAGAAACAGGGTATTTATAAAACATCAAAATATCAACCATCTTGGGCTGCCTGGGTGGCTCAGTTAGTTGAGCATCTGACTCTTGATTTGGGCTCAGGTCGTGATCTTGGGGTGGTGAGACTGAACCCCACATTGGGCCCTGCACTGAGCATGGAGCCTGCTTAGGATTCTCTCTCCCTCTCCCTCCGCTCCTCTCCCCCACCATGTGCTCTCTCTCTCAAAATAAATAAATAAAATATTGTAAAAAACATATATTAACCATCTAAATTATAAGAGAAAAAAATAATAACTTTTCAATGGAGAAATTGGACAACACCCTAATTAAGTCATCAAGATCAACATCACCAATATAGTAACCATCTGCATGCCCATCTCTGGATGTGATGTCCTGAGAAGGACACAACATCACTCATGTAATATTACTGCTGAGAATGTACAATTTAAATCTAATCAGAAGAAAATCTCAGATAAACCCAAATGAGGGATAAAGTAAACAGATTATGTTTTTGAAAGTGTCAATGTCTTGAAAAACAAAGGAAAACTGAGATTTTACACAATAAGAGAAGACTTAACAGATAGGACAATGAAATGCAACATATGATCCTGGATTGGATCTTGGACTGAGAAAGAAAATTGTTGTAGAGCACACTGTTGGCATAATTAAAACTTGAATGTAGACTGGGAAACTAGATTAACATTAATGTTATGTTTCCTGAATTTGATAACTAAACTATGGCTATGTAAGAGAATACCCTTGTTTATAGGACATATATGATGCAGTATGAAGGGGAAAAGGGGCATAGTGATTCTCAAGTGATTTGGAATAATGAAAATAATGCTATGTATAATATAATTACATATATAGAGAGAAAATGAGTGAGCGTGAGAGGGAAGACAGAGAGAAACAGAGACAGAAAGAGAGAGAGGAAGGAAAATACATCAAAATGTTAAAAATTGGTAAACTTGAAAGGGCATTATGGGAGTCCATTGTTCTATACATGGAATTTTTCTGTAGGCTAGATATTTTTTTCAAAATTAAAAGTTTTTAACAATGTTTCTTTTTAAAAAAAGTACATTGGGGCACTCACAGATTTCTAGAAGTAGGCTTGAGATGGAGAGACCAGGTAACAGGTAGGGCACAGGCTCAGTCAAACCTCAAGCTAGGCTAGTGCAGACCGCACTGCTATCTTCACAGAAAAGAAACATGAGAGCTTGCACCCTTATACCCCAGACTTGAGCACTGGTTCAGCTGCTCACCACTGCTGCTGCTGCCATGGAAACCTCATGTTGGAGCTTCAGCTGCTCCCTTACCCACTGCCAGGATGAATTCTCCACCATGACTGCTTCTGCATGCCCCCAAATCCCAATTCAAAGTGGGGACAGGTGTGGCTGGTTGGTGGCGCTGAATCCCTCTATTTGCAAGAGAGTTTGGGAAGGTGCATATCAGCTTACCACCAAGATTCAAAAAATGAGCAGTTTTCCAACTTCAGAGTATAGATTTGGGAAAGTTTAAAAAAAAAAAAAAAGCGGGGATCCCTGGGTGGCGCAGCGGTTTGGCGCCTGCCTTTGGCCCAGGGCGCGATCCTGGAGACCCGGGATCGAGTCCCACGTCGGGCTCCCGGTGCGTGGAGCCTGCTTCTCCCTCTGCCTGTGTCTCTGCCTCTCTCTCTCTCTGTGTGTGACTATCATAAATAAATAAAAAAAAAAAATTAAAAAAAAAAAAAAAGCCAATGCCCACTATAACATGTTATAGATATTGCTTGAAAGTAAAATAGACACCTCTCTAGACTTGACTAAAGTCCAGTCTGCCTTCAGGGCAAATAGGTAAAAGAAAATAATTTTCTTTAAGCCTTCATTTGGTACAGCCTGCTATTACATGCAGGACTATAGGAGAATATAGTAAAGCTAGAGTATATTGGTTTATTAAATCATGCAGCAAAGAAGAGCAGAATGATCCCTCCATCATTCATCAATGTCCATCTACTACTCACTCTCATTCTTTTTGAAAAATTGGAAAGAGCTCTGAAGAATTTAGTAATTAATCAGGGAATTTAAATATATATCATGTACTTTAGTGATAAGAACTTTTTTCCTCCATATGCAGGAATTTAATGTGGAAAACTGGGCACATTGGTGTTTCATATTCATCCAAAGGATGATTATAATAAAAATGCCCTGTGCATTTGAGTCTTTTTCTTAAAGACTCTATTTACTTATTCATGAGACAAAGAGAGAGAGGCAGAGATACAGGTAGAGGGACAAGCAGGCTTCTCACAGGAAGCCTGATGTGGGACTCAATCCCAGGACCCTGGGATCACACCCTGAGCCAAAGGCAGCCACTAAGCCCACATCAGCCCACTGAGACCCGCAGGCATCCCTAAGTCTTTAATACTGATATGCTGTCTATTATGTCTTTAGGAAGATATATGTAAGACAAAAAGAAAGTGTTCTTAAGCTTGAGGCAAGATTAAATTAAAATAGAAGCTTCAAGACATAAAGGTCTTTGGAGTTCACATAGCATAACTTTGTCATTTCACACTGAGGAAACTGAGGACTAGGTCTTGATGGAATTAATTGCCACTCCTCAAAAGGAAGAGGCTGCAAAAACATACTGGTTAAGAGCTTGCACTCCAGGATCAGACAGACATTTGAACTTTTCAAATCCAGGCTTCCCTACATATAATCTATGTGATCTCACTCTAATAATGTACCCTCTCTAAACTTCACTTTCCTCACCTGTGACATGAGGACAATAAATGTGCTCGTGCTTTGTAATGACTTTGTAAGGATTAGCTCTTTTGTTTTTATGGAGCTGGCAAAGTGTTTTATATGCCATAGGCCGTAGCAATGCCTATTATAATTGGTTGTCTAAAGTGGTGACAGATGCTTGATTTTCTTATTCTCTCATGGCTCTGCATTTTTTTCATTTCCCCATTTCCAAATTCTTGCCTTCTGTATGCTGAATATTTACTGATCCTTTAATCAGTAAATATTACTATAATATTTAATATTTACTGATCCAGTGAGTGCTGCTCTATGCCCCCACCAGCATTCTCCCATTTATCCCACACAATGCAGAATTAGGGATTTCCTCCTAAAAGTTTTGTTAGGACCTTAAGTACATCACTAATATCAATAATTAACATTTAGCTTTAATTACTCATTTCTGTCAATCTCTTCAACTAGTAAGTCTATTTGTGGCTGACTATATCCAATATGTCTTTGTATCCTTGGAGACTACTAGTGCTAGGTGTATATTATTAATGTAATATTTCCTGAATGAATGAATGAATGAATTGGTGAATGAATGAATGGATGAGAGAATGAATGAATAAAATACTGAGAAGAGTCCCTTTGTCCTGAATAAGGACTTCAAATGCAATTGGGATGGTCTCCCCGATTCTAAGACACAGAATCTTGTCTATTCCCATGATTTTCAGGAACGAATGCATATCAAGTAAAGTTTCCACATACTTGAAAGGGAATCAATTACAGGGAAACCTTATAAACCTTATAATTAGATTGCCACTGTAATTAACCAACACTCTGCTGTCAAAGCAGTCTAGGCAGTTTAATGGGTTCAAACTCTTTAAAGCCTGAGGACATTCTGAAGTTGCAGATTTAGAAATAAAATAGATTCTCCTAATGGCTTCTAAGTGTATCTCTAAGTGGCCAAGGTCATTTGGAATTAGAATCCATATCTCTAAGTTCTAGACACCTCTTCACCACCTCAGCTAGTTGTCAACAGTGATTTTGATCATAGTGCTGACACAAACACCCATGAGACATGCTGAGATGCAAACCATCATAGTTAAAATTGCCCTAGGAGTCCATCATTTGCTTACACCCAGTTGTAAGGGTTGCTTATACATCCAGAACTGACCTCCCCAGTTAGACAGACACACACACACACACACACACACACACACACACACACATTATTTCAAGGATCTAAGGCAGTAGATACACTCACAATAGCCATCCAAGGGACATATCCACTTTGTAAGCCTGTCAGAATATGGAGATCTACTTATGTCTCCTGCAGTTATTCTGATATGGGAGCCTGATAGATAGAGGAGTACCTTCCTATCAGGTACAGGGTAAAAAGATTCAAATATCACATGTCAAAGCTTTCTCCAAAGAGAGGAAATAACTATACCAGTGATATGTGCCACTTCTGATCAAATTATAAAGAGATCTTCTCTGGGGGGCCAAATACATGGACTCTCCTTTTCCCTGGAGGACACAATCTGACACTCAGGTACACAATTTAGCAAGTGAAGTTAGAAGGTTGGATTTCAGACCGGACTTGTGCCCCCTCACCCAGACATCCTTGTATAACCAATATGTACAACCATATATATGACTCTGAAGGGAATTTCCTCTACTAACATTCTAGTCTATCAATGTGTGTCTATGTGTATGAAGGTGTATGATGAAAGGTGAAGAAATGAGCTTTATTTTATCAAAGATAACTCAAACACAGATTGGATGTGAGTTTGCTAAAGCCTTATGGAAGATGTTTGGCTTAAAGGATTACTGGCTTTCCTTCCAGCTCTAGGATTCTATTTTTATCAGGTCCTTAATTAGTGATACAATACATCTCTGACTATTTGGTCAGGGCAGATTTCCCCAGTTCACTAATAACCATATCTTGGAAAATAAATTAAAAAGCTTTGCTAGCATCAAGATACTTCTTATTTCTTTTGATGTTGAAGATCAACCTCCCCTAATTCTTCAAGGGTTATGCTGCTTGGGATAATCTTACTATAACTCTTCCCCTATCCCTATTCTGCAAATGACAAGAGAGATTTTTCTACAAAGCTATCCCCAATATGGCAAATCTTGCAGCTATGGAAGAATACTGATTATCTCTGCTACAATGGTCATGGTTTTGTGAGAGTCTCATAAAAGTTAATCTTCAGAATACTTTAGTGAAGTTGGCAAAGGTTAAATATTTTATCTTCATCATACTGACAGAGAGAATACAGCTGACAGGGTTTGACTGCCTCACCCAAACTCCCGCATCAAATCAGTTAGGGGGGGGAAATCTGGGTTTTCTTGGTTTTTTACATTATTGCTTGAGCCCACATAGCAAATTCAGGCCACGTCTCCACATTAGTACCTCACCTACGGCAAACCGACTCAACTAACAGGAGACAAAAAGGATTTTGCAAGTTTTCTGGAACATTTCATGGCCTTGGAGAGTAGAAATCTCTGATGCATTCTTTCTATCATTTACACAGGACAGGTGCTAACTCTATAAAGCTTTATCAGTTCTTTGAACTCAGCATCTGGGTATATTAATTTAGTACCTTGAGAGTACCTTTGTGTGTGATGAGGTACACACTGTTGGTGGAATAGGGGCAGCTGTGAAACATCCATATTTTGTGCAGACAGCCTTCTTAGAATCAGAAATACCCAACAGGCAAGAAAAATAGTGAGGCTGTTGGATTAACCAGAGCTCAGAAGCCCAGTGTAGAGTCACTATGTGTTGCATATGTAGAAGTAGATTCTTGGGTTGTATGTATAAACTCAACCAAAATATTCTCCCCCAAATCTGTTACCTACCTAAATATTTTACTTTTATGTTTTATTTTATACTTTGCTATTATAAAAAATTCAAAAATAGTATGGTGGTGAACCAAATGTTTTTTGTTTTACTCTAATGCTTTAGCCCCTATTAAACCCATTTTTTAAATACCTGACTTTAGTATTGAAAAATTAGCCACTGTTTATTTGAAGGAGTTCTCTTAATTTCCTCTGCTCTTAGAGACCCTTTTTTTCAGGGAAAGAGCAAATACCTACCTTGTTGAAAGAGAATTTCTGAATAGCAAGATCAAGATAAATTTGGAGGAAATATGCATAGATCTTACTAATCTCAATTGATATTAAAATATCTACTTAAAATGGAGTCATTGGTCCCTGATTTCTTAAAATTGATTTTGAACTTTCCATTACTTTAAGAGCAGAAGGTCAAAAATTAACATCATAAAAATCAGAATGTGATAGTATTGACCAATTAACTCGATGTAAAATTAAATGTACCAAAATAAAAGTCATGTTTTCTTTCATAGTTGACTTCAGGAATCAACTCCCAACACATTCATGTGATTATGTCCTGGTTTCAGAATCAATGATAAGAGAATTTAAATGTTCTGTGTTTTATCAAGGAAGCATTAACTAATGTTCTATTTTAAGAGTTAAAGTACAGTCTTCTGTACTTCCTAAGTCACTCCTACTCTGCCCTATCTCTCTATCCTCACAGCTACCATCTTATTTTTTTTTTAATTTTTATTTATTTATGATAGTCACAGAGAGAGAGTGAGAGAGAGAGAGAGAGAGAGAGGCAGAGACACAGGCAGAGGGAGAAGCAGGCTCCATGCCGGGAACCCGAAGTGGGATTCAATCCCAGGTCTCCAGGATCGCGCCCTGGGCCAAAGGCAGGCGCTAAACCGCTGCGCCACCCAGGGATCCCCTCACAGCTACCAACTTAGATCACTTTATCACTTTTACCTAAAGAGTCACCGTGCAACCCATCAACTAGTCCTTTTGCTACCAGGGTCATATGTATCCTCCCACTGTCTTTGCTACAGCACTGATTTGATTGGATCACTCTTCTATTTAAAGTCCTTTTAAAGTGCGCCACCATCTCAAACAGTGTTTTTCCAAATGCAATCTTCTCTAGAACCGCTATCTACAATACTTATTTCAAATCCAGATTCCTGGCCCTGCTGCAGCCCTCCACGAAAGTAAAGCCTGGAATTTTCACTTTAACACTCTGCAAGTGAATTTAGTGCATATTGAAGTGCAAAAATACCGGCCTCCAGAATAAGATACAACTTGTAGGGCCTACTTTACAACTTTCCCATAAGCACTCGGGACCCTAGCCTTGCTAAATTTCGGTGCTTCCCCAACTACACCTGTGCTTCCATGTCTCTGGCCTTTTCTAATGATATTCTCTCTCACCAAAACACTCACCATCTATCTCACTGGCTTAGTTAATCCCCCTTCATACTTCAGAACTCAGATCAAGGGTTATTTCCTACAATGAGTCTTCCCTGAGTTACCAGGGCTGGCATAGATACACTCCTCAGTGTTCTCCTATACCACGTCCCTGTGCAGACCACATCCCTCTGAGACTTCTGTCTCACTTCTCCTCATCTCATTCTCTGCTGAGTTCCCTTGGCTGTGTCTTCTTCATCTTTCCAACCTTGGTGTCTAGCACAGAGCGTTTTTATGGTGAGCAAGCAATGCCTGAATAATATATTGAGTTTGATTTAAAGTTCTGGAGATTCTCATAAACCATCAAAGACCAGTATAGACTGAACAACTTATGTGAGAACTTTGAAGATGGACATAAATTAAATTATGAAAATGGACAATAGTCATACATTATATTATTGTACTTTGCTCTATTGCACTTCATAGGTACTGTGTTGTTTACAAATTGAAGGTTTGTGGCAACCCTGCATTGACCAAGTCCATCAGCACCATTTTTCCAAGAGCATTTGTTCACTTCATGTCTCTGTGTTACATTTTGACAATTCTAACAATCTTTATTAGTATATTTGTCATGGTGATTTGTGATCAGTGATCTTTGGTGTTACTATTGTAATTGTTTGGGGGCACCACGAACCATGCTTATGTAAGACGAACCATGCTTATGTAAGACGGTGAACTTATCAATAAATGTTATTTGTGTTCTGACTACTCCACCAACTGGCCATTCCCCTGTCTCTCTCCCTTTCCTTGTTCCTCTGTATTCCCCGAAAAACAGCAATATTGAAATTAGGCCAATTAGTCACCCTATGATGACCTTAAGGTGTTCAAGTAAAAGGAAGAGTCGTATGTCTCTCACTTTAAATCAAAAGCTAGAAATGATTAAACTTAGTAAGGCAGGTACGTCAAAAGCTGAGGTAGCAGTTAGCCAAGTTGTGAATGCAAAGAAAAAGTCTTTGGAGGGAAATTAAAAGTGCTACTCCAAGTGAACACATGAACGATAAGAAAGCAAAACAGCCTTTTTGCTGATATAGATCAAGTTTGAGTGGTCTGGTCTGTTTTGAAGATCAAAACAGCTATAATAGGATGCCTGGGTGGCTCAGCAGTTTAGCACCTGCCTTTGGCCCAGGGTGTGATCCTGAAGTCCTGGGATCAAGTCCCACATTGGGCTCCCTGCATGGAGCCTGCTTCTCTCTCTGCCTGTGTCTCTGCCTCTCTCTGTGTGTGTCTCTCATGAATAAATAAATAAAATCTTAAAAAACAAAACATCTATAACATTCCCTTAAGTCAAGGCCTAATTGAGAGCAAGGTCTTAACTCTTCTCAATTCCATGAAGGCTGAGAGAGGCAAAGAAGAAAATGTCAAAGTTATCAGAGATTGGTTTCTGAGGTTTAAGGAAAGAAGCCAAGTCCGTAACATAGAAATGCAAGATAAAACAGCAAGTACTGATGGAGAAGCTGCAGCAAGTTATCCATAAGATCTAGCTAGGATAATTAATGAGAGAGGCTTCACTAAAGAGTTAATTTTCATTGTAGATAAAATAGCCTTCTACTGGAAGAAGATGCTATCTAGGACTTTCATAGCTAGAGAGAAGTCAATGCCTGACCTCAAAGCTTCAAAAGACAGGCTGACTCTCTTATTAGGGGCCAGTACAGCTGGTGACTTTAAGTTGAAGCCAATATTCATTGACCATTCCAGAATCCTATGGCCCTTTTGAATTATGATAAATCTACTCTGCCTCTGCTCTATAAATGGAACAACAAAGCCTGGATGACAGCATATTTGTTTACATCATAGATTACTGAATATTTTAAGTCCACTATTGAGATCTACTACTCAGAAAAAAAGATTCTTTTCAAAATATTACTGCTCATTGAAACTGCTCCTAGTCACCCAAGAGCTCTGATGAAGATTTACTATGAAATTAATGTTATTTTTGTTTCTGCAAACACAACATCCATTCTGCAGCCCATGGGTCAAGGAGTACTATTGAAGGAGTACATTTCATAAGGCTCTAGCTACCATAGATAGTGATTCCTCTGATGGATCTGGGCAAAGTAAACTGAAAACTTTCTGGAAAAGATTCACCACTCTAGATACCTTTAAGAACATTTGTGATTCATGGGAAGAGCTCAAAATATCAACATTAACAGAGTTTGGAAGAAGTGGATTCCAACCCTCATGGATGACTTTGAGGGGTTCAGTGGAGGAAGTAACTACAGATGAAGTGGAAACAGCAAGAGAACTAGAATTAGAAGTGAAAGCTGAAGATGTGACTGAATTGCTACCATCTCATGATAAAACTAACAGATGATGAGTTGCTTCTTATGGATGAACAAAGAAAGAGGTTTCTTGAAATAGAAACTACCCCTGGTAAAGATGTTGTATAGACTGTTACAATGATAACAAAGGGTTTACATATACTTGGTTAATAAAGCAGCAGCAGGGTTTCAGAGAATTGACTCCTAATTTTGAAAGAAGTTTTACTGTAAAAATGCTGTTAAATAGCATTGCTTGCTACAGAGGAATTGTTCGCAAAAAAGTCAATTAATCCTGAGTAATGCATTCAGATTCCTGTCTGATAAATGAAAAATGATGGGGCATTTGTGAGAAACCAAGGAAAGAATATGAACCAGCAGGCAAAAAATTGGATCCCAGGCCTCTTTTAACCTAACTACTATCAGATATGGGGAATACCTCTGATTCTCTGGGAGTTCCAGTTTTCTGATCCACAAAATAACTAAACAGAATCTTAATCTTTCCCTCAGTACTATAATTTTATTATTCTAAACCAAAATTTATTAAATTAGCATTTTGAGATATGCTGTAAAACAATTTCAATAAATTATAGGTAAATTTATCAAATATTTATGATATATATATGATCTTAGGGAGAAAAAGTATTGATCTAACTTACCATAGCATTAAACCAATATTATATTTACTTTTTTTCTACTTAGTTGTAATATTTTGTCATGTGGGTTTAAATTTTTCAGTTATTTATCAATTATTTATTATTAATTTATCAGTTAATTGCAAGTTTCACTTATTATATGAAATGATAATCATCTGTTATTTATCTCCATGAATTATATTATTATAGTATTGTAGGTGAAATGAATGTCGTAGCATTATTTGAGAAGATGACCTTCACATTTTTCTATGGTTTTCATAGACATGGGAAAAATTTTTGAGTGAGCCATTCAAGGTATAATATTTCCTACCTGTGTGACCTTGGACAAATTTCTTAATGTCTCCAAGCATCTCAAAATAGAAAATTGAAGCATGCAATAAGTCATACAAAAGCCTGATTGATTTCTGACTCTTGACAATAAGAACACAGATTTGTTGTCAAATTTTAATACTGGATTCTCTGCTTAAGACATACCCTTATATTATGGAGGTTGAAAAAGGGTTGCTCACAGTATTTAATTAATACAGAGTGTCTCATTAAAACAATACTAGCACTTCCCCTTTTTAAAAATTCTTCAATAAGATTATCATAATGGAAATAAACCCTCAAACTAATTAATGGAATAAGTTGGCTGTAGTAAGAAGTATTTCTATGTCCTTTCATTCCTCTGATTTCCTCAGTGAACCCCAAAGAAATGTAGATATGGGTATGCTGCTCATCTGCTACAGTGCAGATCTTTTATAAACTGTCTTTGGTATACCCATTTAGAGAGAATTTGAGAAGCAAGTATGATTATAAATAGAAATGGGAAACGAGACCCTAAAGCTATGTTTCTACCTTAAATCACTGAAATTGCCTTTTTGAAAATTTAAAATAAGATGACCTTGTAAGTCAAAAGTAGAGACCAGAAACTAAAACTCTAGCCAGAGCCAGGAGCAACCTTTTATAGGAAGCTAGCAAATGTAATATCTCAGGGCAGTGAACGCTTTTGATTAACATTGATTTTATTAGAGAACTAAAAAAAAAAAAAAAAAAAAAAGCTGATCAAATGGGAAGAATACTTACAATCACACAGAGAGTTCAAATTCTTGATTTTATTCCCAGCTATGATTATATATGGCTTTAAATAGCCTGTTTGAACCATTCCATTGCCCTATCCTTAGCTTGTTTAATGCTACCCTGCTTAGTAATGGAAAAGATTATTTGTCACTTCTTCTCTCTCACTTCCCACCCCTATACACACAATTAAAACAGACATTAATATATAGAACTAAAAGAAATGTTTTCTACATATTGACCATCTTTACATGAATGTAAAATGTAATTGGTTGCACTGATCTCTGTGGCTCCAAAATGCCTTTAATAGACCAGTCCAGAAATCCCAGCCTTCTGTTCTGGATCACGATGCAGCACTCCCAATAACTTGAACTAAATCTGCAAGAATCTCTGTGAGCCATCCCAGAGGCAGGGGGAGCCCTTTGAGAAGCATAGCAACTGGATGTCACCAAACAGGACAGGCAGGCATGGATGACAGGCTTGTTGGGAACTGTCTAAATGTTGCACCTCAAGCCTTCTGTGAATTGGTGTCTGCTTTTCAAGGCAGCAGTGAATAAGGTCTCCAGGCCAACAGAAGTTCTGCTCCTCCTCCTCCCTAAAAACAGACCAGAGAAAAGACATATTTGGAAATAAAATAACTGCACAGTCACAAATATTTGCATTGCTTTTAACCAGAACTTTTCACTAAAAAAGAAAAAAAATCATGTTCTGATTTATATCATAGTTTACGTCTATGATAGCACAGTCAAGTCAGAAGGACAAGTCATATCACTAACAGGTACAGATTGTTAGTTACTTGGCATTTCTGGCAACAGTCCTCCCAATGCTATATTCAGCCTTATTTCTTTTTCAGTATGCTTAAATGAGCTTTGCACTGGCTAAACTGGTTCCAGCCCATTCAATATAATAAGCTTAACTGGGATGCTTGGGTGGCTCAGTGGTTGAGCATTTGCCTTCTGCTCAGGGTGTGATCCTGGGATCCTGGATCGAGTCCCGCATGGGGCTCCTTGCATGGAGCTGCTTCTCCCTCTGCCTGTGTCTCTGCCTCTCTCTTTCTCTTTCTCTCTCTCTCTCTGTTTTCTCTCATAAATAAATAAATAAATAAATAAATAAATAAATAAATAATCTTTTTAAAATAAAATAATAAGGTTAACAGACCTACCAAATGATGGAAAAATTGAAAGTATAAAACCAGTCATAACAACAATTAATATGTATTTTTTATTCAAACAAGGTCTGTGATATATAGGTGCAAAATCAGAACAGTACCTTTGGAGGGAAAAGACATTCTCATGTAATATATATGTTCCATACAGCACCTGACACACAATACAACCATAATAAATATAAATCACTGAAATCCAATTTATTTTCTGGCTACACTCCCAGGAAAGCTTATCTGATTTCCAAACTGTGGGTGCTAAAATAAAATCTGAGAAACACAGAGCAGAATAAGAAATAGATCTCTTGTGCATATCTGATATCCACCCAATCTGAGTCCTCATTCTTCATCTTACTTCTTCCTTATTTTGAATAGTGATCCCCTTCTCTGTACCTAACTCATCTCAAAAAGGTGAATACCCAAGTCATGGTAATAAAAGTAAATGCCCATTCATCATTCATTTATTAACAAATATTTTTAAGCATCTTCTCTTTTTATAAAAACAAAGCTTTAGGGGCACCTGGGTGGTTCAGTCAGTTAAGCTTCTGCCTTTGGCTCAGGTCATGATCCCAGGATTTGGGGATCAAGGACCTTCCCCTCTCCTTCTCCCCCTCATTAGGCTCCCTGCTCAGCAGGAGTCTGCTTCTTCCTCTACCTCTGCCCCTCCCCACCTCATGCGCGTGCTCTCTCTCTCTCTCTCAAATAAATAAATCTTTTAAAAAGAAAAGAAAGATTTATGGTAAGCTCTCTCATTAGGGAATATACAATTTATCTGAAAAGACATGGAAAACTGAGATACTAAGATCTGATTTAAATGAAATAAGAAAACCAAGAATTTTCACAAGACAATATAATTAAATGTGAAGTATGCGAAAAATAACCATTTAAAAATATGGCTCAGTTGCACAAGACTTATAAAAGTAGTACACTCAGTTTGAGAGTAAATTAATAAACAATATATATAGTATATCGAATTAAGTATCAACAAAGTTCCCCCCATCATATAGAATTGTTTTTTTTTTTTTTAATTCCTCTATTGAAAATGGCAGCTTTTCACATAGTTCAAACTAACCACAGGTTCAAAATATATTTTAGGAATGTATAAAGGGAGAGAAACCTGTGAAGGCATCCTGGGGCTTGAATAGGTAATCCATATATTCTTTTTTTCAGCATTATTTCATATCCTAGATGTTATGTGAGGAAAAATATCCCTTTCCCAAAAGAGCAGAAAGAAAATCATGAAAGATATTTCTGTCTGGTGATAGGTAAACATTTAAGTTTGGTAAATGCCATTTCAAGCTATTCATAAATCAAAAATACAGTGGTATAGCGGTTCTCCTGATTTCTTTCATAATAAAAACTTAGACTCAAATCTGTAAACAGACATTTTTTTCCTTTTATTATGACACAGCAATTTAGCCACTAGAGAGAACCTTTTAATAGATTAACCCAGTATAAAATTTCAGTGTGAAAATACAGCTTCATATACAAGTATAACATGTTAATGAACATATTCACTCTTTACGATAAAAAATTTTAGTAGTAGTCTTTTAAGTTAAATATTTGACTTAATGAATCAGCAATGCTCTATTCTTCAGGATTCCCATTGATTTAAGTGTATTGATTAGCAAAGCAAGCAACCCAGACAATAAATGCAAAATTATTTACATTATAAAAATGTTCAGCTATTGATGCAAATAAGTCAGCTAAAGTATAAATAGCAACATTAAGAAAAATGCCATAAGACTACAAATAGTATTTACATTCTAAAAGTGATAGAAATTTATCAGCAATCTTTTGAGTTCTTGGAAGCTTACCATCATTTACCTTGAAGGTGAAGGTCAAGGCCAGGTGCTTACTAACAATACATCACTTCCAGAACTAGCCTGGATCTGGCTGGGCTGGTAGTATACATCTACTTCTTTCAAGAGAAAAACCAGCAAGAATTTTTTCTATCTTGTTCATCCTAGGACTGATAACCCAAGCAGATATATTCAAGGGCAAATTAAACAATGAAATTAAAGGTCCCTTGAAAGGTTGGTACCTTCAAGTCTCATCTATTTTAAATTAGAAATTCCTTAAACATAGCAGCAGGACTCTTAAACATTCACATATAGAGAGAAGTAAATATAGTTTTAAAAAATATTTCATAGCACTGAGCTGACATTTAGTTAATAGGATGTTAACTTAAACATTAGAGATAGCAGCAAGGATTTATAGGAAACTTTGAATGCTATTATCTAATAATAATCCATCAAAGTCATTCTTCTCCATGGTATGACCTGTCACATTTTCCTGGGGATAAGATTGAGATATCAATAAAATGAAGGATAGAATTAAGGACAAAAATATGGGATATTTCATGTTCCATTATTGGTGGCGGTGTTAACAGCATTTACCTCTTGCTTTGTATGGAAAGAAATGTTTTTTCCTCAATGTACTCATGCCCATTTGTTGTTGTCTAAGTCACTATTAGCCATTATTTTTCTATCTTTATAAATTTAAGCCCAAATACTTCCATTATATTTTTCTATAATTTCATGATTGATTATTCATTCCACGTTTACTCTTTTATTTATACATTATGCATTGATTGAGTGCCTACCATGTGTCAAGACAAAAGTCCAGACAATTCATTTCAGAACTCTCTCATCATTACCTCCCATTTTTCTAACTTGGGTCCTCTCTACAATTTTGTTTCCTCAGCTGTACAGTGAGGAGATTAACATACAGAATGGTCTGAGGGCCCCTCAAACTCTGAAATTCTGGTTCAATACCATAAGGCATCAGAGATATTGCTTTGTTTTGGTTTATAACAATATGGATTATGATCACTTTAAGAACATCTCCCTATGTGAGACAATTATGGATGCTTGCTTATATGGTGAATGACACTCCTTCTTCTGTTAAACTGAGAACTGATAGTACATAACATTACATTAGAATTTTAATTTAAAAAAAAAACTCCTACATTGGAGATAAGTTTTTGTAAATTATAATTAAATTCCAATAGCTCATTCTCTAACTTGACAGAGGTGGAATTTGGGCCCAGAAAATCTGTCTCCAGGGCACCCTGAGTGGCTCAGCAGTTTAGCGCCACCTTCCGTCCAGGACGTGATCCTGGAGACCCGGTATCAAGTCCCACGTCGGGCTCCCTGCATGGAGCCTGCTTCTCCCTCTGCCTGTGTCTCTGCCTCTCTCTCTATCTCTAATAAATAAATAAATAAAATCTTTAAAAAAAAGAAAATAAAAAAAGAAAATCTGTCTCCAGGGCTTACCCAATTGTGTACACTATTATTAAACAAGCATGTTTGAAGCACTCACCAGAGTAGTAGCAATATAGGATACAAAGATAAATGAGGTATAGTCCTGTCCTCAAGGGGTTTACAAAGCCATCTCATCTTTCAGCAAAGCATTTCTCCAAAGCTCTGATAAGAAGGAATACAGAGCCCTTTCTGCCTGGAATCCCTACAGCACTTCATTCATTCCTTTCTCACAACACTTGTACAAGTGGGTTGTTGTTATTTGCATTCACCTCTCATATCCCTTGCTTAAAAGAAATGTATCTTATTTGCAATAATACTCCATGTTGGTGCTGAAAAAAACAATTTTAAAATAATGGAAATAATACGCTGATGTTTATATGTGGCAAGCATCTTATGGTAAGTATAATGTAAGGATGAAATAAGAGCCTTTGGTTGGAAAAGTGGCAATTGCAAGATCAAAATCACCATAATAATCCTAGTTCAGATTTCAGGGTGATGGAGTTTTTTTTCTACCAGAAGAAAAAGAATCTAATGGAAAGATATTTGGCTTATTTTTTCAGTAAGTACTTTTAAAATAGAGAACACTTTTTATTATGCATTTTTAAGACTCTCTGTATGTGATTTAAGAGTTTAGCCAGGCTACTCTCTGTGTTTTATTTTGTGTGTGTGTATGTGCGTGTGTGTGTGTGTGTGTGTGTGTGTGTGTTTAACAAGTTCCCAGATGTAAATTTCTGACTTGCTTTCTGGAAGCTGTAACCTCTTAGCTTGTTTAAAATTTTAATTTTTTTAAAAATGTATTTATTCATGAGAAACACATGATTGAGGCAGGGACACTCTATCCCAGGACTATGGGATCATGACCTGAGCCAAAGGCAGGGACACAGGCAGAGGGAGAAGCAGGCTCCTCACAGAAAGCCCGATGTGGGACCTGATCCCAGGACTCCAGGATCATGCCCTGGGCCGAAGGCAGACGCTCAACCACTGAGGCACCCAGGTGTCCCTAAAGTTCTAATGAAAGTACCAGCTCTGAGTGCCTGTAATTTGGGAATGTCATGTCTCCTTTCTTGGCCTTTCCTTGGCACTCAAGTCATGTACATTGCACATTGTCCCTTAATTGAAGCACAGATTTCAGAAGGATGGTTCCTTTTTCAACTACCAGTTTCCTAAGAGAGACCTGCTGACATGTCACAGAAAACATAATACACATTTTATTAATTTTCGTGCTGCTCTCAGACTCTTCAAGGACACAAGCTGGGGTGCATCATGATATTTCCAATTCAACGGTGCTAAGATTTCTAATGTCATCAGTCCACACCAGCAGTTCAGGCAGGTCACGATGGAATATGATACACAGATGTGCTAAAGAAGTTCAAACAAAACTTAAAAGGCAATTACAAAATTAAGATTTGATTTTTGTAATCATAAAAGTCTTACATACTCATTGTAGAAAATGTGGATAATAAGGATAGAAATAAATGCAAAATCATCCACAATACAATAGTTATTAACTTTTTAGTCATTTATTCATTAATTTTTTAGTCATTTTACTCATTTTTTAGCCATTTTACTCATTTAGTCATTTTCCTGGACTATTCTTTCTATAAGTAGAGGTGAATATACTCAAGAAACCCTGAAATACCAATTATATTTTATACCTGGTATATGAATAATATACCAATATACAGATAACTTTTTATCTGGTATATGAATAATAATCATAATAGCCATATTGTATAGGATATACCACACATTCTACTAAATATGTAACATACATTATTGAACTTAATTCTCTCTGGAAATGAAGTTCTTTGTGGTTCCAAACCATGGGTTAGGATGCCAGTTAAAGTCAAGACAAATGGTCTCAGTTACAAGTGATCCAAAATTATGGAAACTAAGTATTTTAAAAAAGATTTTATTTATTTATTCATGAGAGACACAGACATAGGCAGAGGGAGAAGCAGGCTCCCTATGGGGAGCTCAATGTGGGACTCGATCCCAGGACTCTGGGATCATGACCTGAGCCAAAGGCAGACGCTCAACCACTGAGCCACCCAGGTACCCCAGAAAATAAACATTAAGATGATAAAGAAGATAAGACATGGATCTAAGAATTTCGTTGTAATAAAAGTAAGAATTTTAAATATAGTAAAACTTAACCTTATCTATTGTGATCCAAAAAAAAATATTTGAGTTACTGAGACCTAATCAGAAGGTGAGAAAAATTAAATACTGAGAATGTTAAACACACACCTGCATGCACACACATAGAAATTTCCACTAATATGTGCTGTGTTAACCTTTAACATTAGCATTTTAGCATTAAATTAGCATTTAAATTACTAAATGTGTTATAAGCAGTACAATGTTGTACATTTTCCTAATTAGAAACCAATCATTTATAGTTTTTTATTTGTGTAAAGTAATTCATGCATGTTTAATTATATAACAATAAATCCTAACTTATTCAAGAGAACAAAACTGATCATTTTTCCCCAAACGAAAACAATCTACAAAAAAAGTACTGCTATGAAAACTACAGAAAGTTCAACTGAGAACTGTTTGCAATCTCTTACTGAAGATTGCTGAATAATTAAAAAAATTGTTATTGTAACATAATTGTGAGTATAATTCTATTCCTCTTAGCTCATGGAATGAATTCTTGATTTTTCAGTATAATTCTGAGATATATTTTAAAATTAACTGCATCCCAAAGAATAGTTTAATCATATAAAGTCAGGAAATATTTACTAAAATAAAAACATTTTAAAAAGATTATCATAGGTAATTTAATTTATTCTTCATATGTATATTATATATTTAATATACAAGAATTTATCATTTTCTTGCATTATATTTCATAAAATAAGGACTATTAACTTTTTTATTTCCTCCTTATTGTTGAAATCTTTTGTCTATTATGTTATACCCTTGCCTTATTAAAGTATTTTAAACATAAAATTAAACACAATTTCACCCTTTTTTTGTAGAGCCTGTACCAGTGTCAACATTTTATACACCAATTCAGCTTGTTGAATGCTATGAGCTTATAACCTTTCTAAGGAAGATACAGGGCTTAAATCACACTGACTTCCAGACAAACCTACCAGTTTGGGTTGTCACTTTCCTTTTGTATATTGACTTATCTATTTTAAATTAAATCTCTGTTAGTTTGTTGTGATAGAGATGGTGGGAAAGGGGGATCATTTGCCTCTTTCTCATAAAAAGATTATACAGAAATGTTCAATTGAATATTGTTTTATGCCTCTGTTCAAGCAGTTGTAAGTGGATCATAGTTGATAGATGCTAGCATTAAAATATGAATAAAGCAAAATATTTATCTGTTATCATAACATTTACAAATAGATTAATTTAGGAATCCCTTTTCTTCCATGCTCATCTTGGAGTAGTTTTTAAAAGTCTAGTTACAGACTGTATCACTACTCTGTGAGGAGCTATTTACCAAACCTGGAGCAAATGGGATTACCATGAAGGTGATGAACATAAAACCATTAAGGATTAAGTTATTTTAGGCTCCATTATTCCCTTTCACTCCATGTGAGATGATAAGAAGAGAAAATAGAATTAAGAGGGCAGGTTTGTATTATTTCTATAAGTATTCCAGCTGCCAAGTTAGATACTGAATTTTATGACTTCTTCTTAGGCAGTACTAAGAAGCCATACCCATCATTCTTGCCATCCAAAGTTCAGCGCCTGGTTGCTTTGTGCCTTTGAAAAACTCTTACTCTTTTCAGTCTTCTAGAGCTTAAAAAATAGCCCTTTTTTTTTTTAATAGCCCTTTAAATGTGTTTTGGTGCTATCTCTTTGAAAAGGATGAAAAGAGAAGAACGAAGAAAAGAATGAAAGAAAGACTGAGGGATCCCTCACTAAATTCAACCTTATCATTCAGTCAGGAAGAGTAGAAGACCATATTAGCAAACTATATTTCATTTGCATTCAAAACCTAACATTCAAAAAAAAAACCTAACATTCTACTTCCTTTAAATTTGCTTAGGCAAATTATCACACAGACCTACTCAATAGTGCTGTTTATAATTTTCTATAATGGCAAAATATGGGAGAAGGTCACATTATCAAAATGCTTGGCAACTTCTGAATTATTAAGTATCTTAGTGACCATAGTCACATCCATTTCCCCAGTCATCTTTTCAGGAGAGGATGCTACTGTTTTCTTACAATATAGCTTACACTGCCCTTTTTGGTAATTAGTGTAATTTGACTCATTTTAAGATAATGAAGCCACCTGCTCTGAATAGCTAAATCACCATTAATGCTGAAAAGCTTTTCTCTCATCAACAAAAAGATCTAAAGCAAGTCCTAATCCAACTTTTCTTTTGAAGCTTCATTTCCCAGAGGATTTTTAGAATCATCATGATTTGGATGTCAGTAATACACTATAATTGACAACTAACATTTTTTTTTAGGTGAAGATCACCAAGGAAATTTTTCAAGGTGTATTCATTTCATTAGCTCACAGAGTATTGATGGGAGGGAAAAGAAGATGCAGTCTTTTACAGTATCAGGCCCTGTGTGAGGAATTGTCATTTTTGTATCTCATTTAAATGGCACATTTTGCCCAAGACGACAGAAGCTAATCAGTGGAGAATCTTGTATTGAACACAGGTCTCCTATTGACCAGCACCTTTTCCACTAACCCCTTACCAATTATCTTTTATTATTTATGCCATTTCATATGGGAGATTAAAAATGAGAAATTTTTTAAATACTTCAATGAACTACACCAAATTAATAGCAGTTAATGCCACAAAATGTACAAGAAAAGTCAGTTGGCGATGGTGAAAAGAGAAAAGATAAAAAGAGAGGACATTATTCAAGTTTTTAAATGAAATGACAGTTTTATACAGATAAAAGTATAAATAAGACCGGTCCTAAGTGAGGAAGAAGTTAGCTGAAGAATGTCAGTTTTACCCATATTTTCATTTCATTTGCCTTAAATGTAAGTAAAGTAGGAGAAACATTAGTTGTTGAGTCATTTGATAAGCCACACCTATAATTTATTTTGCCTCTTTAGACTAATTCTTGTCTTTTCTCAGTGGAAAATTCATATAGAAAGTCAACTAAAGTTTCTCAACATCAGCACTATTAACATTTGCGGCTGGATAATTCTTTGTTGTCAGGGGCCGCCTTGTGTATTCCAAGATGTTTAGCAGCATCCCTTCTTGTCCACCCACTAGATGCCAGTAGCACCCTCCCAGTTCTCACCATCAAACATATCTCTAGGCGTTACCAAATGTATCCGGGGCAGGGGGCAAAAATCACTCCCTGTGGAGTACCACTGGAGTAAACAAATATTTATTGAGCACTTACTATGTAAGCCCAAGGCATACAGGAATGACCTAAACAAAGACTCTTATTACATTATAGTGAGGGATACAGGACAAAAAGACTTAACTATATAATGCAGTGACAAGTGCTAAAAAGAAAAATAAGGCATAAAAAGTGATGTGGATGGCATTTAGATCAGCCTTCTTCAAGGAGGTGTCTTGAGCAGAGACCTGAAGTGAGATGTCAGTATCTGGGGGGACATTGTTTCGGTTGGATAGAACAACAAATGTAGGGGCCCTGAGATAGGACCTATTTATAATGTCTAAGAATAGCAAAGGGCCAGTTGTTGCTACAGTCGAGTGAGTAATGTAAAAAGAGGTAAAGGGTAAAGTCAGAGAGGCAGTCAAGGGTCAGATCATACAAATTTCTAGATCAGCACTGCCCAGTAAAACTGGCCCCCACAATAGGAATATTCCATATATGGTATTACCCCAAACAGTAGCCACTGACCACATGTGGCCACCGAGCACTTAAAATAACTGAGGATGATAATAATTAATAATAATAATGATAAATTTTATTTAATTTTAATAGATCAAAGTGTACATGGACACATACGGTGAGCTACTGTATTGAACAGTGCAAGTCTACACCCTGAGGACTTCGGATTTTATTTTAAATATGACAGAAAACTACCAAAAGATTTTAAGCAGAGGAAAGACATGATCTCCTTAACTTTAAGAAGACAGTAAAAGTAATAGAATTCAATATATTTCTCTCCATTTTAGAAGATCAGATCTAAATCTAGTGAGAATTTCAACTAAATAACTGGTGCAGGGTCCTTGAGATCTTCTACTTCCCTGGTCCTCTTTTTTTTTTTTTTTTTTTTTTCCTTTTTTTTTCCCTGGTCCTCTTAATTGGCTTTCCTTGTTTGTTTTTTTGTTTTTTGTTTTGTTTTGTTTTAATTAGTGTTTGCTTGCTTGATTTTGTGAAACTGTTTCAAATCCTTTTTGGAGTAAGGATGAATACAATCTAAGTAAGTAAATGGAAAATAAATAGTAGAAGGTGGGCATAATTCCATTAATTAATGATTGCTTTAAAAATAAGCTATTGTGCTTTATGAGGATATATAACAAGCTACTACCAAGTATTGAAAGATACAAAAATAGTTACAGAATGTGATCTGGAAACAACCTCCTATATGTACACATTGTAGCTGCTCGTTATTTTTTTAGTAAATGAATCCATAGGGAAATGCTGTCTATCCACAGACTGTTTCATTTCTTATGACCAAAATATGGAGAAGGGACCCTAGTATCTAAAGGTCAAATTCTGATTAATGGAAAAAAATAATTTTTAAAACTGGGAATTTTCTTAGCCAATTAGAAATAGCAATGATAAGTAAAATTATCATTTACCCATCAACGCTGTGTTTATACACAATGAAATGAAGTTACATTCCTGCAATTATTTGATTAATCTGAAGTATGCAAACAAACTAATCAAAACATTCCATTCTAAAAATCAGCTTTTGAGCTAAGTAAAAAGCCAGAGAATGGAACCAAAAGTCTGGTCGTTAGTAAATGTGATTTGAGTGTTCATTCTCACTTTCTGTATTTTTCCCAGTGGTCCTCACTCCATCTTGCCCTAACTTTGGTACTTAAAAAAAAAAAAAAAAAAAAAAAAAAGGTATGTTTATCTTTCACAGGTTTAGGACACCCTTTTGACCTTGTATGTTTCTTTTTTTTTTAAGATTTTATTTATTTATTCATAAGAGACAGAGAGAGGCAGAGACATAGGCAGAGGGAGAAGTAGGCTCCACGCAGGGAGCCCGATGTGGGACCCAATCCCAGGACCCTGGGATCGATGCACTGAGCCAAAGGTAGATGCTCAACCACTGAGCCACCCAGGCATCCCGACCTTGTATGTTTCTTTCCTACTGCAGGGGTTGGATTAATGTACCCTTGAAACAAAAATAATTAATAAATAAGGAAGGAAGTGGTGAAGAGAATATAAGACCTTGATATGAGTGGAAATTAGGTTACTGAAGTAATTAAAAATGTCATAGACTGCCATTAATGGAAGGATTAACAATTAAAGCAGAGAGGTTTTGTTAATTACTCAAGGTTGAAGCACAGAACAACCTGAGAGCAATGAATCCATTAATGAGTATCACTTCAAGAGAAAACTGGGTAGATTTGTGTGTCACTTGATTGAAGTTGTATTGAGTAAGTTTGAATTAATAACAATAGCAGGAAACTTCTCAAAGATAAACATGATTAAGATGGATGCCTGTATGCCTAGATATTGCATGTCTAATACATCACATTTGTAAAAATCTCAATTTTGAATAGATAAGAAAGGAAAGCATACCTGTGCTAAGAGCAAATTAAGACTCATCAATTCATTTACACTTATTTATTTTCAATTTTATTTTTCTGTTCTAAGAAGTAGTAGTTCAATGTATAATAATTTGTTAGAATTTCACCATTCTCAATGTATATTTTTAATATATAATTTCTCTTCCAATAAGAAAGATTATACCTCCTATTTTATATTGTGAAAAAAAGTTACTGTCTTATGCTTAAACATTAACATAATAAGAAAAATATGTTCAAGAGCTAAGTTTTATTTTATTTTAATGAAATTTTGCCATTTTCTTTTTTCTTTTTTTTAAAGATTTTATTTATTCATGAGAGACACACAGAAAGAAAGGCAGAGGGCAGGCTCCATGCAGGAAGCCCAACGTGGGACTTGATCCCAGGTCTCCAGGATCACGCCCTGGGCTGAAGGCGGTGCTAAACCGCTGAGCCACCCGGCCTGCCCTAAATTTTATTTTAAAAATATTTTTTAAAAGCTTTTGGCAGAGGCGCCTGGGTGGCTCCACTCGTTAAGCATCAGACTCTTCATTTTGGATCAGGTCATGATTTCAGTGCTAGGCATAGAGCCTGTTTAAGATTCTTGCTTTTTCTCCCCCTCTCTGCCCTTCTCTTCCTCTCTCCCTCTATTCCTCTCCAGGAAAAAAAAAAAAAAAAAAAAAAAGCTTTTGGCAGATTTCATAGAGTTACTTTAATGTATTCTAGATCCTGCATTTACAAAAATGTTAAGCAAATTTTCACTAGTCAGATTTATATAAAATTCCTAAGTTTTAAGTAATTTTAGTCTGTATTTAACATTTCTTTTATTCAAATTCTCATAGAGTGATTCATATCAAGGTCAACTAGATATTCTGCTTTGTCAAAGTCAGTGATGTTCAAACTTGAGTTCATCTGGAGTGCTTTTGAAATCACAACTCCTGGGGCCCCATCCTAGGGATTTGTCTTCAGCAAATCTATCTATCTTGGGTAGAGCCTAGGAATGTCCTTTTTAACAAAAATCTGGGTGGTTCTAATGTAGCAAGATTTTGAACCTCTGCAAAAAATCAAATACATAGCTCAGTATCAAGTTTCCATTTTGTTTTGCTTGGTATGCATTTGGGGGCCATTATAGAACTGATAGCATTTTTATTCATATTGATATACCCAATATGAATGGGTTTTGAATGTTATTTCAATATTTTGCAAACCAAATAAAGTTCCCTTTAGCTTGACAAAAAAGTTTTATGTGCAGTTTGAGTCTCCTTTCTATCTTATTTCCAAATTTTACCAAAAGGTAACTATACAGCAAATATTCTTAATAACTAAAAAATGAATTTGGCTTGCCTATTATGAATATAAAACTGTGAAGATATAATCTAAAATACTTTTGCTAAATTTGGCCATCTATATTGCTAGCTATATCATCAAATTTGAGAACCGTAGAAATCTACTGGTAACATGTTCAGGATTTAATTTTCCAGCCAAGCTTTTTTATTCAGTTTAAAAGCAAAAAATAAATTATAGGATGACTTTTCTAAACTCTTAACTATTCAAATAACATGCTTTCAAATTGGAAAGACTATTTCAAATAGTACTCTCTCTTCATAACTTAAATTGCCAAAGAAGGGAAAAATATATAAGATTCTCTGTATAGATTAGTCAAGGGAGATATTTATGGGGATAAAAGCAGTGGTCAATAGTACTTACTAGAGCTTACCACACATGCCTCATTTTTAAATTCAAATCATATTTGCCTTTTGTTCTTAGAAACCTTTACATTAAATTCACATTTCCTTATAAAATATGTAAGATTATCTTCCAAATAGAAAAACAGTTGTATCATAACTAAACTTAAATCAAAGATCTGAGGCCCCTGGAGCTTTTAGATATGAAAAGTTTTTCTTTTTATTAAAGTTTGTATTTTTATTAAACCTTTCAAATAATAAAGATGTGAAAAAATATTTTTCCAGTTTACATAAGTTTGGGCACTTTATTTAAATGATTAAAATATCAATATGTAAATTTGATCAAATAATTATACCTTGGTTCACTGCAGGTTGGTATTAAAATGTATGGGAGTTTAGGTTTGTTTTTTTAATTTGTTTTTATTTTTTGTTTTTACTGCACAGTCTGAGCCCACAGAAAGAAGTCCTTTAAGAAAGCCAGTATACTCCTTAATCAGTAACACATAAGCATGGGGTATAGTACAGATTGTTCTAATAATGGGTTAAGACACAGATGTTTTCTGTGTTTCGCATGGTAGAATAGAGTGAGCTCCTTTGGAGACAGTTTTCTGAATCAACTTGTTTACAGAGCTGCTAAGATTTCTGGCTTTATTTAGAAAAGTCTCAATAGGGTATTTGAAGCCAAGCCCCACAGTCTCACCTGAATTGTGTCAGTTTACATCGCTGTTAATAACTCAGAATAGATTAGATTTATATCACTCTTTTCTGTGTTTGAAAAGGGAAACTCTTTGGTCTCATCTATCATAGTTTCCTAGCTTGTGAAATGAATGAGGATTTATCTAAAAATAATATTTAGGATCCCCTCCAGATTTATAAGATAACTTCGATCTCTCTCGGACTTTCTGTATCACTATTGCAATTGTTACCTGATTTAGCAAGATTATAGACTAGTAAAATTTTTCTGGAAGGAAGAGTTTCATTATGTTTGCTGTTATCTGACTCTTCTCTTATAAAATACTTTGTTAGGTGGTCTCCCCACGATTCTAGGAGATCTGACTTTTCAGCAGTTGAAACTGAAGTAAATATATTTTCTGATGAAAAAATTAAGAATATGCACCAAAGAAGGATTATATTGATAGACAGATATAGTTTTGGAAAATTATTTGCAACACAGTTGACAAAGGGTTAGTAGCTACTCTGTGCAAAATGTTCTCACAAATTGCCAATAAACAGACCAACAACCCAATTAAAAAACTGGGGAAAGAATGTAAGTGGGACTTCTCTAGGGGAGAAATTCCAAATGGGCAACAAACCTGAAAAGATGTCCAAATGAACTGATAGAGAAATGCAATGAAAGATACCACTTTACATCCACCAATTCCAGGGGGGAAAATGTTAAAGCAATACCTATTTTAAAATTAAAAGCATGTATACTTCTTTATTCAGCAATCCCACTCCTAGGATTCTGTCCCACAAAACAAAAACAACCAGACTTAAGAAAAAATGCACAAGGATGCTAATTACAGCATTGCTCAGAATTGGGGGAGAAAGGAAACCAAGTGAATGCCCAATAAAAAAAAAGATTGAAAAAATCATGGGGCATCCATGCCTAGAATAACATGCAAACATTAAAAAGAATGAAATAGAGCTATGAAGGTTGATCTGGATAATTGTTTATGTAAGAGGAAAACAAGATACAAAAAAAGGAGTATTTTATACTATTCATAAAACAATGACAATCCTGACTAATTGTATGTGTGTAATATATATATATACACACACACATGATAGATGTATTTAGCTACAAATATGTATTTGACTATGACTGTGGTTAAAATAGAGAAAATACATATTACATTAATGGTTCATGAAACAAATAGAGTGATATGAATATATTGGGAAGCAGGAGTAGACAAGGTAAAAAACCAAAACAAAGACCAGACTGTAAAAATAATACATATGATTTGAACCCATTAAAGCATTTATGCCTGATTTTTAGCATTTATATATATAATATATAATATAAGCTTAAAATATTTAATTTAAAATGATTAAAACATTGTTTTGAAATAAAATTCACACATTATTGCTTGAAAGCATAATAAAAAATAAATGTAACTAATGTTATTTATCAATCATCATCCAAGGGTTGTACACATAGGTTTAGCTACAAGGACATGGTTTAAAGCCTTATTTTATGAACAAATGACAACAACAAAATTTAGTAAAAACCTGAAGGGTCCACCACTAGTGCTAAACTATGTAACACTGCCCAGCCATTGAAAATGATATTGTGGGGCACCCGGGTGGCTCAGTGGTTTAGCGTCACCTTTAGCCCAGGACCTGATTCTGGAGACCCCCGGATACAGTCCCACATAGGGCTCCATGCATGGAGCCTGCTTCTCCCTCTGCCTGTGTCTCTGCCTCTCTCTCTCTCTCTCTCTCTCTCTCTGTGTGTCTCATAAATAAATAAATAAAATCTTAAAAAAAAAAAGAAAATGAAATTGTGAAAATACACATATTTACAGGAAGGAAGCTCATTAATATATTAAATTAAAAAGCAAGTTACAAAATTATATATATATACTATGATTCTTTTTTATCACTTAAGTATCTATCAAAAACTAAATGGAAAAATGGACAAAATCAGAAATAATTGATAAGTTGGATTTCATTAAAATTAAGAACTTCTACTCCACAAAAGATAGTCAAGAGACTTAGAAGAAACAACAGATTAGGAGAAAATGTTTGCAAAACACATCTGATAAAGGTCTGTTATCCAAAGATACAAAGAACTCTGAAAAGTCAACAATAAGAAAACAATTTGACTGAAAAATGGACCCTAATATAGAAATTAAACAAATGAGTTTACATTTCAGCTTTAAAACTGACTAGCCGAGTGAGGTCATGGAAATGGACCTAGTACTTTTATATTTCAGTTTTCTCATTAATAAAGGATAATAAAAGTCCAACGAGTTTGTTAAAATTCAATGAAATAATGTAACTAAAATACTGAGCAGAGTTTCTGGGACAAGGTAGGCACTCGGTAAATTATTGGTACTAACAATCAACAGTTTAGATATGATCATAATGTCACTATGACAGAACATGATGAGAAATAGAAACTAATGGAATAAAAAATAGTTTAATGTTATTTTAAAATGTAGGGAATCTACTGAAGTAAGATAGGGCCCAAGATCTTTTCTCTATTGAAAATGATCCATAATAGTATCTACATGATATTTCTAAATGCTGTTGCCAAAAAAACATTCTTTTATAAGCATAGACACATGGACTGCTGGAACTGGAAGACATTAGAAATAATCTCACCTCATCTGGTCATTTTACATAGAAGAAAGCTGAGGTTCAAGTGCATTAAGTACCTCGCACAAGGTCAAATGGTATGACTGGCAGTGACAACACTATGGGTGATGGGTTTTAAGGAGTGCACTTTTATGTAAGTGTTGAATCACTAAATTATATACCTGAAACTAATATCACACTGTATGTTAACTCACTGGACTTTAAATAAAAAGTTTTAAAAAACAACAAAGATATCTCTTAATGATATGCTGGACATATTTGTATCAGGTGTTAGTGACCATATAAGCAATTTTTGTTTCTCATTAACTTTGCTTTGTACATTTAGATCATAAAAGAAAAATCAAGATATCCTGATTTTTAGCAACAAAGCACTATCCAATGCACCTACGTATAATTTTTAACTTAATGAAGCCATACTTAATACTATAATTTAATAAATGTTCTCCATGTGAATGTTGGGAAATACATGGTAAGAAGTTGGTCAGAAAGTGGCAAAACAAAATGTAATATTTTGGATATTATAAAGTATTATAATATCCAAAAACAAAAACATACTCTTAACTTCAAGGGACCTCTATAATGATACATGAGTCATATTTTTATCATTTGAGTTGAAATGTACCTGTGAAAAACAGCTAAGTTTGGTTATTTTATGGCGATCTGTTAGGTGACCACTTTTATTTTTTACAAATAACATCATGGAATGATTCTATCTGGTTTACTGGAAAAGTCACTATTCCCCATAAATCATTTATATGATCTAAATTTTTTTAATTTTATACATTTAGCTCTATTCTACAAATGGCTAACAGATAGATGAAAAAATGTGCAATATCACTCGACATTGGGGAAATACAAATCAAAACCACAGTGAGATACCATCTCACACCAGTCAGAATGGCTAAAGTTAACAAGCCAGGAAACAACAGATGTTGGCGAGGATGCAGAGAAAAGGAAACCCTTGTACACTGTTGGTAGGAATGCAAGCTGGTGTGGCCATTCTGGAAAAATGTGTGGAGGTTCCTCAAAAAGTTAAAAATAGAAGCGACCCTACATCCAGCAATTGCAATACTGGGTATTTACCCGAAAGATACATATGTAATGAAACAATGGGACACCTGCACCCCAATGTTTATAGCAGCAATGTCCACAAGAGCCACACTGTGGAAAGAGCCCAGCCCAGATGTCCACTGACGGATGGATAAAGAAGAGGTGAGATACACACACACACACACACACACACACACTAGGCTATTACTCAACCATCGAAAAAAAATGAGATCTTGCCATTTGCAATGACATGGATAAAACTAGAGAGTATTATGCTAAGTGAAATAAGTCAGAAAAAGACAATTATCATATGATCTCACTAATATGTGGAATTTACAAAACAAAACAGAGGATCATGGGGAAAAGAAGAAAAAATAAGACAAAATCAGAGAGGGAAACAAACCATAAGAGACTCTTAAGCATAGGAAACAAACTGAGGGTTGCTGGAGGGGAGGGGAGTGGGGGGATAGGGTAACTGGGTGATGGACGTTAAGGAGAACACATGATGTAATGAGCACTGGGTATTATATAAGACTGATGAATCATTCACCTCTATGTATGAAATTAATAATATATTATATGTTAATTAATTGAATTTAAATAAAAATTAAAAATAAAAAGTTTAATAAAAAAAGAAGAAATTCTATTCAAAGCAGCAAATGATTAGTATAGAATGTCCCATTTAAGGAGTTATCATGCCCTCCTATTAGATTGTGGTGATTATTTATGTACCTCTATAAAGTATCTACTTTTTCCATGATTTGCTAAGGAATACATTCATGACGCCAGACCCAATATACTGAGTTTTTGTGCTAAGATAACTACCTAAAAATTGTGTTTATATGAAGATCCTTGAGTAATTATTCATAGCAAGATGCCATCTTGTTAGAATAGTGGCATAGTGGGAATTAAAAGTTCAAAGTATTTTAAATTTTTGTGATATGAGGGACACCTCGTTTGTAGACTGTATGATGGCTTGAGGAAAAATGGTAGCTGTGGTACCACTCTGCTTCCATTTAATATTTAAATTGGAAACAATATCTAGATAATCATGGCTACTTCAAATTCAGTTTGCCAGAGCCCAGTTGCTCAGATGTCTAGTAAGTGGTTCATTCACATAGTTTAAAATGAAGAAATCTGAAAATACTGCTTATCCCTCTGTGGACTAAGCTGGTCTAGGGTATATTGGTCTGTCCAAATATTCTGTGGTGTGTAATTAAGGCCAACTCTTTCACTCTATCATAATGTTTGGGGTTTTTTTAGGAAAGGAAAAAAGTCGAGGAAAACCCATTGGACCCTCAATGAAAACCACTAAGTTTTAAAATTAGCAAAGGCAAGTCTTTGAAAACTGGCCACAGTTCTTCAAATAGGAAAACATCTAAGAATCATTTTAGTCCCAAGAAATCTTGGCTGCCCCATATCTGAATCTTGAATCCATAAACTTGCCTATTCATTGTCCCAATGGTTTTTCCTGATGATATCTACCTCCCTGTGTGCTCTCTGGAATGTTTTCCTGACACACAATCAGGTTTTGTTTGGCAGTCTACCTAAGTTTCACCCCAATATTCTGTTCTGCCAATCTGATTTTGCTTTACCCCAATCATGCCTACAACGATGATTATACTTGACCACACCTTATGGAGCAACAGATGAGGGAAATCTTTAACTGCATAGCCCCAGATTTAGAAATTTATGTCAAAAAGGATTTCAGTGTTATCAGTTTGTACTTTGTTCGACTGCTGTAATACTGAGAGCATCTGTCTACAGACTCAGGCTAATGGGCCATGATCTCCCTTTTTCCCAGGGCTTCACCTCTCCACTGCACACATTAATAAATCTGCCCTATGTAATTCCAATTTTTTAATACAATAGACTCTTGGATTTCGTGGAGTCTACAGGCTGATCTAGATTGCCCTAAATTCAATCATTTATTACATTAGTCAGAAATGCAATTATTCTGAGTGTAAATCACTGCTTAGTTAGGGACACTGGCCTTACCTATGTAGTTTTCAACCTTTAACTGCACATTGGAATCACCTGAGGAGTTCACTTAAGTGATTACCTTTTTTAAGAAATACTGATACCCAAGCCAACTCTAGACCAAGTGTATCAGAATCTTTGGTAGTGGGATCTAGGCATTTGTGGTAGATTGAAACCCTGGCTCTTCCTTGGGGAAGCCACTTAATTTCTCTTTCTCTCAATTTTTTCATCTGTGCTATGGAGGTAATAAAGTTCTCATATGGTTATAGGGAGAACTAGATGTATATATGTATACATTCAACTCTTGTATATATATATATGTGTGTATATATATATATATATTCAACACTTAGTATGGCTTGGCCCATCATAAATAATAAAAGTTATTATTATTATTTCAAAGGGTTATTATGAGAACAAAATGATTAAAAGAGTCCAATAAGTATTAAATAGATGAATAAAAAATTGTTAAAACTAATGTGCAAATGCAAAAGATTTGCAATATTTTATATTGCATGTGGTGTATAGGTCTGAATCGTACAGAAATTTAACATGTATTTTTAATTTTACATTGCTGCAATGTCAAGCACAACATATGTGCTTAATTTGAATTTTAAAATTTATTTGGTTGCACTTTAAAAGATTATAACCACCAGAAATAATTCTATAATGGTACTGAAAAATCTCTGGACAATACAGTGGAATGGGAAATTTTGGGAAATAGTTTTATCTAGACAGTAATATTGTGGAGGTTAGGGTACTGGCCTAATTCATTTCTGTGTCTCCTGAGTGTTGTACAGTGACTGGGACATACTAGGAACTTGATAAAAGAAAAAATTGGGAGGCGAGAGCAAAAGAGATAAACCTCTCTTAGATGAATTTATGAACTCAGAGAAAATACAAAGGGGTATGTTCTTAAAGACATATATTATCTATTTTTTATTAATTTTGATTTTGAACACTTAACCTTTCTGTGTGATTCAATTGTTTCATCTTTAATATTAATATGAGCATAGAAATTAGTATAATTGTTCAACATTATTTTAAAAATTCAGATACTTTTAAAAAGTTTAAATTTTATAATAGTGGAGAAGAGAACAGAGAACTGGAAGGTGGGCTAGTTTAGATTAATTCCTTTGGTTTCATCTATACAACAGTACTACTTAAGCTGGGGTGGGGGGAATGCCAATCCTTATCAATCAAATAGTTAACTTTTAATATTCACTGAGTGCCTGCTCTGGGTCAGAAACTGTAGTCAGTGCTGGTTGGACAAATTTAGGTAAGTATGAGCTATGGCCCCTGGTCCATATAGTGGATAGAGCCAGGCAACAGTTCTGTTCCATGGCCTCAAATTTATCCGTACCACTGAGTTCTGCTGGTTTCCTTGGAGCCCTGTGCAAAAATAATGTCAGTGAATTCAGCCAATTCCAAGACCAATGCCAGAAAAAGCATTCCAAGTCCAACTTCCATTCTTCATGACATGACATGTCTTTTAAAGTTTTATTTTGAAAATGGTATTTATATGGATTTTTCAGTAAAGAATCTTCCAAAATAGCACAAAGAATATACATCCAAGTTTGTTACTATATAAACACCAACTTGACAAACCATGGCAGTTTTATTCCTCTTGCTGATATCTTCATTCAGGCTTGTTACCTGTGATTAGGCTCCTAAACACAATAATGTCTCCACTTTTCACTTCCTTCAGTGAATTCTATACGTTGTGGCCTGATTAGTTTTTCTGAGCAGGTGTTTACACATACACATAAAGACAATTGAGCACCAACGTATTCCTTCTTGAAACACATATTTTCACATCCAGTTTCAACTACTTCTATTTATTTCTTTAGAATGGATACTTAAGCTTGTCACAGCCCTTTCCATTGGTTGGGAAATATTGATTTTGACAGAAATGAAGGAACTGTGCATAGCAGCTTGTAGAAGGCATTAAATCCTCTTCCATATTTGAATTAATGTTATATTTTATAGGCTTAGCTTCTTTCTTTAATTAACAATTGTCCTTTCTTAATCACTATTACTAACTGACTTCCCAATAGTTTGTAAAGAAATCTTAGAATTAATATTAAAGATCATCTGGTACAAACCCCTACTTTGAAAATGGAAACACAACTCAAGTTGAGATAGCCAGCCCTCTAGTTGAGAGCTGAGATAACCAGCCCTTTAGGGGAAAAAAAAGTGGTAAAAACAAGTCTAAGACCCAAATGTTGACATTTCTTCTCAAAGTACTTTTCAAATCCATCATCTGTAGTTGTTCTTTCTCTGTATCCTTAATATTTTGCACCATCCCTGAAACATACTATAAAAAATCCAGTTTGTGTTAAAAGTAGATTTAACAAAGAGATGAATTTGAAAAGAGTTAGCAATGAAGGCTCACTGCTGGGGTTCTGCTCCAGTTACTTGACAGCAGCACCTGAGTATGGTTTAGTCAGGTTTTTGTAAGGGAGGGGGGTTGGTCAAGCCAGAACTCTTCATGTTGCTTGGTTTTAGGTTCACAGGAAAGCTCACCGTCAAGGGGATGTTTTGATGTATCCATGAACTGCAGCTAAGCCATTCAGGGTCTTCTTAAAATAAAGCTCTGCTGGGTTTTCTCAGTACAGCCTTCTAAAAGTTGACACAGCAAGAATTGCTTCTCACCAGGTTCTATTTTTAAATCCCGGTCAAAAAAATATTTTTTTAACTTCAAGATTGAGTTTCTGAGACATCTTTGGTGAGTCTTACCATCTTGCTAGAAAGATTGCTTAGTGTTAATACACTGTCAACTCAACCTGTTAGAAGAGGGAAGGAAGGAAAGGAGGGAGGGAGAAAGGAAGAGGGCAAGAGGAAGAGGGGAGGGGAAGAGGAGGCAGAGGAAGAGGGGAAGAAGAAAGGAAGGAGGGAGAGAAAGATAACAGCTAGTAATAGCCAATATTTATTGAGTGTATTAAATGTGTCAAGCACTATTCTCAGCACTTTATATCTATTAATTAATTTTTTTCCCTCGATAACTCAAGGAGATAGGTTCTGTTATTATTCTCAAATGAGAAAACTTGGGCATAGAAAAGTTACATAACTTGCTCAAAGCTATTCAGCTAGTACATGGTAGAGCTGGCTTTAACCCAAGCAGTCTGACCTGAGAGACTGACCTCTTACCTCTTCACTATATGTCTTTGAGTTGGATGTTTGTCTAAAAAAAGCACTAAAGGGCTGTCGGCTTTCCTTAAATTTTTGCTTTTTCTACTTAATCAAACATGCATTTTTGCATTATTGTCATCCCAACTGTCAGTCACATGGAAATATGCTGGAGGCAAGGGGCTGAGCTGAAAAGAATCCAACCTTTTGGATTGGTCAGAAAAATCTTACGTTCTTATTGTGCTCTGCTACTTATAAGTTGTATGACTTTGGATATGACCCTGAAAAAAAAGAGTTCTGAGGCTTTAGGATTTTCCATTTCCTTATTTGAAAAGCAAGAAAAATATAAACAAACGCATGGTATTATGAGAATTAAATGAGATAACATATGTAAAATCTTCATTCTGATGAATAACAAACCATTCTCCCCGAGTAAATTTACTATAACAAATTGAAATTCTTAATGAGTCATTATCATTTTATTATTGTTGCATGAAGTCGTACTTATACAGAAAAAAGATATGAGATAGTTCCTAGGAATGCCAGCTGTTATGATCATTGTTCTTATTTGGTATCAATATGGGCATGTACTATGCTGGATTCAATGTGCAAAGACAGATAAATTAATACATTAATATTTCTCTGCTAATGAACTGCTTTTTCCAGAATTTCTTACCTCCCTTAACTGCCAGAATCTGGCTCATCTTGTATGTCCATACCCAGCCAAATCTTACCAGCATTGACCCTGAACATCAGCTAGTTGAAGAGCTCTGCAGGAGCCACCAGGAAGTCTGACTCATGCTTTCATATTGTGGGACTTCTTTTTAACCCTTTAGTGCTGAATCTTCCAGCATCTGCAAGTAGGGCTCAGAAGTAGGTTGCCTTGTATACGATCAAAATGGGACTGAAGTGGGACAGAAAGGCCCCAGAGAGACACTAATCAAGATCTAGGTGGATCATCCAAATGGTACATCTTTCTGAAGGAGGTAGGTGGAGAGGGCCTCCAGGTCTGAAACCAATAGGACCAAAACTAGGAAAATAGAGAAAATGGGATTTAAAGCTGAGGTTGGATGATCTTGCCTGAATTCTCAAGGCTTATTATGTGGCTCCAGCAGCCTGAGATGGGGATAGGGAAGCAGCCATTGAAGGGGATGATGTTCAGCCACCACTCAATGCTGGTTTGGACCAGGCCTGGTAAACAGAAAAGGGATATACTGACCTCTGTGGTCACCTCTAAATTTGAATGCCAGGTTGAGGTATAGGTCAACAGCATATATAGAATAACTCCTGGTTTCTGATTTGGAAACTGTTCTGTTGTTGTTCAGGTGTTGCAATTGTTCTAGAGCTTTTTTGTATGTCGTTCATCTATTTCTGTCTTATTGACTGAGCCCCTTCATATCTGACTTAAGAGTTGGGTGAGACCCAAGCTATTCTGGCCTTGTGCAGAGTTATGCTGCTATGCTAAGTAGAAAAATAATAATAACAGGATCTAATATATACAAAGCACTATTCCACATGCTTTGGTTGGGAGAAATCAAGATCTTTGACCAAATTCAAAATATCCAGCCCTTGTTTCTATTTTACAAGAGATGAAATGCATAGCCCATGCTGATGATAACCAAAAGACTTTTTTCCATCCAAAGATGGAACATAGAAACATAGGTCAACAGACCTGAATTTGATTTTGTGTTCTAGCATTTTCTAGATAGATAAAGCACTTTTTGTCTCTTATTTTCCATTTCCTCAACTTTAAAAAGGAGAATAATACCTACCTTCATGGAATGACCAAAGAAAATTAAAGGCTACAAGCCATGTATAAGTATTTGTGATCCTAAAACCATAATCATTAAATATAATTCAGACATATACTAAGCAACACACATTGAAATTTGTCCTAAGACTAATTGGATAATTCCTGTTATGGAATTTTCCATCAGAATCGAAAAGAGATAAATTGGCTTTGTTTATCATTCAGAGAGAGAAATAAGATAAAAACTAATTTTCCAAGGGCAAAGTGCTCTACCACCTGAGAACAAATTTATAGTCTTTCTAATATAACACTGGTTTTCAAACTTTTGTCTCAGAGACCCTCTATAGTCTCAAAAAATAGTAAGGACCTCAAAGTTTTCACCTTGATTCATGCTAAGGTGCTAATGGTTTAGCCACTGCTGCTGTTGCACAATCAATACAAATATCCACCCAGCAAAAAGATAAATCATGGCTTAGTACTATTAGAAAATAGTTTTGACTTCACAGATGGCCTGAAGGAATCTTGGAAGCCACTGGGGTTCTATGGACAATACTTAATGTGCTATTTTCTCTTGTGTGAAATGCATTCTTTGTTATAATGGTTTCCAGGATTTCTTAAACTTTCTTAACAAAAACTGTTAATATGAGGTGGATTTGGATGTGTAAGGTAGATATGGGTTTGTATTAACATTCACAATAAACATATTGTTGCGTAAAAAGAGTAGTTTAGTATTTGTATGATAAAATGATAAAATGATAAAAATACATATGTATGTATATATGAACATATAGTTATACATACAATTATATATGTATATGTGTATAAACTTTTTGGGGGGAATGGCATCAACTAGAGAGATTAAGAGGAGTTAGCAGTAATGGCAGTAATTAATCTTTTTTTTTTTTTTTTGCCAGAGAGCAAAAGTATTTCATTAAATACTGAGCACCAATGATGTGATAGGAATACTTCTGTACTTTAAAAATATTTTTAAAGCATTTCTTATAAGAAGAAATTGCTTTTATAATTTTAAAAAGCTTTTTCCATTTGGGGCACCATACTATCCATTGAAATATAGCTGCTCCTTACTAACCTTTGCTGCTTCTTTCTTTAAAACTCCCGCATTCACCTACCTGGAATAGTCTTACAAGAGTGCAAGAGCTGTGGGGCTTTTTTTAAGAGTGCAGGAGTTTTTATTAAAGACTCTTTATTAAAGTCTGTATCTGCTTCCAAAGATGTATTTAAAGTAACTGAGCATCAGTCATTCTTCCATCTCTCAGTAATGTATTATCAACCTATTATTCACTTTGAGGCACTAATCCAAGATTGCAAGAGTCTTCAAAGGCACCTTACTTAAGAGTGCTCTCAATCAAGTTGATATGAGTGAGCTTCGTGTTCTTCATCACTGAAATTTCTCTGCTTTGTGTTGTTTAAGAAGCCTTTCTTACTGTTTCTTTAAAATTTTGCAATGATCTCCATAATAGAAGCACCTAAGATTTGAGATTTGATTCCTGAAAGGAAAGAAAAGAAAAAATGCAAAGATTAAAATTGGAAGAAGACTCTCACTAGTCCTCTATACTCACTGGAATGCCATAGTCTTGTAGAGAGAAGTTCATTCTGTAGTTCTGAGGTTTGCTTGCAGGTTACTGAATATCTTCCATATTGTTCACATAACATGTAATTATTTTTCAGTAGTAAAACAAAAGAATGTTTCATTAAGGAGCAAGAATCCTCAAACTTAGAGCAAGAAAATAAATGTTGTGGTTGATTCTGCTTTACCTTACCTTACTCTAGCTTTCCCCTATAATAAAGTTTTATCCTCTGACAAGTTAAAAACAAGTGAAATGCAATGGAAGCAACTGTTTGGTTTTTTAAAACCAAGCTCTAAATATGTCATTTCAAAAATAAATAAATAAATAAATAAATAAATAAATAAATAAATAAATAAATAAGTCATTTCAATCCTTTCACAATTATATTAAGTTTGATGATATCCCAAACACACTTGATTAAGTATACATCTTTTCAATATTTTATTATTCCCTGGGCAGTTCAGTTCTTAGGTTTGCATCAAGATGTCAAAAATCACAATAGGTCCTTTTAGATGTTCTGCAGCACTGAACAATTTCACATTGTATTTTTTTTAACAGACTCTCTTTGTTTTTGTCCAATAACAAGAAACAAGAAGAAAAGTTTACATCTTGCTCTAGGACTTTGCAGAGTGCAAAAATACATATCCTTTGCTAAGTGTAAAATGTTTTTCTATCTCAAAGTATATTATATCTGTCTCTAGCTATCAGTTCATCTCTATGTCTCTCAAAAACTTTTTTTGTTTCGCTGAATTTTTCCTAAAATAACCTTTCAATATGACCAAGTTACAGGAGTGCCTAGAGTATAGGCCCATTTGCTGCTCATTTAATTCCTGACTACAGTAAATATGGACGCTTTTATTACCTACAGTAGCTAGTATTGAGGAAGTAATCTCATGACATAAAGTGTAACCAGGATGGACTTCCTAAAGTACAGATTTGATAATGTTACTCTCCTGCTTAAAACCCTGCAATGGCTGCACATTGCCCTTAACATAATGATGTGATTTTTAAGATTCTTCCTTCCTCTCCAGCCTCATCTGGCATCACTCCCTCAAGCCTCAAATCTCCGCTAGCCTCTTCTCAGATGTTAAAAGGCCCTGCCACCTCTTTGGTCTTGCCTCTTCTGTACTTCCCTCCTCATCACTCTTTTGCGTGCCTATTTCCCAAGCCCACCCATATAAACCAGCCCTCTGTTCCACTGGGATGGCTTCTACTCATCATTTGGATAACAGTGTTTTGTAAACTACAAAATACACAAAATGTTTAAGGCACGAGAATAAAATTAACAGACTTCATACTCATGCTACGGAAAAATAGAACCATAATCAAGAAGCTTCCTATATCCCTTATCTGATCACCAAATAAGAGAGTTTTTTTTTTAATAAGAGAGTTTTTATAATTATTCTTTTTTGAAGACCATTTCTTTCCTATCAGCTAATAAAGGCATATAGAATTTCCTATAAGAATCACCAGACTGCCAAGATATCATGTGTATTCAAATGCATTTGTGCTTATTTTTTCCAGTAATGGAAATAAAGTAATATAAAATTTGGTGAAAATGCCAGAAGTAATCAACTACCCATTACTTGTTTTGTAATAGTAACACAACTGTATTGACCAAATCTGGCATCCCTCATGCTAAAAGGATGACCATGCATCAATGTGAAGCAGCCATTGTTCTGAACTAATATAATTTTGCCTAAACAAACTCAAGTACCTGAAGGTCCAACATTGCCACATAATCTACTTTGCATCTTCCCAAATTAATTTTGCCTTCATGATCCAAATATATAATTTCTAGGCACTAAACCTCTTTTTACTTGAGCCAAAGATTCACAGAATATTTGAGTTCAGGTTTTTGGTCAAAATGCTTTATATAAATGAAATTTTTTAAACTTTGCCTTTAGTTATAAGCCATTGAATTTCCCCCCAATAAGTAGTAACACTTTCTGTATCAACCAAGGTGCTAGTTGTTGTTTGTCATAAAGTAGTGTATGCAATTGGCTATGTCCTCTAGACTCTGCTGTTTTAGTCTTTTCACTTTTCATGTCCAGTGGATAAACGAGCTGTGGCCCCAGATCTTTCTTGTCCCTATGACTTAGGAGAGCTCCCTCAACAAGTAGTTACCCAGAATCTTTTATTCATGAAGAAGATGGATAGGAGCCCCAGACATGCCCACCCTCTAGGGATTGCCATGTATTATTTGTAATGTTGTCATCAGTGAATTTGTAAGCCACTGGAGAAAAGAAATGACTTAAAGAAGCTATAGGGAGATTGATTGAGAAGTGATGAGAACTGCGGTGTGGATTTAAGTTTCCTAAGGTTATTAAGGCCATGTGGGGAAGCCCAGAGGTGAGAGTAATGGCTGTGCCTCCAGGAAATGTTGTCATTTTTAGGAACAGAAGGGATTTATTCTAAACTGTCATGTCTGTCATGTCTGTGTGTAGCTCCAGATGGGGAAAAAAAATCCTCAAAATTCATGTGAGCCATAACAGCTGGTTATAAGTCAATCAGTCACATAGATGTAGCTTAATGGTAAACAGTTTTAACTTTTTGCATTGATTATTATAGCCAAAGCACAAATATTGAGCTGACTCTTCATAGAAACAAAATTCCATAAACAAATTTTTCTTGAGCATGTGTCAAAGTATCAAAACAATGTGCAAGTTTAGGGAATGTATGACAGTAGAGGCATAATATGGTTGGGGGGACAGAATGCTTATAGAAGCATCCAGGGTTTTTTATTTCCTTATTTTTATTAAAATTAAAAGTTTGCTATTTTCTTTAAGGCCATAAAATCATCATGCTCAGATCAGTTGTTATAAAAAGAAGTCAGTGGCAGGTGTATGCCAGGTGTGCTGACTACCAGTGAGAGAAAAGAAGCCACTGGAGGGTCCAGTGATGAGTACAGCTGTGTTTGAGATTGGCTAACCCGGTTCCATCCCCCTCTGCTAGGACCAACACACATAAAAATTGGAAATCATGTCAATGGAGATCAGAAGTGGAACATCGAGTAATAGTTTTAGTTTTAAATAATTTCCTTTTTTCTTGGCAAAGATATAGAATACATAGTTTACCCTTTTATTACTTTTTTGGGGGGGTGGAGAGAGGTGAAGGAGGTAAACTTTTTAAATGATGGTAGTGTTCACTTGCCATTCCAGGACCCAAATTAATCCAGTTCTCTCGAGTTCCTTACCTATTTTATACCGGCAACCACTCCAGTCCTGCTGTTTAAGTGATGACAAGTAAAAATGTCTACTGGGATTGCTTGTTAGTTTCACCTTGATTTGGAAATAGCACCAAGACTACATAATGCCAAGAAATCTTAAAACATGTCATTTTTCAATCATTGTCTTCAGTGGACAGAAAACAATTTTTATATGTCAGTCATTGCATACTACATACCACTACATATAACACCTTTAAAAGCCAAATCTAGAGAAAATGAAAAATTTTTTGTAGAGACAAGAATCTTCCAAATGAAAGAAACTGACTCAGAATTTTCCTGGGAAGGACATCATGTTTTGTTTGTTTTTTTCTTTGAATGTGGTTTTGTCTGGCTTGGGGACTGAGGGAGGGTTTAAGAAGAGTTTACTTATTGTCCTCAAAGTAATGTGGAACATTGCTGATTCTGCCATAACTGAAATTTCACGTTTAATTTTTGTTTTCTGCACAAGAGCAGAAATCTCAATAAGCCACCCAAGAACAGATGTACTCTTTCTGAGAATGCATTAGCCTTCCTAGCCCTGTTGAGGCTTGCTACTTTTGTTGCATGTTCCAGAGGTGAATACTCAGTATGTAGCCCAGAGTAAGAACTTGTTTGCAGGAAACACTGATGATCAAAGGATATGAAATTGAGGATGTGATGATTAATATCAACTGGAACTGCCTATCACACCATGGATTTGTTCCTTCAAAAAGCTGAGTTGTTTGATCACTTGCTTTTGACAGACTATTAAAACCCCAGCCCTTTGATCAGAAATCCTCCTCCTTAAACCTGGTGATAGGACCTATCACTAGAACTTCATGCTAGAAACGCAGTTCACTGATTTGCTTTTCAAATGACACCAAAACTTTGCTGCAGGGGAACAACAAATCCTGAACTTTTAGTGTTCTTATTTTGGAAGCTTACTGAACCAGTGGTTTTGCTTTTCTGAGTTTTAAAAGTAAACTAAATTAAAGAAACCTTGGTGGAAAGACGGTATAGAAATGTGATAGCATGTACTATACTTTTAAAATGTATCACAGCAGATAGATGCCAAAAAGCAAGTGTAATAAAATGTTAGTGGTAGAATGTAGGTAGGAAGCATGCAGGTACTCTGTGAAATTCCTTTAGCCTTGCTCTATATTTGGAACTTTTCACAATAATATATTGCAAAGATATATAAAAGAAGGTACATATCTGATTTTGTATACTTAAGAATATGTGGTTGCACAATGATATAAAATAGACTAGCTCCAATGATTATTTATGTTGAATTCTCATCCTTGGAAAACTTTGAGAATAGAAAACAATTTTAAGAAGCTTTATAAACTCTTCGGGTTATTTTCTACAGACAATAAACCACACTAAAGGCAGGAAAGCCGGTAAGAAGGCACTTTGAGGCTATAGTGAAAGTATGTTGTGTGTCACTGCCATCTTATTATCAACTAGTAAGTGACTAAAATGTCTAGTTTGCCAAGTAGATTTCACTTAAAATTTTAAAAATCACTAAATATTTGGACATACATATATAACTTAAAATATGGCCTAAAATGCATCAACATATTTGTTGTCCTTGTATTTCTTTTTTCGCCCAGCAATATACCTTTAGAACTGAGTTTGATTGTCATAGGCAATGTTTGCCCAAACCTGACCCAAAGCTAAAAATTGTATCCTATGGCTCTTTTATTTTACTATATGTATGTTTTACCCTACTGCAACACTGTTTTACCTTATGTGTTTCACCATACCAGGCTAGGGGTGGAGCAGGGGGACACAACTGTAAACCTCTTTTAAAAAGACAAAAATAGGGGTACCTGGGTGGCATAGTTGGTTAAGCTTCTGCCTTCAGCTTGGGTCATGATCCCAGGGTCCTGGGATGGAGCTCCATGTGGGGCTCCCTGCTGAGCAGGGAGCCTGCTTTCCCCTTTGCTGCTCCCCCTGCTTGTGCTCTCTCTGTCTCTCTCTCTCAAATAGATAAATAAAATATTTTAAAAAGGAAAAAAATAGTTCTTGAAAAATGCCAGACTTAACAAGCCCCTCTGCAAATGATTCTCTGTGATGATGACATTTTTCCTTCAGAAAGTTGATTTCATATATATATATATATATAATGAAAGATCTAAAAATTATCCTTTTGATTGTGAAAGTCTGTCCTGGTTTATGTCCTAAGCAGAAGTAAACTCTTTTGACAGGCCTTTGGGAAGAAACATCTTCCTTCTCCCTCATTTCCTGTTTTCTCTTTTCATTGTTTCTTTGGCTCCCACAACAGTGGTGTTTGTGGCTATGCTGACACTGTGGATCTTTAAAGAACAGAGGGGATATGGGACCCAAATGATGTCAAAGAATTGAAAAGATTAATATTATAAAAGAGAGTCAAGAGGAAAGAGGCATATTAAATGCAATAAACAAAACATTCACTTCACCATAGTACCACACTAACCCCAAGGGACATAAGCAATAACTGTAGCATGAATCTCCATATTTTTTTTAAAAAAAACAAGCTTTTATCCCTCTAGAAACATAATAGAGGAAGGGTAAAGCCCTGACCCAGTCGTTTTACTGCAAAGTAGACTTTCAAAGTCTTTGGCAATTTTATGAATCTCTCAATCACACTTTGTTTACTTACTTTCTTATTATGAAAGAAATTCATTCTTATTTCAAAGAGTACTCCCAAGTATAAAGAGAACAGATAGATTATGCATAACTCCATTTCTCAGAGAAAAGGACTTTCAATATTTGGTATGTATCCTCACAGATTTTTCTTCTATAAATGTATATCATATCATTGTAAATTTCCAAAGAGAAGCATGCAGTTTTTCCCCAAAAGGCCTTTGTTCTCACTTTCTTGCCTCATGATTTCTAGCCCCTCATTTTCTGGCATCTACAGTTTTACTTTCTTCACTAGTCGCCTCTTGAACTATAAGTGTACTCAGTACCTTTATACAAGGGAGAGGGAAACTACAATTTTCCCAGTATTTCCCTCCTCTCATTTGTGTCATTCCATTCCCTCTTCCCTCCCACTATTTTTTTAAACTGTGGGAGAATCTTTAGCACACGATTTACTGTCTTGATATGTTTTTCCCTTTTTGTCTTTTCATTCAAGCTTGTGTAAGCAAAAATAAGTCCTTTCTCATCTCTTTGCTCCCTTACTACCAGTGTCGCCACTAAGTCATTCTGATTTTGGTTCCAGGAAGTCAGGTCCTTGATGGCTGCCAGGATGCCCAACACAAGGGAAGTGTGCAGGGTACACCCTTACTTGAACTTTCATCAGCATTTGACAATGTCTAGAGTTCTTTTGCCTTTGACTGCATCCTTCTGGTTCTCCTCTTACATGTCCAACCATTCCTATTTGGCCTCCTTCACTGGGTTCTTTTCTTTGGCCCATTCTTTAAACATAATTTTTCTCCAGGACTCTGGCCTTAGTCCTTATCTCTTCTGTTTTCTTTTTTAATGAGCTCATCCACTCTTGTGATTTTAGTTATCCCCAGAAATCCATACGACCTGCCCTTATCTCTCTTCTGAGCTATAGACCCATATACCCGAATGACCGACTGAATCTTTCCAATGATATCACAAACTCAGCACATACCTTTTCAGCACATCATCTCTTTTCCCAATCCTCCTCCCTCTCACTGAGCCCCTATTCAGTTTGTCGCAACACCATTTAATAGCTGTAATAGTGTAAATAACAGCTGAGACATTTTTTTAAATAATGCAAACTTGACCACTGAAAGAAGTAATATTTGCATTCATCTTGACATCTGTAGTCAATCACAAATTGCTCTGAGGGCTAATTCATACTATTACCTCTAAAGACAGATGGCTAGAGAATCTGGTAATTCAAAGTCCATTGGTGACTGTGAATACAATTACGGTAAATTGCAACCTGGTTGTAATTGTCTTAAAAGTGAAGAGAAAGGAAGGAGCTGTTGCTAGTGAATGTGGACCACTCTTTCAAGTTTGACAGTGAAGAGATAAGAGATTAAATGAATGCCTTTAGGGAAAAGGAGATGTGAGGAAGTAATCTTTTAGAAGAATGGAAACTGAGCAATTGGCAGGCTGTGGGAAGAAGGTGGAGAAGAAGGGATGGAAGACAGGGAAGATAGGAAGATAGGAATTGAACACTGACAACCACAAAAAAGAGAGTAGGGAGATCTTTGTTTCTTTTGTCTCTGTTATATATTTTTCATGTAACATTTGCTTTCCTAAATTCAGGTGTACTATTTATCATTAAATAAATAATAGTAAAAAAATATTTTAAAAATATTTGTATTGAATTTTTAAAGTTTTTATTTAAATTCCAGTTAATTAACATACAGTGTAATAATGTTAGTTTCAGGTGTACAATTTAGTGATTCAGCACGTCTGTACAACACCTGGTACTTATCACAGGTGCGCTCCTTAATCCTCATCATCTATTTAACCCATCCCCCTGCTATCCTTCCCCTCTGGTAACTGTCAGTTTGTTTTCTCTAGTTTTGTTTGCCTCTCTCTCTCTTTTTTCCCCCCATGCTCATTTGTTTTGTTTCTTAAATCCCACATATGAGTGAAATAATACGGTATTTGTCTTTCTCTGACTTACTTTGCTTAGCAAATTTCTGTCTAGCTCCATCCACATGGTTGCAAATGGCAAGATTTCCTTCGTTTTATGGATGGATAATATTCCACTACATATATATATATGTCCATATGTGTATATCTATATGTCTATATGTGTATATATATATACATACATAAATGTATATACATATATCACATCTGTTATCCATTCATCAGTTGATAGAAATTTGGTTTCTTTCCATAATTTAGCTATTCTTGATAATGCTACTATAAACATCAGGGTGCATGTATCCCTTTGAATCAGTATTTTTAGATCTTTTGGGTAAATACCCAGTAGTGTTATTGCTGGATCATAGGGTAGCTCTAATTTTAACTTTTTGAGGAACTCCATACTGTTTTCCACAGTGGTTATGCCAGTTTGAATTTTTATATGTAATCTTTAACCTTTATATTTATTTGCATTATTATTCTGTTGTCAGGCAAAAATTGCAGTTGAAACTAATTCATGCAATTAACTAAATAATGTGTTTCTTAACCTTTTTAAAATCTCCTTCATCTATTCCACTCCTAAATATGAAGAATCCTTTTAATTTGACCCATATACAACTAGTGTCTTTCAGTTAAAACTCTTTTTAAGCTCCTATTCTAAAATGAACATAGGGAGCTTCATTTTTCAGGTCCCTATCCCATCAGATTTTGTTGTTCTGTCTTGTTTTGTTGTTACTTATTTGCAAAATTTTCTTACATAGTGCATTCTCAATCTGTGGTCATGTATTGTTTTTCCTATACAGCTTCTAAGTTTTATGGTTTACTTAATTCAAGTGAGTAAGCCCATCTCTCTGTTCTATTTTTGTGGAGGAGAGAATGAAGGGGTGGGAGGCAGGAAGGAAATAAGGTTAAGGAGAGATGGTGGAATGTCTGCAGAGAGGAAAGGTTACCACTTAGACTCAATATTCTAAAGAAAACTATAGATCTGAATCAATGGTATTTTAAAAGCACTAAGAAATAACTAAATAGTTTTCTTTGCAGTTACTCAGAAAGGATTCAGAATGGTGTGGGGAAGATGGGAGATGCTGCATTTGGGGGTTGACATTGGACACTTCTGAGCTGAAAGCTTCTTGTAAAGAGTGAGGCATTTTTGGCGAAATGACTGTTTTCTTTCTTTCTTTCCTCACATCTCCCACCTTCAAGTCCTCACCATTTTAACTCCGCTACACTGATGCTCTCTTCTCAGCTGCACATAGGTGAGCAGTGCCCAGAATCGACCCGCAGCAGACAGCTTGCTAAGGCTGAGGTGGAGAGGGCCCGACCTTACTGCCTCAGTTGAAATCCTCAGCTCCAGTGTGTGCCAGGGGAGGTGGGAGGGGCACAGGAAGTGACTACCCTCTGGCTTCTCCTCCCACAGAAGCCCTGCCTCCTTAACGCTTGGACAGTGAAGAGGTTAGCTTTCTTTCTCCTTCTGGTTCAGTCCTTTGCCTAAAGTGAAAGACCACGCAGAAGCTATGGAGTTGCTTTTTGTGCTTGACAAAAGTGCATAGATAGAAGACAGGGATTCCTGGCTGGGAGGAGGGAGGAGAGCTGAAGATCCCTGCCTGGGCTGGCTGATCTAAGCAGTCAAAGTGGGAAGCTGAGTGCTTGAAAGAGGATTATGCTCGCACTAGAAATAAGCAGTAAGTGAGCGAATAACCATTATGGTTTAGAAAAGGATTAATCCCCCTGGGGCTATGGGGTGAGCTAGAAAATATCGCTTAATTCTAGAGTAAAATTGTAAGGCTTCTGACTCTGTGTACAGTTGGGTGCTGCTTGGAGACTGGGGCTTAAATACAAAATCAGAGCTCTAAATGCCTCCTCCCACTCTTGGAAAATGCCAACTTCTACTTAGAGTTGTGGATATAATCTTCTTCCCTGACCTAGCCTCTTCCCATTAAAATATACTCCTAACTCAGATAAGGAGTTGGGATTAAATTGGAGAGGTGGGATTTGGTGGTGGTCGAATTGCAGTCTTGAATTATGTTTGGTGAATGCCGACATTGTTATATCATTTAGCAGTGATTTGCTCATCACAAGAAATTCTGGGGTGAGGCATTAAAAGGGAAAAATTGAGAGCTTTTATGATAAAGAGGCTGAATAGTCTATATGCGTAGGATGAAATATAAAAATGTATATAATTAATAATAGATGGAGTGTTTTAAAAAGCATTAACTAGAACAGTAGTTGGGGAACCTAGAAGTGCTAGGATAAAAATTAGTTAGAAAGGAAGAAATTTTAGTTTCAATGATTTTTTTGTGCTAGCCAAAAATTTCACAATGTTTACAAAGTCGAGACTATGATTCAGGGATACTTTGATTATTGTCATACATTATAAATACTCTTGCTGGGCAAGATCTGTGGTTCTTTGGTCAGCAAGTTCTGGCAATGAAACCACTGCCACTGGTGCAAAGAATTCTGGGATGTCTGACAGTGAAATGGATGGAAGGACCCACATTCCATCTCTACTTAATGTCCTTTTGTCCAGAAATCGGGTCATGCAAATGAGCTACTTGGTACGTATACAGATCAATATTCGGAAAGACATTTTTAAATGTTTTGTGTTAGGGGGTCTCTGGACAATATCTCATGGCAACCAGTAGACTAAGAGGATACAAAAACAAAGTAATAGGGAGGAAGTCAGCTTGATTGAAACCAACCCCATTCTTTTTGTTTTCCATCAATCGCGAAATGGAACCTCAAATGAGGAGAAGAAGAATAATGGATAGAAATACTGTGGCCATCTGTTCTATTCTAAGTGGCTAAATTCATTAATATATGAATGAGAATTCAGATTTTATTTGTGCATCCTAATACTTGAAGATTCAGAAATCTCTTTATTACAGGAAAAAAACCCCACAAAAATAGGAGGTATATTTCTTAGGAAGGAAGGGAAAGAAAACATAAGAATTGTGTCCCATAGGTTAAAGAAGATTTACATCATCTTTGCTGAAGGATATAGTTCTACCCTTAATGAGATGGGGATCCTAATATGGCACAATAGATGCAAATAAATATTTTTAGTTCCCTTAATTCTGATTGATGGAATTAAAGCAAGCATTGTTTCTTGTTTTTTCTTTTTAAAATAATAATCTTGGATCATAGCTAACTATGTAGTGAATTTTATTTTCCCTTTCTTACTGGTCCTCTACAGAGGTACTATGATTTCTGAAATCATGAAGAAGGAATCTATCATTTCTGGTATTGCTATCAGCCAGTGTATTGGGAGAAAGAAAAAAAAAAGACTCAGACGTATTATCTTTCTCCTATAGCACAACACTGAAATGGTTAAAATGATCTATGACCTTTTCTAACTTTACAACTTTTGCTGTGGGGAAGGTAGATGGAGATTGGTCATGGGGGAAAAAGACAAAATGCCAATAAAGTGCATTTTTAAAAAATGGTCTGTATTCTTTCAACTTTTCAAACTACCCAAGTTTGAAAATTATTTTACTCATCTTTTAAAAATTATTTGAGTTGGTTTTTCCAGTGTTAGTTTTCATCAGATTTATAAGCAAATGCTGAAAATCTGAAGACTCGTTATCTGAGTTGTATAATGCTTGTCTTATTCTTTAAGATATAAAAGATATTAAAATAAACATTTAATAGTTGATATCTTAAAGCAGACCATAATTACTAAATGCAATTTCAGTCCTTAAGAAAAATGGGCTCGGACTCTTAAGGGAATTGTATATCTATCTCAAAATTTTAAAGAATGTGTTTTGAAATTACAAAATTGAAAAAGGCATAGCAATATTCAGAAAAGGATTAAAGGTATAATTTGAATGAGAGAGGCTAAGGAGAAATACTTGATGAGTTAATTATAAGCCTGCAGTTTAACAACAAAACATTTGCTGTTGTCCATGAGAGACTGACGTAAAGAATGATGTATTATGACTAGTGAACAAGGCTAAAACTTTTATCTTTAAAAATTATTAAGTGGGAGTTAACCTTATTAATGGAAAGAAACTAAATGATCATTTAAAATTATTCTTTCACAAGAAAAGTAAAGAAAAAGGATATGGAAAACTAAGCAGTGATGAAGACCTCGAAATAATTGTTGATCAAAAGCAGGTAAGTGAATGCTTACATACATTTTCTACTGTTGTACTGTAGATCTTTGACAACTGAAGCCCTTTGACTGTTCAGCCTGCCTTGGTGGCTGTATTAGCCTGTCAGGCAGAGGTCTGCATAACAAGATAGATTTTGAGAGCTGCTAAGCCTCTCTATATGATCCCTCTGATCCACCGACTTCTGCATGATGTCAACATGCATGTTCTGTGTGTAGGAACAATGAAAATAAAGCAGAACAAGATAAGAGAACTTTTGGGAAATCACATGCCCTGGTAAAAACTGAATCAATACAACAATGATAATTTGGTTGGGGAAAAAAATGTAAACAAGAATCAGTATGTTATTTGGAAAGTGAGAAAGCTAACATTAGTGTAAAACAATGAGTATACTTTAAGGGGAAGGGAGTAAAAGACTAAAAAAACTGAGAAACTGAAAACATATATGCCCAATTTACTTTATCAGAATATCTGCAGTAAATGTAGACATTATTTTAAAAATATAAAAAGAAGAAGCTACTTAATGTTCTTCAATACTGCCTGTAATTTGAGAAGCATCTAGCTTGGATTTTATATGGGCCCATAAGGTGAAATGAAAACTGCTTAATAGACCATAAACAATGATATCAGGTAATGGAAAGTATCCAGCTAATGCCACTGAATTGGCATTGGCCCTTAACGTCTTTGTTAATTATCAAGGAGACAGGATAACTGCACATCTATTTAATGTGTAAGTGGCACTGATTCTGAAGATGATGTAAGCTCAGATGGAGACTGAGAAATAATTCAAAGGAGTCTGCGTAGATAAAGAGGTTAGAAAGAAAACAGTCAGCAAGTTACAGAAAGACAAGTTGAATTTAGACAATGTCCTAATCGTGCAGTTTGTTTTGCATCATGACAATTGCATTAAAGGAGCCATTGTGTATATTTCTGAAAAAACAAAAAATGACCATCAGAAGAGAGCAATCAGAAGTAGCTGAGTTGGAGACTTGCTTCCTAAGTCTGAATAACTGAGGTAACTGAAGTAGTCTTCTGGGGGGGGGGGGGAAACTCATCAAACAAAGCATCACCCCAGAGGTGCAGAATGGGATGATCTTATAGTATTCTCTCAAACTGCCTTTGAATTCTTTTTTTCTTGCCTTATCTTCACTCTCCTGCTCCTGAGTAAATTGGTAAGTGAGGAATTTGGACCTGTATGCCAGATTAATTACTTGGGGCACATGATCTCCATCTCTCACAGAGCCTATACCTAGATCTACTGGCATTCTCAGTGAAGGACAGGACCCATCCGGTGAATGAACCTGTAAAATACAATTGAGTATATTATGGGAATACACATACCTATCCATTTATCTATTAAAATGAAAAGTAAAGATTTTTAAAATTTCTTCCTTAATCATGTAGACGTTAAATGTTTACTCTTTGTAGTACTTTCTTAGTATCATCCTACCCACAAGGGCTGCTTTTTTCCCCCTAAAGCTTTTTGTTTGTTTGTTTGTTTGTTTGTTTTAACTAACTTTGGGGATTCAGAAAACCATAAAAGTATACATTGAGCTCTTTGGAATGAAAAGCCCAAAGGAGTCATTGTTTTGTTTTTTTTTTCTTTCTCATGGTAGCTTTCACAGCATTTATGTTGTTGTCTTTAAATGCATTTTATTAACTGTTAAGAGAACCAACTTTCCTTCTGTTTCAGAAAATAATGCTTTTCTTACCTGGCTCAAAGGAGGGAGGATTTGACTTGCCCAGTCATCGTTTGCCTCTATAGTTAATTACGTTTCCCCAGTGCCACTGTACCAGTTGGCACCAGTTGGCAGTGACCCAGCTTTGCTGAGTCATTCATGTCAAAACACGTTTTAAAAGACAAGTCATTATGAATATGAGTTGGCTTTCATGTTTGCTGTTGGCAGTAAGACTAGTCCTTCCTTTGGGGGAAGGTTTACTTGGTGGTGATGTGAGCAAATCCTGGGTTGAAACAATGACAATGCTGATACCTCGAAGTAAGATGTTTAGAAAAACACACTAATTAGTCCTGATGATACTACAAAAAATTCTTTCTACACTTAAGAGATCATCATTCAAAGTGTATATGTTTTTGTTTAATATGGCTTCCTTTCATAGATATTACGTATTTGGGGAGGAATCTTTATGTTCAGTTTATTCTTTCTATATCTTTTTAGAAACATGGTAGATATGTTAGTCAATCTTCATATAATTGTAAATAGCTTTTTCAGTAAGTGCTGCCGAAAGAAAATCTAGAGAAGATAAATAAAATAGTTGGAGTGCTGTGCTGGTCAGAAGTCTACTAATCTCATTAAATCTGTCATTCAGAAGCTGTCACTCTACAAATGCTGTGCAAGCTATATGCCGTTTTATCAAGTCGTGTGATTTGTGAGACTTGTACTTCCACAGAAAATTCACAATTTTGCCTAGATAAGCAAATTAATAACAGAAGCTGCACAGAGTATGTGTATTTTGTTCTCCTTGGCCAGCTCCATTCAAGGGGGTAAAAAGTGATTTCTATGTTATTTCTACATGAGAAAAAGTGATTTTGGAAGTGTATAAGGTTTTATTCTTAAAAGGCAACATGCGTTTCTATGCCAAATGTTATTGGCAAAATTTACTTGAAATTCATATGAAAATGTTCTAGAAAATTCATAGATTAATGCTAATGTCTTAAAGTAACAGGTGCCATGTATAATCACACATATACACACATATATATAGTCAGTTAAATATAGATGTATAACATTGACTTTTGAGTCCATATTTTCAACCAGAAATCCCTAGAGTTTTTAAACTTCAAGCATAGGAAAGCTACCAAAGGAAACATATTACATTAAAATCTTAATGCCTCTAAACTTCAGCCATTTGACATAAAACATATTTCATTGTTTATGTAATATGTTATATAATTATACAGTTATATATAATTATAATAAATATGTAATGAATAAATTATGTATTTGGCTTTATAGAATAAATATTAGAAATTTTAAAAATATATTTCAGATCATTTTTATTATTCACTAAAATTTTCTTTCCTGATTGGAGGAGGGTGGATATTGTTTAGGAATAGATTTCATGTACAAATTAACTTCCTTTTTTTAAAAAAGATTTATCTATCTATTCATGAGAGACACAGAGAGAGAGACAGAGACATAGGCAGAGGGAGAAGCAGGCTCCCCACAGGGACCCGATGTGGAACTCGATCCCAGATCCCGGGATCACGCCCCTGGTGGAAGGCAGACGCCCAATCGCTGAGCCACCCAGGCGTCCCTCAAATTAACTTCCTTTTGAAGTTACTAATATTTTAGGGATGAGAATGGGGCATTAGATGGTCAAATACCTTGAGTAAGGAATTAAAAACATAACCCACTTTAAATAATAAATTCATTCTATTCTGAATTATTATTTTTAATTAGAATAGAGTCAACTTAATTCAAGGTTTATGATATGCGGGACCAAGATGACTTTTCTTCTAAAATGTTTTCAAATTCCAAGTTAACTTAAGGTCTGTAACAAAGGGTTACATAAAATTATGAAATATTATAATTAAATGAAGTATGCAATCACAGGTTAACAGTATGTCATGGATCCAGTTGGTTATAGGACTCAGAGTTGCAGCTGTATATCTTTCAGTGCAGTAAGGTGGGCCAGTTGTCAAATGTCAAATGTCAGCCAGTTACAAAGGGAACAAGTGTACAGAGATTAGAGCAGTGATATTCAAATCCTAGCAGCTTCAGAATCCCCTGGAGGGCTTGTTAGAACATAGGTTTAGGGGCACAAAGGGGGGCTACTCCCAGAGTTTCCGACTTTGTAGGTCAGGGGTAGGGCCCAAGAATTTGCACTTCTAAGTCCTCAGTTCCCACTGCTGATCCCAGACTATACTTTGAGAACCACTGGGTCAACGGAAACAGTAGTTCTAAAGGGAAGTAGTTCTAAAGGGAAAAAAATATACATGACTTGTGATAAATTCGACATTCTTCAACTGAGCATTAGCTGGAAATCTAAAAACTAGAATACTAGAATTCATAGACATCCAACAAAATGATGCTGAAAACAAGAAAATCACAGCCATTTATACCCAGAGATGCCTTTTAAGACTCAAATTTGCAGTCGGACTAAATTCTATTCAATAGCCTTGTGATCTTAAATTGGTATGAGTTATTTCTTTTTGTAAAGTAATATTCTGCTCTTAACCATCTCCTAGAGTTTCTTGGAGAAGATAAAATCTGTAAAAGTGCTTTTTTTAAAAAAAAGATTTTATTTATTTATTCATGAGAGACAGAGAGAGAGAGAAGCAGAGGGAGAAGCAGGCTCCATGCAAGGAGTCCAATATGGGACTCGATCCCATGACTCCAGGATTATACTCTGGGCCGAAGGAGTGTGATCCTTCGCTAAACCACTGAGCCACCCAGGGATCCCCTAAAAGTGCTTTATAAACTATAAGTCATTATAGCATTTTAATTAGCTAGTCATAACCACTGTTTTAGTCTGCTTCACTCACCATATGTACTATCATAGGCTGGATGGCTTAAACAACAGACATTTCTTTTTTTTTTTCTTTTTTTTTTTTTTTTAACAACAGACATTTCTCACAATTCTGAAGATTGGGAAGTCCAAGATCAAAGCGCTGGTATGGCCAGTTTCTGGTGAAAACTTTCTTCTGGGCTTGTAGAGAGCCATCTCTCACTGTGTTCTCACATAGCAAGGAGAAAGCGCTTCAGAGTCTCTTCCTCTTATTAGGGCCCTACCCTTACTGGCTCATGTAACCTCTACCACCTTCTCTAGGCCCTGTCTCCAAATACAGTCACATTGGGGGTTAGGGCTTCAATATATGAATTTGTGGGGAACAGACACAAACATTCAGTTTATAATACCCCCACAGGTCCAATTTAGCACAGAGGAATATTGAGATCTAGAAAGGTGAATCAAGTTGCCCTGAGTCCTGGTTAGGTACAAAAAGAGCACTTGAAGCCAGCCTTCCTTCCTGAAGTTCAGTTCAAAACTCTTTTTATCACTCCGCATAGCTCCCTACAGTTTCCCATTACTGGTATTCTCATACATGGGTCTTAAGAAGCTGTTTTGCTCCAGTGTTAACCATATACTGGAAGTATCATAATTGGACAATATTTTTTTATCAAATCCCTACAGAGATAACACTTCTTAACTGTTTATTTCCCTCTTGGCCCCTATAGTTCTGTTAGGAGAGGAATGCTCTTCGAAGTAAATATATACAGAATTAGAGTTAAAAGGTTATTAACATCCAGTCACTCTTCCTTTCCCTACAAATCTTCCCCAGGGAGGAGGCATGAAAAGCACCATGGAGAGAAACAGCATATACCTTTCTTAGCCCAAAACCTTTCTGAGAGTGTCCTTTTAAATTTATAGAAGCCTGAGCAGAAATCAACAGAAACTAGAATTTCTGTGATTTTTTTCCCTAAGGAAAAAGAGGAAACAAAGTACAGCCACCTCCTTGTGTTTTTTTTTTCTTTTCTTTTTTTAAAGATATTATTTATTTATTCATGAGAGACACAGAGAGAGAAACAGAGACATGAGCAGAGGGAGAAGCAGGCTCCCTGCAGAAAGCCTGATGCAAGGACTGGATCCCAGGACCCCGGGATTAAGCCCTGAGCCAAAGGTAGACACTCAATCACTGAGCCCTCCCCCCCACCCCCACCCCCAAGGCATCCCTTCTTGTGTTTTCAATAACACGGAAGCATTTCACTAGGATTGCTGTTCTATCCTACTGGTCATTGTGGGAATGAATCCTAAAGAGGAAAATACAGGTCATCATAAAATAAAAATGAAAGAATGAGAAAAATGAGTGGGAAAGGATACCCAATTTCCCTCTGTTATTAACAGATAGTGTGGTTATATCACTATCTAAGCAGCTGATATGAGTCTTGGACCCATAAATGGTAAAGGGATGGGAATGATATGTGTCACTGCCTTGTACTCAGCACCATCTGGCCAGTGCTTTCTTTGCCATATCAATATGGTGACTTAAATTTAAATATAATTCCGATCCTATTTACTTCTGAGGAGATTTATAAGTCATGAGACCCTGTCTCTTGGTGTCATGTGTAACTCCCTCCTGGCGTACCTTCTTGGGAATCAGTAGTGGTCACTAAGAACAGAAAGCCCTCTAGCATTGCAACAAAGAGACCATCTGGTCAACCTGTAGATTCTGAAGCAGGATCCTCCGAGACACTGAAAGGACAAAGCACATTTGCACTTGTGGTTGCCCTACTCCTCTCAGAGCAGACATAGGCTCATTAGCGTTTTCCTTTGGAGAGACTGATAGATGAGAAATGGCTCAGTGAAAATAAGACATATTTCTTTGTGATGAGAGGAAGTGAAGCTATTCACATTTGCTATTTGACATCTGCAGTGTGTAGTAAACAAAGATTCACGACTGTAGTACAATCAGTGCCATCTTGTCTTCAAGACTATTTATCTTCATAAACCTCGTACGAGGAAGGGGAAGAGTGTTTCACTAGGTCAAATAGAAAAGTTACTGGAATAAAGGCATGATCACCCTGTGTTTCATTGCTAAATACTTCCCATTTTTGTCAAGAAATATAAAAATAGTTCTGAGTTACTGGTCATTTGGCAGAGATGGGGGAAGCAAAATAACCCAAAATATCTTTATCTTTTCCTTGCAAACTCACAACAGTGAGTTTACTTTTGTTTATTTATCTGCATGCATTTCAATCCAGTGTACCAGTTCCTCTCAACATCACCCCTGACTCTATGAAAAAAAGGGTAGACCGATTCTCTTAATTTCAGAGTCTTCTGACATGTTACTGAGATCTGAAAGTAGAAGGCCAGAAGATGTAGACAATCACTGTTTACAGCAAGATACAGAGACAAGCAAGAGAGGCCATCAGCCTAGTTTCTGGTCTCAGCTTTGCCACTTACAATGCGGAAGGTATTAGTGAGCAATTTACATTCTTCGAGTTGCCATTTCTTCATCTCAAAGGAAATAACACCATCTGGCTCAGATGTCTGTTGTGAAGTTCAAATGGGGATGCCCCTCTGGAGAACCCTGTGTCCAGCTCAGTCTCCTTTGGTCAGGACTGAGCCTAGCATGCAGGGCCACCACTGCCTTGTCTCATGTTCTTTCCACCAGCAGCTCATGCTTCCTGGATGCCCAGCTGTTGTTGCATCACAACGTTTTCACTTCGTTTATTCCTGCTGCTTTACTAGTATTCTGCATGCCTTCTGTAAGATGCTGTCAGGTACTCTAGTGCATTTTCAGTGGTGCTGGCTTCTCTGTCACTGCAAGGGTTGGACATGGGATATAACAAAGTCCTTACACAGTGGTAAGAGCAAGGTTTTCACAGTCAAGAATCTGAATTAAATCTGAATAAAAACAGGTATAGTCACATTATAGTTTTAGTATCTTGGGAAAATGAGCCAGTTCTCTGAACCTGATATTTCCTTCTTATTCTGAACTTTTGCCACCTTCTCTTGCCCCCTTTTCTTGCATCTCAGTGAGTAAACCAGTAAACAGCATTGGTGAAAAGCCAGCACCAGCTTCCTTCTTCTGGTCCATCTTCTCCAGGTTTCTAAACAGTTGTGAAACTCACAGGGGTTGGTTAAAAACCATAATCAAGAGAGAGACCATGAATTACCCCCTCAAATTAAACAAATATGTATGCATCACATATCGTTATTTTAAAGTATTAATGTCCATTTACGTGTGACATGAGATTAAAAAATGGACTTTCAGGTTGAAAAAATATAGATGTTAAGTTATTTCCAAATAACCCATTTCTTTTCTTTTGAATCTAATGGGGAAAACTGCTGGCAGCATGTTTAGTCAGTGAGAAAATAAATGCAAAATTGAAATGACATGAGCTGACATGCTGACTATAAAAATGATGTGATATATGAATATGGTAATATTTAAAAGCAGACTCAGACGTTTGGAATACAACTTGAAAAGAAAGCATTCAGCCTTTCACTGTGGGTGATTTGTTGTGCTTTTACTGGCTTGTTTCTGGTTTTGTTTTGGTTTTTTTGATGGTGTTCTTGTTGTTGTTTTGAGTATATTCATCTGACCAATATGAGAACTGTAGATATCAGTGCAGTTAGGAACTTTAGATAATTGAATCCTGTGGCTTTCAAACTGTGCTCTGTGGGACCTGTTCCAGACATGGTGAATTAGGGGGTGGGGGAGAGCTATCTATGATGAGGTGCCGCCCCTTAAAGAGCAAGTCAGCCACTAGGTGTACAGACAGACTTTGTTCAATGAAAGGATGTTGCTGCTAAGAAATCTAATTTCACTGGTCTAGTGCCATCATAATAAGTTAAATGAGTTTCAGAGAAGGGAGGTAGCTTGACTCCTCCAGGTTAAACTATGTATATTAACCAGGTTAATTTATACATAAGAAATACTAGAAGTCAGGTCTGCAGCCTCTGGTCTTGGGTTCATTCCTCTATTCCTATAACTGCATTCCTAAATTAAGCTGCTTATCCTTTCTTCTATATTCCCTCCTGCTGATCAGCTAAATATATCAAGCAATCCAGAAAAATCACTTGAGGGAGGTGTGTATTTCAAGTACACAACTTAATCTATTAAATTTGTCTGATAGATTTTTGTGAAAGGATATTTATATGAGAAACTTCCTACTTCATGAAGAGGTTCTCACAACTCTGTAATAAGTTCCTACTAGTATATATCAGCATGCTGGTATTAAAGATTTTAAAAGTAGAATTCGTATCTCCTAAGACACTCCTAACAAGATTAGCAAAATGTCGGGGCATCTGGATGGCTCAGTGGTTGAGCATCTGCCTTTAGCTCAGGTGGTGATCCTGGGGCCCTGGGATCGAGTCCTATATCAGCATGGAGCCTGCTTCCCCCTCTGCCTATGTCTCTGCCTCTCTCTCTGTGTCTCTCATGAATAAATAAATAATTTTTTTAAAAAAATTAGCAAAATGAATCCTTCATGCTGAAGCAGTCAGTTTCTACAGCTCTTGTCAGGTCTTCTCCACTTGGATGAGTTTATCATCTCTCTCTCAGCAGGCTGTGAGACTGCTGACCATGTCCACGGTTCTACACTCAGCTCTGCAGTCCATCCGTTCTGAGATGTGCTGCCAGTGGTTTTGGCCTAACGAACCCTGCAGGTGAACTCACTGATTACAGGTTGGGTCAGCGGCTGTCTGTCACAAGGGCTTTGAAAACCCATTGTGGGTGGAAACACTTGTACTGAAAAGATTTATGTTACATATTCAAAATCTGATAAATAAAGGTAACCAAGGAACAGATAGACCATACAAAAACCTTTTTTTCTTATTTCAATAACTTAAAACAGCAGAAAGAGTGAAGAGCTAAACTTCTTCTCTGCCTCCTTCTGACTTTGGACCCAAATGCCTGTGCTTTGCCAAGGCTCCGACCTTGTCGTTGCTGTGGTTGCGCTTTCATTTCTCTCCATCCAGGCCTGGCTGTACCCTGTTGTTTCCTTTCTGCTTAACCCCCCTCTCTGATCCCCGCCTCTGGAATGTGTCTTTTATTCTGACACTGCATAGATAAGCTTTGACAGAAATGCAGTTCTTGCAAACCTGCTTTTTTTTTTTTTAATGCTCCACTGCTTCTTCTCTTTCTCCAAAACAACTCTGCAGTTCTGTCATTTCCATTTAAAGTCATTAATTTTTCACATGGTCCCCCCCCCCCAATCATAGTGAGTGCCACTTCCTTCCTATCTCGTGATCCAGAAAAAACACATGCACACACAAATGACCATTCAATACAATTGTTATTTATTCCTCACCATAGTAAATTTTTTTGGCCAAATGATCTCATTCTTGAATTATATGAATAAGTGACTTATAAAAGAAATGGTGAGAGAATGTACCATCTCGGCTTTGTGCTGGATGTTCTGAATAGAAAAAAACATTCATTCATCACTTTTTTCTAACGAAATTATCTCATTTGTATAATTTGTGAATAATTAATGAATTCTTATTGTAGAAAAACACTGAGCATGGAAATCGTTTTCTTCCACTCAAAGGTTGTCCAAGTATCACTTCCCTAGACTCTCAGCTTCTATATTTAAATTTTAAATGTGCCCCCAAAATTGATGCATTAGTTTTTGTGAACTATGGGGGTTGCTTTTGAAAAAAAATTACTGAGTGATGGTGCATCACTAGATGGATTTTTTTAAATCAAGTTGTTTAGTATGGAATAATACAAATTGAAGCCCATGAACAGGCTTACTCTTCAGTTTTATGCTAAGATGGAAAATCTTGGAAACTCTGCCTTTATAAAAAAGGAAACAATGTATTTTTCACTAAATGAATGAGCAGTCTTATCCTTCCATCCAAACTCAACAGCATTTGATTTAAAATCATCTCCTTGTGGGTCTATGAACCACAGTAGCCATACAAGACCTGTCCCATAGACTCCAATGCTATTTGGCTTAGTCCAACCCACTGGTGGTCGGCACCCAAGACTGGGAAAAATAGATGCTTCTCACTGTCTCCCAAATAATTAATGCAAACCCTTCAGTTGAACTTCCAGGCCATGTGTGGCCCAGCCTCTGACTCCCCTGATATCCTCATTCAGTGCCACCCCCACTCCATGCTCCCTTCCTGCTGAACACCCTGAAGTAATGTTCTTCCTCCTTTTTTGCCTTTGCCCTGTATATGTGTATATGTATTTATTCTGTATCACAAATCTTCTGATATATGCCACAGGAGTGAAAAGGTGTAGATTGGAGGCAAGGAGGTCTCCTCATAGTTCCAATTGAGGCTTTCCCCTTTTCAAATCCAAATGCTAAGAGAGGTGAGAGAGAAAGCACAAGTGTCTCTTGGCTCTGTAGACGACTTCTTAAGCCCTATAAATGTGGGGGGGAAATGAAAAGGGAAAAAAAGAAACGAAAAACAAAAGTAAAGCTTATTCCTGTAGAGAAGAGGGAGCAAATGGAGAAATGGAAAACCTCAATCTTTTGTTTATAGAAATTTGATATCCAAACAATTTTGCTATGTATTTTCTGGGGCTTTGTTATAGGGAGAAATGTTTAATCGTATTTACTACACTTATACCTTTTGTGGTTCTAAAAAATTGGGAGCTTGATTCCACCCCTCTTCCCCAAGTCTTTACCCCATGTGATATGCAGGGGAACTGAGCAGAATCAGCTCAGGGGATGTTGGCGACATTTCACTTTCAGTATTCGTGGGAGACAACTAAACAGGGAATCTTATGTTTAAAAATTGGTTCTAAGTTAAACTATATGAACAAAATTAAATTGCCTTTTATTTTTCTCTATTATGAAGGTAATTTAATAAAACAACTTCTCGAAGAAGATACATGGGATGTTGCTTTACAATATATCTAAACTTTGGTGGAAATGATCTAACCTTTAAGTTCACTCATTTATTTTCCAGAAACTTCCTGGCAGCATATTTCTAGCTAGATGTTTGCCAGATGCTGGGACATGGAGGTGACATAAACATACCCCTGACCCTTGAGAAGCCAGCAGTATAGTGCAGACCTTCTGTCAGTAGGCATTTATGGTGTCAGTGCTGTAGCAGAGCTGGGACTGAGTACTTCCAGGGAGTACTTGGGACTCTCAGGACTCTAAGATGTGCATTATTTCCACAGTCATGGTCCTGAAAGAGTTACAGAGTCTTCCTAGCATTCAGTATATTCCCAGGAGAGGAATTGGGATTTAGGAACAATGGCCAAAGATGTTTTCTGGAGCCCAGCGACTCAAAGAGAGGTTCACGGATGAGCAGCATCAGCATCACCTGGAGCTTGTTAAAAATGTATACTCTGAGTCCCAGACTGAATCAGCGTCTCTGCGAGTGGGACCCAGAAATCTGTTTTAACAAGCTTTCCAGGAGATTTCTATGCACACAATAGTTTGAGAAGCACTGTTTTGGATTATTCAGATTGTGGGGTCATGCAAGGATCAATTGCAATTTTAGTAAAGACATTAAATTTTCATTCCCTAGCCCTACAAAAGAAAGGGAGCTAAGATGAGTATCTTAAGTCCTTTAGTGAATGTCCCTAACATGTTAAATATTCCCTTCTAGCCTCATTTATTAAAGTGAACCTACACAGTAATTAATCCCAGGTTGACCCGTGTTGTCATGAAAAGGAAATATAAATGATGGAGACCAAGAGGTAGATCTTAATAACCTAATCTTTGTCTTAAGTATTTCTAATCTTAGACCACTTTTGTTAAAAGATTAATAATAACAAACACATATGTAGCATTAACTATGTACTACATACACCCTGTTGTAAATGCTTTGTATACATTAACTCATTTAATCCTTGCAACAACTCCATGATGTAGGTAACTGTTATCCTCACTTCAAAATGCACACTAAGGCATAGGGCGTTTTACACCGGTCCACTGCATTGCGCAACCTCAAGGAGATATGCTGTGTGTGGCATATGCAGCCCTAGGTCCAAGGAGTCCACAGTTAGGAGGTTATCTTTCCATTATGCTTCCTTGACTTAATAGGGAGACAATGGATAGATAGATGATAGATGATAGATAGATAGATGATAGATAGATAGATAGTTGATAGATTAGTAACAACACTATCTTGTCTGTGCTGGGAGAAGTAATGTAACATGGTAGAATGTGAAAAGACTTTCTGTTTGTAAAGGAAAGATGTATATGATAAAGAAAAGCATAAATAAATTAAGATGGGTAAATTGGAAAAGAAATATTCTCCCTTCAAAAAAAGCATTCTTGTGAATATATGTGTGTGTGTGTGTGTGCAAGTGAGAGAGACAAAGAGAAAGAGCATCTGCGAGTATATAGCCATAAACACACATACCCAAAAGCAAACTTATGAAAAGGGCCAGTGCCTAGTCCTAGAAGAACCCACCTCTGAGGCCACTGGGACACCGCCTTGTGCTGAGCACTAGGGCCCAGTGGCCACACGGTCTTGGAAAAGAACCAGTGAAAGGCACATATTGCATTCAGGTCGCTACATGTGTTTCAAGTCCTGCCATCTGAAGTGCTTCTCATGATAAGTTAAATCCTTGTTTTGTGTCTAGAAATACCTCTGTGCTCACCACATTTGAAAAATTCCATCCCTGGAACAAAACCAGAAAGTTCGTTACTTTAGCATTTGTCGAATGACTGTGTTTCGGGAGTAGATTGCTGTGCTCTGAAAATGTCACTCCGACACTGCCCTACGGGGGCTGCCCTTTCTCAGGCCGAAGGCCCTGCCGAACTGCTCGGTGGAGCTAGTGTATCCCAGGTTGCTGGCGGATCTCCATTTCTGTGCACGCCCATTTGGAAAAGTGGTCTGAGGATCAATACCCCACCACCTCTTTGGACTTTCACCGGAAACACCTCTGCCCCTCTGAGCTCCTTGTGACCCCTGCATCCTCCCAAAAGCAGGGTTCCAGCCTTCCTCCAGGAACCTATCTGAGTGCTGGAGGGCTGAGTCACCCATGGGACCTCTTCTGCTTACTGTGCTTATCACGAGAATGCAAAACCCTCCTCGGAAACTTTGGACAAAATAGAAAGTATCACTCATGCTCCCAAGGACTCTCTCATTTTTGCATGGTCACAAGCATAATTTTCATTTTTTGCAGAGTTGCAGTCAGTATGCATTCTGTTTTATATTTGTTTCTTTATGTAACATTAAGCCACACTCACTTTTCCACGTTGATATTCAGCTTTTATAAGTGTCATTTTAGTGGCTGCCTTATATTGACTCAAGGTGATCCTTAGGCATTTTTTTTCTATGACTTTCCTTGCCTTGTGCAGTAATCATCCAGAGCATTCCTTTCTTCTTTCAGAATGCAGGTTATCAAAGAGGAAAGGCAGAGATTGCAAGAAAATCGTGTACATTACTATGATTAGGACATTTACTGATTTACCATGAATTATGTATGATGTTTGTGGGAATTTGCAGTGTCAAATTACTGCACCTTTAAATCACTGGAGATGCCACCATGCATGTTGCACTGCTCTCATAAAACCACAGGTTTAAATCACGACTTACATGGCAGTTATATGGGATTCGGACTTCCTGAGGCTGACCACAGCCGAATCACAAACATGGATTTGCATAAATTTGGTTTGCATGAATTTTTAAGTTTGCTGAGAAGGGAAATTGACTAAATATTATTAGAGCCACAAATAACTTGGGATATAATTTACTTTGGTACCATATGGATTGAGGACACAGATGTAGGGGCCCACTAGGATATTTCTATGCCAAAAAAATATGTAGACTTAAAGACCCATGGTGAAGTCTAAGCAACTTATATGAAAGGGGTACCACTAACTGGGTTATAGAATTAAGCCTTATGACTTCTTATTGAAAGGCAATGATAAAAATAAATAATTATGAATGCACTTTAAAATATACGGTCTTTTTGTAAGCATTCTAAATTTAAAAATCTTCGCTAGGGTCCTAAGATGCAAAACTCTACAGATGCAAGGGGTGCAGGAAGTTATTGAGTCCATTAGCAGAGCTAAAATACAAGTGAGGATTCTAAGATTCAAGATCCTGGCTCTGCTGATGACTTTCTATTTGACCTTGAACAAATCTCTAAGTCTTTACTTCCCTATCAGCAAAGTGATAACATTCTCCTATCTCTCAAGAATTCTGGAAGAATTTCTTAAAGAAAACTTAAAAAATAATCATCTGAGCCACTCAAGAGGATTACTTCCTGTGAATAAATCCAAGGCGGTATCATCTATAAGGAAGCCACTCAGAAATGCCCTGGGGTTATGAATCGACCTGTGTTAAAGAGCAATTTAAAAATGAAATTCCCTGTAGAAAAATGAACACATCCATGATTATTACTTTTAGATCAGTAATGCTTGGCGAGAGAGGCAATGTGGCTGAATTTTATGAATTTACAAATGATAGAATTATATTGCATTTCCTTTTGAGTGATCTTTTGGTAATTTTCTCGCTAATCACAATGAGAGAAAAGGGGGTAAATTTTCATATTTATGTCTTTCAACTGTCTTGAAAAGATTTATGTTATAAATAGATAGTTCCAAGGAAATAACACTAATACTGATTTTTTTTTTAATAAACAAATTTTTTTTTCCTGGAAAAGCAAAATTTATGCTAAGGCTTCTAAACTTTATTTAGTAGTCCAGAAATAATATAGTCAAAGTAAAAACAAGCATATACTATCTGTCCCCTAGGACTAGGAAAGGATGATTTTTAAACCCTCAGCCTTCTTTAAAAAAAAAAATGAAAAGCATGTAGAATTCATTATAAATCTTTAGCAGAAAAGTCACTTTATGTCTCTCAAAACACAGAGAAACCAAATTAGCTTCAGCAAGGTGCCAGAGAAAGAGCTTCCTCTCACAAAGTAAGTTGGCATTAAGAACTGCCCTGTATAGCTTTGAAGGGAATTGGGCCATTTATCAATAAATCTGTCTTCAGAACAATCAGAATGATTATTTTAGGGTGCACTAGTACAATAGATCAGTAACCATGAGTGAGTTCTTAATTCTTTTCCTCATTCAGAAATCTACTTCTGACATCACAAATGAGGCCTGCAATCAGCTTCCACAGAACATCCAGCCTATCAGAATGAAGGGGAAAAATCCTAAGGAACATATATAAGTTTAAAATTCATAGTGGGGCCAGACCTAAGGACAGGGGAAAGAAGGGTACAGAGAAATTTAGGTAAATCAGTTTGTGCAGAGGTCATTTTAAACACATGTATAAGCATAGTAGATGACATTGTTGGAATTGATTGGATTACACTTTAGACCCCAACAGTCTAATTTAGTTACGTTATGCCAAGGGTGATGGAAAGGGTGAGAATAAAGGGAATTAACGTTGTCCAGCACCTACTATGTGCTAGACAACAACCTGACAGATATTTTTATTATTATGCCAGTTTTTCAGAATGGGAAAAGAAAATCCAAAGCTCAGAAGGATTGAGAAACCTGAAGAGTGACATAACTAGGAAAGCAGCAAAAATGGAATTGAAATAAACTCTGCCTCCAAAGCCCATGTTCTTCCTGCCAACTACCTTTTTATAAGCCATCAAAAAAATTAAGCAGTACCACACTTTGTTAAAGACACATTCCTCAATTATTATATATTACCTAGTACCGTTGGGAGTTTAAATAAAAGAGCCTTCAAAAAAAAAAAAAAAAGTCCCAGAGAGCAAAGAGAAAGATGGGGCTGGGTCAGGGTCAAAGCAAAGCCCCCACCGGTCACCTGCTGGGGAATTGCCAGTCCCTTTCTAGAGATTCTTTGGAAGAAGTTGAGTGCTGGCTGAATAATGGAAGTAGGTAGGCAAAGGCTTCTCCTGAAACATAAGAAACAAATAAAAATGAAAAATGTAGAGTCCTGTTTCCTAGTTTGCACATAACTATGTCTATATTTCATTCATAATTGGCCCAAAGACAAATTGTACTAGAAAAAAAGGCTCATTTCACTAGGCTTTTCTTCATTCTGAGCATAAAATTTCTTTATTCATGGCAGATTTTTTCTTCACTAAATTTTAATTCCTGAGATTAGTTCTTAAAGATCTTAAATTAGTAAATCTATCCAAGGCAGATACAAAAGAACAAAAAGAAATCGCTTTGAAACTTAAAAGCAGCAAAAGTTTCCCAGTAGCAGGTGAAGTCACCCTTACATCCCTTCTGGGATATAGATAGAACTAAAGTTGGGAAACACAAGAGTTAAAATTTTTTGTGATTTTTACAGAAGACTAAAAGTAGACAAAAAGGCTTACCTAAACAAAATATTTCACCCTTGGAGATACTTTGAGTCTCTTGCCCACCTTTGGTTTCACTATTCATTAGTTGCCAAACATTTGCTTTCCCACTGTATTCATGTTGGTTGACCATGACTCCCCTTCCAGCTCTTCTACTTGCCTCATGATTTGCTGCATGTTGAACTTTTGAATTCTTCACAGGGAGCCCATCTTCCTTCCCTTTTGGTAGAATGGATTTCCTAACATCATTCCACCATTTCCATCCTGAGTCATGGTGAGAACCTCGTAGCTCACAGACTCTCCAACACCATGGATGGGTCATTTTTTTTCAAGGTCAATTCTTTTTATTTTTTACTTTTTTTTTTAATTCAAATTCAATTTGCCAACATAGTATAACACCCAGTGCTCATCCCATCAAGTGAAGATGGTTCATTTTGAGACATTCCTGACAGCACTATAGAAGTCAACTTAAAGACATTTATAAATGAGATAGCCTTTTTGCATCTCAAAACAAAGCAAAATGGAATTTTTAAATGTTAACTAAGTCAAGAATTTCTATTAACAATGCAACCCTCCTTGATCACCCCAGCATACAAATACATTGGATAGCATCAACAGCAGAATCTTTAAGTAAAAATAACTGTGCACAGTTTAAGCCACTTTATTTCATTGCTTTTAATTTCACCACCACCACCATCAGCATCAGCATCATCAGCATCACAAATTATTGAACACCCACTTGTGGCATAAACATCGTCCCTGCTCTTGGGAATTATATATTCTATGTATATTTACGAAATTCATGCCTAAACAAGGTGGATTTTAAAAGACATGTTTATTTCTCTCCATGTTAATAGAACTCTGGAGTAATGCTATTCAGGGCTGATATGGAAGTACCTCAAAGTCATAGGGAATGCAGGCTTCTTCTAGCTCTCTTCTCCAATATAACTCATGTTCCAAAACGGCTGCTAAATCCCCAATCTATCATCTCTAAGTTCCAGAAAACAGGAATAAAAGAAAGGCAATGGAATATCTCCTTTTTCTACCCTCTTCCTTTTCTTTTATCCGCCTCTCTTTTAAGGAGACTTCCCAGAATTTCATAGAGTCCTTTTGCTTATATTTCTTTGCCCAGAACTTAGTCATATGGTCACATACCCTCTGGAGAGGGTAGCTCCTGGGGGATATAGAGTCACTTATCCCACATGGTAATATGTCTACCTAAAAAGCATGTTACTAAGGAAGAAAGATATCAGGGTAGAAAACTAGCAGTCTCCACCATTATTGCCATTCCAAAACTATCAAAAAATTCACCTCTCAAGTCAACGATAAGGAAAAACAAGCACAGCATCACACATTTTTCAGATTTGTGTCAGCAATTTTATCTTACAGAATCACAAAACTTGATATTGTGTAGTTAAGCGCGTGGGAGGAGCAGGAAGAAATTTTCAGGGAATATGCAAAGTATGTGTCGTAAGGGTCGTCAGCATTTAGCTGCACAAATGTGCAGAGACTCACTTATGCATATTCTAAACTAAGGAAAGGCCACCAGTAGTCGGATCCCGTGGATAATAATGTGGCACTAATAATGCTAGTGCCGTCTGATACTCTTGGCCGTTGGGCATCACACATGTGCCTCCAGCACACGTTTTGCTCTGAGCCACTTCTCATGTGTCTCCATTTGGGAAGCTCACCAATCCCATGTTGGCCTTTCCTCACTTATCACTCACCTCACTGGGAGTTCTTCTGTCTCCCCTGCACTAATATTTCATTTACTTTACCCCCTTGGGACATACAATGTCAGTGAGGGGCAGTTGCCATGATTTTTACTTTTGTTTCCTACATATTTTCATGCATATTTTTTCTTTTTATCTTTTTTAAGATTTTATTTTTTTATTCATGAGATACACAGAGAGAGGCAGAGACATAGGCAGAGGGAGAAACAGGCTCCCCGCAGGGAGCCCAGTGCAGAACTCAATCCCAGGACCCTGGGATCACACCCAGAGCTGAAGGCAGACACTCAACCACTGAGCCACCCAGGTGACCTTCATACATATTTTCAACGAGATTCTCGGTGACCCAACAGCCAAGTCCATTCTTTGCTCCTCCATTAGCCCATGGTGCTCACTGCCATTTGTATATAACTTGGTCTTGGGGTGATGCTACTAGAACAAGTGACATCTGTGCGAAGATAAGAAGGAGGCCACCCTCATTGCCCAGCAGGTTTGACTGGGAGGTGTACAGAGACCCCAGCAGCACAGGGCAGCAGGATGGGAGTAAAAGCTGACCTGAGCATAGAGAAGCTGCCAGTGCGATGCCAAGTGTCACTAATGGAAAAAGTTTAGGTGGCAGTGGGATCTCAGGCCTTGCACTGTGCCTCAGTCACAGGTTCGCCATCTGGTGGGCTTGGTCCATTTACAGCCGACCTTCAGCAAAGGCTGATGGTGTGGGGAAGGAAGCTGTCCAGTGGGAGGTGGGGGGTCAGGGTCTCGGGCCAGATGAAAACAGAACCCCAGAGCAAGTGAAGGTGAACCCCAGTGGTACAAATTAGGCCAGCACTGCCAGGCCTCATGAGTCACTGTACCTCATTCAGCTTTGTGTTTCCAGCACCCAACACTCTCCTGCTCACAGGAGGTTTTTTTGTTTTGTTTTGTTTTTTTTCCCACAGGAGGTTTTTAATAAACGCTCATTGTTCCTCTAGACCCCTTGTCCCTGACCACAACCTGCTGGTGGCTCTACCTCCCAGTGGAATAAGGCCACCCATTCCTTCCACCTTGGAGAACTCAGTCGGTCTTGCCTTGCACAAGGAAGGTAGCATGCGATGGTGGGGTGAGTGCACAGATACAGCACTCACGTACTGTATCTGTGCTTAAGAGCAGGACATGATACTTCTTCCTATTGTAGACAGCAGTCCAACATTAATACAAGCCAATTTTATGTGCAGCTCTACCAGATGTGTTCTATAAAAGTAAACACTTCCCGGGCTCTAAATGCAAAAGATAGCAGTTGGTTGGCCTTTCATGTTTTAAAGAAGAGAAATAAGTTCTGGGAGTTCCATATTAGACAATACTGCATACTTCACTTAAAATCATGTTGACAGTATCAACATCAGTTAATACTGATGTGGGAAAAAATGCAACATGTTAAGCAAAACACAAAAGCAAGACAGCAATTTGGAGAGATGCAACTGTTAAAACATAATTAGCAAAAAAGACTCTAATGAAATATTCTAAAATATTAACTTTGATTATCTCTAGATGCTGGAATAAGTGATTTTTTAAACTCCTTATCTGTTCTTTTCAGTTCTGTATCTTACAACTCATTCATTCTTCCAAGAGTAATTTTTAAAAATAAAATACTACAAAACTGACTAAAGGTAAAAAATATATATATTAAGAATAATGGGAAACACCTATACGATTAAACAGACCAGAAATAATTCCGTTCCAAACACCAGCTGCAGAGAGAGCCATGTGTCTCGTGTAAATAGATGCGACACAATGGAATTACAACTGGGATCTGCTTGCTATTGGTGTGGCCTTTACTTAAATATTATTAAAGTCTCTCCCATGAATGTAGATATACTGATTGCTGGTGTTTAAAACCAGCATCAGCAAAAATGGTCTGAAAAACTTCTTAGTTGACAGTTTATATAATCATGTTAAAAGCACATTTAACAATGAGCGTTAATAGCTTTAGCGGCTTCAGATTAATAAGTGAGTCCTGTGCTTCTGTCTCAGAGAGAACATCTGAGGTAGGCATTCCTTGTGTCTATCTGGTACATTGGTTTTTCCGCAGGGATGGGAGATTAAGGAGAAGCGAAGAAACACAGCCTGCATTTACCCAGTTTTCAAAGTGATAGTATCATCTATAATTTGCCAGGACTGAATGGGTCCTCCTGCGGAGAGGACGGTTCCCTGAGCCCTAATTCTCTCCCCGGCCCCACAGACCGAACTGTGTTTCTCCCGTGCTGCGTTCCTGTTTGTCTCCTCATTCATCTTCTCTGGTGAGATGACAACTCTGTCAGTACCCGTTTCCAAATTCTAATTTTCCCCTTTGTAATTTCTCACCTTGCTGACCACAGGCAAACAGGAGAGAGAAGCTGAGCTGTTTTTGGCAGATGCTTTAGATAAAGACCAAATACAAGCTAAAATCCTGCAGGAAGGAAGACAATTTGCTAAGGAAGGATTGCATCAGGAGTCTGGCTGCCACTTCTTTTGTGAGGTTTGATCACATAATAGCTTTAGGAGGTGTCTGTGCCTCAAATCCAATGACCGTGATGTGAAAATGTGGACTGCACCTCCAGCTCTCCTGTTTTGAAATAGAAGTCCATAAAATTTATAGTTACAAAAAGTCAAACACATTTTTATTTCTTCCCAGATGTTCATGCTTTCTAATTAAGAAGAAACATCCCATTAGTAACAATGTTCTAAATAATAGTCCTGAGTCCTCTTTTTACCATTCACTTTTCTCCTTTTCAAAATAACTTTTAATTATAATATGTAAAATATGGTTATTATTAACAATTTGGAAACTACAAAGAATACTATTTCCTTCATATCAGTGCTATCCTTATAGTGTTTCTGCTTTGCTTGGAGAATCAAGCTATTATAAACAGAGTAAGCCTTTCAAACATACCTGGGTTTTAACCAGAACTCTGCCACATTCTAGCTGTGGTTACAGACAATTTCTTAACCTCCTTAACACTCTTTTCTTTGGCTATAAATAAGGATAGTTATAGCTGACTCTTGTGGTTGGCCTGAGAATTCGAAATAAAGATACTTGGCACGTAGTAAATGGTCAATTAATGGCAACTATCATAATTATTACTACCTTTTAAGTTTAAGAGTTTAAATTTAAACTTTTTTATAGTATTTTTTAATGCTTCATAATTGCAATCCTGCTTCTGATAGAGGAATATGCCTAGTGTGTGGAACTGAGAAAGACCACAACCAATTTCTCAGATGAGTACACTTTCCCAATGCTTCCATAAGGGATTTGTCACATCCGCCCTGCTCATTAGTTTGTGAGAATCACTGTTCAAAAGAAAATTACCCAGGGAAGGGAGACCATGTCTGATATATTGTGAAATTCTGCACAGCCAGTAACTGTTCCATGCATGCCCACTGCTACTGACATTGGCCCTTGGAGTTATTAATCATACACGTCAGGTATTGCTCATTGATCCCCTCTTTCTGTCAGTGCAAAAATCCCTGCATATCGTACCTTTCTTTTATAGCATTTGGAGGTAGGATCAAGCAGGAAAGCTTGAACCCGCAAAACTGCCTCCACTCACTGAAGGCTTTCTAGTGCTGTAGCTGGGTGCTACAGCTGGGTGCTGTAACTGGGTGCTGTAGCTGGGTGCTATAGCCAGGTGCTGTAACCAGGTGCTGTAGCTGGGTGCTGGAACCGGGTGCTGGAACCAGGTGCTGTGGCTAGGTGCTGGAACCAGGTGCTGTAGCTGGGGGCTATTGTTGGGTGCTGTAACTGGGTGCAGTGTAACAGTGTAACCACTGAGGAAACTGATTCACAGAAGCTGGTCCCTTAACGTGTATCGTCCAGCCAGGAGGAGCCTGGATTCAAGTTCAGATCATTCACATTTCAAAGCCTTTCCTCTTTGCACTCACCAGAGGTCACCAGAATCAGAGAGTGAGGGTGGGAGAAGACCACAGGAAAGACTGAGACTGAATGTAAGCAAGTGGGGAGAGGGAAGGTCTGTGGCCAACCAGCGAATGAGCACCCCAATGAGAATGTTCAGATACAACGTTTTCAACATTGTAGGTTCACAAGACACATCTAAGTATACACTGAATTTGGCAACCTGTACGCCACAAGCTTTCAAGCTTTTTTTTTTTCTTTTCCAATTTTGGAAACTACCAAAGTCCTGCATTTCCACTCTGCAACCCCATAGGAGAGACAGGGAACATACTGGGTAGATCTTGAGTGGAATAGCTGGGATGAATGAGTGCACACAGAGGGAGGAGTGTTCTGCTCTGAACTGTTTAACAGCCTTCCCATCAGAGCTGCCCAGCAGAAGAACTGGCTGCTCTGGAGAACAGGGCATTGAGCTAAAGAAGTACCACAGCACTCCCAAGGATAGGTTTCTTCCCATGGATGGAAGGGACACTTCCCTTAAACATTTACTGAGCCTCCCAGTATGTGCTGTACACTGTGCTGGGAGCTGTCGAGATGCAGAACCCTCATGGAGGCTGCAATCCTAGCTAACCCACCAGCCTGCTAAGTGTATATACCCTATTTCTTTCACATGTATTGTAACCTTAAGAAGCAGGTGCTATTAAACCCCAATTAGAAGATTAGAATACTGAGACAGAGAGGTTGAGAAAGTTGTTCAAGGACACAAGATGGTAAGTGACAGAGAGAGGACTTTCACTGGGATTAAAAGTCTGTGTTCTCAATGACCGTGCCAAAAACCCTCTCCCTCAGTGGGGATACCAGCTTGGAATTCTGAGTCATCACTCAGGAAATCTGCCCCCACCCTGGTGTCCTGGTGCTCAAACTGCAGCTCATTTCACACTGTCTAAACCATATCAAGAAAAGCAACCTAAGAATCCCCATCCACCAGCCCCTTCCTAGTAACTGGAGATGTGATGCCAGGACTGCAGTTAACTTGGCTCCATCTAGTCAGATCACGAGTTGCAGATTATCTGAAATTTCTTGTTCTGCTATGTCTAAAGCAGACAGTAAGACAGGAGATCTTCTGAGTGCAAGCACAGCACAGTTTCTTTCATTTCAAATGTGACTTTGAGGTCAACATTACAACAAAATAGCAAAAAAATGAACATATCAAAAGATGATCTTGCTTGAAAAGGATACAGGAAACTTCAGAGATCTGAGTTTAAGTCTTGATGCTGCCATTTACTACTCTTGTAATCTTGCATTTCGCTTCATTTCACTGAGTCTCTGTTTCTTCATGGAAATGAGGCTGCAGATTGTTGTGGGGAAACACTTGGTATGTCATAGGTGCTCAATTAAATGTATGTGCTCCTTCCTTGGACAATGCTAGCAAAACTGCTTAAAGTACCTTAAAAGTGGGCATAAATTAAAATCTTATAGACTTACAAAAATTGGTTTACAAATTCAATATGGTAGAAAGGGTGATATGGTCATTTTAAGGAACATAATTAGTTTTGTAAAAAATGTTTATGGAAGGGCACCTGGGAGGCTCAGTTGGTTAAGTGTCTACCTTGGGCTCAAGTCATGATCCCGGGGAGTCCTGGGATTGAGCCTGTGTCAGGCTGCCCGCTCAGCAGGGAGTCTGCTTCTCCTTCTCTCTCTGTTCCTCCCCCACCCCACCTTCACCCTCATCCCCACCCCCGCTTACTCTCTCTCTTTCAAATAAATAAATAAGATATCTTTATTAAAATGTTTATTGAGCTGGATGAAGAAAGGGAAAGGGAAACTGATATTTATTAAGCTCCTGGTTATACATGCCAGGCCATGCTAGACCTTTCCAGACAGTTCCTTACTTAATCCTCACAACAGCAATGTGTGAGAGGCAGTTTTAGCTTGATTTTCACAAATGATGAACCATAAGACTGAGAGGTTAAGAAAACTGCCTGAGTATCCAAGACTGGATTTGAACAGAAGTTCCGAGACGACTGCCTGAGCTCTTCTAGCAGGGACCAGAGTCTTGACTCCTGTTGAAGAAAAGTTTCTTTTTAGGAGGCTGACTGAGTATAAACCTTTCATATTCCATGCATCTCTGAAGCCAGCAATCTCTGATTTAATAGCTGCTCTTCCAACAGAAACTCCTGTGGGCACATGTTTCAATAATTCCTTATGTGTTCTCTCTACTCTATAAGATTTGGAATAACTTCTGATGAAAGACATTGACACAATGGTCTGGTTTTTTGTTTGGAACAGTAGCCTGTGCATTCATAAATGGTTCTGATTATAACTTCAGTGGCTATAAGTTTACAAACTGTTTCCATCATTATAATGTCTTTGGAAAGATATATTCTTCTGGCAAGTTTTTGAAAGAGCCCCATGAAAATTAAGCATCTCTTGCTCCAAATATTTGAATTACCCAGCTCTACCAGGAAACTTTATTTGGTCCTGTTTCCTTCTGCTCTGCCCAGGGATTTTGAAGAGTTGACATAGAAAGGAAAAAGGAGATAGAGTGGAATTAGTAGAGTCAAGCATTGTGTTGAGAATTGTGACTGAGCCCTTCAAGAGACCTTTGTCTGACTTAGGCATCTAAGAATTCAAGTCTTGTTTTCCTTTCTCATATATAATGACAGCAGTGAGGCACAGATGTCACATGCTTTGCATGCACCACCTCATCTGTCTTTTTGTGATTCTTTATGTGGCAAAAGAAACTTTCCTCACAGAATTCAGATTGCATTCTTCCCAGAGAATTAGTTTCCAGTGAGCAGGAACTGAGTTTCCATATCTAAATGCTATAGCAAAGAATTTGACTAATTAAACATGAGTTTCTGTTCTCCTCACAATAATTTACTGCAGGCTAATTGTTACACATTTAAATACTTTGAATAAATGAATTAAAAGCCAGCTTTCATCTTTGTTCATCCAATATATTAGATGATTTCATTTTAGGAAATGAGGAAGTAGATGTAATTCATTTTGCATCAGATGAGCAATTCATTTACGCAAGGAAGAAGTATTAGTTTAAAGGTTGCTAAAAGATGGGATGATTTGTTTCCTCCCTGCCAAGGTGACCACTGGGCATATAGTGAGTGCTCATGCTGATAGTGAAGATAACCTAATATGAAGATATTGCTTTAAATCCAGGGCAACCTTTATGTACCATTAATAGAAAACTAAGCATGGTTCTAAAAGAAAATATAGTAAAAAAAAAAAAAAAAAATCAACCCTTGTATAGTGCTTCAATTTTGCAAATGTGTTGGTATATATCATTTGATTATTGCACAACAACCCTGGATATCAGTATTATTAGTATCCCCACTTGCCCAATGAGAAAACCGAAGTTCAAATGACATTTGTGCTATCGCTCAAAGAAGGACATACAACTTGTAAGTGGTAGAGTTAGAACTGGAACCCAGGCCGCCTGAGGCCAAAATATCATGCTCTTTCCACTGTATCTTCTATAATTAACATTAAGGGACAGAATGGGGAGAGAAGTAGAGGTCAGCCTGAAAGCTATGCCCCTTGGTTGTTTTAGGTCCATCACCAGAGGCAGCCTGGCTCTAGGGGCTAAGTCAGGTGTGGTATCTGGAAGGCTGAGAGGTGAGCCTTGTCCCTGCATATCATCTTCCATGTGTGCACTCTGAAGAAGGTAGGAACTTGGGAAAAGACCACCCATCTCATGGGTCTGGGTCTGGGCAGGGAGGGAGAACCTGGAGGTAGCTGAGGACCAGTAGATTCAAAAAGGAGGAGATTGCATTGCTCTCAAAGGGGCTTTGGGCACGCTAAGAGGGAGTGGTCAGAAACTCCAGCCTAGCCAGATGATCGCTCATGATCCTCAGAGTGCTGCTCTTGTTCTGGCCACTATAGCCACACCTCTCTCCCAAACAGCCCCAAGAAGTGTGCTGCATAGGGAGTGGCCTTCCTCAGATTCCACATACAAAGTGCTCTTAAACAGTCAAAAGATCAGAAGTATTGGCCACAGAAAGGAATGCTCAAAGGAAATATGTGGCCCTTGCTTGCTTGGAGTGATACAGAAAAGGCTGTCACAGTTATTTTCAGTCTGGCAGCCACTTCCTGGAAGGATTCCATGGAGTATTAGAAGTATTTATGGCAACAGTTTGTTGTAAAAAGGCAGAGCAAACCTTAGATGTGCATCCTCTTCTACCTATCAACCTTCTTTTTGAAATAACTGATTAATGATCTTGTTACTTTCATAGGGAGAGATGTCCCATTCCTACAGCTAGTGTAAATGATATCAAAAAAAATTTGGGTTTTGTTTCCTTTTTTTAGTTTTGTAGCTACCCTGCTTTCCCTCTTTCTTACTAGATTAATTAGTGTTGTGGCAAGCGCTTAAGTTTTGGCACTCGCAGACCAGGGTTCAAATCTCAGCTATGCTACTTACTATTGAGCCGATAACTTCTCTGATCATCAGTTACTTCATCTGTAATATGGGGGATATGCTACCAACCTGAGAGGATTGTTGCGAGAATTATGTGAGGATGGCATGTTAAGTGTTTGCCATGATGTTATATTCAGAGAAACAAGCCAGACACAAAAGGACAAATAGTATATGTTTCCATATATATGAAGAACCTAGAGTGGTCCAATTCATAGAGACAGAAAAACGGATGGTCGGTCACCAGAGGCTAAGGGAGTGAGCAATGGGGAGTTCGTATTTCATGGGAACAAACATTCAGTTTGGGAAGATGGAAAAGTTGCGGATGTGGATAATGCTGATGGTTGCAAAACAATGTGAATGTAATTAATGCCACTGAACTGTCACTTAAAAATGGCTACACAGAAAAAAAATGGCTACACGGGTATGTTTTGTGTTATGTATATTTTACCTTAATGAAATAAGTAATTTTTTTAATGTTTGCAACAGTACTTGCAAACAATGAGGTAATAAATGATACTTCTCATCTTCTATCCTACCATTTGCATACATCTATCATAGGCCAGGTTTCACACTGTATTTTAACCACTATGTCTGTTGCTACTGTTATACTTCAATTTCCCTGCATATAAAGGACCATTGACTATATCTTACTCATCTTTCCTGCCTCCACAGTGTCTGGCACATAGTAAACTCTCATTAAAGGATTTGGGGAAAGAGAGAAAGTTGCTAAATGCCCTTCCCTCCTATCTTTTACATCTTAAAACCACTAAACACAGTAGTGGGTCACTTATTTCTCCCTGGTGCTAGAAGATCATTATTTGGACTAAAATGATGAGCTCACACTACTGTACAAATGTATTAGATTCTTTAATCTTTAATAAATGAGGGAGAAATTTCTCTAAATTGGGTCTCTGTGGATTGAGTCCATGTTGTTCTTTAGGAGTTATATCTTGCTCTAAAAAATACAGGCAGAACAAAAATGGATCTTAAGTTTGCTGTTCCTTTAAAGGAAAATGAATACTAAATAGAGTTCATCTTACCTGCATGTAACTGGAGCCCCACATGGTCCAATCTATGTGCAGGGTCATTTCAAAGAAACAATGGTGGCTTCAGAGAATACGGTATGCAGATCATTACTGAAGTTTCCTGACAAGCACCAATGATTGAGGGGTCCCACAGCACTTCACAGAAGCCCCCCAAAAGGCTTCTGTGCATCTCTTTCCCTCCCATTAAACTTTCCCACTAGCAGGAGCTGCTAACATCAATCCCCCTCTTCTGTCTCTCTCTCTCCCTCCTGCCTTCTCTCCCTGCCTATCTCCTCCATACTTTGTTCTCATTTGTCTCTGCTCATCCGTGCCTAAAGTCTAGGCTCCTCAGACTTGACCATCCCCTCTATGGCAGTCCCTTGGAAACATTGTCAGGTCCCCTGCTCTCACTAGAACCCAGCATGGGCTCCATCCCCCTCCCTGGAATTTGGTGAATAATTTTAAAATTCTGCCCTTTGTGAAAAGCTGAAGAGTCCCAGTGCCAAGCATTTCTGGGCTGCACTGCTGGAGAACTAATTGGGCTATGATCATACCATTCTCATTTTCTTTTTTTATCCACCCTCATTTTATAGGATGATAAATTGATAATAAATTATATAAATTCATTTTTTCTCTGAGTAAGTGCTTTCCAGCTTTTTCAGCTGTGCGCCATCAGACCCCGCTATTCTCAGCCGCTCTCCAAGGAGACTCAGCTGGCCACAGACCTTCCTGTGCCCCAAAGCTATCTGGTCACTCAGCAGAGATCAGGGCAGCCCTGGCCTAGCTGTAATCTCTTCATGGCTCATGAGCATGTTAGTTGGGTTGCTGGACTCTGGGTGATGAAAAAGAGTTTAAGAACATGATGTGTCAACTCATTGGACCTCTCTGTGCTTGTATAAATGAAGGGCTTGAGTTGTATGTCCCAAGGTCTACTCCAGGCTTAAAAGTCTATGTGTCCATAGTTAACTCAGAAAGTTGTGTGCATTAGAACCTAATCCCCAGCCTTCACCTTCTTCAAATTTCCTTTGAAGTTGTCATTTCCCCAAACCTAAAAATTTTATTTACTTTCATCTGAATCCATGAGAATATCTTGCTTTAGTTTAAAGCTTCAAGGATGACCATCAATACAGATTACTGGGCCCTGCCCTCAGAGTTTTTGATTCTTTAGAGATTTTGCATTGCTAACAAATTCTCCAGTGATGTGAGTGCTTCTGGTCTAGGAACCACACTTTGAGAAACACTGCACTGAGAATTTCAGGAAGCCTTTACTGACAATTTTCACTAAGAGGTATTAATCCTGTTTTTCAGGCATGATCACTTCTGGTTTTGCTTTGTTCTTTTAAGAATATTTACCTCAAAGGATGCCTACTCAATCAAAAATTATTTTCCTAGAGCCTCCACCCTCATAAAAAGGAGGCCACATAGGGAACTTCATTTTAGGACAAAGAAACTGAGGTGTAATTCTTAGGTGCAGTGAATTTCTCAGAGGAACTCAAATGGTATCATGTCATGGAGCAGAATTCAAATAGCACAAAGCAACAATTTCCCTAGTTCATGAGCCATTCACTAGACCAGGCCATCCATTTAGGGCTCATGTCTTAGGATCTCCATGAATAAAACACTTCTGACAATTGCTGCGTCAGAACTTACTTGCTAATGCAATACATGACTGTACATTGAACTACAGAGGAGATTTAAGACCAGGGTCTAATGGCTTAGGATAGCCCAGCATTGGTCTCACAATCTGCAGGAAATAGCAGTTGCAGGTCCCAAAGCATTTACAAGATGCAGTGTGTGCTGCAAATGAGTTTCAGAAATGGAACAATGTCTCCTATAAATCTGAAATTCTAAGAAAGGAATTTGAGCTTTTAGCCTGCCCCTGTATGACTTCCTTGAGGCTTGTCTACCTGGAAAGCTCCTTTCTGCACTTAAAGTATTTGCCTTTTCATTTTATTTTCCCCCTAAATCCTTATTTTCTGTAGATATGTTAATGAACCTTAAAATGCCAATCTCAATGGATGCAGTTTTATTAAACACACTGTTTCCTTTACCCACCAAAGTGTTAAATGATGGTTTAGAGGTTTGAATTTATCATGCTGATCTAATTATGCTAGACAGCTCTTGTTGAATCTCCAGAGTAACCGATTTGAAGGCCTTTTGTGCAGAGGCACAATTTTGAAGGGATTGACAGGGTAAGTATCTTCTAACTTCTCATCCATCCAAGTTAGGGATAAGCAGGGTACCTTCTCTAGCATCTATGCTCCCTGGCATCTAATGGGAAATAGGGTGCTCAGCTAGCCCACATTTTAATAGGTGAAAGGAGAGATTTCTTCCCTGAATGTCATGTGCAATTTCATCTCCATGAAGCTTTACTTAAGAGGGTTTATTGCCATTTTTTAAAAGATTTCATTTATTTATTCATGAGAGACACAGACATAGGCAGAGAGAGAAGCAGGCTTCCTGCAGGGAGCCCGATGTGAGACTCAATGCTGGGACCCTGGGATCATGACCTGAGCCAAAGGCAGACACTCAACCACTCACCCACTGAGCCACCCAAGCATCCTGGTTCATTGCCATTTTTATACTCACCTCTGCAGACTTTATCCAAAGACTTTTGCCTCTTCAGAATCAATCTTCGTGATGTTAAGTCTTCTGATACCATAATTATGTGGTAGTGGTGACAATAATAATGTTGAAGCTGGTAGAGGGATGGGAGGCAGTGATGGCAATGGTAGTGGCAGAGGTAGTGGGAGCAGTGGAAGTGTAGATGCAGGTGGAAGCGATACAAGTGGTAGAGGTAGTAGAGGTGGGGGTGGAGGAGATAGAGGAGGAGGAGGCAGTCAGGTGGAGGTGCTGGCAGAGACGGTGATGGAGGTGGTAGAGGTGTTGGTGCTGGTGCTATTGCTCTGTTTGGATATGGTCAAGGGGAACCAAGCAATCCTAGAACTGGTGGATCTCACTCTGGTTTTCAGATGAAGAAACTGAAGCCCAGAGAGGAGACAGCACTATCATTTCACACAAGAGAAGTCTTACCTTCTTCCCTCCTTCCTAGTTCAAATGCATGAAATCTGGCGGCTGTTGGATGGCCCTGAGAAATGATACTAACACCCTTGAACTGAGATTCCAAAATAAGCAGATCCTTAGACCCAGGAAGCAGAAACACTAAGGACTCCCTGCTTCTCCCAAGACAAAGAGCTAGCCTGATTTCCACCTCATCTGGTTATATCTGTCTATATTCACTGCAAAGACAACCCCAAAGCCTAGGCTCTGTGCAGCTGAGACTTGCAGCTAAAACTGGTGAACATATTGGGCTTTCCTGGAGAAAATAAAATTGAGGCGATTGTTAAAAGATGGTTACATAAAAGGAAGCCGGAGTTGAAAGATTCTAAGTGTGCTTGCAGGCAAAACTGAGGACTTAACAAATGCTATTTGACTTTTTTTTAAATAAGCATTCTCTTTTAGAATAGTTTTAGATTTACAAAAAACTAGTAAGATACAAAAAGAGTCCCCATATACCCTGCATTCACTTTCCTCTATTTTTAACATCTTCGTTTCTATGGTACATTTGTCACAACTAATGAAACATTGGTTCTTTGGTACATTGCTATTAACTAGACTCCATATTTTATTTGGATTTTACTAGTGTTTCCCTAAAAATAAAACAACATGGGTTTTTTACTCTTGCAACATGGTAAACACCATCACACCAGTAGCTGGAAGATCCTGAGGGTAGCATCTACTTGTATGCATTTGTTTGTATTTCTTTTAGCACCTAGTATTTACTAGGGGCACAATAAGCATGTGTTGGCTGAACAATTACAATGACTGTAATATCCCACTGCTTCCATTTTAATACACAATAATGCACACAGTCCGGTGATCGTTCCATATACCTGGAGTTTGAGTAACTAAGGAAATTCATGCTGTCATGCAAGCTGTCCAGTGTACTCAAAACTTTTATTTTCAGAAAGCCCAACCCAAGGCATATCTCAGTGCTGAAGACAGTGCCTGTAGCCATGGGGTAAGGCTTTCGAGGCAATCTCAGAGACAGCACAAGAGAGAAAGGTTAATAGGTCAAGGATCCCATAAATCACTGCTCATCCTGATCCTGATCCTGGGTGACTAGACTCCAGAAAGGTACATGACACTCTGTCCCTTCTCCTGTCAAGGCACCTATACATAAATCTGCCCAGCCCTCTAGCAAAGGCCTCATTTTTTAGTAGTCAAACTTCCTTTGCAAATTGAAGGTTTTCCTCAAAGTTAACAGAGCAAAATGGGGTTACCTAGAAGGGACAAAAAGGGGAAATCATTAGATCCAAAGCCTAAATTAGAAACTAAAAGTAATTCCTTTTGACTCAATAATAGCTCACATTTCCTAAATGTTAAACACTGTACCAAGAGGTTTACTAACTCACTTTATCCTCAAGAACCCAAGATGTAGGTTCTCTTAACACAGACAAAAACATCCTCTCCTTCTTACTCCACGTGTTCAAATGGATAGATGAGTCCCATCTGAAGTGTATTAGCATCTTTCGTAACGAAAGATGAAATACCTTGCCAATGTGTACACCTTATTCCAAAACCCAGAAAATAATAGCAGTAGAAAAATATGAGCATTCACATACTATTTGGCCCAGCCTTACCACCCTCACCACCCAATTCCCATCCCTCCATCCCTCTCATTCTCTCATTCTCTCCCCCTCTCTCTCTCGTACATATACATGCACAGATGCACACACAGGTGCACATATGGTAGAAGATGAGCTACCACTATAGCTTTCAAAACAATTTGTTCTGTCTGTTTTAAACTTTAATAGGGGAAGATTCCATAGGTTAACTTTTTTAAAAAAAGATGATGTATTTCCTTTTATGAAAGTAATATATGGTCATGGTAGAAATACAAACAGGTTTAAAGAAAATAAAAATGACTGTAAGCATATCTCAAAGATAACCATTACTACTATTTTGTTGCAGTTCCTCCAAATCATTTTTCTGTGTATATATGGTTTACCTTAATTTGAAATCACACTGCATATATACCTTGATTCTGCTTTTTCTCACACATTATACATTATCATCTTCCTGTGTTATAAATTCTTCAAAATATCATTTTTTGAGGGACAGTAGTACATTTACTATTGTAATTTAGGGCTCATGTAAGTCTTTTTACTTCAATAGCACCCCCCCTCCCCAGGTCTCCTGCTTCCACACATACTACCCACACACACAATGCTTCTTAAAAAATAATTTTTGTATAATAAAATCAGAAAGGACTTTTAAGAAGCTTGATGTCTCTTCTGGGTTTGATTCACAGCCAGATTACTTCTGCCAAAATCTGGTACTTTGCTAATCGGAATGCTTTAAAATTGACATCTGACAATTTGTAATGTGGGGAACATACAAACATAATGACTCTTTAACTTAGAAGGTTGTACAATAAAATAATGTTTTTAAAAGTACATTAATTCAGTCAATACTAGTTTCTGAACCAAGTATCAGTTTTGCTCCCTTTTGTGTACTCAGCAAAAACCCACATAAGCACCGAAGTAAATGATTGATGGGATACAGATCAATATTAGATACGTAATACTATTTTTTAGTTAAATAATTTGTTATTTGTTCCATGTGTGTCAATGAGAATAGAGTGGAGACAATACAGACTTTGAAATCAGATGTAACTGAATCAAATTCCAGATCTACTATTCAGTAATTTCATTTTTACTAGGCAAGTTGTTTACCTCTGACATTGAGAGAACTCATCCACCAAATGAGCCCATCTCATTGTGTCATTGGTGCTAATGACAAATGAGACACTTTGTGTGAAGGTTCTCAACAGTGCATGATAGATAATGGAGGCTTCATAATTGCTCATTCTCACTGCCCTTCCTTCCCCCTAAATAGCCTGGCTTATCTAACAGACATTTAGCTTAATTGCGGTTCAGTACACACAACTTTTCTAATCTTCCTCATATATGTGTGTGTGCGTGTGTGTATGTCTATGTATATATATAGAGAGAGAGATAGATAGATGTGTATATATAGAGATCCTGCCATATACACTTGCACAGAAATGTGCTATATGTAAATGCAAATTTTACTCAATGCAAATACATATAGGATAACTTCCAGAGTAGCAGCTATTCATGTGCACACATCGTATGCCACCTGGCTCAATCTGGAGAGGGTTGGTGCAGACTGGATGTGAAAGCAAGCTGGCCAGGGCATCTGCTATGCTCATCAATTGCCAGGCTGGATTTGGCAGATCTATCTAGCTGGTCAGGGAGGATATTCCCTTCTTTTATGTCTCATTAGGTCCTTCTGAATACTGGAACAAACTTCCCAGATAGAGAAGTGCTCTTCCTCCATCAGGCATGTCCAAATAGGCCACAATTCAAACGCTCCAGTGTCAGAAAATATAGGGAACAGACTGCAATCTACAGGAATGCTACTCAAGGTTATCCATCAGCACCACCTGGAAGTTTGTTAGAAATGCAAATCCATGGGTTCCCTGCAGATTTACTGAATCAGAGTCTCTGGGGATAGGGCTCTTCAGGGACTCTGATGCTCACAAAAGTTTAATATGAAGTAGAACTACATTCATTCAACGAATGTTTATTTCTAAGCATCTGCCACTCTCCTGCTCGCTCACTTGACACCAGAACACAGGCCTCCTTTCTGTACCTTGAAATAGGAAGAAGAAAAGTAAAGACTTGAACATAATGAATTAGAAATGTTAAAACTCTACCAGTGTTTTATCAACATTTCTTATTCCAAATTTCAGGCTATTCTCCAATTTCAGTTAAAAACTCATTTGAAGTGCTTGCTTTTCAGTATAGACATTTCACTGGTGTTCAAATTAGTCTTCTAAAAAGAAGGGATTGTGCATTGCTCTACTGCCTCCAGTCACTTAATCGCGGACCAGCTCCCTAAAATGCCAGTGTTAGCAGCATTGGCTGGTGTGGTGGGTGACAGCTCCCACATGGAAGGCACATGTGCACATAGCAGTTATGCAGCAGATGGCCACAAGCATTTGCATGACCCGCTGTAGATTTCCTGGTAACAAGAGTCACTGGTTACATGAGCAGAGAGAGCACACATGGTCCAGAAAAACCATCACTGCTGGAAACAATGCAAGATATATGCGGATAAAAGTCTGGGGTCATGAATTGTGTCATCAAAAGTGTCAATATAAAACAAGGACATAAATGGAGCTTAAGTTAACTTTTATTTTTCCAATTTGGAATAAGAATTAAATCAAATTATATTTGAAACCCTATCACTCATGACTTTTGAAATGTCTTAAATGTCTTTACCTATCATAAAGCAGAATTTGGCAAAACCAGAACATATTCAACTCCATTTCATTGAGAATACAAAGATAGATCTTTTGTTTCTGGGTTTTTTTTTCCTTCTGATTATAAAATTTATACTTGTTCATGTATAAAATTCATGGAAACATAAAGAGCAAATAAAAATAGCTGCTCAACTTCACCATCCTGAGGTAACCCCTTTCAAAGTATTGAAAATTATCCTTACACATGCCTCCCTGTAAACACACACACACAATTTTACATAAATATGGTCATAATTTACTTGAGATTTTGAACATAATTTTCCTCTCTTCCTTATTATGCCCTTGAGTTCTTTAGATCTTGGTAAATATAAGTATGATTTATATTTTTAACAACTACATAGAATCTTGTTTTATGGGTTAGCATAATGTATGTAACTAATCCCAATTCATAGACTTTGGCAATTTTCAGTTTTCTATAATTCTAAATGATATTGGGATAAACATTCTTGTATATGGACATCTTTGTACTTTTCAGATTATATCATTAGCATAAATAACTCAAAGAAAAATTACTGATAGAAGAGTCTTGGCTTAAAAATTTGATTCCATCAACAAACTGCCCTCCAAAAAGACTATGTTAATTTCCATCCCGTTGACAATGTATGAATTTTATTTCCCTATACTCCAGCCAAAAGAAGTGTCAGTCTTTTTAATCTTTGCCAAACTGATAGACAAAAATTGACATCTCATTTTTATTTCTATTTCTTTCATTACAAGTGAAGTTAAAGAAAATCGAGTTTAAGATACATGTGAACTTAACTGAATATTTCAGAACCCCTCTGATTAGCTTTTGAGTTCATTGGACATGCTGTATCTAAGGAATTTTTCATTTATAAGCTTGGAAACAATACTTCTTTGAACTTCTTTGGGGGAAAAACACATAGCAAGTTTCTCTTAGAAGAAACAGATAAGATTGATTTAAATACATCAGAGCATACGGCTTCAGGCGTCTCGTCATTTTCTAAGATATTTTTAATCTTGAAAAAAGTATTTGGGGAAAAGTCATCCTTTTCAATGTGATTCTATCATTATAAATCATTGTCAGTCATGATTTCAAACCCAGACTGAAAAAAAAATTGAGAAGAAGTCTAGGTTCTCTTCTATGTTTACCATCAACCAGCTCAGTGACCTCAATAAAATTGACTTCACCTCTATAGGCCTCAGTTTCCTCCTCCAAAGAATGAAGGGGGTCAAACAGATGTCCCTTAATGTCTTTACAGCCTAAGATGTGGTAATGACCTACATTCTAAGGCAAGTAGCTTTGTCAGGCCCTTTATTGACAATTGCCCAATCCTAGCACTAATTTACTTCTACCCCTCTATAAGGAACATGACGGAAGATATTGAGGTTAAATCTTGATAAAATGCAAATGATCTATTTTTATTGTGGTAACATTAACCTAGATAATTCAGAGAAATACACCTTTTATTTTTGCATGGGAATGTGTGTGCATTTGTGTCGTGTGTGTGTGTGTGTGTGTGTGTGTGGTCAGTCATTCACTTCTCAAACATTCCTTGAACTTACACTGTAAGCTAATTCTAGACCACTAGAATGAACAAAACAAAAGAATTTCCTTCCTCAAGAAGCTGAGCATCTAGTGAGGAAGTGGACAGATAAGCAAGCAGGTATTGTCTGAAAGAAATTGTGAAGTTATGTTTAAATAATACCATTTCTTTCTCAAACATCACATTTTTATGAGATGGTAGATTTCCACAAGAACTCATCACTCTCTCTTGAAACCAAGGGCTGTTGCTAGATGCAAACATGTGCCTGTCCTTCATGTATACTTACAGAGTCTATATCAAAATTCTACTCTGAAATATTAGATTTAGCCCTTAGAAATTACCAATACTTATGGCTGCCTGGGTGGCACAGTCAGCTAAGCGTCTGCCTTCAGCTCAGGGTCCTTGGATGGAGCCCTTCTGGGGCTCTCTGCTCAGCAGGGAGCCTGCTTCTCCCTCTGCCCGCTCCCACTCATGCTCTCTCTCTCTATCTCTCTATCTCGCTTTCTCTCAAACAAATAAATAAATTTGTTTAAAGATTTTATTTATTTATTCATGAGAGACACAGAGAGAGAGAGAAAGAAAGAGAAAGAAGCAGACTTCATGCAGGAAGCCCCATGTGGGATTCAATCCCAGGACTCCAGGATCATGCCCTGGGCCAAAGGCAGGTGCTAAATCGCTGAGCCACCTGAGGATCCCATAAATATATATTTTTAAATAGAAATTACCAATACTTAATAGCTTTCACCTCACACACAAACACACAAAAAAGGGCAATTTTATGAGGTTCAACTTAATATAAACTAGAATGTGAACTGAAAATAAATGCAAAATTCCTTATATTTAACTTGACCTTTAAAAAATAAATAAATAAATTTAGAATGAAGAATCAACCCTTGGATTGTCCCACATTTAGATTTAAGCATTTTGAGGATTTTTCCACCACAAAATTTTCATCCTTGATCCTTTCACAGAGCCAGAGCTGACTGATCTGCTGCCCCCTGCTGTCAAGTGGGGAAGCAACCTGATTTTAACTGTTTAGGAGACAAGAGCTATTAAAAAAAAAAAAAAAATTCAAAATTTCTTAACACGTCACTCAGGATTATCCCTCGTTTCAAATAATCCTTGCCACTGCTTTTCTCCATTATAAGATTATTAAGACTTGATGGGTTAAGTCATTATCATGTGATCCCTACTAGCATGACATAGTTCCCTTTGGGATATGACCTAGAGTCAGAAAAAAAGGTAGAATTACAGTTGGACTCAATAAGTCACCCTAATGACAGGGACAACTGCTTACAGATTTCAGTCATCAGGCTAAAGAGGCTGTAGTGAAAGGTAATAGAATAAAGGGGCTTCAAGCCTGGATCTTGGTGATTTTGCTGGAGTGAGTTTGCATTTAATTACCTTCCACAAAAACTGGGGTTTGTGCTCTGCTGGTTTTGTTCTCTGTGTGATGAACCTGAATGAGTGTATAAGCCAATTCCAGTCCTTTGCCCTCAAATCTTCTCTGTAACAGCGAAAGGGACTGCTGGGTTTTTATAAGAATCACTGAGCTTTAGATTTAACACAGAAAAAACTGTGTGTTCCTGGTGGTAACTGATGGTTGCTTGTGGGAAATGACGGAAGCGCTTAAATTCAATCCAGAATCAGCTGGAAAATTGAGCTTGTAACTCAGATACATAAGTGTGTAAATGCCATCCCTTCCCCACCCACCATTTGTTCTTGGTTGGTTTTGAGGGCAGCTCTGCACACTGTTTCTGAAGCCCGGGTCCAGAGGCTGTGTGTCCCTGTGAGGTCCTCACCCTGCCTCATTCTCCCATTTGCTGGAGACCCTTCCCTCTCCAGGGGACAGTGAGCCTTGGACAAACCAAGGGCCCAGAGGGAGGGGTTCGGGTGTTCCCAATTGGGCCACGGGCTGAAAGCTTTGAGAATGACTGTTCTGAATTATAGTTGTAGTTCAATTTGGCAAGTATTGGTGAACTTCTCTCCATAATTCAGTAGGCCTTGGTGATACAAGATCAAATAAGTCACATCTAAAGGCTCACAATCTAGTTCTCTGTAAATGCATGGAGGTTGGTTTTCCTCAGCTATTAGTAAAGTGAAGGAAATTGTTAGCTGACACTTTTCCCTTCCATCCAAACTGTCCACTGTTGTGCCAGCTGCATGAGCATTTGCTGCACTCTACATCGATTTCTCACAAGATGAAGACCAAAATCTTTAACTTAGCTCATAAAGTTTGGCCCAGAGCCACACAGACATTTTTTGCTGAAGGGCCAGTTTCATTTTGTTCTGTTTTCTAATGTCCATTCTGTTGTGGATCAACACTTTTATAAATGGGAGAAAGGCTAGTTACTCAGATAAATGAAACAAAAACAAAAAGTCATGCAAAATGCAAGCCCAGCTGTTTTATTAGTAGATTTAACACACATAAAAGTACTTCGTGAAATTTCTATGAAAATGTCTAATAGGGTGCTGTCAATTTCCATACTGGTCAGAAGGTTCATGGGTCTGCCCAGCCCTCTCTGACTAACACAGTGTGGCCCTTCCTCTCCCTGTCATTCTACGGGCAGCCACAATGACCTGCTTCCCCTTCTAAGAGGTCCCACTCTCCGAGCACTGGCAGGGCTGTCCCCTCTCCCCAGCCCCTCTGTGCCTAATTCACTAGAACCACCCTTCAGATCTCAAGTCACATGTCTCTGCCTATCCTAATATCCTCAACCTGGTAAAGGCCCATGTTCTGTGGGGACTCATTGTACCACACACCTCCCTTATCCCACTCTGCACCATTGGGAAAAATATGACTCCCCCACTAAGCTGTAGCTATCATCCATCTTGTTCACCAGTGATCCTAATGCCTTGCACAATGGCTGGGACATGCTACATGTTCAATAAGTTCAATTAATAGATAATTAAAATATAACTTAAATTAATATCATTCAAATCCTCATTTTACAATAAGAAAACTGAACTACAGAGTTTGCCCCAAATTTCCAAAGATATGTACATTTATTTAATTGTATTATACAGATATAACTTAAAAACTAAATAGATCTGCCAACTTCTACACCACTGCTTTTTTATGACACTTACTAAAATGAGACATTACACAGACATTATGAAAGCTGTTTTGGATGATGGCATTTCTAGGAATTGAAGCTCAGCTTTCAATATTAACCCATTTCCAAAACTATCCAACTATGCACATAAAACCCACCTATTCATTCCACAGATATTTGCTGAACACCTGCCATGTGCACTACTCTAAGTGCTATCGATGTAGCAGCAAATGAGAAAGCACAGGCTCTGCTGAACAGAGTCTCAGTCTAGTGGGAGAGACAGCAGCAAACACTTAGAAAAATACCTATGATTGGTAATAAGTCCTATGAAGAGAACAAGTGTGAGATAAAAGATAAGGAATGATGGAGGCATTACTTTTTATGATGTGATTAGGGGGCCATGCTGAGGAGATGACACTTGAGTTGAGATCCAAACATGAAAGGGAGCCACAAAGGTGGAAGGCAAAAGGGACAGCAACCACAAAGCCACGGGGGCGGTGGGGGGGGGGGGGGGGGGGGGGGGGCGGGACCCAATCTAGTTCTGTTCCAGGACCAGAACTGGGCACAACCGGGCACAGTGAATGAGCAGGAAAAGGTCTACCTCGAGGTTTTAACAGTAAATGGGGTTCAGTTGTGGTTGACAGGGGCTGAAGGTGGTGTCGTGATCGGATTTGCCTTTTCAAAATATCACTCTGATTTTTAAGGAGAATGCTATGGAGAGTGGAGGGGAGGTGGTATCAGTGAGGAGCAGTCCAGATGAAAGATGAGAACAGGGTGCCATTGATGATGCTTTTGGGAAGAGGTCATAGTCAAGATTTATTCTTAAGATAGAGTTGAGACAACCTGCTGACGAATTGGATGTTGGTGATGAAAAAAAAGAGAAGATTCAGAATTATGGCTAGGTTTTTGACTTGAGCAATTGAGTGAGGACTAGTGCCCCAAACACACGTTAGAACACTTGAGAGGGGTCTTTGGAAGGCAGGGATTGGCTTGAAGTCAAGAGTAAAGTTGTGTGCTCAGTAAGTAATACACACACACAATACACCATAGAGAGAAAACAGGTTTCAGTATGAACCATCAGAAACCTCATGATGCTGACATTTTCTTCAGTAACTGCATCTGTGCTTATACTTCATGCTGTAATTTAATTATTCTGTAAGAAGATTGAGACAGAATTAGAATAATAAAAACAAGTAACTGAAAATATTAACACTCATAAATATTGGTATAGTTTTTTGTTTGTACTAATATCAAGATAATTTTTCTAAATTTACAGTGAGTTAGAATATTGCTCCTGGGAAATATGTGGCACTATGTTCAAGGATATTTATTATAGCAATGATCTGAACAGCAAAAAAAAAAACAAAGAAAAAGGAAATAATCTAAATAGTCATTAATAAGATACTGGATAAATAAACTAAGGTATACCCTAACAACTGAATATTATATAGATATAATAAAAATGAAGCAATTCTCTGTGTATTGGTATAGAAAAACCTTCAAGATGTAATAGGTGGTAAAAGCAAAGTACAGAATAATTGGTATAGCACATTACCTCTTGTCATTAAAAGGGTGGGAAAATGCAAATATGTGTAATATCTGTGTTTGCTCGTATAAGCATAAAGAAACTTTGCAAAAATACATAAGCGACTCCTCACAGTGGTTATGTACAGATGGAGCACTATGGATGGATGAAGTAGAGAAAGAAGGCATGGGGGTGGGAGGAAGATTATCCACTGGATACCTTTTTAATTCTTTTTCTTTTTGAGACATGTAACCTCTATCAAAAAAATTAAATCAACAAAAAAAAATATAATATCAGGCCGAGTTGGAATGGCCAGTATTATTATTGAAAACACACTGTTGACAATGAAAATTTTGTAAAGCCAGGCACTTCCTCTGGCCCCTGAGCGTCTTCCCCCAGGAAGGGAAAGATGAATTTTTAATGTGAACTCTTCCACCTACTGGACTTTCCAAGCCTACTCTCTCAGATTTGCACATAGCTTTCCACCCTGAGTTTTAAAAGAACCGGAATGTCTGGCCTCTGAGATGAAAGTGATAAGTAAGTCATTTTATTGTGCTTGCTTGAATGCTTTCTTCTTACTCTGCCAAGTTCAGTGCTTTACAGCCCTTCTTCTTTCATTCATTTATTCAACAAATATTGAGTGAGCACCTTTTGTGTGCTGTGTACTGCACTGAATCCTAAAATACAATGATTAATCTAATTTTTTATTGATTTTCTTAATATATTTAAACTATAAAGTTGCAAGGAAATACCATCCTCTATGAAGCTGCAGATATTTCCATGGTCCTAAGAGATTAAGTCACTGACCTGAAATCACACAGTACTTAACAAAAGCAGGATATGCATCTGCCAGTTGGGTCTCAGAAGCAAAATCCATTCGATTCCATTTCTTTTCTAGGTGATAATATGGATCAAATTTGACTTTGGGGGAAGGTAGGATAGTGTGTCTCTTTTCTTACAGTGCTTGTCTACTGTGGTAAGAGTATGAAATGCATTATTTATTTCAACTTGTGCTTATGTTTGAAAACATTCATTCATGCATTCATTCATTCCAAACATGTGGAGCCCATCCCAGGGGCTAGGCAGGATGGTAGGAGCTGAGGGAGGTATGAGGGTGACTCAGATTTAAGTCCTCTCTCAAGAAGGTATTCTAGTTGGTGAGTAACGGTATGCTCATACAAAACCCTAATACACAGCAGAAGCAATCAGTGCCTTAGGAGAATTTCAAAGAAAGGGTTCTTAAGAGATATCAGCTGAGTAGGCAAGGCAACAAGAAAGACCTCATCCCAGAGCTCCAGGCAGAAGTCACCCTGATATGGTCTGGGTCAAACTGACCCCAGATGAAACTGAAGCCTGTGAAAACCTCCTACTCTACTCCTACTCTTTACCAATGCTTCCAGTGGAGGATACCTCTTGATTATGCATCTGAGCTTGGAGTTTTTTCTGTGTCTTTGAAATACATTGAAAGCTCTGATGATAGTTTTGACATTCACTGCCTACTTGTCACCGGATTAGAAATAAATATAGCACACGTTGTCCTGTAGGTAAGCGAAATCAATAACCCATTAGTCCAATACCATAGATGAAAAACAGCTAAAACTCCATAAAAATAACTGCCAATGCTTCTTCAACGCTACACTTACCTTACTTTACAAGCATTGCTTCTTTTAATCCTCATATCAAACCTAAAAGTTTAGACACTAGTATTACTGTGTCTAACATTCCTACCAATATTTCTACTATGAAGAGATGAAGGCTTAAAGAGGTTGCTATCTATAGTCACACAGCAAAGATAGAGAGCTAGGAGTTGCATCCAGATCTGTCTGATTCCAAACCCATTATCTTAACCATTATGCTAGTGGTTTTCAAACTTCAGCATGCATCAGAATCACTCAGAGGGCTTGTTAAAACACAGTGTGATGCCTTCATCCTTAGAGTTTCTGATTCAGTGGGTTGAAAATAGGGCCCCAAAATTTCCATTTCTACCAAATTCCCAGGTGATGCTACTGATGCTCATGTATGTGGCACATGTTGAGAACACTGCAATCTGCTACACTTGTCCCAATGATAGTTTTCCTAGTGTTCTTTGGAGGAACTTGAACCCAATTGCATTGGATAAATGCTTATGCCAGTTGTCCCTTCATTGGGATAATCAAGAATTCACTTGAAGTCTTTGAATAGACTGACTCACAGAGAATGTAAAGCAAATAATCAATATATTAAATTTCCTAATTAAGTAATTCATTACCTATGAAATGAATATGAAATCCTTTTTCATTAAGGAAAAGGTTGGTGTTTCTGCATGAATTATGAAGATTTTTAAATTAGTCAAATAGCATTCTAATAACCAGCTTATAATAGTTTCAGTGAGTATTCTGTCCTTCAAACAGGGCTATGAGGGATCCCTGGGTGGCGCAGCGGTTTGGCGCCTGCCTTTGGCCCAGGGCGGGATCCTGGAGATCCAGGATCGAATCCCACGTCGGGCTCCCGGTGCATGGAGCCTGCTCCTCCCTCTGCCTGTGTCTCTGCCTCTCTCTCTCTCACTGTGTGCCTATCATGAATAAATAAAAATTAAAAAAAAAAAACAAAACAAAACAAACAGGGCTATGATAGGAGAAGTCAAAGCAGGGAAGCTCTCAACAAACACCACATGATTTTATTTATATGTGAAATTTAAGAAATAAAGCAAAAGAATATAGAAAAAAGAGACCAAAAACAGATTCTTAACTAGAGAGAACAAACTGGTGGGTACCAGAGGGGAACTAGATGGGAGGCCAGGGGAAATCAGTGAAGAAGATTAAGAGTGCACTTAGTGTGTTGAGCACTAAAGTAATGTATAGAATTGTCCAAGGTTATATTATACACTTGAAACTAATATAAGACTCTATGACAATTATACTGGAATTTAAAAATAAATTTAAGGGGTGCATCGGTGTCTCAGTCGGTTGAGCATCTGACTCTTGATTTCAGCTCAGGTCATGATCTCAGCACAGAATATTGAGTCCAGCATTGGGCTCAGACTCAGCGCGAGTCTGAGATTCTCTCTCTCTCTCTGTGTGTGTGTGTGTGTGTGTGTCCCTTCCCCTGCTCATTTTCCCCTTCTCTCTCAAATAAATAAATATATAAAATTCTTTTTAGAATAAAATAATTTTTTAAAAAAGGCAGGGAAGCTCTCCAATTCTAAAGGTGGTCCTGGGTAATCAAGAGAAGGAGATATTTTCCTGGCACATCTAAATAAAGAAAAATGTATTTGTCTTACATCTTGCCATTGCCTCTTCCCATGATACCCCGTGCTTCTCCTCGATAGCACTTATCACACTTGAAAATGTTTGTGTAATGTCACTCAGCACTTCCAAATTGTAAGAATCACATCTGTCTTGTTTACCAGTCTCTCCCCAGCTTGTCACAGTTCCTGGCAATATTTGTTGACTGGCTGACTTACTGCTTTCTAATCCATAATCTTACAGGCAACAAATAATAACCACAGCAGTTACAACCCTACCTAGCCATCTCCAGAGAGAACTTTATACAGAATATACTATAAATATTTGTATATTGTAGGGAGTAGAGGAAGAAGAATTATGTGAATGCTCCATAAAACAGAAACGATGTGCTTTTGTTTGCCCATTCCTGAGCCTTTTCCTGAAGCACTTCTCTGAGATGATTTCTTCCTGTTAAATGATTTCTGGGCTGGAATATAAAGAAAACACATTGCTTGTGGAAAGCTACAGTTTAATGAGGCAAAAATTAAAAACATCCTGTGAACTCAATCCAGCTGTGTGGATATCTCCTGCCAAAAGGTGTGGGAGTTAGAGCAATACAGGATGTGCATGAATGTGAATGAGAATGGATGTCTAGAGTCCCAGATGGATTGCAAGCTATATCAGGAGAAACCAGTGACTGTGTTCTCATTGTCATGCTCCAGATGACACAGTAGCAGTCCCTGCCCTTGTATACCAAGGGAGAGGATGTTGACGGAGTTATTTCTCTCAGATTCTTGGATCACATACGTCTCTCTTCACTCTCATTGTGATTGTGATGTTACATAGTGGGTTGCAAAGTACTAGAAGAATCAATCATAAAGACTGAGAAGATGGATATGAAAAACTTTGGAGGGACTCCAAGCAAATGATTAAACAGAATACATTTGTAGTTTAGTTCAAATATGAGTTGCCAGCACCAGAGAGATAAGCACCATCTGTGCAAACTGAGACCTTCAGTAAAAGTCTTCATCCTGCTAGTCTTTTAAGCTCATGTTCGAGTGACTTGATGATTTTTATTGGGTTATGCTCCAGTGTGATGCTATTGGCCAGTGTAGAATGACACAGTAAGAAACAGCTTAATAGAATTCATTCATTGGGGACACCTGGGTGGCTCAGTGGTTGAGCATCTGCCTTTGGCTCAGGTCATGATCCTGGGGAGTCCTGGGATCTAGTCCTGCATTGGGCTCCCTGCACGGAGCCTGCTTCTCCCTCTGCCTGTGTCTCTGCCTTTCTCTGTGTGTCTATCATGAATAAATAAATAAAACATTTGAAAATAAAAGAATGCATTCATTGTCATGTTTCCCTTAAAGATATTTTTTAGGACAGTATCATAATATTATCCAGTAACCTCTCTTAAGACAGAATTCCCCAGGAAGGAAGAAATTTCTTTTTAGAAGAGCTATGCATGTCTAGAGCAATTGATTTGTTTCCTGTCTTAAAGAAACTAGGAATAGTATAACTGATTAGGATTCAATGTTCCTAGTTAGCAATAAATATCTTAGGAAAATGGAACTCATGGTATCCATTTTAATACTAGACCTACTTTTGGCTTTATATTATGCTACTATTGTTTCTCCTTGAGTCTATACACGTCTATTATGTGTTTTCTTTCTCTATTTTATTATTTTTGAAAGCTAATAATCCATATATGTAACCAAGTGCAAATAAGTTCTTTCAAAAATACTTCTTGAGCATCTATTAAATATAAAGAATTCTCCTAGGTAATGAGGATTCTACAGAAAACAAAACTGATGTAGTTCCTATCTATACAGATGGAACTAACGTTTGTGAAAACATGAAAAGTTTATTGAGGCATGTCTAAAAAATAGATATACATTCTCTCAGTGATCTTGGGCAAATTAACCTCTTTGAGGCTATCTTCTTTTTATTAAGCTTGGGCGGAATAGAACTTTCATTTTTGTAGGGATTAAATTAGATCAAACATGTATTGTGTGCCTGTCATATAATAGGTTCTCCATTAATGCCTTTCCCTTTTCCATATTAAAACTATGATAGGTTTTATTTAAATGCTTCTGGTTTAACTAACTCTGCTTCAGAAAAATGAATGTTTCAGATTCTTTCTCAAAGCCAAGGGGAATGAATGGATGCTGAAACACAAGTTTCATTTTATTCAAGACCCAACCTAAGTCAAAATAAAGTTAAGAAGGTAAAGGGAGGCTTGAGTTTCCCTCTAAAAAAGAAAAGGATTAAGAAAGAAGACACCATCTGAAGGAGAAAGAGCTGGTTCTGATTAGGAGAGACGCCAGATAGACACTATAGAGCTTCCACCCAGATCAGAAGTTGAGGGCTCTCTCTTTCCTATCCATTATATTTTGCCTCCATGGAGTAAATTTGGAGAGCAGGGAACCCAGAGGCAGTTCCTTTTTTGTTTTTTCCCCCTTAAGGGCATTTTGTCAGGTCCTTCTCTAGGCAGCTAAGAAAGGTAAGTGTTTCTAACACTTTGCTATATTAAGGAAGTTACACTTAACTATTGTAAGGAAGTTATTTGTTGTTTGATTCTTTTTTCTTTTTTCATTTCAAAGATAGTTGGGTGAAAGCCCTGCTGAGCTTACCTTATCATTCATCATAGAAATGTGCACGGACGTCCCGTGAACCCATGCTCAAGGCACAGCCACTACTCAGCTACTCAGCCTATTCTGTTTCCAGACAAATTACTCAAAGGAAATAAGCGTTCTCCTAAATGCTGACCCTGTAACTTCCCACATATAAAAAGCATGGAGCCTAAGTTCCATCAAGAGTGACTTAAGGGTGCCTGTGAAAGATCCCCATAATCACTCACCAAAGCAGGACACCTATCTCCTAACAAGGAGCAGTTCTGTCTGGGACAGCTTTTCCCAAGCCTAAAAATTATTTCCATTTAGCTCGTCCTTTTGAAGTACCTAGAGGAAGGCAGCTTGCTCTAATCTCGAGATCTTCAGTTTCACAGTTAAACAAACCCAGATTATATCACACAACTTCTACTTTAACCCTCAGCATTATTAAAGGAAGTATTAGGACCTACTTTGCTGGAGTGTTTTAGGGATTCCATTTGATCTCTGACATAAAGAATTCGGCAGAGTGTCTTGTTACTTCCCTGACCTTGCCTTTCCTTTTGTGCTGGTAACTGGGGTGTACACAAAAGACAATCCAGGATTTATAGATGTGAAGCCACAAGCACACAGAATGAGATGGTACTTGATCTGTGGAATGTGCTTCCAAACCCACACTGGTCTTGAGCTGGCCTGAAATATAAAGTACATTACAGAATTCAAAAGGGCTTGAAGTCTCTGAAAAAAATTCTCGAATGTTTTCATTCCGTAGGATCCCTTTTCTTCTCTACTCTCTATAGATAAGTCTCATCAGTACATACAAATATACACCAATTGTCACAGTGCTTATATCATTTAAAAATGGTGGTATCTTTTGCTTTGTGCAAGAGAAGAGAGAGATAAGAGAGTAAGGAACAAGGAAGGAAGAAAAAGGAAACTAATGTCTATCAATTGCCCACAGTGTTCACTCCCTTTACTGAGACCTTTCACACAGTTCTGTAAAGTGGGTATAATTATTCCTATTTTCACAGATGAGAACAGAAAAATTCAGAAAGGCAACTTTACTGAAAGTTGCACCCTTATAAGTGGGAATGCTGGCATTTAAATGTAGACTTTATACCTCTCTGTCCAGAGGGAGGTAAAAAGGGAGTTCACTAATGATCCACTTCTATGGCGTTGAAAAAGCTGGTGCACTGTGGTGTCTTTGGGGCTTTTCACATGAAGGTATCCAGTGCAATACAGAAGAAAGAGTGTGCACTTGGGTGTTGACTATGCCTGTGCCCAAACCCTGGATCTCATCATACTCCAGCTGTGTAACATGTATATCCACACATAGCTACTTGCAATTGACTCCTTTTGTTCAAGAAGGACATAAAGTGCAATGGAAATTATGGAGTATCACTGAGCAGAATCCAGTGGTAGTTGGTAGGCATGGCTAAGAAAATGGGCAGACCCCTGTGGCAGACAGGCTTGACTTCTGATTGCAGCTCTAGTAGACAATGAAACATAGTCAAAACACAGATTCTGGGCTCTTGTCCCAGCTCTGATACTTATTAGCTCTTCCCACTGTCTCTCTGTCTCAGTTTCTTCACTTGCAAGAACTTATAATGAAAGTATGCACCCCAACGAGTTGTTGTGACTGTTAAAATACATACACAGTATTCAGCACCATACCTGGTACATTTTAGATGCTCAATAAGTGATTACTGCTCCTTACTACCACTGCTCTTACCAGGTACCTGTCTTTGGGCAAGTCATTCTCTCTGTTCTTCAAGTACTTCTATAAAATGAGGCTATAATCATATCCACTTCAAAGAAGTGTTTATGACAATTCACTTGGAAACTTTGTAGCTTGCTTAATACCATTTTGGTAGTTATTTTTATTAACTAGATGCTCCGATGTTCATTTCTTCTTTGGACCATGACACTCTTCAGTTAAGTTTATAGTTCTGAGTAATTTCCTCAGAGGTAGAAATTGCTGTGTTCATTGTTACATGTCAAGTAAAGAACTGTTTTATTCTTGGTGGATTCAAAATGAAGAGCACGTCTAATGCACACAGCCATCTTCTTTGGGGGTGACTCTATGGCACTCACCCTGTGCCCCTTCATTCTCTTTTGTTCAGGAAATTGTTTAACTCCCAAAGTCAGAAAACGCTCCCTGCCTTCCTCCAAACAGAACACATAGCCACTGTGTCTCCACATAAAACATCACTGCAATTTTCAACTTTTTCCTGTAATCTTCCAAAATTGAGTGACTTCTCCACATGTCTCTCAGCATTAAGTTAATTTGTGTTAGTTTCAAAATCACTGAACATGAATGTACTGGTTCTTCCTTAAGACATCTTTGATTAAAGTAAAAATTTCTTCTCCTTTGTTTTATTTAACCTCTCTGCCAGCTAGCTCTCCCTAAATCTTAGGGTTGAGATAAGATTGACTCAAAGTACTCTTACACTGTGAAATTCAGCAACTCTCCATCCCAGCACCATTTCACAAGATTTCTTCAAATTTGGAGGATACTGAATTCTCTGGCTCTGAGCTCCTGCTTCCATTTTATCAGAGTTGGATTTGTGGATTTTAAAAAACTCATTCAGCAAATATTTAAGCAATCACTCTGTATCAGTCACTATTCTGGGGTCTTCATAAATGGCACTGAGCAAAACATACAAAGTCACTCCTCTGTTTTCTCTCCTTCCACACCTTGTCATATGAATGTGGAATTTGGCTCTTCCTCAATTATAAGCCAAAAGGCTGTATTTCACAGAAGATGTTTGTATTTCCAGCAGACATCACTGAGGTTTGGTGATGTAAGTGGAAGGGGAGGGAGGTTGAGTAAAGGGAAAATTTATTTTAATTATGCAGGGATTTTTTATAAGTTTATTTATTTTTTCTTTTAGCATTCTCTACACTCACAACCCCAAGATCAAGAGTCACATGCCCTTCCAACTAAGCCAGCCAGGCACTGCTAATTATGCAGTTTTTTAAGCCTTTTTTGGCTTAAAAAACTCTCCTTTCTCCCTCTTCCAAATTGCTACTAAATTTTAATCCAAAGTAAATGCGGTTTCCACCACCCCCACAAATGGCTTTGCAGAAAATATGAAAAGTTCATGGGTGAGCCATAAACTCATAGTAACCTTTACCTTGGCGACTAAAATAAGATCAAAAGGCTTTAAACTATCCCTCCTAAGAATTCCATTAAATTCCTAGCCAGGAGCCGTTCCTAGTCTGCCTGGGATATTGATGGAATAGTTTGGGAAGGAGGGGCTTGAAAGAAACCTCAAGAAATCTTAGATAGGACTATATATCATCTATCCATCCATTCATGCCTTTATTCATTCAAGCTTTCACTCAACACACCTGTACTAACTAGACACTGCAACACAAAACAGAATATGAGACTCAGTGTCCAACTTCAAGGACATCACAGTCTAGACTTCAGCAAAGAAGAATGGTGATTGAGCTGGATATAGAAGAATACATGGGGATCCCTGGGTGGCGCAGCGGTTTGGCGCCTGCCTTTGGCTCAGGGCGTGATCCTGGAGACCCAAGATCGAATCCCACATCGGGCTCCCGGTGCATGGAGCCTGCTTCTCCCTCTGCCTATGTCTCTGCTTCTCTCTCTGTGACTATCATAAATAAAAAAAAAAAAAAAAAAAAACTTTAGAAGAATACATGGAATTCAACAGGTAGAGATGAGGAGATGGGAATTCCAAATGAAGGAAACAGTTTCACCAGAAACTTATATCCATACATCCTTCACTAACACAGTGAGTGATGCAAAAGAGCTAGTGAATGAGGAACTGTAGGAGAAGGAGTGATGGAAGAGGACCCTGTAGACCTAATCAGAAATACAAGCAAAGAGCCCCTTCCCTCAAGAACGCCAGGCGGTTCTTAGTGTTGGATTGTCTTCTGTGGAAGTTTATGCCCAGAGGAAGACTGACATTCTAAAAGCCATGTTTGCACTTAATGAGACATCAACTTTCTGAAACTCAGGTTAATCAAAGGAAAGATCTAGTCTGTGTATTTTTCTGTAAACCCTTGCTCTTGCCTGTGTGTATAATATGGAGAGAAACCTTATATAAAAGATCCTAGAGTCCTGGGGCACGTGGGTGGTTCAGTTGGTTAAGCGTCTGCCTTTGGCTCAGGTCATGATCTCAGGGTACTAGGACTGAGCCCTGCATCAGGCTCCCTGCTCAGTGGGGAGCTTGCTTCTCCCTCTCCCTCCACCTGCTGCTCCCCTTGCTTGTCAGATAAATAAATAAAATCTTACAAAAAAAAAATCCCAGAGTCCTGAAGTACATAATAATTCCATTGTTCATTTGGAGAAGAGGGAAGAGATAAAAATATTAGTAAGGTGCCATATGATTTTGCAATAAAACTAAAAAGGTTCACAGAATTTAAACCGAAAACAGATGAGTAAAATTCTACGGCACTAATTAAGAAAGACCTAAATGGACAATAAGTTCCATAATGGATAAATTCAAGATAAATTATTATGAAAACTGGCACCACTTTCTTTTATTGTGACATAGTTTGTGACATAGTCTGTGTCATTATTGTAACTGAAATCGCTACAATATTAAAATATCCAAAGACAAGAAATACATTTCTATTTCCAATTAATTCTTCTCTAAGACAATGAGCATTTTTTTAATGAGGGGGAAAATGCAAACAACTTCATTTTCACTTTGCAAAGAAAAGGTCAGAGTACCTCTAAAGCCTACTGAAATAATTGTTTTTTAAGTTGTTGGAAAGGTCAGGCAGAAAAAAATATTTCTGGAATTTATAAATCTTGCTGACATTAACAGAAAGTTCTACAACAGAGTACATTGTATTTTTCCTGAAATTTAAAGTGTCTTAAGACACATTTGCAATGAGGTCTTTACAAACATTTACTGTAGATGGAAATAACACTAGAAAATGAATCTCACTTTTTTATACTGTTGAATTAAATTGTCCATGATACAGGTATGGATATAGAAGCAAATATGAATAGATATACAATATAGATATTTAAGTGTGATAGAATATATATATATCTAAGAGCAACTAAGATCTGTGGTGAACTAAGGGGAAAAACAGGAAGTCAGGTTTTAAAATAAGTGATCTTCTTGATAGTAACATTTGAGGAAAGCGTGTTTAAGTACAAGAAACTAAAAAGAAGTCTCTGTTTTTAGTCTAGTGAAATGCCACAATGTTTCAATTAACCAGGACACTCAAGGCCGTTTGAGTGTCCTTCAATTAATTGAAAATTTTCAAGTCAAGATTGACTAAATGAGAAAAAAAAAAAAAAACTTTTTTAAAGTGGCAGTGTTTTTAAAATGTATTACAGCTTCTTTCTAGATCACTAAGTACAAAGCACTATAGTTAACTCTTTCTTTGAAGCATAGGGATAATACAGGCCTCAGGGCTATTACTTGGTGCATCTTTCCTGATTGAAGTCAGTCCCCAGATTATCAGAGATGGGCTGACTAGAGAGTGACTGTGAGACATAACATGGATCTTCAGAATACTTCAAATGAGTTTATTTGCTTATACATTAATTTTTATTCTAAAAATGAAATTTCTTGGAAAAAATTGAGAAAGCTGGTTAATTAGATTTTTGTTTTACTGTACCTGAACAGATTAATTGGCTAGAAGGAAATAATGTGGTATTGTTAATGTGTGAAGGGAGAGTAATTATAAATTTTCAGACAAGTTGATTTTGATAGGTGTTAAAGACATTGGGACTGTTCTTCAAGTCAGTGTTTATAGGAATAGCTAAAGTAGAGAATCTAAGACTCTTATACTTTCTGGGAACCTTTTAAAAGCTTAATAAAATTTGTCATATGTTGAAATGGGAACAACTAGGATCTTCAAGTTAAAGAAATTAACTTTTTTCTGTATAAATAACACCAACCTACAGTTGGTATTAATTTCAGTCTGTCTAATGAACTATCTGTATCATGTAGTTGCTTTTATCTTTGAACCTAAAAGATCATAATGCATTATTTAGCAGGATGAAATGAGTTTAGGCCAAAGCTCTTTTAAATGTTAATTTAATCTATTTTGATATATATCTGAGAGTTTGAAGGAAGAAAATGTAGAGGATAGCAGAGAATCTATTTTTAGGAGATTTGGGAAACTTCATAGGCAATTTAAAATTAGCATTTTCAAATTTCTCTTCTGCCTATTTATAGTGATTTGGGACACAAATTATGGACATATTTCCAGTATAGGAGACACACACAATCTGCCTGAAGCCGAGTGTAAAAATGACCTAACACCTCCGTGAGCTAAATGGTCCACCAAACTATTCTAGTTCTACAGAATGAGAAACAAGATATGAAGATGATTTATAATTCATCAGACAAACCAGTGAATTAACTAGTAGAAATATATGCTTTTTTGGAACTGCTGGAAATGTTTCCATAATCTCAAGGTCCTCCATGTTGAACCCTCTTTAGACATTAAAACTTGACAGTCATCTTTGTTATTGATTATATAACTTTGGTTGAATACATTTCCTAATATGGCTCTCTATTCAACTCTAGAGCACATAAAACACTCAGTGAGTTAATTAGCAATATAATGGGACCTTGGAGTTTTGCAATTGCTGTTTGAATGGACCCGATCTAGACTTGCCTTGGATTTCTATTGTTAGGGGGAGTTCATTAACTTTTTCATTTCATTACAGTGTGGCATTATCCAATTACTCTCAAAATAACAAATGGTTCTTCAGGTACTATAGACACCCAGATACATATGGAAAATAATTTCCTTAACTAATGAGAATTGTGAGAGTCTACTGAATGCTCACTTATACATATAACCCCGTTTGATCATCCAAAAGAATCTGCAAAGTTAGTGAAGCAGTTATTAGTACCATTCTCACTTTCAAACTAGGGCAAATGAACTTCTGTGCTTTAGGTCACACAAAAATGGAAGGTGTTGTTTCTGGATCTCAATTCCTGGGTTCCCAACTTCAGGTCCCATGTCTGTCAACACAGATCCCAACTAACTAGTCTCAGTAACCATGTGTATAGAAAGCCATGTTGCTACACACTGTAGGGTTAGAGTATCCTTTGGCAACTTGGAGTTGATAAATAGGCAAATGGAGTAATACCTGGGAAAAGGTAGGAACTTGAACCATTTCCTTCCCTTTCTGGTTTATAAGTTGAAGGAGAACCTCCAATAAAGGTTATATTTACTATAGAGAGTGGGACATCAGTCTAGACACAATGCAGACATTGGCTTCAAAACCACTAGAATACTGACTAGCTGAATGGCCCACCTGGTTGTTCTCCTGGCCTAGACCCTCATGTTCATGGTTGTCAATACACGGTGGAGGAGAGAATTAAAAGGTGGTTTTTTTCTTTTTTTTAATAAGCTCTTAAATGGTAGTTTCAAGAGCAAATTTCATACATCTATTGACATTTATAACCATGTCCCACATTTGGAATTAATCAGGACTGTGATTTTAGCCAGAAAATTTGACAGAAGAGTAAAATGAACTGGTACATCACCTGCATAATAACAGAAATGTGAGTTACAGGTTTCTGGTGATTAGAAAGATGAAAACTGGCTTTATTTAAAATATTCAGGCACTCCAGGAATCCTCAGTCCTTTAAAGTCCGCTATGGATATCATCCCAAGCTGACATCTTCATCCAGAATAGTCTAGGCTATCTCTGACAGCCAGAGACAAGCTGTAAGTTCTTTTTTTTTTTTAATATTTTATTTATTTATTCATGAGAGACACAGAGAGGCAGAGACACAGGCAGAGGGAGAAGCAGGCTCCATGCAGGGAGCCTGATGTGGGACTCGATCCTGGAACTCCAGGATCACACCCTCGGCCAAAGGCAGGCGCTAAACCGCTGAACCACCCAGGGATCCTAAGCTGTAAATTCTGCCCCAAAATAAACTACAGATATATTATTAGCAAAAGCTTTTAAAAAACAAAAAACTACCTGTGATCCATGATTACTTCTTTTCAATTGTTCTATATTTATGTACATATCAATTATTTTAATTGGCATACATATTAACTAATTGGAGTTTCTAAAATGTATATAATTTAATAAGTTTTTGGTTGGGAATAAATAAGTTCCTTGGAGCATTTAGAGTTTGAAATTAAAAAAAAAAAAATGGTTTCATCAGGAAATTCTTTTCAAGAAGCTCCAAACTATAATCTGAGCTCATGTGGCTAAAACCTCAATTCAGTTTGAGAAGGCACAGCTCCTGCTGGCACAGGCTGACCACTCCAGGCACATTCTTCATTTGAATTTCTTTTAAGCAATTTTCCCTGACAAATAGGTCATGGTCCCTGACAGGACACTGCCATAGTGGCCAATCGTGGCCACCTGGGTTCAGAATTTCGAGTTTTCAATATCTAGAAGTCCTTTTGATCAGATTAGAAGTAACAAAAGGAATTGGCTGAGAAGGGTTTATAATAACCTTGTTACGTACTGAATTGTCTTTGGGTATATCTATATAGTTTACTGAGGTATCAAAATAACACCACTTTGTGATCTTTCATAAGTACTTGTTTTAGTTACCCTCGTAGTTTACTAGGCCTTCCATAACAAGTACCACAGGCTGGGCGGTTTAAACAACACAAATTTATTTTCTCACAGTTCTAGGGACTAGAGGTCTGAGATGACAGTGTTGGCAGAGCTGGCTTCATCTGAAGCCTCTCTCCTTGTTTCTAGATGGCTATCTTCTGTCTATGTCTTCACATGGTCTTCCCTCTGTGTCCTAATCTCCTCTTTTTAAGAGAATACCATTCATATTAGATTAGAGTCCACCCTAATGCCTCATTTTAGCTTAATACCTCTAATAAAAACCTAAATAGAGAGATATTGAGATGGGCCTTCAGCATATGAATGGGGGGGAGGGGTGGCAGGATACAACTCAGTCCATAGCAGTCATTCATCCCAACTCTTTAGAAACTGGTTTCTTATTATCCACTGGTTGCTAGTTTCAGCTTCCCTGTTTTGCTTTCTGATCCTTGATTTCTGTGCCTTCTTAGCCATTTTTGGTTTAGGTCATCCCAACCCAGGTCTTGGCTTGGTGACTGCAGAGATTCAGACTTAATTTGCTTGTGGATAAGAACTTTTATCCCTACTGTGACTGTTCTCTGCCTCTGTTGCTATTATTAAAGTCTGTTTACTCTTTACCCATCATTTTTCAGCTGTTTGCCCCTATTATGTTCTCTGTGGCTTCTAAACTCAAATTCATTACAGTGTTTTTTATATTTGCTGAGAAACAACCCAAATGTCCATCAATAATAGAATAGGTAAATTGTGGTATATTCAGATGATGGAATGTGGCACAGTGGTGAGCATGTCATAACTACTTACTCCATGGATGAGTCACACAAACATAGTATTGCATCTTTTGCCACCTACCTCATAAGGACAATTAGGCCATGGAGTTCATGAGCTCAGTAATAATAGTCCATAGTTAATTGATATTTATTGAATACTAACCATGTAATGGACATCATGCAAGTGCTTTTATGAATACTTTTTTTTTAAGATTTTATTTATTTACTTGAGAGAAAGCAAGAGCAAGAAAGGGAGAGAAAGAGAGCACAGAGGAAGAGAGAGAAGCAGACTCCCTGCTGAGCAGAGAGCCCAATGTGGGGCTCCATCCCAGGACCCTGAGATCATGACCCGAGACAAGGGCAGACACTTAGCCGACTGAGCACCCAGATGCTCTTCTTTAATTCTCACAAATTTGTGAAGTAGGTAGTTTTTTTATCCTATTTTCAGAAAGTAAAAATGAAGGCTTAGAGAGAATAATTTATAAAAGAGAGCTGTAGGATTAAAACTCCTATCTTCTGACTCCAGTCCTGGTATCGGTCCCCACAAGCCTACTGGTTATCCCTCCTTCTCTTCCACTGACCCTGGAGGCTGCACTGGGTCCATTAGCTGTTAATTGCCTTGACCACAGCTGGCCACACACTCACCGGAGTTCACAACTCTGGGTTCTCTCCACATTTTTCCTAATTCTTGTCCACACAGTGAGAGAGACTCTTCATTCCCTTTCAGGAAAGGGGAATCCTTTGGGAGGAGCCAACCCACACATTGCCTATGACTCCCAGAGGGCTGTCTAGATAAGCAGAGCTGCCACAGTCAGATCCAGAATTATAGAGTAGGAACTCCCAAAGCCTCAGCTGCCCTCTTAGAGCTGTTTCAGGGAAGTCAGGCAGATGGAGTACCTCATCTGAGACTTTCTTGGCTAGAATTGACCTAGTTTCTATAATTTACTTTTCTTAAGTTACATCAACAAAACTGGGGCATTTGGTGACTGAGGCACAAGCTGGTAAAAACACTGCACCTGCCAGAAAACGAGGAAAGCCGCAAAGACAGCTGCTAATCCTCAAGCTCCAAGGCCACCATTCCTGTTCCTAAATTAGTAATAGAATATTCTGGAAACATTAATAAAGGGGATGAATTCCAGTTCACTAGCTAATAATCTTCCCCTAGAATGAGAACAGATGCAGTATAATAGTACCTTGGGACATCTGGATAAATTTGCTGTCTCAAATTCGATAATTTGGGAACGATATACTTATTATGTGGTCTTTCCATTTATTTTAAGAAGTTGGTGGGAAGTTGGGGGTACATCTAATCCCTGATAAGTAAGTTTCACAGAAACCATTTCATGGTCTTAACCACATAGTTACCTATAGGAATTCTTATCCATTGTCTTTAGTTTGGAAAATTTTCCAATCTTAGAAAATGTAGGAAAGACAGGAATGATAAAGAAACCAAATTGTTGTGCATGGTTCCTCCAAAGTTTCATTACTACCACCTTCAACATTCAACATTCTAAGATCTTGTATACTACACCGACTTGCCTACTTATATACACTTAGAAACCAGACCTCAAGACCTCACCTAATTCCTCCCAGAAAGAGGCCTGGTTTCAACTTCCCTACCCCTAAAGCACCACTGATTCAGACTAGTCTAAGCAACTCCCCATACTGGGGATGAATGCTTATCATAACACTTCACTTTCTTTTGAGTGTTGGGACATCCATTTGGGCAAGTAAGATTCAAGCCGCCGGAGTACTTGTATTTGGGGAGACATTTTCCGAAAAGAAAATAATAACAAAGTAATCTTTAGAACTTTGTGTTTCTAGTTGTTTTCCTTCTTTTTAAAAATAACCCCAGAAAAGTACCTCGTTTTGGCAAAACATCTGACATATTTAAAAGGAACTGAAAATAGCCATTGTAACGTTTAATTAAGATTACATTTTCGGAGAAGGACAAACATTATATGTTCTCATTCATTTGGGGAATATAAATAATAGTGAAAGGGAATATAAGGGAAGGGGGAAGAAATGTGTGGGAAATATCAGAAAGGGAGACAGAACGTAAAGACTGCTAACTCTGGGAAACGAACTAGGGGTGTTGGAAGGGGAGGAGGGCGGGGGGTGGGAGTGAATGGGTGACGGGCACTGGGGGTTATTCTGTATGTTAGTAAATTGAACACCAATAAAAAAAAAGATTACATTTTCATTTATGTATTCCACACAATCATTAAAAGCCTCTCAAATATAAATATATTTATAAAAATATTACTTTAACAAATTTGGGATTTATCAGACAAAAAACCCACTTCATTCTACATTTACTTCATAATTATCAAATTTGTATTATTTATGTCTTCCTCAATATAAGGCTAAGCAAGTTCAAAAGAAAACATTTTTTTTAAAGCCAGACCACTGTAAGAAGCAAAAAGTTGCTTGTAGGTGCATAATAGAGAAGCTCAATATTGACATAAAATAGGTTCTAAGTAATTTAGAGCCACATCGATCAGAATAAATCTGACAGTAAACTTCACTAATTCATAACTACTTATAGATGAATGAGAACTGGGTGCGTTACCTTGACCATTTGTCAAGAAAGCTTGCTAAGCTCACAAGGTAAATAAGCCTCAGGGGCGCAGTGAGAGTGAGACGAGAGAATATTTAACCTTCTCAACAGAGCAAACAAATGGCAAATTGTGGACAAATGGGTCTCATTAATTAAAAAGAAGTCTTATCTGTCCTTCAAAGCAAATTTTAAGCATCTTTACTTGGCAATACTTTATTAATGTTAATGAATTTTTATTTAGATGCTTGAAACTATGTATTTAAATATGTTTAAGATTTTTTATCTTATTTAGAATTCACTTCCTGCCAACATCAACCATATTATGTGATTTCAGTATCTTAAACAATTTGAAAAAGGTATCAAATACTTGTTTTTATTAAGCAAACTTGAGTGTCCACTGCTATACCTAATCATGCAAAATGGTTCAAAAGAAATAAGCATAATCTCTGCCACTCAAGGCAGTTTCATTGATGAGACACAATCAAAAACATTCTGTTAAATAAGGATTCTAACCAGGTCCCTGGGAGGAGCTTAATTTTCATACACAACACAGGAATTTGGAGTACCAGGCAGTTCTGTTCCTTGCTTGAGGAACCGAAATTGGGGGAAAAATGGCCAGGAATACTTTGGAACCAGCTGGTGTGTCTGGTCATTGAAGGCTGGGTTTTTTCTTTTTGTTTTTGTTTTTTAATAAAAGTAGACACACAAGTTGACTCAGCTTCCTCAGAAGTACTCCTAGATGGTCAGGAACACACCCTGAGGTAGGAGAGAATGAAGTGTTTAGCCTTGTTGTCTGGTGGAGAGATTACATTTTCAGTCACATCAATTTTACATGCCAATGTTTTCTGCCTCAGGCCTAAATGTTTCAGGTTTTCTGAGTGTGTTTCAAGAACTACTGAGATAAAAGCTACTGATTGGGCATCCAGTAAGATTCATAAGTACTGTTAGGGGAGACTCCCTGAATCCTAACAAAAATAGCGAGAACAGTAGCAGTAGCAAAGGGTGGGAACAATCAGGATGGAAGTGCTGTTGGGAGTGGCACAAGCAGCCACTGCCAAAAACCCAGAGATGAGAGAGAGCAGCTGCAGGAACAGGACTGCAGCCCTGGGGACGCCACACTGAATGTTGAGAACCACAACCCAGGATCAATGTAGATATTAGGTGCTGTGCGCACGGTACATAGGGCCCAAGATACTTTTAAGGACCCGTTTTAATCTCTCTTAAAAACAGAACCCCCGAAATGATTGTTATAATAACGAAACTATAATAATAAATCCAGTCTGAATTCTCTTTACCCTTATACCAGCACAGTCACAAGATACAATTTTTAACTTTTTTATGGAGAAAGGAGACCATGAAGCAAAAGTGCTAGGGCCTGTGAAAGTCATCGTATCTCCCTGCACCAACCACTCAGGCCAAAGGAAATGAATGTGCATGTGGTAGGCTGGGAATCCTGGTGGCTTTTGTGGGTAGAGGTTTAGAGTTAAAGACTGTGGAGATTGTTATCCATGACTTTCTCCCACCCATCCCACCCATCCCCCCCACCCACCCACCCCAACCCCCCTGTCTCCCATCCCTCCCTCATGCAGAGTCTGGAAGTTGCCAGCTAACCCGTCACACACACCAGGGGTACAACAGTAGACGGTAGAATGAAAACTTCCTAGAGTTCCTAGGATAGATGAGTGGAGAAGACTTCACCTGTCATCAAGGAAAAACAAGGCTGGGGAAGAAAAACAGAATAGTGAGGAAGAAGGATATGGAGGTTCAATTGGAAGCCCTCTTTTTAAATGCGCTGCGTCATTATTTTTAAAAAGAGAGGCAGTTTCTTCACCGCAACTTGACTTTCCTTGGTAAGGAATCAGAAATCACATTATTTCTACCTACAAACAGATCCCTGAACCAGTAGTGAATTCATCATGATTTGTGAAATTCCACATATGAATCTCTAGTTAAGAAGAGAGAATTCTGTGCATGCTTCCTAAATTGTATCTAAATCAGTACTTCCTTCTGTATGATTAGAATCAAGGACGAGGCCAGTATGCCCAGATTTAGTTCTATTAGTACCACTTTTAACATTTACAGAACATTCTGTTGGAGGAGGGGAATAGGGATGAGTTGACTGTAACTGTGATCGAATCAGCATGATCTGGACCTTCCTCTATGCTGGAAGAAAGCTATAGGAACGCACAAAATGAGAAAGGACACAACATGGTAGGCAGGCATCCCCAGAGTTCAGAGGACACTGGGAAGCATTTCTCTCTGACATTCTCCCATGTTGGGAGTTTGAAGACAGCATGACACTTACCATGACATTTACCTTTCCAAGTAAAAGAAGGTTGTCCTGGCTCTGCACATGCGAGACGAGACAGCCATCAGAAATTAGCCTTTTTGTGGCCAGTTTCCTGCAGGTGCATATAAGTCCAGAGTCCAGAATTTATGGGATTTTTCAGCTACATGCAAAACTGAATATATTTCAATTTCAAACAATATTGCTAAAATAATATCAGTGGCAGGTATTTGCTCGCATATATGTATAGAAAGGAAATATATATAGTACATTCATACTTATAAAGTTGATGGTAGTTTGCCTATTCTTAAGACATTCATCCTTAAAAACTGTTTAATCTCCAATATTATAAATATGAAACATTGGGGAAATGCATGAAAATGTCAGGGTTGTTATTTTTATTTTTTATGCCTGTTTTTTCTCAATTTTTGGCAACAGCATGTTTTAATTTTTATAATTAGTGCTAGGGCCTGTGAAAGTCAAAAGGAAGTCTATTTTTTAAATTCATATGTTAAATAATTTGGGGTTAGCAGAGATGTGTAGTATTGCAGACTTTTACTTTTCCCCTAATTTGCTATTTTTCCATTTCTTCTTTTGAACATCTCTAATGAAAATACTCTGGATTATTGTCAATAGATTAAGAATAATAAAAATGATTTTTAAATTGCAATCTCCATAGTAGTAGTAGTAATAAAATTTGTAACTAGAAAATTACTTATGAATGGGCCATGTAACTGTGGAATTTCATGCACCCAAAATTAATCTCAGGAAAAATCCTAGTAAAGATGTCATTTTTTTTTAAGTTTTATTTATTTATTCATGAGAGACACAGAGAGAGGCAGAGATACAGGCAGGGGAAGAAGCAGGCTCCATGCAGGGAGCCCAATGTGGGACTTGATCCCAGGACCCCAAGGATCACGACCTGAGCCAAAGGCAGACCCTCAACCACTGACCCACCCAGGCGTCCCATAAAGATGTCATTTAATAGCAGAGTTAACATTTAATAAGGATTAGAGTGATGCTATGGCTTACAAACCTAATAAGACCTACAGAATAAAAAGACATATATATACACAAAATCTATAGGTTAGTGTTCCATGAGGATAAAAGAAACAAAAACATTTTGGTTGCAATATGCTCATGAGTGAAATTATGGTTGGTCAATTCTTCTTGACCATTGCACACTGAAGAAAATACCTGTCAAAAATGTTTACTTAGATCCAAACTCTGTGATTATACTGAGAAGTGGCTGCTTCTCAAAACTCAAGTGATGTAAACAACCTGCATTTATGGCCAGCAGTGAGAGGGCTATGGGAGAAGAGAAGCAGACTGGCTGGCAGGCTGCTCGGCCACATACTAGCTTCGAAGCCTTGGCTAAATCACACCATCTCTGAGCCTCACTATCTATCTAGCAAAGATCTTTTGTATCCCACAGAGCTTTCATGCGATCATATAAATAAAAATAGATAACACACCTAGCTGAGGGCCTAGCACATGCAGTGTCTCCAAGTAACTTAGTCTCCCTCCCTATGAGACCGGCCTGCAGCCAATACCTCCTCATCCAAAGACAGCTGGTAGCTTCACAGCCTGTGTATCCAGCCTGAGAAGATCCTGTGACTTTAGTTCTTTGTCCTCTGTTGTTTATATACTATATTAACAGAAAGAAGTGAGCCAACACTGGGCTTCCTTAATAAATGTTAATGTCACTAGCTATGCTATCTGCATTTCATTCATTTATGCCTGGTCTTATAATAGAAGTTTATAAAAAAGATTATTCTCAAGAACTATTATTTGTTAGAACGACTATCATTTTATGTATTTCACTGGTGGGGAAGCAAAATGATAAAAGAAACAAAGAAATATTGAAGAATTTCCTACAGCAAATCACCACGAAAAAGAGAAATTTCTCCATATGGTGATGTTTTCGAAACAAGTCAAAACCCTCTGAAGAAATTCAGTAAGGAAGTGGGAAAAGGTGATTTTGAAGTATTATTTGAAAAGAAATAGGCTGAAATAAATGACTGGAGGGTGTCCCAATGTGATAATCAACTTGCAAGATTTCTCTGTTCTTTTCTGTCGTTGCTAAGAATTACATAGAAGCATACAGGCTTAATGTAATCTAAATCCACTTATATGCTTGAGTGTGTATTTCATTATTGCTGTCTCCATGTTATTTTAGATAATAGATTAATACTGAGTTTTCAGCATGGTTATATTTAGAAAATTGAGTTTGAAGTCTGGATAATTATGCATATAGAGTTGTTACAATGCTTTAAGCCACTGACTTAAAAAAAAAAAAAAACTTGTATAGGTGTGTTACTGTCATCCCTGCAGAGCTGCTGATAAGCAAAGTTGTACAGTTCCGTGAATTGCCAAATCAATTATCAGCCAGATTCTGAATTCTAGAAGTGTTACCCCCCAAGATAAATGGACAAGTCAGAAATAACACAGCTTGATTTTTAAAATACCAGGTGGAGGTGGCAATATGGCCGAAGGGAAATCTTGCTTTGATATATGAATGTATTCACTTGATTTGGCAGTGGTATTAGACACTCTATCTGGAACCATGGAGGTGTCATTGTGGCAGACTTTCCCATTCTGTTCTCGGACTGTAGCACACTTGTAAAAACAGTGAGGCTCGTGGGGTAATAACTCAAAAGCCAAAAGGCTATAAGGAAAAAAAGTTGCTAGCAGGCACTAACATGGGTGTCATGACTCTTTTCAGGTAGTAGGTGTAACCTTGAAGAAAAAGTGGCACTGTCTTCAAAAAAGTGACCTGACCCTGGCTTTGGTGGGTTTTTCTGCAAGAAATAAAAAGCACCGCATGTGTTTATTATACACCCTTTCTAGCTGACCACTGCTTTGTTCTAGAGTTCAGCATGAAAGGACTAATTTTTTGTTTTGTTTTGTTTTTTGTTTTAGTGAAATGGCATGTCCGTTGCTAATTCTAGCTATAATAGTTGCACATGTGAAAAATATCTATATGTAGTTTATGATTGGTAGCATTTCAAATAAATGGTATATTGAAATATTGACCTGAAATTTTTTGAGATGCTTATCAATTGACATTTTTTTCTTAGCCCAAGAACAGATTCTGAATTATTATTATTATTATTTTAAAATTATACCTTGTAACATTAGATTTGTTCTTTTAAATATATTAGGAATTTAAATATAAGCATGCCACTTTATTTATTGCTATATTAGTAGAACTTCTTGGAGCATGGAAAGAATTCTTCACAAATGATTTTGCTCTTTTAAAAAAATAAGCTGCAAAGATATTTGTTAAACTATATTTAGTCTGTAAATGAGTGTAGCTTTTAAGGCTATATCACTTTATAGTATGTAATGTTTCATCCAAATAATCTTTATATTTTGAAAAAATGTTAAATAGCTTAATAGTGCCACAATACATATTTTCCCAGAATTCAGAATTGTACACATCTCTGTTTTAGGAAGTTCAAATTGCTTCATAAAGAAAAAACCTGGTATTGTTATGCACCCCAATTTGTTATGCAGTAAATCATTGTTTCTTATTTATTTTTCCAGAAGTCAGTTATTTTAAGAATTGTGGCCATATGTACTTTTCAGAATACATATGGAAATTACTGTGTTATATGGACTAAATAATATCTCAGTAGTTGATATTCCATCGTGAGATGACACATTATCGTTCAGTAATGCTAGTTCTGTTAAGTCAAAACAAACCAAAGAAACCTTCAGATTGTAAAGAGCTTCACACATTTTAAAATTTAGTTAACTACAGAGAAAGTGTTTCTTTGTTTTCATTAATAAAAGCTGCCACTCATTACATTTTAGAAAGGTAATGCCTGAGAAAATAGTTTTGCTTCCTAGAGGAAACCTACCTTCTAAATACTTAAAGCCCTGTGCAAGCGCAAGATCATAATGTAACTCCATCCTTTTTTGCTGCATGGAAACCATCAAGATTTATCAACCTCTGGAGTTAATATTGTCCCTAGCACTTAATTCCCTTCTAAATAACAAACCCCCATATGTCCATTTTTGTATCTTTGCCTATGACATCACTATATGCTTCATTTGTATCTTAAGTAGATTTACAATACAGATACTCATGTGTGATCTTAGTATAAATTATTTTTTCTAGGGAGGCTTTGCCCAGAGACCTGAGAAAATGGACGTTTTTGTTTTTAAAATGTTTAAAGATTATTTAATTTTTACATAGTATAAGATATTTCTAATTGGGTTGGGAAGATGATATTTTGTTTTGTTTTTTCCATTATGCCATATCTACTCACAAAAACTTAATAATCTGGTAAACTAAAAAGACAGAAAGCCAGCATACCCCTTCACAGTACAAAATTATGCTTGTCTGAGACAAAAAATGTGGAGATATATATTCAGTGCTTCAATTATTAATCATCCTTTATTTACATCTAAATTTATGGAATTTTCCAATTAAAAGACATTTCTAAAATTATATTAAAATTCTTTGGTCTCAAAAACATTGAGAGTTGAAATTTTTTTTCACCAAGGTCATACCATCTCCACAAAATACACAAGCTGGGTGAATTTCTGTGATGTTAGGCCACTGAAGAATTTTTAGAGATTTTATGACACTTTTACTGTTTTTATGCCCATTCCACTCAAAAATGACAGGCTCCAGGGACTACCCAGCAAAATCCCTCAGCGCAAGTCAGACACTGATCCTGATCCCTATCTCAGACTCCTCACTATCATTCAAAATACTTAAGGATGTTATAGGAACAATTAGTAAATGAATAGGCAATCCCTAGTGTTTTCAAATCGATACTATAAAAATTATGTTCATGTCATGTAAATTGCCTTAAAATATATGATACATATAAAATACTATGTTAAAATTAAATATAGCATGTCAGCTGTAAAGGTGAAAAAGTAGCTAACTAAAACTTCACAAATAATCTTTTTTCAGATTTTGTGTGTTTTCTCCTCAGCCAAAAGCCTCAAGATTCACTTGCAGCAGCCTACCTCTTCATTTATGTTGGATTGCTCTTTAAACATTAGAATATCTTGTAATAATAAATTAAAGATTTCTCCTGACACAAGTCATTGTTGATTTCACTGTTATAGGGAAAAGGCTCTAGGGCGGCAGATAAGGCTGTTGCCATGGTGATGAAGGAGATACCGAGGGAGGAGTCTGCTGAAGAAAAGCCCCTCCTTACTATGACATCACAGGTGGGCAGACCCATAGGGTTCCTGTAGGAAGCTGACATATGTTAATATATCAGACATTGTGATTTTTAACTAGAAAAAAAAACATTAACTTGAACCAATTTTTAAAAACACAGTTTCAATGAAACAATTATACAATATAAAATGAAAACCAAAATTGCTAAAAAAGTTAATTACATCATTTAGTTATTTGTGGATATTACTTTTCATTACTGAACTTTAGTTTTTTTTAAAAAATGTATATGCAAGTAAACCATGTTACTTCTTTTTAAAGGAAACTTGTTAACAACTTTGGGAAAGAATTAACAATTAAGCTAATGGTACATTTGAACAATAACAACCAAAAAAAAAAAAATCAAATTCCTGTGAATAAATACAAGTTCTATTGAATACATATGTCAGTTTACCAGTAGAATATCTAAATTTTCTTAAATGTTAAATATATTTATGTTGTGACTATATGCATACTACATATATGTCTATACATATTTATGTGGATAACTAATTTACAGGAATGAGCCAGAAGTCCCTGTCCCCATGCAGAAAATGGCATCTGTGACCCTTCTTATACTTAGTGACCTTGACAACAAAAATATCATCTCTATTATAAGCGCATGAGAGCCATTTTCAGCATTTATTATAACAAGTATAGAAAAAAGTTTGCATTTGTATGCAAAGACACGCTGAGACTGTGAATCCTGTATGTCCTCAGGGACTTTTGAAACACCCTGTAAAATCCACATAAATATGTATAATATCCTCATCACCACTCTGTGGAACTATCAGTTTTAAATTCTTAAATGAAAAATTTTTTACTTGCATTTATCTTACAATTTAGATTAAATTGTTATCTTAAACATTTCTTTTTCTCTGTAATGCAATAGTAAATGCAGTGATTCAGTTCCAATTATATGAACATGCCTAGAATTAGAAACATGTCCATTTACAGTCCTCATGAAAGACATTTATATCAAAAGCTAAATTATGGCAACTTATTTTTAGAACATCATCAGATCACATCCCCAGCTGCTGCCAACATGTGTGGTTTTATTTTACTCTAAACACTATGTTGTAAGTAATGAAAATCATAACAACATACAACAATCAAAATTGAATAATAAAAAAGTTATCAAAGATTCCTAGGACTTTGGGATAAATTTTATATTGTGAGTTTTTTATCCATGAAAAAGAGATGCTTCTTCCCAATTACACATAGTACTAGTTAGAAAGAAATTTGCTTTATATTTATCAAGGTCTCTATTCTTTGCAGAGTAAAATTTACAGAGTAAAACATATGCAGTTTTACACTGATCTCCTGCCCTTTGTAGAATCCATGTCCAAAATAGCTCACAGTTCCTCAGGTAAATACTATGGAAAGTGAGAACTAGTTGGGAGTTCTTGGCTAATGACAGCCATATTCATCAGGAGATAACACCTATCCAGATTTGCAATTGGCACAGTGGTGCTATAACATATCATTCAGAACATCAAAGTCAGAACAGCCTCCAGTACCCAAAATTCTTTTCCATAAACCATGCAGTGCTATATGCTTTCCAGTAATCCCTTTCAAAGGTCCAAAATTTCCATCATTCTAAGCTTGAATTTAAAATTTAATACAAAATAATATTATTTTTAATTTAGAAAAGAAATTGTGATTATTACCATTTTTTCATATTCAGAACATTTGTGTGTAGCAAGCTCCTTTAACCCCTGTCTAATGTTGCATTAACTGTTTTTGAGATACTAGTTACAATTTTACTGCATGAAGATTATGTAATGCTTTCTTTGATGCATCATATTCTTGTTGCATACTGGCTAGTTTATGAATCAGCAAACGGAATTCTGATTCATAAAATGTAATGCACCTGTTGTGTTGATAACTTTATGGAATTAATTCAGTGACAGCTGTGATACAATTATTTCTCAGTCAAATGCAGCTTTATTAGTTGACATACTTTTTCCACTATATACAAGTGGCTTCTTCCCTGCTATGCACCAGTGGCGTGCACAAGCCAAAAAGCAGCAGAATGATCTGAAAAAGTGAGTACTTCTCATAGCAACCATAGCATCCAATCTGTGTACCATACCACATTCCTACTTGTTATCCTGTGTGAGTGTACTAGTGTCTTGAAATATGTTTGTCCCAGCATCTCCTGTAAAGCCCCTTATGACATACTGCTCCTACTGAATACATTGACTCATCTTCATCACTGGTATGTCCATGCCAGCTGCACTCATTCATAGATTCCAGATATGTCCAAAGCTCATTGCTGTTCCCTCAATAATGTCCTTAAGACAATCATAACTGATTAAACACAAAATAAGTTCTTGAAACACTAACTTGCCCCCAACTTATTTAATAAGTGTTCAGTCAGCAGGTTGTAAGTGTAGACTAGTTTATATTGAAGCATTGTTTGTATTATGTGATCATTACAATCACTTTTAAAGGGATTTAGCCAAGCATACTCCAGTGAAGTCATTTATAGTACAGTGAACAAAACAAACTACAACAGAAGAGTTGGCCAAGTGACCTGAACTTAGAAATTGCTGGGCCTCTGAAAGTTGCTTTCTGTTTAAATTAATTATTAATTCTGTATTAGCAAACAATATGTCAGACACTTCATAAAAGCTCAGGTTCATGCTGCCCTACACTAACACTTTTAAATCAAGTGGTATGTAAACAAGTGTGCATTGATGAAAGGTCTGAAGGAAAACTAGGATGTCCTCAAGTCTTTGAGGGAAAATGTTTCTCTAGGCCTGTGCTGTCCAATACAGGAGCCACTTGCCACACATGGCTATCGAGTGTTTTGTGGATCCCCACAATTGAGATATACTCAAAGTATAAAATACACACCCAATTTTGAAGATTTAGCCCCAAGGAAAGTAATAAACTATTGCATTAATAATGTTTATATTGATTACATGTTGAAATGATAGTTTTGGGATACATTACACAAAATAAAATACATTCTTAAAGTTATTTTTCAACTGTTTCTTTTCAATTTTTTATAAGTGGCTACTAAAATATTTTCAATTAACAGGTTCTCATGGTGTTTCTATCGCATGGCACTCCTCTAGACTGTAATAGTATAAGTTAATCCAATTTGAGGATAGAAGGAACAACTATGTGCCAAAAGATTACTTATATCATACAAAAAATTATTATTCTTTGTGAGAATGAAATTATGTTAGCAAATATTTTTTCTCATAAGGAACTATTAAAAGTTTCCATTTTAACTACATCCCCTGGTACTTTTTTTTAGAAAGATATATCCCACTCATTTTGAGCTATAGAGTACAATATCTCAAAACTATGTATTTTAGTCTTCTTGCTAGGGGAATTCTTTTTTTTTTTCCCACAAACTCAGCCTTTGTGTATCTATCCATACCCACTCCTTATTACCTGGATATTGATATTTTTTGTGTGTCTGATAAACATGAAAAGAATAATGCCCTTGATTGGAAAAACATTGTCAAGGCTACTAAATATACCAGCTTGAAACAATTGCTTTATGTTTCCCTGCCTGCATCAATGACAGTACTGCCCAGGCTGCAAACAGTAATATCAGTTCATTTTCCCATGAATAGATTCACATTTTTTAAGTCTAACTATTCTGTCAAGAAAATATTTATAGCCGGTTGACATTTAGATCAAGTCAAAGAGTTGAAAGTGATTATGTGGCTGTCTTTTACAAGAAGACTCCCTGGGACCCGTATGTAGGACGTGGGGTGGAGGGAGGGGGCAGAACAGAACTATTAGTACTATTACTAGCTCACAAGAAATTAATTCTGTCAGGTGTCAGAGTTACTACGACAAAACTCTCAAAGTTTGAATACTTAAAGGAGGCATGCTAGTTAGTTAGTTAATTAGTTAGTTGTCTCGTCTTTTCAATGGATTGAGTCAGTTAACTTCGTTTTGACAGCATCACTATTTTGATGGGCATCACACAATTTTCTAAACTTACATAAGATTAATAAAGCCATAAATAAGTAGTTCAATTACAAAATTATGAATGAAAACCTACTTAAAATGGCACATACTTTGAATCAACAATGTTATAAATAATAAAGGAATTTTCAAATGCATAAAATACATCTATTAAAATTATATTTATGTTTTTATATAGAAAAAGCAATCTTAATTTTTTCTATTATTTAAGTGAGGTAAGAGACCTGGTATATTATTACAAATTTTTTAAGCCAAAGTTCATCTCTGAAATACTGTCAACTGTTTTTAAGCTTACTAGCTTCAGTGTTTTAACTTTTAAAATTACTCTTTAAGTACTAAAATGTTTAAAAATAAACACAGAAAAAAAAAAGAAAAAAAAAGAAAAGAAAATAAACACAGAATATTTTACTTTAAACTAAAATAACAGTTTGAGATCTTCAACTTTAAGTGCAAAAGAATGGGACAATGGATTATTAATTATCATTTACCGACCTTGTTTTCATCCTGGAAAATGCATTTTGGTTTGGAGTTAATTCTTAGTGATGGAAGTTATCACAAATCTTTAGCTCTGTATTTTTTCATGAAACACCTAAGCAATACATTGTTTCAAGTTAAATAAACTTAGATTTAAGTCACAAAACAAACTATATAAACATACACTGGAGTTAAGTAACAGGCAGTCTTTTTTTTTTTCAGGCAGTCTTCAAAAGCAAAATACTTTCATCTTAGTTAAATAGTCCCCTGTAGCTTAAATTATGTAATAATTTATTTTTTAACACTACAATTAGAGAAATTCAAGTTGAACTAAGGCAAATGTATTTTTAGAGAATGTTTTAAAACAGATAAAAATTTCTTCAAATTGAATGTTATTATCTGGATTCTGCTCAATACTTAAGCACAGTATTAACATAAAATAAGAACCAATTTGGTCCTGTGGTGGCTAATATTAGCCACATTAACTGGCGGGTCTAAGTCATGTACATAAATTGAAGGCATTTGCCTGAATATTTTATTCACAACCTATGTTTACAAGGAAAGTGTAAAGGTTCAATAATCTGTTGAATTCTGGGTGACCAGGAAACTCCTTTATGCAAGTGCTCAACTGTCTCCTACTCCTGTGATTTTCTTTGATTTCCATGCCTACTGACCATGTAAGGGTTTTCCCTCAAAGTCTTCAAATTTGGATATCTGATTTAAAATCCCTGAGTGAGGTGGTAATGTTGTCCTGAAGTGTCACTGGCCTCCCATTTGCTTTGGCCCATTTCCTTCTTCCAAGAATGGTGTGGGGCAGGCCTATGCCCTTATTTTTCTCATGAGGCATTAGCCCTTTGCATTTTTGACCGTTTGGAAGAAGCCTTGCATTTGGAAATGAACCTTTAGGTAACTCTAGGTTTCCAAACTTTTAAATGTGAAGCTTAGGGAAAATGGACTTAGATGTGGTTTAAAGCCTGCCAGGAAATCGGTTAACATTTCTGAGAACCACCGCTTCCCTGTGAGTTAATCAAACTCAATACGAAATTGAGGATACTCATATAATCATTATTTTGTACATTCCACCATTCAGTTTGACTATAAATCAGTTAATATTTATTAAACTGTTGCTATGAGATCCAAAAGTTAATTGAATAAGATCCCTACCCTCAAAGAAGTCATAGTCTAGTAGGGGAAAAACAGGTTAAACTAAAGTATAAAACTGGGTAAACATGGGAACATGGAGATACTGTAAGAAGGCACTCACTGCCTACCCAGTGTTGAAGAAGGTTCCCAGACAATGTGCCAATAGAATGAGGTCCTGAAAGAGGAGTAAGAATCTGTCACCATTAGAAAGGTTTTGAAATGATTTAAATATTGAGAAGAGGAACAAAGGAGGATAAGAAATGAAAATTTGAAATGTAAACAAAGTGAGGAGACAAAGGCCCTAAAAACTAATGAAATGGGTCATGTTAACTCAGTTATGATAAACTAATTGATCCAAATTGCAATCACTCTAACTTAATTATTTTAAAAAGTTGAAATATTTGGACTCAACTTTTATTATTTTTATAACATCAATATACTCTGTACCCAAAGGATGAAATGAGGTAAGTTCATAATAAAGCATTTTCAAACTGAAGGAAGTAATTCTAAGAGAAAGTCAATATGTCATCCTACCACTGAATGAGGAGAGAATAAATTGCATACAATTTGGAAGCAAAGCTGAGGGGAACTCTTTGGGGGATTCAGTTCAGTTTGCAACTTTCTTTTATTGACCTAAAAGATTTACTTATTCTCAAGTCACCATAGGACTTTTGTTTGAAAGTGAGGAAGGGGCCATGTGAAAAGCTATTCTTATCTATACAAATCCAAATAAAATGGGACTTAGTATGGCTAAAATAATGATTCCCCGATTCATCCAACTGAAGACACAGTTCAAAATTGGGCTGTTTGAGATAGATATTTTTATATCCTCTGCAAAGTCAATGTTTCTACAAAGTTTCTACAAAGTCACCGTTCCATTTGGTAGGCATTTATTGATCCCCTCTTATATGAAAACATTCTATTCGAAGTTGTGAAGGATATAAGTATGAGTAAGACATAGCCTCTGACCTCAGAGCTTCTAAGAAAAGATTTCATGATATTTTTTGTTTCATCTTACATATCTCCATCAAAACCAAAGAACTTTCAGTTCCCAAATTACCTTTCCATGGTATCTGAAGTCTGGCCCTTCATCTCCTTCACCTCAGAGACCTGCTACCATCCCTACTCCAACTCCAGCATTTCCCAACTGTCAAACCGTGCTCCACACTTTGAAAAACACGGATTCAGAAAGTATTTTGTTATTTCCTCTTTGATTTGTATCTATGTAAGAGAGCCACTGGAACAGCTCAGTTATGGGAATTGGGCAGACCTAACAACTCCATCAGTCTGGGTGTGACGTGTGCTCAGAAACTAGACAGTAGGTGTGGAAGAGACTCAAGCTTTACGAGGCAGAGGAAAAGCCATGCCTCAGTCCTGGGCTCCCGCGAATCTCTGAATAACCTTCTCTTTGGTATTTTTTTTCTTCCTGTGCTGAGAAAACCTGAGAATGCTACAGATGTTTTCTCCAGAAAATAAGTCTAAAATTTCATGAAGAGAGAGAGAGGCTCCCAAAAAATCCTTTTACCTTTGATAAACAGACCTGCCTAAAAGGACAAGGCCTTTTCCTTTGTTTTTCCATTTAGATGTCTATGTCGACAAAGGCCTTTCTAGAAATCTTTTATCAAATTCAGACTACATATTTTTAGCGTTTACAGCTGTATCTATAGAGATCTAACACCTTACTCTTCTAAAACTAGAGTTCATTTAGGCCCATTCCACACATCTACTCACAGAGCTGTGATATAGGAATAAATTACTAGTCCCTGTTTTTACAAGGTAATTTAATTATATCCAAAATGAAGAACCAAATAAAGAAGATAAACTTCATTTTTATTTTATGTGTCTCACAAAATACAACCTTACAAATATGTATTTAAAAATCTAGAGATTTTTAGGCACATCTTTTTCTTAGAACAAGTAGAAAATTAGATGGCTATGCCCATTTTAAGAAAGGCCAATATAAAAACTCCTTAAAAACTGACAGCGTTAATTTTGGGATTAACCACTTGCATGGTATATTTCTTCCCTTAACCATGGAAACAGAGCTTAAGAAAGTCTGTATTCTAAGAGATGCAAAATAACTGAAAGTAAATAATTGGCTGCTATTGATAATTAGAGACCAACTAAAAATCAAACTGAAAGACTTATGAAATTAGAGAACAATACAACTGAATTGATAGAAGTCTGTGTTTTTACATATAGATTTTCAGGAATATATCTACCGGATACCTATATAATTAACATAACTATTTTCCCCTCTCCCAAAATAATGCTTGTCGTGCACCACAAAAGCATCCCAATGAAATGTCAGGAAGGATATGTGCCCATTGATGACTTGAGCTTTTTAAGAAAAACAGAGGAGAACAATTATCCATACACATACAGCTCTGTGTGTGTACACTTTTCACATAATGCGGACCGCCCACCCTAACCAGAATGTGTCACCTCAAAGTCTGAGGCCACTATTCCAAGTCTCAGTAATGTTTGATCCACGCGAAGAGCAGGTGATTCGAGAGGTGTCATTTTCTACATGTTGAAATTTGGAGAATAGTTCTAAAATCGTTCTAGGAGAAAAAAAAAAAGGCTTAAGCTTTCAAAACTGAAGTTGGCTGCAGCGAAAATATGTTGACAGTGCTAAAAGGCTCATTCCCCATCCCTTGGTATTTTTTTTCTTTCTTGCCCTTACCCATTTATTTATTTATTTATTTATTTGTTTGTTTGTTTATTGGTAGGCTTGCTATTCTCATTTTGTTGCAAGGCTGCATTGTAATTCATCCAATTCTGCAGTTTAACAAAGCCCTTTGATACCTGTGTTCGTTTTTCCTCAGCTGGTGAATGAGCAGCAAGAAAGCAGACCTCTCTTGAGTCCCTCCATCGATGACTTTCTCTGTGAAACCAAATCGGAGGCGATAGCAAGGCCAGTAACGTCCAACACAGCCGGTAATGCTTTCATTTTAACGGATCCTCAAGTAGAGCTAATGGTCACTACAGGGAAATGCGTATTTTCTTTCTGTAACACATCTTAAGTAGAGAGTAATGTTTGCAACCAAATGAAAGTTTAGGACATATACTATTCCACATAAACTAATAAATCACTTTGTATTCTAAAAGAAACTGCAATGTATTTGACCCAGCCAACTTTGCTGAACCTTAGCATACCACTATTAGCAATGCATCCTTCCTCTTTGCATCTTAAGTCACGACACAAGGAAATCTTTCTAACAAAAGCCTCTATTTCAGAGCGAGGTTTTTTTTTAAAGTTCTGGCTGGTAATATTTTGTATGACAAAAGTACAGTAAAATAAAATTGTAGCTAAGCCCTTCAAGTGGATTGAAATGACAAAATTAAAAGCCCTAGAGATTTGAAATGTTATAGAGCCAGTTTCATTTTTCTGCCATGGAAATCTGGTACTTGTTTCCTCTTACGACAACTTATGTGAACGTTCTTCTGGAATTGAATCTACCCAACCAGTGAACTGTCATCCGTATAGGCACATACATATAGGCACTACTAAATATTCATCCAATGAGTGGATGCAGGATGCTGCTGCTATGATTCACACCTCCCCTAGTCTCCTCTGCATTTTCCAGTTCTCACTGCTAAAACGAAGTCATTTAATCAGGGCTTACCCTGAGGGAGCTACGTAAGATCTGACACAAATGCTACTTTTCACCTTTTGTATCAGAGGCGGCCTTTCTGCATTGATTTTATTCAATCTGTGTTCACATTCAAAGGCATGTTGTTCAAATAAGGATGAAAAAAATGATGTTCAGAGTCAAAGAACAAAGACTATGTTGGATTGCAGGAGAAAGCTTATGGAGAAAGGAGCGAACAATTATGTACTGTCTTGTTCAGTTCATTCCATTTCCCCATCATCAGCTTGCTGTTGCCTGCTATATTTCATTATGCTTTTAAGTAAGGGAAGAAAATTGCAGGGGAAGGAAATTGTGATTTTTCTTAAATGCTAAAAATTACAACAGCAAAAGTAAGTAACACAAGATAGAGGCACTTAATGTAGGAGTGTAGTCTACAGTCTCTGGGGTCAAACTTGGCAATGTCAGACCCCAGCTGTGCCACTTAGAGGCTCTTGTCCTTGGGCAAGTTGCTTAACTAAGTCTGTTTCCTCATCTACAATAGTAACATCTATATCTCATAGGTTGCTTGGGAAGGTGAAAGAAGCAATCTATGTAAACCCTTACTTAGCATCATGTAAGCTCCAACAGATGTTACCATTACTGTTAGATATCAGGTTAGAAAAATAGTATACCCAATACTTTCTTTTTCAGATGCATTGACTTTCTATCACACCAAAGCAATCATTTTCTATATTCAGCTATCACTTTGAGGAATCAAGAAAATAAAATTGTATTTGGTACATTTAAGCAGGAAATTAAACTAGTTCAGATCCTACCAGATCAGATCTATCCTCCTTATCTTTGAAACTGGAGCCTACCCCTCGGAAACTGGAGAGCTACCCTCAGAAAAATACAAAGGAGACTTGTGTCTCTAATTTCAGGAAAATCCATGAGAATTCAAAGCACTGAGAAGTTCCCACTCTTCAAAAGAAAAAAAAAAAAGCTGCAAAGCATAGAATTCTCAAGTCTTGATTCCAGTACCTTCTCCCCTTTCCATCTTCCACTGAGGCTAAAACTGAGTCACTTGGGAAGGGCCCACCAGATACAGCAACATAACATTTGGTTTTCAAAAGCCACTTTTCATCTTGACTTTTCTAACATATGAAAAGAGACTTACAAAATATTGGAGGAAAAAAACTCAAAAGAATATGTAATTTCATATTATTGCAATCCTACAGTATTGCCTTTCTGTAGGCTTTCATGACAAATGCCACAAACTGAGTGGATTAAACAACAGAATTTTATTGTCTAACAATTCTGGGAGATGGAAGGCCAAAAATAAGGTGTCGGCTGGGCCCTCTTCTCTCTGAAGGTGCTCAGGAAGAAACTGTCCTAGGCCTCTCGCCTAGTTTCTGGTAGTTCCTTGGCTTGTGACAGCATGACTGCAATCTTCACATGACATTCTCCCTGTGTGCATGTCTTCCTGTGTTTGTGTCTGTCTCTGCATTTAAAGTTCTCATTTTTATAAGGACACATACCATATTGGATTAGGTGCCTCCTCCAATGTGACTCATCTTAACAAATTCTATTTCCAAATAAGTCACATTCCGTAGTACTGGGGGTAAAGACTCCAATATATAGCTTTTGGGGGGAAACACAGTTCATTCCGCAACACCCTCCAAAGCAGGTGTTCAAGAAAAATGGTATTTTGAGACTGTGAAGTTTTCTTTCCTTGTCCTCAGCACTCAGTGCGTCTGGTTCACACAGATTTTTATCCTGAAAGAAGACTATTGTTTGGTAGTGTTTTTTAATCTTAAAAGTGTATCTCAGGGCAGAGACTGTATATTTTTTAATACCTAAGAAATACACTTTTTTAAAGATTTTATATATTTATTCATGAGAGACACAGAGAGAGAATGAGGCAGAGACATAGGCAGAGGGAGAAGCAGGCTCCATGCAAGGAGCCCAATGTGAGACTTGATCCTGGGACTCGGGATCATGCCCTGAGCAGAAGGCAGACGCTCAACCACTGTGCCACCCAGGCATCCCAAGAAATACACTTTTCAAAAAATATTAAAGAACCCACTATTTAGCATCTCAATATGCAACATTTTTATATGTTTTTAAGCAAGAAAGATTTTAGCATACAAACACCTTAGAAGGAATTCTAAATCTGGTCTTGGAATTTTATAACTAAGATTTCGGGGCAAAAGATACAGTTATCATTTTCTGTCCAAATTTTTAATTAAAAAATAGTAATTTTAAATATAACATTGTCATTTTATAAAATAGTATGAAATTACAATTGAGAGAAATCAAGACAGTCATTGAAGTTTAAGTGTCTGTTACATCCCAGGTATTATGAATATCTTTACATTCACAGAATGTATATTAAACAATCTTGGAGTAAAATACAGAATAAAACCTGCTTCAAGTTTGTACCAAATCAATGAAGAAGAAATTTGAAGAATCTTGTGTTAAGAGAGGCATTTATACTTGGCATTTTCTTCTAATGAAAAAATAAAGCTAGTGTATCACCACCATCATAACATTCACTTAAATGTTTAAGGAGTATCCTTATTATATAAACTGCAAGGAATACAACATAGGTAATATTTATCTCTTCCAAATGGCATTCAGGTGATAGGGTTTTTTCCTCTACTAACCTTAAAAGAACATATCAATCCCCTGCCTTATAGAAGTTCTAAATTATAATCTTTTTCTTAAGTACTTAATATCTTTTTTATTTTCTACTTGTTTCTACTTTAGGATTAACTTTTTGTCATCCAATAGTGACAATATCAAGCTGATCAAATACAGATGTTTTTAGTTTCTTTGCCATTGACACCTTAATTATTTTTTAATTTATCTGCAATCTAGATGATAGCTAATTGCTTGGCCCTCTCAAACTGTATCCCTAGATGGTAGGTAGGCTAAGATCATTGCTAATATCCTTGATTTTAAAATGGCAAATAAATATATATTATCACAGGTGCCTGTATCAAACGCTTGGAATGTAACTAGACAAGGATGTTTTAAGATCATGATTACATTATAGGACAACTGAAATTTCCAATAATGACTTCTTAGTCTATAATCTCCCCCAAAAAATCTAACATATGTCAAAGTACAATAAAGATTCTTTCCTAAAGACCAAGAAAAAAAAAAAAACAAGAAAAACAGGAGGTCTTTGGTTTGCCTTGATAAATCTGCATGATCTAAAAGAATTTTATCCCTCAACTGAGCCATTAGGTGGAGAGTTATTATAGAAGAAACATTTTTCATGGTTTAAAAAATTTTTTTCACTCCTTAATATAGGACCTTTACACCTCTATAAGAGACCCATATATGGAAGGGAAAAGCTATCCTTAACAAAGTTCACACTCCTGTCACAGCCACTAATTAAGTATTTTAATTGCAAAATCAGTGTAATATTTGCAAAATACGTCTTTTTGAAGCCCAAGTAGTACTGGGGGTAAAGTACTGCGTCTTGAGAGAACTTAGAAATTTGGGAAGTAGCTTTAATTACATATTCCAATAAAATAATAAAAAATTCATTGAATTATGTAAATCCAATGTATCTATCTGGCATCACTGACAAAATCCTTCCTAAGGGACTTTGCTTTGTAGCCTTTATTATATTAAAGAATACCATGGTTCTAGAATGCCAGGGTAGCTTATGAAACAGAACAGAGATTCTATCAGCTCCTTGTGGCACATTCTGTGACTGCACAGTCAGGACTGTCCCCTGATCTGCCTCTCTGACCACATCATATAGATGTATTCCTTAAAAAAAAATTCACTAAAAATCTGAGGTTCATTATACTGTGGTGGTGTAAATAGCATTGTGCTTACCATCAAAGCATCAAATCAGAGCTTCATGATAGGTGCAATTTTTTTCTGTTTTAAGCAGCCTCACCTCCCACAGTCCAAGTAATCTAGCATTCATAAACATCTTCAGCGCCCCGTAGGAGCCTTCTAGTTCAATAGGTTATGATCCTCAATCAGGTGTCCTTGAGATAAATGGAAACAAATACTTAAAAGCATCTTACAGCCTCCATTTCAGGAAATTCTACCCAATGAACTTAGGTGATCAAAAAAAAAAAAATTCCGAGATTATCAGTTAATTTAAATTATGCCTTGGACTGCCAGATAACTGGGAGCTAAGCAAAAACTAACCAAACCCATATCAATGAAGTCAGCACATTGCCTCCAGGTTCAGATAAAGTCTGAGGAGGAGTGGTGACAAACACATGCTTAGGAGTGACAGAGCCTGTATTTGCATCCTTGCATGGACACCGACCTATGAACTGTGTTAGTTTCCTATTGCTGCTATAACAAATTACCACAAGTTAAGTGGCTTAAAATAACACAAATTTATTATCCTACAATTCTGGAAGTCAACAGTCATAAAAATCAAGGTGTCAGCAAACCCAATTCCTTCTGGAGGCTCTAAAGGAGAATTTGTCTCCCTGCCTTGTCCAGCTTCTGGAAGCACCTAGAATTCCTTGGCTTGTGGCCTCTTCCTCCATTTCCAAAGCCAGCAACATATTATCTTCAAGTCTGTCACTCTGTCTCTCTCTATCTTTCTCTGTCTCTCACAAACACACACACACATACACACACATTTTCACATCCATTATAAGAGGTGACTATCTTGATTTAAATACACAGATTCTGGAACCCAAGCTTTCATGTGTCTAAGAGAATCTTTAAAATTGGGTTAAGAAAATCAGCAGAGCAAATATCCCCTTCCATGCCAAGATATGCTCTCCTTGAAGTCCATATGGAACACTGAGGCCCTTTATTTCTAAGTCTTAACTGAAGTGCATATGTGTGCAACACACGCGTGCATGTGCGCGTGCATGCACACGTGCACACACACACACAAACACACACTTGCTAAAATGCAATTTGTCTTCCTCCAGAAAGTAAAAGGCTGCACCCATCCTTCTATGCTTTTGAAATTGTAATCCCCAGGGACTCTCTCAGCTTCAAAGCTTACCATTCACCCCAAGCCACCCTCTTCATCAACTGGGTAACAAATAGAGCTTTTTGTGTGTGCCAAGCATTTATTTCACAATTGCTGGGCAAAGAACAAAGGAACAGAGAGCTCAGAACCAACACAGGAAGTGCCCAGGCTAGTTTGGAGAGGGAAAGACTTGCAGAGCCAAGTTGGATATTGCAATTCACTCTTTTAGTAATTCATTTGTTCTGAATGGTGAGAAGCAGATATAGAATTAAATTAATATTCACCAGTTATTTTTCCATAACAAATGTACTTCGTATATATGAATAGACAAGTCCTGTATAATTTGCTTCTAAAAGAAGTATAGGAACAAGTAACTAATTCCTAATTGTTTGTACAATTAGTAAAAAGACATATATGGTGTTCCAGAGACTTACCATTTCCTTCCTTCTCTTACAAGGGAATTTTGGTGGGCCTAGAATCTCTGCCAACTTAACAGTGGCCTGGAAATTTCTGCTTAAACATTCAAAGAATATGAAATGTGTTGTTACATCTTAGCCTATTTTGGCTGCTTGCCATGCTTAAATGCAAGCCAGGCAGCTCAGCTCTCAAAGCCACTTCTTTCCCTCCCATTTGAGGTGCTTGCTGGCCTATCTCAGAGCATCTTAGCATAGGGAATTGGCTCCCATCTCCTCAGGAAGGCTCAGATGAGATAAGCTGATGCTTGCAGGCCATTTTCTGATAAATGTACCTCATAGCATCCTCTGTAGACCGATATCTTTGTCTCGGTCTGTTTTATTCCCAGCAGTGTTTCTCTTTTCTGTCAATGTACGGATGTGCTTCCTGCCCAAAATAGAAAAAAAGCAGGGAGACTAGGAGGGGTTCAACAAAAAAGAAAGAAAAGCATCACAAAGTGGCCACCAGAGAAGGGAAATCACAGTTACTGAATACCTATTGTATGCCTGGCACTTTACACATTCAGTATACAAATTAGATAAATTCATCTTGAGGCTTAATCTGCATTTTTCAGAGGACGAAACAAACTCAGCAAAGTCAAGAAACTTACTCGGAGCCACACAGCTAAGCAGCTAGAGCCTGGTCTTTCCACTTCACCATTAACATCCACCCCTGTGATTGAAATCAGGCAAAGGAGACTATTTAGAATACAGCTTGACACATAATCTTAAAGATCCTATAGGGGTGGTTAGCTCATGAGGACAGTATGGTACTAGAGAAATCCAGGATGTGAAGTCCACTGAGCCGTGACTGTGCCTTGAGTGCAAGGGGGAAGCACGTCGAAGAGTGTTAAGATACCAGCAAAAATCCATTCCTTACCAAGAGGGTGATCCGAGAGGTCAAAGAGGAGAAGTGGCACATGCAGCCTCTGTTGTAGACGGTGCAAGAGAGGATTAACAGGATTTCTCTGTCACTTTGTTGGCGTTCCTACACTATCTGGGTGAAGAGATCCCAGGCCAGGAAGCCACCAGGCCAGTCCAGAAGCCTGCATTTCAGGTGTGTGAACCAGGGGAGTGGCAGGGCTGGAGGGGACCTCCCTTAACTGGAACTTTCCATTTCTCAAGATGAACTAGTCAAACCCTGGTGACTTGCATGGTAAGAGAAAGAAGGAGGAAGAATTACAAAACTTGCCTTTTTCATTCTTATTTGCCTACTCTGCATCTGAACAAATTATTATTTCTGCCTTCATTAGTGTATTTAATGCAATGTAATCAACCTGCTAGGAAGTGAAAGTGTAGCCATTTTATGGTTCGTTACATGGAAATTTAAATTTGCATATTAAGCAGCAAAGGCATTAACATGTGTATCTACTCATCAGCTATGGATTGTGAGATACTTCTCTAGTGTGAGCCCAAACAGCAAGCTGTTTTCTGATTGAACTGCTTAATTAAATAAGCAATGATTAACAACATTCCTTTATATCCTGTATACTTTAGTATACACAACGTTTGAAATTTAAAATACAAAGACATTAGAAACTTTTGCAAATCTTCCTCATAACTGTTTTGCAAACATGTCTCTGAATATGATACACTCTTCTCTGGGAAAACTGCACTGTAAAATACACTTCTCTATAAATAAGGCAAAGCAATAAAGTAAGTGGTACCTGAATTTAGATTGAATTTTATTATTTTAATTTTATTTAAACTTTCATCACTGGTGAGGCTGCTCTAAGTCCCATCTTGTGGGTTTGTACTGTGTCAAATAAAGGAGAACATGTAGCAAACTTCTCAGTCTAAATACAGGCCATCTTTATAAATCAATAGGGAGCTAGCTTGATTTGATACTTCTAACCTACACTACAACCACAAAATCCTTCTGCAGCCAACTAAAACCTATTTTTAAAAAATAATTTCAGAGCAGTGAGTGAGCTTATCTTAACCTTTTCTGTCTCTGATAGTACTGACCACAGGTTTGGATCTCCTTGACCTGAGTGAACCTGTCTCTCAAACCCAAACCAAAGCCAAGAAGTTGGAGGCCTCATCGAAAACTTCGTCCCTCAAGAAAAAGGCTGATGGATCTGATCTCATCAGTGCAGATGCTGAACAGAGAGGCCAGCCTGTCCGAGGCCCAGAGACATCATCCTTAGATTTAGGTAAGGTAATAGCATGTGTCTGCTGCTGCTGGCCCTTGCCTTAACACAAGGAAGTTCCACAAATGATATTAAGACCATGTGGCAAAGGAGTAGAAAAGATTGATTCCATGAAGGAATATGGGCAGCACACACTTCTTTTGTGCTTGAATTAAACAGTATTGGGGGGTGGGGGGAATCCCTGGATGGCTTAGCAGTTTAGCACCTGCTCTCAGCCCAGAGTGTGATCCTGGAGTCCCGGGATGGAGTCCCGCATCAGGCTCCCCGCATGGAGCCTGCTTCTCCCTCTGCCTGTGTCTCTGCCTCTCTCTCTCTCTTTGTGTCTCTCATGAATGAATAAATAAAATCTAAAAAAAAAAAAAAAAAGTATTTGGGGAGTTCAATTTTGCATAACTGATGTGGATTCATTCATTTATTTATTCAACCTGCATGTATTGAGTTCTTGATAGATGGCAGGTACCATATGAGACATTGGAATTACAAGTAAGAATGAGACATGAATCTTGCACTCTAGGAGCATTTAGTCTAGAGTGAGAGATAGCCAGTAGAGTGAGAGAGAACAGCTTTAACACAAGGTCTATGAATAGCCAGCCAGAACATGTAACATGCATGGGGATGTATCTGATATAATAACAACAGCTACCAATTATTGATGGCTTATCATGTCCAGGACTATGCTACATGATTTACATGCATTAGTCCATTAATTCACTGTAACTCAGAAATAAGAGAGGACCCATGTTTTCAAATTTAAATAACTTGAATCTTAAGTAACTAACATCTCAGTTAGTATGAGAAAGACCTGGAATTTGAACCTAGTTCTGATTAACTTCAAAACCCATACTTTTATCTACTATATATCTTCCTGAGAAAGGAGAGCTTAATTCCATCTCATGGAACTAGTCAAATTATAGTCTCCTTTCTCAGGAGAAAGAAAGTGACAGTTACTTCAGACAGCCAAGAATAACATGTCTCCTTTCCCCTGCCATGTCCCTCTCTGAGGCCTGTCTCTTTGGAGGAAAGCTTTAGGATTTTTCAGTTGTACTGATGGATAATGAAATTTACACACTTATATAAGGATATATTATTCAATGTACTACAACGTAACACAATAAACTATAAAATGAAGCTTTCATTTCTCTGCTTTTGAGAAAATGTCATATGAAGAAGTCATAAAAATAGTTTAAAAATTTTGGAGGACACTGACTACAAACCTATCTTTTTATAAATTAAAAACCTGGAGCTCAGAGCTGTTTAAGTGATTTACTTACAGTCACACACCTGTTAATGAGAACAAACCTAGCCAAGTTCTTAAGAATTAAAACACAGGGAGAAAATGGTTCTAGCACTCTCTTGACTTTCTCCATTGCTTCCCTTCTTTCTATTCCCATTATTCATTCCCTCAATTGATGAAAAATTAAGCCATTTTACAAAAGCTGTGAAAAGTGTTCCAGTTCCTTCCTATCTTCTTTTAACAGTGAGGTTCATCTCTTTTCATAGAATTTCTTTCTAGAAACATGCCAGACTGCCTCAAAGCCACCTCTTCAGCTGGAGGCAGACGGGATAGTACTCTACACATTCATTCTCATGGGATTCCATGGATTTATACACAGAACTCAGAATGCACATAGCTCTTGAAGTAAATTCAGATATAACAAACTCGATTGTGTTTAACTAAAACCAAATCAATTTCTCTTAATAGGTCTCATTTTTATTTAGCCGAACATGTTTTAACTAATTTTCATGCAATCTTAAAAAGTTGGTCTTGGGCTTAGGAGCATCAGTTGAGTGAAGTTCACTTGTATAAGACTTCTTAATCTTAAATTCTCTACTTCTCTCTGTACTTCGTGAAATCCACTGTCCCTCTTACCCCATTCCTATCTCCTTCATAGACATTCAAACACAACTGGAAAAATGGGATGATGTTAAGTTTCATGGAGATCGAAATAGCAAGGGGCATCCAATGGCAGAGAGAAAATCATGCTCATCTAGAACTGGATCAAAAGAACTCTTATGGTAAGATATTTTAACATCACAAAATAGCTAAAGGTGTATCAGCTGTATGGGTATTTCTCCTGTGTACTGAAATAGCTAATGAGTTCAGTCAATCCAAATATCTGGTGCCATGTTCAACCCTCGGTATCAGTGTTAATTGTTGTGGCTTCTAAAACTAAGTATCTCACCTAAATTATCAAAAATTCAGCCAAAAATGATTTTGGTAGGTTCATAATTCAGGATCCAATATTTGTTGATAATTTTTTGATTGTATAATTGAGTTGATCCATAAAAATAGGTTTATACATATATGTACATATGTGTGCATATTCAATATGTTACATAAAAGGTAGTTAAAGTAAATGTTTCTCAAACTGAGTGTTGTTGGAAGGGAAGATGGTAGAGGGATGGGGTAACTGGGTGATGGACATTAAGGAGGGCACGTGATATAATGAGTACTGGGGGTTATATAAGACTGATGAATCACTGACCTCTACCTCTGAAACCAATAATATATATTAATTAATTGAATTTAAATAAAATTAAATATATGTATAAACAATAAAAAAAGAAAAAAGTACCTGGTAACAGGTACCTTTCCTGACTATCTTAATCATCACTGTCAGATAATGTACTAATTAACAATAATCTGTGGGTGCCCATGAGAAAAATTGGCTACCTGAATTTTACCATGCTTTTAAAGCTTCCTAAAGGGCAGCATGCCTCAGTCTCCTGTTGCCCCTATTTATTATGACATTTCAAGTTCTATATAAAGATCAAATTACACTTGGAACACTTTGTGAGGTACTCCCCTCCCCAAAACACAATACTTTTAATAAAGCAAATCTGTTTGTAACAAAACTAGATGCATTTATTTACTGTTTGTACATAATTGAACAGAATTCTAAATCAATCGGAGACAATTACACCTAGCACACTGCAGCCACTTAAATTTCAAAAGTGGTCGTTATAATAAAATTATATAGAAAATATCTTTTTCATCGAAATTCTGATGAGAGCTTTGTTATCATGGCTCTCAGTGATCCAGATTAACTAGGTTTCTTGACTGGTTTTCTAGCTGAATTTGTTTCTTGATGTACATTGATCTCCTTTATTCAACCCCTATAGGTCCTCAGAGCACAGATCTCAACCAGAACTAAGTGGTGGGAAAAGCGCCCTGAACTCTGAGTCAGCTTCTGAGTTGGAATTAGTGCCTCCAGCACAGGTAACAACAACAAAAAAAAAAAAAAAAGAAAGAAAGAAAGAAAGAAAAAAAGATTCTTTTATAAACCCACCTCTTTTTTTTTTTTCTTTTTCTTTTTAACTTAGAGAAAGATTGAGAGAAAGTGTGTAGGATGGGGGAGGTGTAGAGGGAGAGAGAGAATCCCAAGCAGGCTCCACACCCAATGTGGAGCCTAAATGGGGGCTCAGCCTCACAACCTCAAGATCATGACCTGAGCCAAAATTGAGTTGGATGCCCAACCAACTGAGCCACACAGGTTCCCCAAACCCACTTTTTTAAAAAGATTTTATTTATTTATTTATTTATTTATTTATTTATTTATTTATTTATGAGAGACAGAGAGAGAGAGAGAGAGAGAGAGAAAGGCAGAGACACAGGCAGAGGGAGAAGCAGGCTCCATACAGGGAGCCCGACGTGGGACTCGATCCTGGGTCTCCAGGATCAGGCCCTAGGCTGAAGGCGGCGCTAAACGGCTGAGCCACCCAGGCTGCCCCAAACCCACTTTTTCTACTAGATAATTTATATCATAAATATTTTATTTAAATTTTCACAAAAAGTTCAAAGTATTTTTTTCTATATTCTGTATTTCATATGTTTTCTCATTCAGTAATCTATCTCAATGCTTGAGATAACTGATGATAATATACATATATCATATGTATATATTGAATTATATGTATATTTGGTTGAACATGTCTTAATGAATTCACTATATATTTAGCACTTTTTCTTTTTTCTACCATTACCTTTCCATCATTTTGTTTGTTGGTTTTTTTTAAAGATTTTATTTATTTATTCATGAAAAACACACACATAGAGAGAGAGAGAGAGAGAGAGAGAGGCAGAGACACAGGCAGAGGGAGAAGCAGGCTCTGTGCAGTGAACCTGATGTGGGAATCGATCCCGCGACTCCAGGATCACGCCCTGGACGGAAGGCAGGCACTAAACCACTGAGCCACCCAGGGATCCCTCCATCATTCTGCAATACAAAATCTCTTCTACTCCAGTATTAACAATATTTCTACAATAGAACACCAAGAAGAGGAACTTACATATTGAGCATTCATTCACATGTATGCCCCATGGACCCAAGTACTTACATATCAGGATCCTGACTGTCACATTAAAATAAATTTTATGTTGAGGAATAAATAATTATAGTATTAGAGTAATGATAATACTAAGAGCTACCATTTGTGAGAATTAGAGACTTTGTACTTTTCATACATGATGTCTAATACTCAAATAATCCTGTGAATTACTATTAGCCTCATTTTTTAAAAAGATTTCATTTATTTGAGAGGAAAGAGAGAGAGCACAAGCAGGGAAAAGGGCAGAGGTAAAGCAGACTCCTGGCTGAGCAAGGAGCCTGATGCCAGGCTGGATCCCAGGATCCTGGGATCATGACCTGAGCCAAATGCAGATGCTTAACTGACTGAGCCATCCAGGCGCCCCTTATAGCCTCATTTTAAGAATCCTTTAAAGAGTCTCAGTATAGTCAAATTTTTCTTCAGGGGCACCCAGCTAATCACTGGTGGAACTATGGTATGTACCAGACCTGTCCATCCCATGATCCTCAACTCCAGTGTAATTTGTTTGTCTATAACTAATTATCTCCTTTGGGTAAGACTGCCAAGAAGGCCAAAGTCAGTCTCAATCTTTTTATTTGCTCAAACACTTTATAAGGGTGTAGCCTTGATCTAAAATGACAAAGATCTCTTAAGAAATGTGTCCACATTTATGCAGTCTACAATCAAGTTGAAAATAAGTGAGATGAAGTGAGCAAGAGAAATTTTCTTTTTTTTTTTTTGAGAAATTTTCTTGAGTATACTAGATCAGAAATTAAAACTAAGAGGAAATATTTTATCTGAGGTGAAGAGACAATTATGATAATAGCAAATATCACTGAATGCTATGATAGCCTTCTAATATATGTAAGCTCGTTTGATCCTGACAAATGGCTATGTGAGATAAGTTTATTTATTACCCTTATTTTATAGACAGGAAAGTAAGGCACAGTGAGATTAAGAAAATGGTCTATGCACCCAGAGCTAGTAAGTGGCATAAAGAAAGAGGACACAGCCAGATGGGAAATGCTGAGGAAACAGAAGACCTCTGGAAACCTTTCCAGGCCACTAAAAGAACTGCCCCCTCTCCCCATTTCTGACATTCGCTGGAGAGGGGTGGACATTACTGCTCCCAAGAATCTGCTGGAAAACAAGTCAGCTCACTTGCAGAACAAATAACCCTGGGAGGCTTAATGAATTGTAAATGTAGCATGAAAATGTATTTTCATCCTCTGTGTTCATTCTAAATGTATCTTTTTTAAAATTGATAATATTTATTAGAGAAACATTTCTTGTTAAGTGCATTAGAGATTTAGATTCAGCTAAAGTAATTGGTACAGTTTCATAACCTGGATCCTTGGAACAATTTAATATAGCAATAGAACATTTGTTTCTGCAGCAAGGGGAGATTTGGCGCAGGTGGGCTGTTCTACACAACGCTGTAGGGGCAGAGGATCAGCTGGGGTCCCTGGTTGCCATGGAGACCCACAATGCATTTATCTTATTATTCCAATGACTGCTACTCTCCTGCTGGTTGTCTGATTTCATCCCACCACATTGTCCTTCCACTTGCCCACTGGTGTGCCTTTAAGCAAGCACAATGTGCTTTGGAAAATTTGTGTGAGCTTCCCAATTTTGTCCTCCAAAACATAGTTTGAAATGCACTGTGACAGTTCTCGGTCTAGATAAAATGTGAATCCCTTAGAAAGTTACCAATTATTTGTAAAGAATTTATCTCTGAATTTGCTTTTTTAAAAATACTACATGTTGGGGCCCCTGAGTGTTTGGTTGGTTAAGCCTCTGACTCTTGGTTTTGGCTCAGGTTGTTATCTCAGGGTCATGGGATTGAGCCCCCTGTCCCACTCCACACTCAATGCAGAGTCTGCTTGAGATTCTTTAACCACCCCCCTCTGCTCCTCCCCATGCTCACACACTCTCTCTCTAAAATAAATAAATAAATATTTTTAAATGCATGTTTATCAATATTTGTCTAAACTAAGAAAATTCATAATCTCCTAATTGTAAATCCAGTTTACGGTTAAATTAAGACAATCTAATGAATTGGGGATTTAATCATCTAAAATACTAAATCATTCAAATGAAACAGGAAGAGAATAGACTAATTGTAATAAAATAAAGGTTTTTACTGCTAGAAGCATACTACCTTTAAATGTATGATTTCTCTAGGTGGATAAGATGATGAAGGTGGTTAAAATTTTTAACTTAAAACTGGCTTGCAAACTATTCAAGTAAACAATTTCAGCTTACCAAAACTTGTTACTGCTCCACTGTCACACAGATGGCTCATGGAAAAATCAAGGAAATGTCTTCTCTCTCTCGAGCCAACATAAACCATCTTAGGTTCAACAGACAAGGAGCTATATGCAAGCCTTTTTCAAAATCACATTTTTAAAAAAAATTTATATTTCAGGATCACAAAGAAAATGGAGAATTCCTATGTTAGCTTATATTCTTTTCAAGATCGAGAAAAGGAAAAATGTAGTCTAGTCCCTTTCAAATAGTGTTTTGAATACACTAATCAGACTGGCAAGAGATTATAATAAATTATATAATCTCTCTGTATTTAAGAATAAAGTTTCTTGACCCATACACAACTGAGTAATTAGTATTTCCTGGAGTTAATTGTTTAAAGTATTCATACAATCTGAAAAGTTAGAAAACATTTGAAGAGTTGAAGAACAACACAAGTGATGTAAAATTGGCATTTTCTAATTAATGGGTTGAGACAGTGGCTAGGCAAAAGAAAATTAATCCGACTTTTGCTGGAAAGTGATGGTTAAGTAGTTCTTTGCCAACTCTGGACACTGGAAAGATAGCTCCAAGACAGGTTCTTGCCAACCTAAGATGGACCTAATAAGAAGGTGCAAGAACCAGGCTCTCCAGTACTTAATCATAATCATGCTACTCTTTGATTTTGCTGACTTTGGCAAAGCAAGTGCTTAGTTCCATATTGTCATAATTCCATCAAGTTGGCAGTATCCCAAATCAGAACAATTGAAACTTTAAGATACAAGTGCAGATATGTATATTCAAATAATTCATATATTAGAAATTCTTACAATAATCTTGGGAATTAATATCCCCATCTTACATGAGAAATTCATCTTAGAGAGAAGTAGCAAAGGGGCAGAAGAGCCATTACTCAAATCACACCCATCAGCTTCTAAAGCTTTTGTTCTAACCACATACCACTTCATATCAGCTTCATCAAGCTTATTCACCCGAGAGAACTCACAAACCATCTATTTCCCTTCTCATTGCAAACCCTGATTATTACTTACATTTCTAGGATTAGTATGAGCTAAGTGATTTTAAAGAATATTCATCACTTTCTTCCAGAAACTTTGTAATATAAATTAGGATTGTCGTCAGATCTGAGACCATACAGAATTTTGTGCCTCCCCTCCCCAATGCCTTCTGAACCTTCTTACTGTTCAAAATACTGACAGTTTGCATTCCATTCCATTTCAGTTCTGCAAATGTGATTGAGTGTCTACAATCCACAAGCCATAAGTGAGGCTCGGGAAAGGTTAGAAAGAAGAATTCAATTATAAGGAGTATCAAGACCTTTATGTCTATTAGAAACAATTAGACAGTACACTTTATAAACACAGTTTTGCTTGTTGGAAGACAGTACAGGAGCCACATCAACATCCCTTGTCCCCTCCTGACCTTACACAGTGAGCTACCAATGAGGAAAGAAGCAAGCAAAGATGGAAGGAAGGAGCAAAGAAAAGGCAGAAGGGCAAGAACAGTAGGAAGGCAAGAAGGAAAGAAATCTGAACGATCACTTTCAGCATAGTAGGAAATCTGCACATAGTAGGTACTCAACAAACACTTGCTGAAGTGGAAAAATAAGAGAATACTAACAAAAAGGAGAAAAAACAACACTTGTGAAATTTAACAATTTGAAAGTAGTGGCTATTTAATGGATAACTGAAAGGCAGATAAAAATAAAATATATAAAAATATGAAAATGACAAAATTTTATTCTTTTATCATTTTTAAAGGCAATTTCAAAAATAATTTTTGGTTATGCATGATAATAGACTGTCCATCTTTTGTCAAAATAAGCACTGATTTGCTTTGACATTCTACAACATAGAATTTCATAGTAGGATGGAGACGGGAACCATATGCTCCCACCTTGCACAAAGCTCTAGGAATTTGCTCTTTGACACATATGGTACAACTTTTTTTGTGTACCTTCAACAATAAGAAAAAAAAATCATGACCGTTCAATGAGGAATGAATTTATCTGTTCTATGTAAGAATCCAATCAATCTTCATTAACCACTAAACAAAAGTGCTCTAAATTATCTAAAGATAATTTTTAAATGAATTTCTAAAGTCACACCTGATAAGCGCTAACTGGAAAGATGATGACAAAAGTCGACTTTTCTAGCACTTGCTGTGTACTGAGCATTTTGTGTGTATGTTTACATGAGTTATTGTAGCCGATTCTTATACAGTCTCTGTAAATTAATATACACTTTGCAGATAAGAATACTGGGGATTAAAGAGATTAAGCAGTTTTTCCAAGGTCACCAGTTGCTATGAAATCCAAACAGGATTTGGCCCCAGCAGTCTGACTCCAAAGATTATGCTTTTAATTATTATGTTACACTGTTACCCAAGGTCTGCTAGTTGTTATATTTTTCATTTCTACTGCTAAGCAGCTCCCTTTTCCCCATCAATCTCTTTTGAAAAGATACTGAGCTTTTTAAACAGGTGTTTGGGTGGGAAATCTCTAGCAGTAACATAAAGGCAGTTGTATAGGGGTTATGAATGGCTGACATAGAGGTTAGCCAACAGATTTATTGTGCTAGGACAACCACAGCCACAAACACAGTAATTTTCAAATCATAACTTGGATCACAATCATAATTTTGAACAAAGAGAATAAAACAATATTCTTAAAGAGTTATTTAATTCTTATCTTTTGCCTGGTGCTTACCATTCAGAACAATCAACAGCTGAGGGAACAAAATGCTTTCTTCTTTAGAGAATGTTAATACCTGAAAATCCAATTAGCTTAAACCAATTAAAATGGCTGTTTTTAAAGCCCAGGCACTTCCAGGAGGTGGCTGTACTGTGGAGCATTTTTCAAAATCATGTGATGTAACAAAGAGATGCCTACATCGGGGACATTTGTGAACTCCAGAGTTCCACTTGCATACACATAATGTCAGCATGTGAAGTTCTGATAGTGAGGTCCCTCCGTCAGCAGTATCAGCATCACCTGGGAACTTGTTTGAAATGCAGATTCTGGGCCCCCCACTCCCACACTTACAGCTGCTAAAGCAGAAACCCCGGTGGTAGTGGGGCCCAACAATCTGTTTGGATAAGACTTCCAAATGATTCTGATGCCGGCTCAAGCCCGAGAACTACTAATACAGCCACGGTGATAGCAAAACAGCCTCAACTCAAATTTATGGCTGTAATTGTCTTGTTTACCATTCCTCTAGTTACATATTAAGCAGTATTTGCAGTTTGCCAGTATTGCGTATAGATGTTCTCCTTTATTCCAGTCTTTGCTTATAATGAAATTAGATGCTGGAAAAAATAAATAAATAAACAAGTCATGGTTGAAAGGAAGGCTGCTCTTCACTATGTGTTACAGTCTGTACTTCATCCTCAATCCTAAACCAGCACATCTGATGCGCTACTAAATTGCTGAAAAGTTTCCAAGTCTTTTCAGTTGCATAATACTCTGGCCTTGGAAACTGCCTTTGTTTACATTCAGCGTTTTCCTATATTTTATAACATTTCTCTTAGTTTCCTTGGACAAAATAAATGGCTGTAAAGTGTGAGGTAGGCAACACTTGTCTTAGTAATAACTTCAGGCCTTTCTAGCAACGTGGGAAATAGCACTTACCTAAATAGTAATTTTACTACCAAAGTAAAAGTTCATTTGCATAGTAAGATTCTATTTGCACTTGCTATTTTAAGTGACAATGAGAGCATGAACTGTAAGTCTAGAACCCTGAGAGTGATTTTGCCTCTTTTTCCTGATATATGATGCCCTTTGCATCCTGTGATTCATAATCCATTTGGGTCATGAAACATTGATGAAGGGAAGCCGGTGACAGTAATGGAGTTCTGTTAGGTCAGGCTTCACAGGAGAGACAGATCATATTTCACTGGTGAAAAGTGCCTCTAATAAAAGGAGGTGACTTGGGACAAAAATATTAGTGCTTTCTCTCTCTTCTCATGCCATTCATGGGTCATTTATGACATTATTATACAAAAGCTCAGTTTATTTCTTACCATGTGTCCACATTTTAAAAATTTGTTTATTTTATTAATGAAGGAACCAGCAGGAAGACAAAAGAGCTAGTTCCAAAGTAAAGGAACAGAGGGCGCCTGGGTGGCTCAGTTGGTTAAATGTCTGCCTTTGGCTCAAGTCATGATCCCAAGGTCCTCAGATAGAGCCCACATCCAGCTTCCTGCTCGTCGGGGGGCCTGCTTCTCCCTCTCCCTCTGCCTGCCACTCCCCATGCTTGTGTTCTCTTTCCCAATCTGTGTCAAAAAAATAATTAAAATCTTTAAAAATAAAAAAATAAAGGAGCAGATTTATGGACGTGGTTGGGAAAGAAATGCCAAAATAAGTTTGCCAAATTTGATACAAGGTTGGTTAATTTCCACAAGACAATAAGATCATAACCCCTTTGGGGTAACCTCTCCACCAGGCTATAACATCCTAAAAACATCAGTTTTGTGAAAGGTTATAAATCATCTGCACCTTTTCTTTTTTAAAGATTTTATTATTTATTTGTTTGTTTGTTTGTTTGTTTGTTTATGAGAGAGAGAGAAAGCGTGAGCAGGGAGGAGGGGCACAGGGAGAAGGAGACACAGACTTTCTGGTGAGCAGGATGGATAGTGGCCCCCAAGAAAGCTATGTCCATACCCTAATATCAGGAACCTGTCATAATCAATCTCGCTTATATTTTTAGAGCTCTCTTTCCCCAGCCCCATCCTATTTATCTGGGTTGAGAGAAAGTAGTAGCTTTCATGGGGCCCAGAGAATAAGAGAAGGTGCTTGTTCATGGTGGCCATTGAGCCTGGCCCACCTCAGAGTGAGGCAGTGATGCCTATGCAGGCCCGGACGGGTCCTTATTACCCTCTTCCTCTTCTCCTCTTCTGACCACAGACACGACTCCAGAGGCCTTACCCTTGTGCTGCTAACAAGCCTAGCTCTTTACTAGGCAGCCCACAAAGTCCCCCGGCAGCCATTCCTCATCCCCAGAACTAGGACAGTAGGGCTTTGCTAACACGGACCTCTGCTACTCCAAGCACAGGATAAAAAACAAGTCCCATCTCAATTCCCTAGAAACTCTCCTTAGCCTCTTGGATTGACTAGGAAACCTTGACTGAGAACACAGAGCTACCTTCTGGGAGTAGGGAAGTGAAATAGCTCTAATTAATCAATTCATATATTCCCCAATAGCATTTTTTCAACAAGTATTTATTGACTATGGAGCAGCTACTGTTTCGAGGAGATACTGGGGATACAGCAGTGAATACATCAAGGAAGAGAAAATATAAATTAATGTTTCAATAAATTAACCTTCCTTGTTCATTAATGCAAAATATAGTCTAAGATTATTATTTATGTTCAGAAGTGTTCATAGCAACTATTTCATTATTACTTTCAGCCCACAGTATTCTTGAGGGCTTCTTAGTTGACTCCTTCAACCATGCATGAAACTCTGAAAGAGAGCTTTTCTAGATTTTGCATCTTCCCAAAATGGTCAGTGAACCACAGCCTCTGATAAGAGGCAGTATAGTGCAGTGGTTATGACCATGGCCCAGAAGCATCAGCCCTACCACTTCATAGCTGTGTGATGTTCGGCGAGTTAATTAGCTCTCTGTGCCTCAATGTCACGGATTCAATAATAATACCTACTTCACAGGTTGTTGAAAAGACAAAGTGAATTATAGTATCTAAAGGACTTGAAGCAGCATCTGACATGTAATGAGCCCTGGTATTACTACTGTGTAATAATAAGGGGGGGGGAGGGTGGTTCCTCTTGAGGACCAGTGATGGTAGAGAAAAAATGAAAAGCAACTGTACTGTATAGATGGTAAGTGCTTAGTGAAGGCCAAAGTTTTGCTCTAGAACAGTGGTTTTCAAACATGGATGCTTTTCAAAATCACCAAAAGAACCTTTCAAACATTTAATGGCCAGGTCCTACCCCCAGATTCTTTGGTCTAGGGGGGGACCCAGGCCTGTTCACATAATTCCCATAGAAGTAGAGGTTGAGCATCCCTGGAGGAGAGGAACCAGATACATGGATAAAAGTTGATAAAAGGGAGGAGGGAGGCTTGACTCCACGAACCTCCCTCCTCCTGATCCTCAAGCATCTAGCTGCCTTATCAGTGCAATCCCTTATTCTGCAGTCTGTAGACATTCTTAGAGCACATACTACTTCTCAGGCCCTTGGCTAAGTACAAGCAGAACAAAAGTTAGAGACAAAATCCTACCTTCATGGATCACGTAGTGTAGCAGAAAGATAGACAAGAAAATAAGCAATCACATGGAGAAAAATCACAAATACCATGACTGCTCATGGAGAGAGGTCTGAACCAATTATAGTACATACTTACTGGGAAATCCCTGGGCAAGAATGAGGTGGATCCATAAATACTAAATGTGGAACTCTCCAAGATATATTGTTGAATGGAGAAAAGTAAGCTACAGAATAGCATACCATTTATGTTTCGAAAATTCTCGAAACACATTACTATCTCAGGTACAAGAATATATATGCAACTGAAAAGGAGAAATTCTAGAGGTATACCTCTTATTTTCCATGATTATTTTTTTCAAGAAGAATGTATTTCATTTTTGTGAGCTTAAAAATGAATAACAATTTTAAAATTCCAGCAGACTCTTTGTGGGGCCAGTCTTCTGGAATATATGCATTTAGCTAAGTTAAGATGTATATCATGTTGCCTGTTAATTGTGACAAACCAGTCGGCATTATCAAACATGATTTTATCTAAGTAACTAATATTTAGCTGTGCAATGTCCCAAGGAAACAGGACATGAGGGAAGGCAAAGGAAAGAGAACTCAAGCATGAGGATCTGCTGTGTATGTAAGGAGAGGGTCTAGCAGCCACCTTCCGTCTCTGCAGCTTGCAGTTTTAACTGAGGTGAACTGGAAGCTTGAATATCAGTTCCTAGGTCTAGGCTTCTAATGGAGAGTCTCCATCTTAGCTGCATATTAGAATCCCCTGGGGAGACTTACTAAAATAGCAATGCCTGGAATCATGACTAATTAAAGTAAGATCCTTGGAAGGCTGGGCCTGGGCTTTGCTTTTAACATGATCAGAGCTGAGACTCACTCTTAAAAGAATCATGCGTACATGTTCACACAATTTTGGCACCATCCCAGTTTGGGCAACATCATGCTTGCGAAGTACTCCAAAAATAACATCCTTTGCAGATGCTTCTTAAACTCGAGGGAAATATGAGAAAAGGAAAAATATTTGTATTTTTTGTATTCAGTGATTCCAAAACTATAACACCATGTGTTTGGTTTATTTCAGGCTCGACTGACCAAAGAACAGCGCTGGGGAAGTGCATTACTTTCTAGAAACCATTCCTTGGAAGAAGAATTTGAAAGGGCAAAAGCAGCAGTGGAGGTAACTTTTTTTTTTTTTAATTGTTTTTCTGTTTCATGTTTCTGGAAGTGGAATTCAAAAACTGAAACTTCAGCAGGATACATATGAAATGAGTCTCACTTTATAGACATGAAATAACCATGATAATGATTGTTAGAATGAGATTTGTTACCAGAGAAATTTTGACTTGCCACCAGAGGTGATTAATAGATGTCAATTCCTAAACCAATTCTGTGATAGATTAGCAATCTATCTGGAGCCCTGGTCAGAAAGATCTGAGTCTCATCTGGGTTCTATGATGAACCCATGCTACACATTTGCTATGCCTCTGTGAGGTCAAGGTTCACATGCCTGAAACACAGAAGATCGTGCTGTTTCTGAAATACACATTTTCTTGAGTGGGATAAAAAGCATGGCTGAGATAGTCTAGCCAATGGATAGTTGAGCCATAAATTTTTACTGTTAAGGGGGTTCAAAACAATGACAATGTTGAGGGCAGCCTGGGTGGCTTAGTGGTTTAGCATGGCCTTCAGCCCAGGGCCTGATCCTGGAGACTCGGGACGGAGTCCTGCGTCGGGCTCCTTGCATGGAGCCTGCTTCCCTTCTGCCTGTGTCTCTGCCTCTCTCTCTGTGTCTCTCATGAATAAATAAAATCTTTTAAAAAAATGACAATGTTGATAGAGCAAATGAAGTACCTAATTTGCACATTAATTACCTTATTTAGCCTTCTAATAAGATTCCTTTCTGGTTGGAATCACAAAGAGTGCATCACAGACACCATCTATGATACTCCTCAAAGCTTTGTTAGATTGCTATTTAAGAGTGGAGTTTTTCACCAAACCCAAGTATGAACTTGTTAGGACCTCCATTTCTATTACTGGAAATTGAAAGTATTCCTGTGATATGGTTCATTTATGCGATTGTCTTGCCACTAGGATTTGGATAAAATTATTATACTATGAGCAGTCTTTCAGTAGCCCCATACTTAAAATGCAATTAAATCACACTTGCAGTTTCATATTAAAACGGTTCTTTATATTCTAGGAAATAATTCTGTCTTAATGTTATATCATCATTCAGCAATCCAGTAGGAGAACGACTTTATCTCATCACAGTACAATCCACCCAAATTTCTTCTTTTAATTTTATCCTTTTTTAGTTTAAAAAAAATTAATGCATTAGTGTTCTTGAATGTGATAAACTGATATATTTGATTGAGACCAGCTGAGTTCAACTTATTCAACTACATGGAGCCTGTAACTGAATTTATCTCAAATGTAGATTTTTCCAGACTTAAGAGCTAATTTAAATTCATCTTTCGAACTCCTACTATGCGTAGCACACTAAATTATCACTAAATAGAAAGTGATTTACTTGAGTAAGTAAAGACACTAGATTTCATCTGGTCCCAGAAACACAATGGGTTCAGTCTCAGAGGACGTAATTACTAAGTTAATGTATCAACAAGGAAGAAAATATTCACTTATCTATCTGTGTGTGTTTGTGTGTCTATACATATATTCACAAAACCATTTAATCTTAGTTTTGGTGGAAGCCTTAGAAGTCATCTATCCCAACCAGGCATATAAAATAAAATTTGTTTTCTTTTCAAACATACTTGGTAAATTATTTATTCAAACATATCCTGTTTCTACTTGAATATTTCAAATTAGTGGCAACTTCTTTTCAAGAAAACCTGCTTCCAATTTGGACAGTCCTAACTATTAAAAAGCTCTTCCCTGTGTTATGCTGAAATTGGCCTATGAGCAACTTCCAGTTTTCCTTAGTCTTGGCTTTACTCTCTCTAGAACAAGGCAGAATTAGTTTAATCCCTTCTTTCCATGATTCCCACATGATCCCATGAAGCCTTGTCTTCTGCTGGCGTCTCGTTGTCTCTCCTGGGAATTGAGAGACTGATTTGTTATTCCAACTCATCACTAATAGCTAACTGACAACATACATTTCATTAACCAACATAGGCTTCAGTTTCCACACTTTTATGGTCCTTTCCCGCTTAGAATCCTTGGAGGCTGTAAGTTACTTCAAGTAGTCATTCATTCAACAAACAGCACTGGCTGGCTACGTGCACTGACTGCTGAACCAGGTACTTAGAGACAAAGAAATGAGCCAACCCCGACCAGCTGTCTCATAGCCTAGGCCAGAGAACCAGCTTGGAAAAATCACTTGCTCCATCTACTTTAGTTTCTTCACTTGTAAGATGAGGGCTTGGATTTCTAATATACTAAAATCCTATACATCTATGGCTTCAAGTGAAATGAATATTTAGTACAGAATTCTCAGCAAACCAGAAATCTGTAAACAAAATGGCTCCTCTGGAAGCCTGGAACTGAGAAGCTTCCTTAGGGAATGGAGGATGTTGCTGACCAGAAGGTATGAACAGATGTGGAGGAAAAAGAGGATAGAGGGGAGTATTTCACTAAGCTGATGGGAAATCAGACCTACAAAACTGAACATGTATGCAGACTCTTTACTTCCCAACATTGTTCTTATCCAAGGGTAAAGTCTAATTCACAGTAGAAGGTATGATGAAATGCATCCAAGAATACATGATATTGACCCAGCCACTTCTTACAATTTATAATCATAAAAGTTTACAATATTTTTTTTAAATAGGGAGAATTTGGAAACAGCCTAATTGTCCCATAACAGAGAATTAGCTAAATTGTATCTCTTAGTAAAATGCTGTGTAACCATTAAAAACTACATTATGAAAAATATTTAAGAACATGTAAAAATGCCTGGTGATGACTGGAATAATAATGTATTTACTGATAGTTTTACAATATGTTCCCGACTTTGTAAAAATGATAATGGCATAGTACCTAACATGTTAAAAGTACATACAGTATGCAAGTCAGGAGCTTTATATGGATGATCTTATTTAATCCTCATAGTAGTCCTATGAAGAAGATAACACTACTATTCTCATTTTGCAGATGAGGAAACTGAGGGTTAGTTATGTGCCATTTTATAAACAATTAAGATCAATTGAAAAATGAGTAACACTCAGTTAGCAAGTTTCAAAGCCATGATTTTCACCCAGACTCCAAAGCCCGTGTTCTGAATCATTGCACTATGTAAGCATAAAGAAAATCTGTGCCCAAATGTTGATGGTGGTTCTATCAGGTACTGGCTTTGGAGTAGTCTTATTTCTTCCACCTAGCTTATCTGTATTTTCCAAATGTTCCATCATAAACATGTATTATGTTGGTAATCAACCAAAAAGTGATGTTATAGACACTGTAGTGGGATATAGGATTCTTAAAAGAACTCAAAGTTCCTCATTCTTCATTTCAAAACAAGTAAAGAGTGGTGCTGCAGATTGGCCTCATTAGAGACGGTTCTCAACACTAGTGAGACCCAGATGAAAATCAGGCCTGGAGCATGGTGAGGTTTTCCAAAGTCTCTCTCTTATAGTTTTATATCATCTGATTCCAGTATCCCTTCTATTTCACATTTTATTCCATTTTTAAGTCCTATTTTTTGGTCATCGTCCTGCCTCTTGACCTGACACCTGGTCCCCCTTCCAGCTCCTTCTGTTCCTCAGACCCCCGTGAGCCCCAGGGGCCCTGAGATTCTCTCTCTTCTTCTCACACGACAACCTCGTTGCTCACCATCCCTGCTCTGTCTTCTGCAGGGACACACTTCCCCCAGATCTTCATGCAGCAGGTTCTTCTTGTCATCTAAATTTTAGCTTGAGTACCAATGCCTCAGGAAGCTGAACCTGACCACACAGCACCTAGGGTTTTTTCATCCTTATATTTATCACTAGGTCTTTTCTTGTTTGTTTTTGTCTGTTTGTTGCTTGTCTTTTTACTTTAAAGTGTACCTCCATAAGAAAAGAGGCCTTGTCTCTTATTAACCACTGTACCTCAATACCTAGAACAATATCTGGTACCTAGTAAGTATTCAGTAAATATTTGTTGAATTAATGGATGCCTGGCTGATTATTAATCACCTAATGTGGACACACTTCCATCTGTTGCATAATATAAAGCACTATATCACCTCCTAATATAGTTTAGTATTTACATTTTCATGGTTGATGGAAACAGTTCTGTCTGTACCATCCAGATTTCTGCCCAGGACTCTGCTGAAATGTCCTCTGTGGTTGTCTTGGTCTCATCAATCAGTGAGATGTGTTTATAACAATGCAAGTAGCACCAACCAGTCCTTGCCACAGTAATATTGGGCATGTTTTGTATTTTACACGGTATGAACTAATTTTTACTTATACTACACAATACCTGACAATATACAATTCAACTAAGGTTTGAGCTAAAATACAGTCTCTTCTACTCTCTAGTAGACAGCTAATGCCACATGCACATTTATTGTATATCTTAAGTGACCTGGGAACCTGTTTATGTGCAAAAGCTTAAGTTGAACTGTTCGATCTACTGAGGCTTTGTAAGGGGGAGGCTTTACCTCTATATCTTATATTTTATTGAAAAATAACCAAAAATTTCATCCCTGCTCAAAGTATTGTAATTTTAGGACTAAAGAACCAAATATTCCCATTCTAGGCTTAAAAAGAAAATCTTCCCTGAACAAGAAGAGAGAGGAGCTTACTCTATGCTTCCTTTTGGATTTTCTTTCTAGCCAGCGTCCTAAACACTGTCAGCTACAGCGGTCCCTAGGAAGGATGCACAAGGAATCTCAGAAGTGAGAAGCAGGGAAGAAACCCTGGGAGTTCAATGAGGCCTGAAGCTGCCTCCCAGGAACAGAGGTCCCTAGAGAGAACTGTGTTGCATCTGTGGAGGAGAGACAAGGTCACATGGGCAGTCAGTACACCTGCAACCACACATGAAAAATACATCCTTATTACTGTTAGCAAGGAAAGACGGGCTAGCATCTGGTAATGTTGCATTTAGCTAGTTTGTCTGTCTACGTGCCTCAGCCTTCAAATTAACTGGATGTAGCAACAAATTCATCAGATATGGTTAAGCTCCTTTTATGGGGTGGGTGCTAGGAATAGAAAATTGAATCTAACAACCTCTGCCCTTAAAGAGCTAGAAGAATCACAGGTATATGCACACCACTCAGGGCATCATACAGGTATAGCTTATCATGTGATATAGTTACCATGGGTTTACACAGCCATCTCCGCACTAGACTTTGACCTCTTCACGTGCAGGACCCGGAACCATGCTGCATCCTTCTTTATGCTCTCAGCAACCTTTCAGAGAGTCTGAAAGGCCATGCAGAGCAAGGCCTCACAAATGTTTGCTGGATAAATAAATAAAGTAGTAATTAATTCCTTAAATGCATCTATTCCTCGAAGCATCTCGTCTTTAATGGTTGCTTAAGAAATATCACAAACTTACTGACTAACAGAAAATGAACTTGTGTCCCTGGAATCAAAGTCACATTTCCCTTGGCTTCAATACTATTATAATGCTTGTTGTGTGCATTTTAATCAATGTTTTCACAGCTCTACTTTTACCCTGAGGGAGTTCTTCTTCTGAACAAATTTTGAAAAAGAATAATGAAATATGTGAATGAGGAAAAATGAAGATGCATGAACAAAGGGAAGTACAGTGGTCAAAAGCAAGAAAAAGAATAGGAAGTATAACTTCAAATCCTTTTGGCTAATTGAGTCTATTAAATTGTACTAAAACTGTTAAACTCTAGAGCTCTGATTTCTCCCCACACCCCTATTCTCTTCCCATTGAGCCTCACTCGTGATATTGCTTATGGTAACTAAAATGTCCACAAATTCTTTGATATTCTCTTCAAAATATGGAGCTTAGTTCTCTTGAGTGTGGGCTGGGCTTAGTGATTCTCTTTCAATAAATAGAATAAAGTGGAGGGCACCTGGGGGGTACAGTCAGCTGAGCATCCAACTCTCGGTTTCAGCTCAGGTCATGATCTCAGAGTCGTGAAATCAAACCTTGATCTGGCTCCACACTCCAATCTGCTTAGGTTTCTCTCTCTCTCTCCCTCTGCCCCTTCTTCCTGTATACTCTCTCTCTTTCTCTCTCTCTCTCTAAAATAAATAAATAAATCTTTTTAAAAAATAAATAAATAGAATAAAGGGGATCCATGGTGTGTGACTTTAAAGATTAGTTCATAAAAGGTACTGTGGCCTCCTCCTTGCTCTCTCTCTTGCCTCACTTGCTCTGGAGGAAATCTGGCTGCCATGTCATGAGAACCTTTAGCATGTGAGAAACCAAGCATTCTACCAACAGCCAGAGAGACCCCAAGGCATCCTGTCAACAGCCACGTGTGTGAGCCGTCTTGTAAGTGAATCCCCCCAAGCCCCATTAAGCCCTAAAATGACTGAAGCCCCAGCCAGCAGCTTAATTCCAACATCAGGAGACACCCCAAGTAAGAATCACCCAGCTAAGCTACTCCCAAATTCCTGACCCTCAGAAACTGTATGACATAGTAAATGTTTGTTTTCTTTTTAAGTTGCTATGTGTTGGGGTAATTAGCTAAGCAGATAGATGATTATGGCATTGTTCTACTCCTCCAAGCCCCATAGCATAGAGAAAGGGTATTCACTCATTCCTCCTAGAATGTAGTCTTTCAAGCTACTCCCTCGCATTTCTACCAGTCCTCAATTTATCTTCTCAGATCCCCAAAGGAGTATAAACAAAGACCTTTTAATGACAATCCATGTTCCTTAGGGCATATTCATCCTTCTCCAAGGATCTGGCCAGGGTCTCGCCCTTTCTTCTTCATAGTGTATTAGACCTTCCTTTATGAGAGGCCCCATTTTTCCATTTCTATGTCCTATCACAAAGGACACAGCCCTCAAGGTAACTTCTCTTTAGGCTTCAGGCTAACTTTCCTTCCAGCAGTGCCTTCTCTGGGAAATCACAGGCAAATTAGTAATTACTTTTGAGAACGTGGATAGTTAAAGACTTTAATGCCAAATAGTATTCCTTATTCTAGAAGCATGTGTGACCTTCTTTATCTCTCTGCTGAGTTTAACTAGGAGATGCCACATTCAAAACAACTCTACAGCTAAATCCAGTCCTAGTGATGTAAGCTAAAAAGTTCTTTCCGTAGAAATTTTGTTTTTACCTGAAATTATTCTGTGCGCATGTACCATAGATCTGATAGGCACCTCAGAAATAGTAAATGATTAAAGGAAATTGGAGATCATTCTTGAACTGTTTTTATTAATATAAGATTATGTAAAACACTCTGACTTGGGTGCTCTCATACCATGAGGGGTATCAGCCTCTAACACCCCCTCATATCTCCTTCTGCTTTGTATGACAGTGTCACCTCTTTGAAATACATAGAGGAAGGCAGTCTGGGTGGCTCAGTGGTTTAGCGCCACCTTCAGCCCAGGGCCTGATGCTGGAGACCTGGGATGGAGTCCCACGTCAGGCTCCCTGCATGGAGCCTGCTTCTCCCTCTGCCTGTGTCTCTGCCTCTCTCTGTGTGTGTCTTTCATTAATAAATAAATAAAATATTTTTAAAAATGAAGTATATAGAGTAGATTAATGGATTCAACACTACTTAAATCATTCTGTCTTAAGCGAAAATCTTTTGAAAGTATCTGAAAGCATTGTTTGGGCAATACTGTTTGGGCAAAAATTGCCCAAAAATACTATTTGGGCAGTATTGAAGGAATCTTGAGAGTAACTGCCAGGATACAGATTTCCTAAAGCTTACAATGTCATGTTCACTAACAGGCTTCCCATGTCAAAATGTAGATAGGTTACATAAAGATTAGATGTGTTCTGCAAACTTGGGATACTGTGCATTGGGAAACTGGCAAAAGTTCCTTTTTTCTTATACTGATTCAATTTCCTTTCAATTTAAACAAATAAAAGTTGATTTCCAAAACAATTTGAAGCATAGATAAGAATTATTGTAGAGTGACTTGGTGATAAGAGAGTGAAACCCTCATGGGTGATATGGATAAAAGTATAAAGAGGTGCAAGACGGTCTTAAATTTATGGGTAAATGAGCTATTTAAAGGAAAAGGGTTATTTAGAGTCTGCCTCTAACTTTTTAAAGTCAGTGCTATGGATACTTACCATATTCTTTCAATGTCCCTTATATCCACTGTGTAAATACAAAACTAATAAAATCTTTGACTTGATGTATTCTAATAAAACCTCAGTTATCCACTGATTGATCTTCTAGACCATATTTGTAGACAAGCTGCAGGCCAGAAAGTAGCTTAAACAAATTCCCTGAACTTCAAATCAGAGAAATATAGGATCTGCATTCTGGACATGATCTCATCCACATTTGCTGAGCAAATCAGTTCAGAAGAAAGTGAACATGAAAAGATATAAACTCCATCTGAACCAGCCTTCAGCAGCCTTCTGTGCTCTGTGCACTAACAAGACCTGAACAATAATTTTATCCCTTCCTCTTCAAAGAAATTCTCTAAAGATTAATGGGACTGTAGTGAGAGTAATTTATTTTTATTTTATTATTTTTTTTTTTTTTAGTGAGAGTAATTTAAACTATTTGTTGGAAGGCTCTGTACCCAAGAATCATATGTTAAACTTACATGAAAAAGGTGGGGTAGCATAATAGTGTATGTGGGAAAAGTCTCAAATTGGACATGGGTCCTGGTTCTAACCATGCCAACATCTTACCATTAAGGCCTCAGCTTTCTCATCAGCAAATGAGAGGATTGAATTGATATTGAGTTTTATGTATTTGATCTATGAGATTAAGTGGAAAATGGATGAGCATTTTAATAATAGTGCATTTATCTTAAAATATATTAGAAAAATATAACTAGAACTTCAAAGTGACGATTTCATGAACATACTTTAGGCAAGGCTAGAGTAGATTTTGCCTATTTAAGTACAAGAGCTGTATCAGTTACAAAATATATTAAGTAAACAATGGTAAAAGACAGAAATGACAAATTTCAGTTATGATCAAATGACTCAAGTTTAAGAAATACTAGGATTGGAATGCCTGAGTGGCCCAGCAGTTGAGCGTCTGCCTTCAGCTCAAGGTGTGATCCCAGGATCCGGGATCGAGTCCCACATCGGGCTCCCTGCATGGAGCCTGCTTCTCTGCCTATGTTTCTGCCTTTCTCTCTCTCTGTATCTCTCATGAATAAATAAAAAAATCTTTAAAAAAAAAAAACTAGGATTGATAATTGTGAGGTCCAATACTAGGTAGGGTAACGCTAACAGCTGTAAAATATTCCCCAAAATACAATTGTTCAAACAAAATAATTTATTTCTTCTGTTAAAAATTGAAGTGCCATCCTAACAGGAAGATTTGTTGCATGCCATCATTCAGAGACCCAGGTTCCTTGCAACTTGTTTCTCCCCAGTTCCATAGAGTGTTATCCTCACCTGCATGGTCAAAGCCAAGTTGCAAGTGTGTTCTTGCTCCACCCTCCACCAGGGGAATGAGATTTGAGGAGGCTCCAAAAAGCTCCAGCCCATATCTCATCCACTCACATCCCATTCGCAGGAGCTTAGTCAGACACATTACTTCACTACCACTACCCCTTCCTCAAACTGCAAGGGAGGCTAGGAAATGGCCACAGTGCTATCAGCACAGAAGACAGTTAGCAGTCTCTGCCACAGGTACATTCCAGTTCTGATATTTGTAGGAAAATTAGACTCTCCTTCTTCTCTCTCACTGTCTCTCTGCTTTTGTCTCTCTCTATTTATCTCCCTCCCGTCCTCCCTCCCTTTTTCTTCTGGATTTCTTTTACTTTTAGGAGCAGTCGTTAAATAACTTTCTAAGAACTTTATTACTATAAGAAGAATAATTCTATTTCTCTGGTTTATTCAAAACCCCATCTCTTGAATAAAAATGCTGCCCCATATAAGACAATCATCGGGGGATCCCTGGGTGGCGCAGCTGTTTGGCGCCTGCCTTTGGCCCAGGGCGCGATCCTGGAGACCCAGGATCGAATCCCACATCGGGCTCCCGGTGCATGGAGCCTGCTTCTCCCTCTGCCTGTGTCTCTGCCTCTCTCTCTCTCTGTGACTATCATGAATAAATAAATAAAATCTTTAAAAAAAAAGAAAAAAAGACAATCATCGGTATTCTATAAAATGTCCTGTAATGTTAAATATTATTATTCCCAGTTGATTGAAAAGGAATGAAAATAATATCTGTAAGTTAAAGTCTTATTTTTGTCAAATAATGGAAATCAAAGATTAAAATAGTTCTAGTCTTTAGTTCTATATTTAAATCAGGAGAGCTATCTGCCCATTTTGGTTTTGAAAGACTTTTTATAAAATCAAATCAAAATACTGATTGATGAGATACATCTCTTTTCTGATGACACTTAAGCTGCGCATTGGTTTAATAAGTAGAACATCACACACAACCATACAGAATTCAGGGGAGAATCAGTGAACTCACTGTAAGCAAAGTGGTATCTTGAATTTCCTTTATTCATAAAGCATATGATATATCATATAATGCGGGATGCATAGTTGATGTTCAGTAAACAAATACTTCCTATTGATTAAGAAAGCAGTCCTTTGCCATGAAGATAGCCAGTTCTATCTCTTCTCTCTAAATGATCAATCATCAGTCTCTTAGATCTTGTCTTAGTCATGGTTCTCCAAAGAAACAGAATCAGCAGGGTATGTAAGGATAAAGAGAGAGAGTGATTTGTTATAAAGAATTGGCTTACATGGTTATTGAGGCTGAGAAGTCCCACAGTCTGCTACCTGTAAGCTGGAGACCCAGGAAATCTGGTGATGTAGTTCCAGTCCAAATCCAAAGACCTAGCGACCAGAAAAGCTAATGGTGTAAGTCCTGTCTGAGAACAGGAGAAGACCAATGTCCCAGCTCATTCAGACAAGCAAAGGGGAGAAATTTCCCCTTCCTCTGCCTTTTTGTTCTATTCAGCTCCTCGATGGATTAGATAATCCACATAAAAGACAGCCATCTGCCTTACTTAGTCTTCTAATTCAAAATGCTAATCTCATCTAGAACCACCCTCATAGACACACCCAGAAATAATGTTTAACCAAGTATTTTGGCACCCCAAGACCAAGTCAAGTTGACACATAAGACAGAGCATCACAGATCTTAATGATGGTCCCAGAGGTCTCCAGTCTTCTCTGGAACCTCCGTTACTGTCCTACGAGACATGTCACAGGCCATGTTAGAGTTTGTACCTCTACCTGGATTTCAAAGGGCCCACTTCATCCCTCTGGAGAAGGATGCTAAGGAACTTGCCCAAGTACACAATGCTGGTTACTGGCAGGCAGAACTAGAACCCACGTTTACATATTCCCTTGGACCTATTGTTTTCCCTGCCCTTGAAGCTATTGAGAGAAGGAGGAAATTCTTAATTCAGATAGTAAACAATATTAAAAAATAATTGAACTTGAAATTTGTTTGGGGATGTATTTTTTTCCTTACATCAGATTTCTTTTATTAATATGTTGACTTTAATTTATATGAAAACTACTTTTTATTCTTTGAAATCCATACCAGGCCCTGACAAGAGCAGCCACCCTTAACAGACGAAGGGGGCTGGAGGCATGGACACAGTGAGTAAAAGGCAAAGAGGTGTTAAAACATAGCTGGTATTAGAGGTGTTTACACATACATGAGCCACATCCAAATAATTAGAGATGAATTTGATTTCCTGTGAAATGCTGAAGTATATGATGAAATCTGTGAGTAAGAGGCTTACAGGGAACTCTTACTTACTTGGTATCCAAAGAGTAAAAAATGGATAAATAAATAATCCTAAGTCAAGCCCTGAATCAGAATTTTATGACTCTTAAACACTAGTTGCTTCCTATATCAAAAGCTTGGTTAGGGTGCCTGGATGGCTCAGTCAGTTAAGCGTCTGCCTTTGGTTCAGGTCATGATCCCAGGGTCCTGGGATGGAGCCCCACATTAGGCTCATTGCTCAGCATGGAGTCTACTTCTCCCTCTACCCCTCCCTCTGCTCATGCTTGTGCTCACTCTTTCTCAAATAAATAAATAAAATCTTTTAAAAAAAAATGCTTGGATAGTCATAGAAAAGGGATGAGTGGTCAAATATTCTGTTTCTGTGTTCTCCACAGTTCCAAAGTGGAAATGCAGACATAAACAATATAGACTGACTACTGGTTCTTTTTTTTTTTTTTTTTTTTTAAGATTTACTTATTCATTCAGAGAGAGCGAGAGAGAGGCAGAGACACAGGCAGAGAGAGAAGCAGGCTCCATGCAGGAAGCCCGATGTGAGACTCGATCCCGGGTCTCCAGGATCACACCCCAGGCTGCAGGCAGCGCTAAACCGCTGCACCACCAGGGCTGCCCCTGACTACTGGTTCTGACGATAGAAGGGAAATAGATAGCTCATTCAATCCTTAAACCTAAATGTGACAAAGGATTTCATTTTCACCAAGTAAGTAAAACCAATCTGAATATGTTTCCCCCAGTTAAACCTAGGTGCGTTTCTGTGATAGGAACAGGTTGCTTATTGAAGCCATTTATGCAGCCCCAAAAGTAAAGAACACACTTGAGAAGATAGGAAGTTAGCCACTTCCTTTTCAAAATCATTTCTTAAAACTCATTTGGTCTTCAAAGGGCAGTCTTCCTTTTTAAATCAACCATTTTTTAATACTAAAGCATTTATTCACTACCGATAGTGAACAGACATTAGATTGTGAGCATCAGATTTCAAAAATACTTCATACATTGGGTTTTAGATTTAACTGGCCAGATGACAATAATACAGTATGGTCTTCAAAATTAGAATTATACTTTTTATTTAAGAAGTTTGATCCACTAAATCACAGTGATTCTTTTGGTCAATAATAAGGATACACCCCATTCAAAATAATGTTTTTGCATCCTTCATGTTGTCTGGAATATACACAAACACATGCAAATGCACACACGCCACTATAAACTTAGGTGGAGTTCTGACTTATTCAGGCAAGGACCCCACACATAATGGAATTGAAGTGGCCACATAAGCAGAAACAGATGCAGCTTCTAAGCCTGGCTTCCTCTAGCCCCAGAGCCCCTTACATGGGGTGCAGCTGGCGGTGACACTAACTCCGCAAAGGCAGTCTTCTTACACTTGGGCTTTGCATCATTACTCAAGAAGTTCAGGTCTGTCCTGAACCCGTTCGGTTCTCGCCCTAGATGCAGTGTCAGGAAAGATGGGGACCCATGCTGTGTGTCCATGAGGGAGGGGCAAAGATATGGCTCAGTATCCCCAAACACAATCTGTACCTCTAATTCTGGGCTTTCCAGTAAGCCTACTGTAATTCTCATAAACATAATCCTTTTACCAAAATTTAAAAGCATATATGAATTTTGAGAAAATAACAGAAGGAAATGCAAAGGTATCAATGGTGATCAATAATTTATCTCTGGATGGTAAGATTGAGAGATTCATTGGCAATTTAAATGTTTCTTCAAGTTATCTATCATGATAATGTGTTGATCTTATAAACAAAATAAGATTGTTCGTTTTTGTACCAGATCAGAGTCAAGAACATTTGGCTGTAATTCTCCTCTGCCACTGGCTGTCCTGGCAGGCTTGGAAAAGTCCCTTCTCCTCTCTGGGCCTCAATTGTTACTTTTTTAACATGAGACCATTACATTAGATCCACGGTACCCCAATTTGGCTGCCCTTTGGAACTACCTGGGAAGCTTCCAAAATTCCTGATGCCTGTGTTCCACCCCTAGAGACAGTGATTTCCTTGGCTCCAGCCCTGGCCTTCGCTTTTTGAAAAGATCCCCAGATGACTCCATGAAGACAAGTTTGGGAATCTCTGGATCCCAAGATTTCTAAGGCTTTCTCCTCCTAAGATGATCTCCAAGTCTCTGACTGTCCACTTTTGCCTAGGGCTATCCCTGAGTATTCGTTCCATTTTTAGCAATTGCTAAGGAAGAAAATTCCAAAACTTCCCTAGGTAACCCATTTTGACGTCTTGCAATAGTGTCAATCAGAATATATTTCCCTTGTGTCTAATCTAAATTCCTGCTATAGCAATTTAAGCCATGATGGAAAGAGAGAACATCTAGTTATGGTTGGATTTGTTGAACTTACATCACCAGCTTCGATCACTTGCACTGCTAACTAAATTCTCTCATTATCAAATCTTTATCTAATGAGCTCCTTGTCAAGGTTCTAATAGCAAGAGGAAAAGCAAGTTTATTTACTGCTATTTTCCCAGACCATATTTTCCAGTTTCTGCCAAAATCATTTCTAGATCTGTTTTGCTGTGACATTCTCATGACACTCTTGGTATATTTTCAATCTTTTAATGTTTTTTTTTTTAACCTGGGAATAGTAATTTCAAAGAGAATATACCAATAAGATTGAAGCATTTTTTTTTAAAGATAGGCTGTCATCTTCCTCCATACCTACTGAATCTATATCTGTCTTTTCAGTTTTTTCTGGACCTCTATCTCTCTTTTATCATCTTAATTGGCCACTGAATCATATAACTTATTATATCTTTACATTTTATTTTAGTATATTTTATTATTGGTTGAATATTCCTTTAATGTTATTTAGCCTTCTTTCCAGATTTTCTCTATCACTCCTCAGTGGTTTTCTCCCCCTTATTAGTGCTCATTGAAGTTAACACATTTCAACAAAACTAATTACAAGGGCTATGTCACTAGGCACATTCTGGGCAAATGCTCAAGGTTCAACGAAAATGGCTAAAAATACTGTGCCATTTACAAAATAATTCTGCCCCATGCTGAAAAAATATGGTTTAACACTCAGTTGTACCAGGATTCAAGAAGGATGAATGACACGAGCATGAGCCTTCTTTGTAAATTTTTTAAAAGTAGGTTCCTGTTTTAGCTCTTAACACTAGCTCCAAAGCTAACTTTGTTCTTTATATATTTATGACCATTCAATGTGAACCTCCCTTGCCTCTTGCTCTGCCCATTCATTTGCAAATGAAACTAGAAATAGTTCCCTGTCCTGGTTACAGAGTCCTGATGAAATCTGTACTGCGTGGAGGGGCTTGATTCCACATCAAGCTGTGTCACATCTGTGTTTTAGCAGCAGCAGGCAAGATGCAGCAGCTCTGAAAAGTTGACAGTGCGTAATATTGCCCCGTCGTTAAACATGAGATTGAGCAGCATTGCCATCCAGTGAATTTTTCTAATTCATTGGACTACTTCATGATTTTTACAGGATCTTTAAAGTATCTTCAAAAGAACAGGAGCATTTTACATAAATCCACTTAATAATGCTGAGTACTAAAGAACCTTTACGATAGGACTTTAACCACGCTATATGCTTTTTATCTCCTCTACACCAGTAATATCTAAATTGTTTTTGTGGTGAAATGGTGATGTTTCTAAAGCCTTGTCAAAGGAGGTTTCTCTCATATAAAATATAGCTGTGATATGTACAGAACAGAAGACGTCTGTTTCAGTAAAATAATCACAAGCTCTGAGCAGGCTGTGCCACCTTGTTCTGTGGATTTGATAAGCTAACCATAAACCTGCCTGTGGATACTGAGGGGAATACATAAGCAAGGGAGAGCAACTTAAAGTTACTTAGGAGGTTGAATTGATCCTAGCAAATCGAATCACACATTCATTTATTTGTTTAAAATACATGACTTTATTTATTTCTTTAAAAAGTGACTATTATTGTCAGACCCTATGTTAGGCACAGAGATATCAAAATGTGAGATACTATCCCTGCCCTCAATTTGCTCAAATATCTGGTAGAAGATAAAAATAGCTAAGAATCCTAAAGAACGTAATAAGTACTATAATACAAGTAAGCCACTGTCCTCTGAGGGTATACAGAAGGGAGACTTACCTTGCATGGCAGGGAACAGAGGAGGTTTGCCAAAAGCAGGCAAACCACTCACAGTTGGAATAGGGAGTGGGAGCAGAGGGAAGAAAACATGCAATGCACAAAGACATGGATGAGTGTCTGGTGTACTGAAATCCTGCAGGTGTCTCTGGGTTTGCTTAGAACGTAAGTGGGATGGAGGAGTGACGGGAGATGAAATGAAGAGGCATGCAGAGGAGAGCCAGAGCCAGATCAATCATTCATGCTTTTCTTTAGCAGAGTTGTATGGAATGTGTTCTGTGTGTATAAAGCGATGCATTATACTAGCTAGATCCACTTTTCTCCTGGCTGACAAGGCCCTAAGTTCCCAGTCTCCTTTGCTGGCTTATCTACTTGTATCTTCCTTCTGAGAAGTACAGAGCCCAGGACACAGCCCTTGATCCTTCTCTCTTCTCCATCTACATTTTCTCGTTTGCCGTCTCTTTCTGTCCATGGATTGAAATACCACCTATAACCTGATGGCTCTCATCAGATTTTTTAGCCTTGACCTCTCGCCAGAGATACAAAATGGAATATCTAATTACCTACTGATACTACACTTGGGTTCCAGTATCTACTGTATACTTAACATGTCTTCATTTCCCATCCCAAACCAGTCCCTATCCCAGTGCAGAAATCGCACCACAATCTGTCCAGACAGAAATCCTGGAAACTGTTCTTCCTTTCCCTATCACCTCACAGCCAAGTCAGCAGGAGGTCTTGTTGAAGCAACCTCCAGACTAAAGGAATCACTTCTATTATCTCTCCTATTCAAATCTTCCTTTACAACAACAGCATCTCTGGCCCAAACTATGGTCACAGACTCCTCCTACCTTGTCTCCCAGCTTCTAGTCTTGCTCTCCTAGAGAACTCCATAGTCTCTACCCAGGGGGGTACATCTGACCCTCTTACTTCCCAGCATATTGGCGGTTAGAACCTGCCAAAATAAAATGAGATGCAAAGGCCCATGGACATGAATCAGCCCCTTCTATCATTCCCTCTCATCCCTCCTCCCCACACCATCGGACATTCCAGCCACAGTGACTTTTCTGTCCCTTCATCCCTCCAAACTCATTTCCATCCCCATATTCTCTGCCTACAATGCTTGTACCCAGACTGTTTACATCTTAGCTCATATGTTACCCCCTTTGAGAAGTCTAACTTCAGCATCTTTTCTAAGTCTTCCATATTGTCCTATGTAACCATTTCTCTAAATGCTAATAACTACCATAAATTATATTATTTATTTATTTATTTATGCTTTTTCTATTAGTATATCCCTTCACCAGACTGGAAGCTGCATGAGTAAAGACTTTGTCTTGTTTACTGTTGTATCTCCACTCCCTAGAATGGTGCACAGATACATAATCACAAACTATGATTGCATATGAAGGGAAAGTATAGCAATAATATGAGTTTATTATAGAATTCAACCTTCTATTTAATGCACCCAGAAAGTACTATTTATTGTCTTCAGTATAAGACATTAGCACAATAGCATAATTTGATAGTCTAGCATTCATTTGTTTATTTCTGCCCTATTTTCTTTAGGAAAACTTGATCAGTGGCAATGTTTATGACCTTGCAAAAGCTTGACTGAGGGCATATCTCACTTTTTAATGTAATTTTTAGATGATGAACACAGCCAGTATTGTTTGTCACCATTTGAAAAATAGGATGCTGAATTACAGTATATTCTAAGAAAAAAATTACTAAAGCCTAGGAACAATTAAGTCTTTATGATTAATTTATGTTGATTGCTTTTTAATTTATACCTGACTTTCTAAATGAATTTGAATAATCTTCTTGAAACTGGAATTTTTCCTGAGTCAAATATTTATGTTTCCTTACCTCAAGGCAAAAGGGAAAGGAAAATCAGTAGCATTACATCATAATATATCATCTACCAGAATGAATTCCCAACTCTTCTACCAGAAACAGTAGGTTTTCTCTTCTCAAAGGAGAAAGCCTCTTCTTCAACAAGATTATCAGATTTTAGATTTGCTGAATAGTTTAGAGGCTATGGTCTCCATAACAACCAATATTAACAGCCTGTGTTAGAAACTTTTTTTCTCCTTAAAAGCCTGTCATTAGCTACATCAGAACACTGAGGGAGGAAACTAACATTTTTAAAATATATATAAAGTATTTTCTTCTTAGTGAAAAGAATCGATGCATTAAATTATTTATTTTCCAAATCCTTTATTCTGAAATACCTTTATTTGCTGTTATCCTACCATGCTATTAAGCATCTATTATTTGTCAAACTTGTATTAAGTTTTGCACATATGCTATCTCACTTAATCTTCAAAATGATCCTGAGTTAAATAGTAACAATCAGTTGCAGATGAATAAATTACCCAAAAGCACACAATAATACATTAGCAAGTAGCAACAGTCAAGCTTCAAACTCAAGCCTTGAAGCACCAAGGACAGTGATTTTCTGTATAAAATGTTGCCTTCTTCAGAAATTTTAAGCAAAATTTCCCAAGTTTATTTTTTTTTTAATTTTCTTTAATTTTTATTTATGATAGTCACACACACACAGAGAGAGAGAGGCAGAGACATAGGCAGAGGGAGAAGCAGACTCCATGCACCAGGAGCCCGATGTGGGATTCAATCCCGGGTCTCCAGGATCGCGCCCCGGGCCAAAGGCAGGCGCTAAACCGCTGCGCCACCCAGGGATCCCAATTTCCCAAGTTTAATAACAGAACTGTAACTAGAATGTAAATACTTAATTTCCAGGGGAATTTACACACCTTATCAGAAGCAAATGAATTTATGGTTTCAAGAAAAGGGATTGTTAACACTTTTTCAAGAAAAGCTATAGCAAAGATCTCCATTATTCTTTAATACAGTTGAAGTTGGATTCATGTGTCTTAAAAAATATATCAATATGTAGAGGCAGCCCTGGTGCCAGCTTCCAAATTAAATTAAATTTAAGGGAAATTTAATTTTCTGAATTCTGAATTTTATTTCTCTGTTGTTAACCTGCCCTTAATTCTCCTGACTATTGTGGAAATAATCAAAGAAGCATAACACAGGTAGAAAAAAAGTCATGGTCAGTACTAGACTGTAGAAATGAGTGCCACGAAAATGCCAGGAACTTTGAAGAATTTTTAAAAATATTTTAAATGTATTCTTGAAAGAAAACACATATTGTGTTTATTAACAATCTGAGTCTAAAAACTCGACTTTTCAGCAAACATTGGGCAAAGTAGAAGTGGAAAGGAGTAAAATCAGCAATACATCTCTCACCTTGAATAAAGAAATTAAATTAATATTCATTGTTGAATCAGTAGAGAAAAGATCAAAATTGTTTTTAATTGAATGATGACTACTAATATGGTAAAAATTAATGTAATACTTTTGAGGTGATAAAGGACAAAATGAGAAAAAAGCTTACCAATATGGCAGATGATGAGGGGAAAGAAGAAAAGTAGTCCTCTTATGTCAATTTGCACAATAAATGTAAATGAGCTAAATTCTTCTATTAGAAAATAAACTCTCACAGTCTCAAAAATAAAATATAATTGTTTTCAAAAGAAATACAAACAAAATTATACAAAAAAATTCATAATATGGAGATGGGCAAAGCTATAGTAGACACATTACCAGATAAAGTAGAATACAAACCAAAAAAGATTAAAGGGAATATAAATGACAGATAATATTGATTAAAGGTAAATTTTATGTTGACAATATAATAGAAAATACAAAGTGTTAGAAGTACAGTGTAAGTTCTGCAATATGATAGAATAGATACCTTCTGGCACTTCTATAAATATTTACTGTCAACATACAAATACAAATATTAAATATTAAAATCATCTTTTTAGGAGGATCTCTGGGTGGCTCAGCAGTTTAGCGCCTGCCTTTGGCTCAGGGCATGATCCTGGGGTCCTGGGATCAAGTCCCACATAAGGATCCCCATATGGAGTATGCTTCTCCCTCTGCCTGTGTCTCTTCCTTTCTCTCTGTCTGTCTGTCTCTCTCTCTCATGAATGAATGAATGAATTAATTAATTAATAAAATTGTCTTTTTAAATGTGAGTTAGCTTGAAAGAGAGCAAATCTTTAGAATTCAAAACTATGAGGTAAGAACACAAATTCAAAGTATAAACAAACACTAACACTAGCAGCTATCTTAAATTATCTGCTAATCCCTTTTACCTGAAGTTGTGGATTTTAAATCACATGGTTATAATAGACAAAATATTGAGCCCGAAAAAAGTGGAGAGTAATGTCTTTAAAAGAGGGCCACATTTCAATGAAGAGGGGGGAATGTGTACAAGTTATTAATAATAGATAAAGATGCATTAATAGACCAGAAACTTTGAACAATTCTACAAAAATATAGAGTAGTCAGGATAGTCTAAGAGAATTTGGAACAATGAGAATTCTTCATACAAGTCAGGCTATAATTCATACAACCTGCTTGTACTAAAAATATCAAGCCGAGAATTCAATTTAAAGCATACCCCCATGATAGTACCTACACTGCCTGCCAAACACACACACACACAATCACACACATGCATTCATAAACACACACATACATAAATACATACACACATATTCTCCCTAAAGGAACACTTCTTAAACCAAGCCTCAATATATCTTCACAGATGTATTCCAAAAATTTAGAAGTTCGAAATCAAATACCTCAAAACACTTAAGAAAGGAAATCATGAGTGAAAGTCAGCAGAAACAACAAACAGAAAGACCAGACCTCAAAGACTTGAGAAGTATCAGGCATAGAATATAAAAAAATGTTTAATATATTTAAATAAATAAAAGAGAGAATTGGAAGCAAGAGTAAAAGATAGGCAACCCAAATAGTCCTATGTCCATTAAATAAATTGAATCATTAAAGGTCTTCCTATCAGCCTCTCTCTACCAGGACCACATATGTTGGGGGAAAAATGTTAGTTTCATTAGTTGTCTCTGTGGCAAAGAATTGTTTTAAAATGATAATACTCACTGCCAGGGCAGAATGCTTGTACAATATTTCTGAAAGGCAATTTCACAGTACGTATCAAAAGCTTCAAAATGTTTGTGCCTTTTGACTCAGCAATCCTTAATAATCCTAAATAATTGCTCATGTGCAATAAAGATGTATGCCCAAGGGTATTTGGTGCAAATTTTTACAATAGCAATAATAAGAGAAGGTAAAATGTATTAAGAGAAATCTACATTAATGGGATACTGCAGGACCATTAAAATGATGTGCTATGAATTTAATGACATATAAATATGTTCATAATAAAAGGCTACACATAAAAAAAAATAAAAAAATAAAAGGCTACACAACCACATGTACAGTAACGTTTCTTTCACAAGTAAATAATAAAATAATTATAATTGCTAACACTTACTGAGCATGGTATTATGTTCCAGCTACTCTGTTAAGTATTTTATAAGTATTATGAAATCAACTCCTCACAAATATCCTTTGAGGGGTGCCTGGGTGGCTTAGTTGGTTAAGCATCCAACTCTTGATCTCCACTCAGGTCTTGTGAGTTCAGGGTTGTGAGTTCAAGCCCCACATTGGGCTCCATGTTGAGCATGGAGCCTACTTTAAAAAAGCTAAACAAAACAAAACAAAAAATACTATCCTTTGAAGTAAATGCTTTAACTTCTTTTTGTAGATGAGTAAACCGGAACTCTGAGAAGGAAGTAACTGACCTGACACTCAGTTCATGAGCAATTGTTTTTATATGTAAATATATACAAGGAAAGCCCAAGACAAGTATACCAAAGTACTGCCAGTTTTTATATCTAAATAGTAAATTTAATACAATTATTTTTCTTTTAATTCATCCATTTTTTAATTGTCTATAAGGAAGATATTTTTTAATTTTTAAAGTATTTTATTAAAAAATATCAATTCAAATGTAAATATCTAAATGAAACAAAGGCCTTGTCCCCTCAAATTTTGAATGAGTTTAGGACATCTCTAAAAATATGTTCCTAACATTCACTTAAGTCTACTTTAAAAGATTTAGGTGAGCTCTAATTTAAATCTGTTTTAATCTTTCTATTCCTTGCCATCTGGACAGCTATCGGGCTCTGGAGAGTTCACCATATGAAAACAGAGCATGTTTATAGTTTATTGTCATTAAATACTTAGTTAAGGGATCCCTGGGTGGCACAGTGGTTTGGCGTCTGCCTTTGGCCCAGGGCACGATCCTGGAGACCCGGGATCGAATCCCACGTCGGGCTCCCAGTGCATTGAGCCTGCTTCTCCCTCTGCCTGTGTCTCTGCCTCTCTCTCTCTCTCTCTCTCTGTGACTATCATAAATAAATAAAAATTAAATAAATAAATAAATAAATAAATAAATAAATACTTAGTTAAAATGTGAGACTACAATTGTCTCTGAAAACAACCTTTTAATTATTCAGATGTCATGACAGCATAGCTTAGATGTAACAATTGACCTTTACATTGCTCTTGAGTCAGCAGTGTCCTCAGATTCTAAATATCCTTTTAAAAAATAAATCACAAGCTCTGGCTCCAAGGGGTAATAAAAAAAGTTTCTAATGCAGTTTTGTCCTCATAGAACTTAAACAGAATTGTTTGTGCTTGGCTAGTTAAGAGCACCTATTATACTAACTGATAGATCGTGTCACATCTCTTTGGACATTTAAGTCATAGAAGACAAGTGTTTTTATAAAAAAAATAATAACATCCCCTGATTCTAATGTAACTCCTCACAGTTTACAGAAAAATTTACCAAACATTTGGAAATATAAAAAAAGGTTATTTGATACGGCTGAGTTAACATTCTTAGGGAGTGATGGTACCAGGACCAGAATTCACGTAGTCTTCTGGTCCAGTATAGTACCTTAAAAATTTCCTTCCAAGAGACTTGAACTACTTGAGGTCAAGAACTGTCTTTCTCAGATTCATAGTCTAGGAACATAATGCAAACATAGAGTCTAGGTTTTAATCTACGTTGAATTGATTTGAGCTACAGAACCTATTCTCTGCCTGTTTTCCTATAGATAGATTTTTCGGTCATTTTAAGAACCAAAATTGCCCCCCAAAAAAGTATATTCTTGCATTCAACTTCTAAGAAATCTTTTCAAATGAGGCATAGTTCTCTGAACATGAACGATAAAAGGACACAGTCCATTGGACACCTACCCAGTTCTTTTTGGACTAACCTCATAGTAGCGTGAAAAAGCACTTACTGGAATCAAGACTTATGTTTCAAATATCAGTTCTGTGTATGAGCCATTCTCCTTGGATGAGTTATTTAATTGCTGTGACACCAGCTTCATCATCATAAAAATGGAAATAATGCACACAAGCTCATTTGAGAAATTAGATGACATAGAATGCAAGAAACAGTACATCCTAGCAAGCTCAGAAATCATTCACCCACAAGTATTTGTTATGCACATATCACATATCAGGCATTAGGTCTCTTGGTTCTTGTTTCATTTAATGGCAGAACTTGACAGAGTTAAAGTAAAAGAAAATTTCATATTATCTTCTGCCCATTGAAAACCCATTTGTGGGCTAGTTTTATCCTAGCTTATGACTGAAATCATGGGTTGGTCCTTTGTATTCATTTCCTGTGGCTGTCGTAACAAAGTACCAAAAACTGGGTGGCTTAAAACAACAGAAATTTATCATCTCAGTTCTGGAGGCTAGAAGTCTGAAGTCAATCTGTTGCCAGGGCCATGGTCCTTCCAAAGCTTCTGGGGGGAAGGAATGGGGGGACCATTCCTTGCATCCTCCAGTTTCTGGTAGCCCTAGGCATTCCTTGGTTTGTGGTTGGCATAACTCTAGTCTCCGCCAGAGTCCTCACATGGCTGTCTTCCCTTCGTGTCTGGGTCTTCCTAGGGCCTTCTCCACCCTCTGTGCCCCCTGTGTCCAAGTTTCCTTCTTAAAAGGACACCAGTCACATTGAAATGCGACCCACCATAAGAACCTCATCTGAACTTGATTCCATCTGCAAAGACACTATCTTCAAATAAGAGCACAATCAAATAAGATACCAGAGGTTATGGTGTCACCATATCTTTGGGGAAAATAAAATTTAACCTGTACCTTTTCCAGTCACTCTAAGATAATAAGTCCTCCAGACACTTTCAGCCCCCAAAGCAGTATTATTTCCATAATTAAGATATGTATGAGATATACAGTATAAGATATACAGTTCTCTAAAATAATTACACAATTCCTTCCATCTTCACAATTTAGAGCTTCTCACCTCCCCAAGCTAGGAGGCCTGATCCAGTAGGCCTGATCCTGTGAGGTTGGGAGGATATCAAGTAGACCTTCTGCCTTGTGGCTCCACTTCTACTCAGTCTGCTCACTAGTCACACCTTCGGAGCCCTCCAGGGTAGGACCAGAGCAGTGAGGCATAGGGGAAGGAACCCAGCCCTAGGTGACAGGTACAATCATAGCCTGGCATAAGCACTCCCTGTGCTCAAGGGGGTGTGCAAATGAGTATATTCTTTCATGCTGTGCTTTTTGTGGGTCTCTTGGAGATCCCTTCTGGAAATATCCAATTTCAGTTCCAGTGAGAAGGTCACTAATCTTCACCATTCTACAAAGTCCTCTTGAGTAGAGTTCAAGGTAACTCTAGGTTGGTTCACCCCTTGGTGGCTCAAACCTGGTCATGAGAAACACATCCTTGACCATTCACTGCCTAGAAATGCTCTCCTCTGCCCCCTTCAATGTTAACTCTTTAATAAAGGGTATGGGCAAAATGTTGGAAATATATATACATGTACACTATTATTATTTTTCTCATTTGTTTTTATTGAAGTTTGATTTGCCAACATATAGTATAACACCCAGCGCTCATCCCATCAAGTGCCCTCCTCAGTGCGCATCACCCAGTCACCCATTCCCCCTACCCACCTCCCCTTCTACTATCCTTTGTTTGTTTCCCAGAATTAGGAGTCTCATGGTTTGTCATCCTCTCTAATTTTTCCCACTCACTTCCCCTCCTTTTCCCTATAATCCCTTTCACTATTTCCTATATTCCTCATATGAGTGAAACCATATGATGATTATCCTTCTCTGATTGACTGACTTCACTCAGCATAATACCCTCTAGTTCCAACCATGTTGAAGCAAATTCGTCCTATCTGATGGCTGAGTACTATTCCATTCTTTACATAGTCCACATCTTCCTTATCCATTCATCTGCCGAAGGACACCGAGGCTCCTTCCACAGTTTGGCTATAGTGGACATTGCTGCTGTGAACATTGGGGTGCAGGTGTCCCGGCGTTTCACTGCATCTGTAACTTTGGGGTAAATCCCCAGCAGTGCAATTGCTGGGTCATAGGGGAGCTCTATTTTTAGCTATTTGAAGAACCTCCACACAGTTTTCCAGAGTGGCTGCACCAGTTCACATTCCCACCAACAGTGCAAAGAGGGTTCCCCTTTCTCCACATCCTCTCCAACATTTGTAGTTTCCTGTCTTGTTAATTTTCGCCATTCTCATGGTGTGAGGTGGCATCTCATTGTGGTTTTGATTTGTATCTCCCTGATGGCAAGTGACGTGGAGCATTTCCCCATGTGCTTGTTGCCCATGTGTATGTCTTCCTTGGAGAAATTTCTGATTTCTGTTCGTGTCTTCTGCCCATTTCATGATGGGATTTTTTGTTTCTTGGCTGTTGCATTTAATAAGTTCTTTATAGATCTTGGATACTAGCCCTTTATCTGATATGTCATTTGCAAATATCTTCTCCCATTCTGTAGGTTGTCTTTTAGTTTTGCTGACTATTTCTTTTGCTGTGCAGAAACTTTTATCCTGATTAAGTGCCAATAGTTCATTTTTGCTGTTGTTTCCCTTGCCTTCATAGATATATCTTGCAAGAAGTTGCTGTGGCCAAGTTCAGAAAGGGTGTTGCCTGTGTTCTCCTCTAGGATTTTGATGGATTCTTGTCTCACATTTAGATCTTTCATCCATTTTGAGTGTATCTGTGTGTCTGCTATAAGAGAATGGTCCAGTTTCATTTTTCTGCCCATAGCTGTCCAATTTTCCCAATACCATTTATTGAATAGACTGTGCTTTGTCCAGTGGATATTCTTTCCTGCTTTGTCAAAGATGAGTTCACCATAGATTTGAGGGCCCATTTCTGGATTCTCTATTCTGTTCCTTTGATCTATGTCTTTGTTTTTGTGCCAGTACCACACTGTCTTGATAATCACAGCTTTCAATACAGCATTGTGATGCCCTAGGCTCTGGTTTTCTTTTTCAATATTCCCCTGGCTATTTGGGGTCTTTTCTGATTCCCACACAAACCTTAAGATGATTTGTTCCAACTCTCCGAAGAAAGTCCATGGTATTTTGATAGGGATTGCATTAAACATGTAAATTGCCATGGGTAGCATAGACATTTTTGTAATATTTATTCTTCCAATCCATGAGCATGGAATGTTTTTCCATCTCTATGTCTTCTTCAGTTTCTTTCAGAAGTATTCTGTAGCTTTTAGGGTATAGATCCTTTACCTTTTTGGTTAGGTTTATTCCTAGGTATCTTATGGTTTTGGGTGCAGTTGTAAATAGGATTGACTTCCTTAATTTCTCTTTCTTCAGTCTCATTTTCAGGGTAGAGAAATGCCACAGATTTATGTGCATTCATTTTGCATCCTGCCACACAGCTGAATTGCTGTATGAGTTCTAGCATCTTGGGGTAAGAGTCTTTTGGGTTTTCTATGAACAGTATCATGTCATCTGCGAAGAAGGAGAGTTTGAATTCTTCTTTGCTAATTTGAATGCCTTTTATTTCTTTTGTTGTCTAATTGCTGAGGCTAGGACTTCTAGCACTGTTCTGACTAACAGTGGTGAGAGTGGCCATCCCTGGCGTGTTTCTGATCTTAGGGGAAAGGCTGTCAGTTTTTCGAAATTGAGAATGATATTCGCTGTGGGCTTTTCAAAAATGGCTTTCACGATATTGAGGAATGCTCCCTCTATCCTGCACTTTGAGGAGTTTTGATCAGGAATGGATGCTGTATTTTGTCAGATACTTTCTCTGCATCTATTGAGAGGATCATACCGTTCTTGTTTTTTCTCTTGTTGATGTGATCTATCACGTTGATTGTTTTATGAGTGCTGAACCAGCCTTGCATCCCTGGATGAATCCCACTTGGTCATGGTGAATAATCTTCTTAATGTACTATTGGATCCTATTGGCTAGTATCTTCGTGAGAATTTTTGCATTTGTGTTCAACAGGGATATTGGTCTATAATTCTCCTTTTTTGTGGGATCCTTGTCTGGTTTTGGAATCAAGGTAATGCTGGCCTCATAGAACAAGTTTGGAAGTATTCTGTCTCTTTTTATCCTTTGGAACAGCTTTAGTAGAATAGGTATTATTTCTTCTTAAAACGTCTGATAGAATTCCCCTGGGAAGCCCTCTGGCCCTCTGTCTTGGGAGGTGTTGGATGACTGCCTCAATTTCCTTGCTGGTTATTGGTCTGTTCAGGTTTCCTATTTTTTCCTGTTCCAGTTTTGGTAATTTGTGATTTTCCAGAAATGCATCCATTTCTTCTAGATTGCCTAATTTGTTGACATATAGATGCTGATAATACGTTTTTCAAATGGTTTGTACTTCCTTGGTATTGGTTGTGATCTCTCCTCTTTCATTCATGATTTTAATAATTTGAGTCTTTTCTCTTTTCTTTTTAATAGGGCTGGCTAATGGTTTATGTATCTTATTAATTCTTTCAAAGAATGAACTCCTAGTTTTGTTGATCTGTTCTACAGTTCTTCTGGTCTCTATTTCATTAGTTCTGATTGAATCTTTATTATTTCTCTTCTTGTGCTTGGTGTAGATTTTACTTGCTATTCTTTCTCCAATTCCTTTAGGTGTGAGGTTAGCTTAGGTGATTTGAGTTTTTTCCATTTTTTTTTGAGAGAGGCTTGTATTGCAATGTATTTCCCTCTCAGGACCATTTTTGCTGTATCTCAAAGATTTTGAATAGTTGTATCTTCATTTTCATTAGTTTCCATGAGTCTTTTTAATTCTTCTCTAATTTCCTGGTTGACCCATTCATCTTTTAGCAGGATACACTTTAACCTCCACGTGTTTGAGATTCTTCCAAATTTCTTCTTGTGACTGAGTTCTAGTTTCAAAGCATTGTGGTTTGAAAATATGCAGGGGACAATCCCAATCTTTTGGTATCAGTTGATACCTGATTTGTGACCCAGAATGTGGTCTATTCTGGAGAAAGTTCCATGTGCACTTGAGAAGAGAGAAGAGTGTGTATTCAGTTGCATTCAGATGGAAAGTTGTGTGTGTGTGTGTGTGTGTGTATATATATATATATATATATATATATATATATATATATATATATAAAATCTTTTTGGCCCAGTGTATCATTTAAGGCCCTTGTTTCTTTGGTGATGTTCTGCTTAGAAGATCTGTCATTTGCAGAAAATGCTGTGTTGAAGTCTCCTACTATTAGTGTATTATTATCTAAGCATGTCTTTACTTTAGTTATTAATTCATTGATATACTTGACAGCTCCCACATTAAGGGCATAAATATTCATGATTGTTAGGTCTTCTTGTTGGATAGACCCTTTAAGTATGACATACTGCCCCTCTTCATCTCTTACTACAGTCTTTGGAATAAACTTTGATTTATCTGATATGAGGATTGCAGTCCCAGCTTTCTTTTGAGGACCATTTGAATGATAAACGGTTCTCCATCCCTTCATTTTCAGGCTGGAGGTGTCCTTGGGTCTAAAATGAGTCTCTTGTAGACAGCAAATTAATGAGTCCTGCTTTTTTATCCAATCTGCTGGTACCCTGCGTCTTTTGATGGGATCATTTAGCCCATTCATGTTCAGAGTAACTGTTGAAAGATGTGAATTCAGTGTCACATATTACCTATTTAGTCCCTGTTTTTGTGGCTTATTTCTTTGGGCTTCCTCTTTCTTTTACGGGGTCCCCCTTAATATTTCTTGCAGAACCGGTTCGGTGGTCACATATTCTTTCAATTTCTGCCTATCCTGAAAGCTCTTTATTTCTCCTTCTATTCTGAATGACAGCCTTGCAGGATAAAGTATTCTTGGCTGCATGTTCTTCTCATATACAACCCTGTATATATCATGCCAGCCCGTTTCTGGCCTGCCAGGTCTCTGTGGAGAGGTCTGCTGTTAATCTGATATTTTCCCCACATAAGTTAAGAATCTCTTGTCTCACGCTGCTTTAAGAATTTTCTCTTTATCTTTGAAATGTGCAAGTTTCATTATTGAGTATCGAGATATTGAATGGCTTTTATTGATTGAGGGTGGGGGGGGGCTTCTATATCTCTTGGATTCTGAATGCCTGTTTCCTTCCCCAGATTTGGGAAGTTCTCAGCTATGATTTGTTCAAATATATTTATAGGTCTCTCCCTGTCTCAGCCTCTTCTGGAACCCCAATCACACATAAATTCTTCCTTCTCAGGCTATTATTTATTTCCCTAATCCTTTCCTCGTGGGCTCTTAATTGTTTTTCTCTTTTTTCCTCAGCTTCCTTCCTTACCATCAACTTGTCTTCTATGTCATTCACTCTCTCCTCCACCTCATTAATCTTAGCAAGTTAGGACATCCAGTTTGGATTGCATCTCATTTAATCTGTTTTTAATTTCAGCCCTGATTAGATCTCAATTCTTCAGTAATGAAGTCTCTAGAGTCCCTTATGCTTTTTTCCAGAGCTACCAGTAGCTTTATAATTGTACTTCTGAATTGAATTTCTGACATCGTGTCAATCCAAATTCTGTAACTCTGTGGCAGACAGTATTGTTTCTGGTTCTTTTATGGTGAGTTCTTCCTTCTAGTCATTTTGTCCAGTGCAGAGTGGCTGTATGAGCGGTCTGAGTCAAAAATATCAACCATGACCTAAGTAAAATACACCTTAGATGATTCTGAAGAGGTCAGAGACCAGAAAATAAAAGAAAAAGAAGAACAGAACAAAATAAAAGGACCACTAAAGTGAAGAACAAATTTTAAAACAAAGTAGTAAAAATAAAAACCCAAATACCAAAAACAAAGAAGAAAAAGGAAAAAAAAAAAAAAGTAACGAAAAGAGAAAAAGAGAAAAGGGGGGGATGGTGGTGGTGAGAAAGTGGTAGTGGAGAGAGAACGTAGTCTACCTGAGGGGTCCTAAAGAGTGATCCTCTTGGTCCTGAGTATATTTTGTTCTGTATGTTAGAATGCTCAATCCCAAATTTGTATAATCCAGCAATACTCATAGAAAGCCCCAACAACGACCACCAAAACATAAACAAGATAAAAGATGGGGGCAGAATGGGAATGAAGAGAGAATATAATCTCACAGAATGAGCCAGCCCGGTATTCCACTTGACTCTGGGTGTATGCTGCTCATGTTTTAGAAGGTATTAACTTCCATCATTCTAAAACAAAGCGAGGCAGAAAAAAACAAAAACCCATATCTTGTATATCTACCAAAATTAAATTGAATACGTTGAAGGGAATCCAGAAGTGAAAAATAAATCTAAGACATGAAATTGTAGAAATATGAAAGTCAAAAAAGGCAAAAAACTTAAAAATGAAGAGCTGGTAAAATATTGTATGTAGTTTAAGATGGGGAAAGAGAAAAAATATTGGGAATTTTTAGTGTGATATAAAAACGAATCGTAATGGAGAAAGGAAAAAAAAAGACCCTCTATATACTATTTTCCCTCAGTCCTGGAGCTTTCCAGAACTGCTTGGTCAAGAACTTGCTCTTCCCCTGCTCTTCCAGCTGTTCTTCTGGAGGAAGGGCCTGCTGCGCTGATTCTCAGGTGTGTGTGCCTGGGGGAGATTCTCCCCCCCCCCCCCAGGTGCTGGGCTCAGTATGAGCTGTTTACCCCCTGAGGCCTTTGTTCCCTGGCGGCCCCGCCCCTCCCAGGCATGAGGTGAAACAAGGAGGAAAAGCAACAATGGCAGCGCCAGCTCTCCAGCTCTGGAGTCAGCTCCCTGCAGTAACTAACCAGGCTCCCAGTCCACACTAGCCTAGATGCTCCTGGGGAAGCGCGGATGCACTGCTCTGCGCAGCTTGGGGGTATCCAGAGGCAGGAGAGTTCTCTCTGTCCTGTGCGTTCCCCACTTCTGCCTGTCCCAGGGAGAATGCAGGATCACTGGCTGTGTCCACTTGGGCGCCCTAGGATCTGGAGCCCTGTGCCACTGGACCCAAGCTCCCAGGGGCCGCTTCTTTTGAAGGGAACAGGGCACAGCCACCTCCGTCCAGAGCTGGCCCACCTAACCAACTGGCTTCTCCCAAATGCCCCAGAGGGCTGCGGCACTCCAGCCCTTTACCAAAATTGGCCCGGGGTTTGCAGTGAACTTCCCCTGGGTGTACCTCCTCTTATAAGTGACTCTGGGAATCTGGAGGCTTCACTGCTGCTCCTGTGATTCTGCCCGATTTCCTTCCTGAGCACTTTTCGGTCCAGGAAAACTCTGGCGCAAATTTTTAAAGTTCCCACTTCTCCAGGGCTGGGTTTTCCTGTCCCGGAGGCTCTCGCTGCTCAGCTTTAGCCCAGCTCCTTTCAGTGCCCCTCCCCCACTTTATTCTTTTTTATTTTTTTCCTCACCTTCCTACCTTGTTAGAAGTGAAAGCTTTTCTCTCCAGCTGCTCTCTCTTTACATCTCAGGTTGAATTCATAGGTGTTCAGGATATTCTGAAGGTTATCTAGGTAAGTTGGTGGGGCCAGGTGAGTTGAAGACCCTACTCTTACACCTTCTTGCCCCCTCCCCCCATGTATACCATTCTTTTAACAAATGCTATATATGTAGTCAGGCACCTATTGTTCATTCATTTTTTCTTTCATTTTTTCCTTTTTTTTTTTTTTTTTGAAACTGCAGCTAACACTTAAACTGAAAGACTCCCATTTTAACATTCCACTGTAGTTGTCTTCATTCTTGATAGAAGAGAAGCTGAGAGCAGGATCAATGACCTTGTATTTTTAAACAAAATGAACTTGGTTTGTCTCAGAAAATTAAGTGACAGGAGACAAGCAGAAGGGCTCTGTTCTGCTCTTTCCTCCTACCAAGATAATATTTGCCAAGCAACAACATTCATTGATCCTTAAAGCTAGGGATAGGTTAGAGCTGCACAGTGAGGCAAGGGAAACAAGGCTGCATTAATGAAAAGGGTATAAGAGCAGGAATTAGGAGGTGTGGACCTGGGTCTGCTTTAGTTATTAACTATCTAGTGACCTTGGAAAATTCGCTTAGAAGGTCAAATAAGTTAATGCACTTGAAAGCTCTTAAAAGTTATGCATATTCAAGAGATCCCTGGGTGGCTCAGCGGTTTAGCACCTGCCTTCAGCACAGGGTGTGATCCTGGAGTCCCGGGATCCAGTCCTACATCAGGCTCCCTACATGGAGCCTGCTTCTCTCTCTGCCTGTGTCTCTGCCTCTCTCTGTCTCTGTATCTCTCATTAATAAATAAAATCTTTAAAATAAAAAATAAAAATAAAAAATAAATAAATAAAAAATAAATAAATAAATAAAATCTTTAAAATAAATAAAAGTTATGCATATTCAAGGTGACAATATTTTTGCTCTTGTAAGAAGCAGTGCAGTTTTGTCACTAAATCCTCTTACTTCTTCACTTGAAAAATCTCTGGTTCATTCTTTTCCCTCTATTTTTGTTGCAATCACCCTGGTCTCAATGCAGATTATTGCAATAGCCTCCTAATTTATCTCTTTTCTGCCCCACTCTCACAATTCAGCCCCACAGGGAGGTGTTGGACTAGATGTTCCTAAGGCCTCTTCCTGACACAGTGCTCAAATTCTGAGACAATGAACAGGAAAAGAAAACATGGCTGTTCCATTCTCTACCCCACTCCCATCCTTAGCCTTGGCTAAAATTCAAATAAGACATTTGGCTTATCAGTTAAAGATAGATAAGTAGATTGGAAAGTGAGTGAGTAGGTATAAAAATATGAAATTGGAGGGGGAAGAGTCAGTTAAATGAATCAGGATTTTTCAGATACTTTATAGTTTCAGTGACTCCACAAACACTTCAAAGATGGATGTATTCACTGTTACAGTGTGTGGCAGTGTATTTTATTCTCACTTGGCCTCAATCCATGGCAATGGGGCTTATTCCATGGATGTTTCTGTAGATAAAATAATCCATTATTGTTTATGTTCATGGGTTTGCTGCTGCCACAATGCTCCACATTGGTCAACACTTCTTCCACTTAGTGATGCTCTTCCATTGGATTTTCTCTCCAGTGAGTTCTTCCTCCCCTGCCTGTTCATTGTTAATGTCTCCCAGAGTGCAATGCCTGATGGCTGCTCTCCCTCCTGACACACTCCAACCGGCTCAGCACATCCCTTCGTGCAATTCCAGTCACCACTGCGATCAGAGGATCCACAGCTCTGGCTATGATTTTCTTCTTGACACCAATGTGTGTAGCCAAGAGCCTACTCAACATCTGTGTTTGCACACCAAGAGCACCTCAGGCTGAACATATCCAGACCTAAGGCTTCCATCATGACCCTACTTCACCTTTTCTGTTATAGCTCTTGAATCCACTCATTTGTTATCACTTCTGCTGCCAGCACTCTATTCTGGGCACCATCATCTCTTATATAGACGATTCTAACAGCTTTGTAACTTGTCTTGCTGCCTCCAGCATGGATAGAAGGCCCTACTTATTCCATTTTTTTTTTCATTTCATTCAGAGTAATCTTTTTAAATACAGATCTGAGTGATGAGTTTCCCACTTATCCTTAGAATAAAGTCCAAACTCACTGACCTAGCCTGACAATGTCCTTCATGGTCTGGACCATTCTTGCCTCTATATCCTCAACTCCAACTCCCATCTTGACGTCTACACTGACATCATATTAAATCATTAGCTCCCAGAATAGGCCATGTAATCTTCCTCCTAGCCTCTGCACATGCTATTCCTCCTATCAGAAATGTTTTTTTCTTACCCCATTACCTAGCTAATTTCTGTTCACCCTTAGTCTCTAGTTGGCTTTCTCTGCTTCTAGGAAGATCCCTGAACTCCCAAGTCTAGGTTGGATTCCTCTCTTCTTTGCTCCAGAACACCTTTTCTTCCAAGACTGGATTGCATTAATCTGTGCCCCACCACACTGCACACTCTAGTGGCAGGATCAGCATCTGTCTTGTTTACTGCTATATCTGGTGACTGGAACACTGCCTGCTACATAGTAGGCTTGTTGATAATTTTGCTAAATGAATGTACTACATGTGTAAGTATATGGAGTAAATTATTTTGAGGAGATACTACCCTTCAAATTTTATGAAATACTTTAAGAGGTTCTGTATGAAAAAGAATCCATTTTATAAAGACATTATAAAAGCACTACTATCTTGTACATCTAAGTATTTCTTTTTAAAAGTATTGCATCCAGCCTTTCAAAATGTGTTTCCAATCATAACATAGCTACAAATACCAATACAGGTCTATGTCATTTGTTAGTCAGCACATTTTGCCAGTACAGCCTAATAATTGAAAATAGGGGAATCTCAATCCATCCATAGCCTCATTTCCATTTTTTGTTAGCTTCTCTAGAAAAGCATTCCAATGGGGGATTTTTTCCTAGGCCAGCAGAGTCTCTGGCCTGCCGTTATATTGGACTTCTCTTCTGTGTTTTGATACTGGGAATGAGGCAGCCACTGCCAAGAAGTTAGATTCAATGCTGAGTATTCTTGGCAGAGAAAATATTTCCCTAGTTCCATCCAAATTAATCCTCACAGGCCAATAAATCAATACACAAGGAGAATGTGTGAGGAGTTTGGCCATCTGGAATTTTTCTGAGGCATTGGCGGGCATAGCAGAAACTACCTAGATCCACAATAGCTGTGAACATCTGGATATTAGCTCAAGGTAGCATGAGCACATTCTCTTTCCCGTGTGATACCAGCACCGGATCCAGGGCAGGGGAGCTCCTGGTGGCTCTTCAGAATATTTGCCTGACCACTGAGTCAGCTAGTTTGATGCCAGTGTCAAAGAAAATAACTTCAACCATTTTCTTTCCCTAATACTCTCAGATAACAAGCTGAATCTAGACCCTTCACACCTGGTCAATCATTGTAACAATCAGGTAGTCACAAGGAAAAAGGGAAAAAGTCAAAATATCAGTATAGTATGGTTAATATGATAATAGGGATTTTTTCAAATCTGACTTTACCAAAACAATTGATCCATTTTTTTCCCTTAAATATCCCAAAAAGGTGGGAAGAGGAAGATTTTCACCATGGAAGGCAGTGTCTTTATGGTTATTCAACAAAGCCAAAGCGAGTTAAATTCCTTATCATCAGGAAAAAACATTACAAAGGAACTGCTTCTAAACCAAAGCCCTTGTGGCCTTGCCCTGTAGCTAAGGAAAGGAGAGGAGGAAAGAACCTGTTTCCTTGCTCAAACATTCTACGGTTGCTTTAGTTGCCGCTATAAATGCTATAAATGCTATCCCCGGTAGAGCTCTATGTCCTGAGGCCATTCATCATTTCACTCAGTGCTCACAGCAGCCCTATCAGGTGACCATTATTCCCATTTGTTGGTTTGCAAACTGACCTCTGCACATGGAGGGCAAGGAGAGCCTGAAGAAAGAGGCAGAGCACTCCAGATTGGTAGGTGGCAGGTTTCATAAGAAAGGTAACTTAGTTACAGGGCTTGTCTTGGGCAGCAGATGAGTAGATCTCCACATTCACCTGCCAAATGTTAAATGTTTATCTAGAGACCTTAACTGGGTTCAGTGGCATAGTCAGTGCAGAAAGTTGCAATAAAACTTTCCTACCTAAAGGCTACATCCTTGAAAATGGTTCCCACTGTGGGAGCTGTAGGCAGAATGTACATGCCAAGGATAAGGGAAGGGATAAGGAGCCTTTAATTGCCCTGGGGTCCAATTCAAGGGTTAAACAGTAGTCCCTTCCTCTTAATGACCTCTTCTAATGTTTTATCTCTCCTGATGGGCTTTCACAATCTCATGTGTCCCCCTCTTCTGCAATGTGCCTGAGTGCACAGCAAGGGATGTTACTAAACAAGGAGGTGGCTTGTTTGATGGTTGTCTGGCTGCATTGGAGGCACATACTCTAGCAACAATATAGGACATGTAAAAGAAAATAGATGAAGATGATTCCCAAAATAAGTAATTTTCTCCATCCAGAACCTAGTGATCTGAGCCCCTGATTTGCTAAGTCCCTAGAGTGGGGTTTGGATCACTCAGGGCATTCATTTGTGTTTTTATGTGATTTAATAAAGATGATACATACTAAACTCCTCAGGCATGAACACATTAACATTTTCTTTGGATAATAGCACAGGTGCCTCCCTGCAAAGCAGTGATATGCCCAAAGGTATCCTATTTTGGAGGACAGCTTTTCTCATTAGAGACATTTCAGTATTTATTAAAGATTGACTTTGCTGGCTATCATTTAAGTCTTCTTGGTTGAATTTAGTAAGAGCTTCTCTGTGTGGCATAACATCCTCTGGGCCAATGAAGGAAACAAAGAAAGCAACCAAGTGATTTTATCAGTGAAAAACAGAACCTACCCACCTAGCCTTGAAAAGAGGGAGGTTGGCAGCTTTAGGAATTTGATCCAGTTGTATATACCATACATGTTAGCCAAGGAAGCCAGCACTGTCAGGCATGAGGAGGTAGAATAAGGGTAGGATATCCTAGACCAGAAATCCCCAGTTTTTCCCCTCTTTCAATGATGCATGTTCCATTCTAGGTATAGTGCATTTCAACGGGTTCAGTTTATAGCAGGACTGTGGAATCCCAGTAGAGATTAAGTAGTTCCCCCTCAGTCGGGAGTGCAAAGTCTCTTACCCATTCCAGTGGGATGTTCCAAATTCCAATAGATGATACCCTTCCCAGGCATGATGGGGCTTGGTGTTCTTGGCGCTACTGCACGTCGATTGATGGTGAAAGTCAGGAGAATGGTTGTTTCCCATGACTTTAATATCTTTAAAGCATTGATGTCTCAGCAAGGGGTCCCAGTTTGGCATACAGGGCAACAAGCCCTACTGGTTGATCATTCAAATCAATTCAAATTAAAGCCTGGAACAGTACTTTAGTCTATCCAGCCAAGATAGTTTTACCTGTAAGTAATTTAACCTATTGCTTTAATATTTTATTTTTCCTTTCCATTAACTCTACTGCTTGTGGGTTATAGGGGAAATAGAACCTCTGTTCAATGTCACATTCTTTTACCCAATCTTGCATATTATCACCTTTGAAATGTCACCCCTGTTCACTTTCTTTTCGACAAAGGTATCTCTACATGGTATTCAGCTTTCTAATTCCCTAATAGTGGCAGCCTGGTTTACACAGCGGTAGGAAAATGGGTTAGGCCATAGGCAGTGTCCCCATAAACCAAGGCATATTTAGAATCTTCACTCTGAGGGAGGGAGTCAATATAATCAATTTGCCAATCTTTTGCAGGTTGGGAACTCCTATGGATGGCCCCAGATTTCTCTGGCAATTGTCTTGGGCATTATTTAGAACACACAAGATATGCTGTTACTGCATCAACCAAGTCAGGGTGTTTCAAGGGCAATATGTCATTCTCGGCAATATGTCATCCCACCTGGGCACTGTAATGGCCATTTTTTCTATGCATCCAATTTTTTCTATCTATTAAAGTGTCAGTCATGGGGCGCCTGAGTAATCCAGTCGGTTGAGCATCTGACTCTTGGTTTTGGCTCAGGTCATGATCTCAGGGTAGTGAGATCAAGCCCCGCATCTGGCTCATCACTCAGCACAGAGTCTGCTTAAAGATTCTCTCTTGGGATCCCTGGGTGGCACAGCGGTTTAGCGCCTGCCTTTGGCCCAGGGCGCGATCCTTGACACCCGGGATCGAATCCCAAGTCGGGCTCCCGGTGCATGGAGCCTGCTTCTCCCTCTGCCTGTGTCTCTGCCTCTCTCTCTCTCTCTCTCTCTCTCTGTGTGTGTGTGTGTGTGTGTGTGTGACTATCATAAATAAATAAAAATTAAAAAAAATATATTCTCTTTCTTCCCCTCTGCCCCATCCTACCCCCCTCAAATAAATAAATAAATCTTAAAATAAAAGAGAGAGAGAGAGAGAGAGAGAGAGTCAGTTGCCAGCACTTGTACCCAAGCTAGGGCATCAGCAACGTGATTGTCAGCGGGGATCAGTGCCCTGTGAGTTAAGACATTGATGACAGCGAGGACCGCCTCCGGCTCTTGCAGATGAACCCCAATGTCTTTCCATGTATCTTGACCATACAAGAGATTATTCATGGTCTTCCAGGCTTTGGCTTCACATCATCTTAGGCTTGGGGTTAATCCCTTTAGAACAGTCCAACTGTCAGTGTAACAGGTTAACAGCCAGGGCACCTGTGTGAGCACCAGCCAGAATGCTTTGAGTTCAGCCCACTGGATACTGTGACTCATTCTTGCTTCTAGGCATTTGTATATTAGGTGTCAATGAAAATTTCCCCCATTCTCTCTCTACAGGCCACAGGGACCCTGTAGGAATAGGGGTGGAGTGTCTATAGGATCTACATACTCTACAAGGCCTAATAGCACCTGCATTTCTAGAGATAGTGGCTGGCAGACAAGGTGCTCCTCTGCTGCAACTAGGTATACCATTTAGTCAAAGTGGGAATTTGAGCCATGGCATTAAACATATTTAATTCACTGCTTAGTTAGAAGGGAAGCTCTTACCATGATATGCTGTTCCTTTGTGAGAGGATCTACCTGAAGGAGCACTGTGTACAGTGCTCAAGCTGTTGCTCTATGGAATACATCACATTTCGGTCTCTTCCAGAGCTGGGAAAAATTTTAGGAGTATTCTCTCTCCTTCTATTGTGTCCACCATAGTGCCCAACCCATACCTTCTGGAATCACAGACACATCTAATTTAAATGGGAGCCCTTGTGGGAAATGTCAAGAGCTTTAATCTGCTTTGCTAGTATTTCTGCCTTCTCAAAGGTGACTTGTTTTGATCCCAGGTGGTATAAAAGGCAGAGGTACTGTGCCAGATGGGAATAAAAGTTCTTCAAAACCCCAAAATCCCTACAAAGGTTTTCATCTCTCTCATGTTTTGGGGGGTTGGATAGGCTTGCATCTTGTCAATCACAGCTTTTGGGATAATATGTATCTTATCCAACCAAATAATTTCCAAATACTTTACAGCAGCACTGGGCTTTGAATTTTCTGGGTGTTTACTGCCTATCTTTCCCTCACAGATGTTCAAACAATGACTATAGTGTGTCCAGCAGCAGAGGCAAGTCTTCATATGTTAACATTATATCATCAGTGTAATGGGCCCATTGTATTGATGTGGGGAAGAACAGTAACAGGTCTTGGTGTACTATCTCATGACATATTGTGAAGTTTTGCACATAGCCTTAAGGAAGCACTTAAAAGGTTCATTATTATCTCTCTCAAATGAAGGCAAATTGATCTTAGTTACTAGAAACCTGTACTTGTCAGAGTCTTTTCCATGAATCTCTTTGAAGATGAAGCACTTTCGCAGGAACATTTTGCAAAAGCATCAGAGTAAAATAATAACTGTCTATAAATGACAAAAGACTTTTAAAATGGCCACAGTTGGGATCCCTGGGTGGCTCAGCGGTTTAGGGCCTGCCTTTGGCCCAGGGCGTGATCCTGGAGTCCCAGGATTGAGTCCCACGTCGGGCTCCTGGCATGGAGCTTGCTTCTCCCTCCTCCTGTGTCTGCCTCTCTCTCTCTCTCTCTCTCTCTCTCTCTTAAATAAATAAATAAATAAATAAATAAATAAATAAATAAATCTTTAAAAAAATAAAATAAAATGGCCATAGTTAAAGATTTGAGGAGAGTTCATTATAATGCAATTGACGTGGAAATTTTTTTTTTAATTTTTATTTATTTATGATAGTCACACAGGGAGAGAGAGAGGCAGAGACATAGGCAGAGGGAGAAGCAGGCTCCATGCACCGGGAGCCTGACGTGGGATTCGATCCTGGGTCTCCAGGATCGCGCCCTGGGCCAAAGGCAGGCGCCAAACCGCTGTGCCACCCAGGGATCCCTGACGTGGAAATTTAGTTATTTCTGCGACATGCCTTTTATTATTTTTTTAAAGATTTTATTTATTTATTTGAGAGAATGAGAGCATAAGTGGGGTGAAGGGCAGAGGGAGAAGCAGACTCTCCACTGAGCAGGGAGCCAATGACATGGGGCTCAGTCCCGGGATCATGGCCCAAGCCAAAGGCAGACACTTAAGCAACTGAGCCACCTAGGTGCCCCTTTGACATATGTTTTAAAATTGTGACTGATAACATTATACCAGGACATATCAGATTTTTAGGAATTGCATGTAAATATACCCCAAGGAAAGTTTATCTGATAGTACATCCTTTTTAATTTAATTTAAGCCTAATTATTTTAATCTCCCTCTTTTATAAGAAGAGAGAACACGTCTTTTGAGATATTCTAGGGATCTGAAAAATCCCAGTTAGGACAAGGTCAAGCCCTCATTTAAAATTTGATTTTGGGGCAGCCCTGGTGGCACAGCGGTTTAGCGCCACCTGCAGCCCAGGGCGTGATCCGGGAGACCCTGGATCGAATCCCACGTCAGGCTCCCGGTGCATGGAGCCTGCTTCTCCCTCTGCCTATGTCTCTGCCTCTCTCTCTCCCTGTGTCCCACGTCAGGCTCTCTGCATGGAGCCTGCTTCTCCCTCTGCCTGTGTCTCTGCTACTCTCTCTCTCTCTCTCTCTGCATCTCTATGAATGAATAAATAAATAAAATCTTTAAAAAAAATAAAATAAAATTTGATTTTGGATAAGTAAATAAAAATAAAATATGATTTCGGTGAAGTTTGTCAAAAACATCAAGAGGTTTAAAATACTTGATTGAAAAGGTCACTGTGAAACAATACTTAATTATAAATTTAACCAAGGTTACAAAGACTTCAAAGACAAGTACAGAAAGTCATATAGTTGCAAAAGAACTAGCTCTTTTAATGGAGAAGTCTCCGTTTTTTGTGAGTAATCAAAGACCTGATAAAGACAATGCAAAGCACAGGAAACAGAATCCTTGCTTTCTAGGCAGATTACTTAAAAGGTAAAGAAAATTCAACGTGGATGGAACTGGAGGGTATTATGCTGAGTGAAGTAAGTCAGTCGGTGAAGGACAAACATTATATGTTCTCTTTCATTTGGGGAATATAAATAATAGTGAAAGGGAATATAAGGGAAGGGAGAAGAAATGTGTGGGAAATATCAGAAAGGGAGACAGAACGTAAAGACTGCTAACTCTGGGAAACGAACTAGGGGTGGTGGAAGGGGAGGAGGGCGGGGGGTGGGAGTGAATGGGTGACGGGCACTGGGGGCTATTCTGTATGTTAGTAAATTGAACACCAATAAAAAATAAATTAAAAAAAAAAAGATGTACACACCTTAAAAAAAAAAAAAGGTAAAGAAAACCCTTTCATAATCTCATCAAGAACAAACCAATAGTCCAAGAAAACTTTATCCTTTTAGCAGATGAAAGAAAATTAAGCTTCAGTTTTAGATAAGTACACTATTGATATTAAATATTACTTTCCTTTAAGCTAATTAAATAGAGCTCTTTTGCAAGTTAATTTTGGTTAATACTCTCCAGAGGAAGAAAAACATCGCATATGTAATATGTATCTATGGGCGTACATAACATACACAGAGATCCCATGGTTTTCATTCCAAAACTTTGCCATTAATCTAGTACAATGTTATATAATTCACTAGTTTATAAAACAGTTAAATCCAAATGTGTCTCTGGCAGACGGAACAAGTGAAGGTTACCCACTAACGTGGCTTTTTGTTAATATTTTTAGCAAAGACTTTTAAGATTTGTATGTGCCCTTTATTAGTAATCTTATGGAGGTTGTGGACAGGAGTTGGGGCAAGGAAGCCTCTACGGGCATCTGTCTCTCCTCCTCTTCCTTGCGTCTCAGGCAATTGTGGGCAGGGCTTTTGTGGCCTCCTGGGGTACTTATATTTCAAGGACAGAAAAGATTTGCAACTTTAGGGCACAGAGAAAGAATGCAAGTTTCTCCTAAGAGTTTTGGGGTATAGTTTTTTTATTATCAGAAATCTAAAGTAGTTAATATTTAAATTTTCCCTTTTTGTTAGGAATCAGACTGCTTGAGTCCTGTCAGTTGTCATTGTCAATCACAACATCCCCCTCTTTGCTCTTGGCTCTCTCCATGTTCCCAGGTACTCTACCTCTTAGCGTCCCAATCAGGCTTTGTCACAAGCTGTTAGATCTTAACCCGAGGCATCTTGCACCCTCCTAGCTTTGCAAAATTGACCATTACGTTCTCCAACTTATTACCCTGCTCTCCCACCTTCTCTGCCAGCCCCAGAGGTAGCAGAATAGTTGACAACTGCAGTCCTTCTGTGGCCTCAGTTCTTCCAATTTTCTAACTCGATCTTCAGCCTCTAGCTGGGCGTCAATGGCCAGCCGAGCTGCCCACATTAGAGACCAGCCCACTTTGGCAGCCACTAGTTTCCCTTCTTTGCCACAGTGTGCTGTGTGTAGTTTCTCAAATGCCTGGACCAAACCTGCTGGCATTTTCAGGGTGTCCTGAGATTCACATGGTGGTCCACAAGCATGTAACAGGTGGGCCACCTCTCCCCACACAGAGGTCAGTGGCTAACTCAGGATTTCTCCTATGAATACCTCATTCACAAGGCCCATTATTTTGGTCTCCTGGCTGTTCTCCAGTTGTTGATTCATAAACTGGGCCAATACACAGGGGAAAAGGAGAGACTTAACAAGGTGGCAGACCACTCCAGATTGGTGAGTGGCAGGTTTAGTAAGCAAGGAAACTTACATATGATGCTTATCTTATGTGGCTGCAAGATGAGAGCTCTACACCTGCCCACCAGAATCTTAAAAAGTTTATACAGAGGCCTTAACTTGGTGCAGTCACATATACCACCCAGATGGTCTTAACAACGCCTTCTTTTCTCAAGGCTGCTTCTTTAGAACAGCTTTCACTGTGGGAACAGTAGGCAGACCATACATTCAAAGGATGGGGGAGTAGGTGAGGAGCTTCTGATTACCCAGGTTTAGCTTGAGACCAACTGGCAGTCATTTCCTCTCAATTACCTCCTCCAACAACATCATTTTTATGTGGAGAAACCAGGACACAGAGAGATTTTTTAACTCATTCAAGGTCACACCAGAGTCAAGTGATAGGACTAGGATTCCTACCAAGACTAACTCCAAAACTTCTATTCTTAATCATTATTTCTTTTTTTTAAGACTGTCTGAGAGAGAGAACACAGGCAGGGAGGAGGGGCAAAGGAAGAGGGAGAAGCAGACCCCCTGCTGAACAGGGAGCCTGATGTGGGGCTCGATCCTGGGATCCTGGGATCATGTCCTGAACCAAAGGCAGATGCTTAACTGAGCCATCCAGGTGCCCCTCTTAATCACTATTTCTCATACTAAGGATGTTTACATTTTTTGCAGGCCCTGAACCAATCATAGAACTTAAAAGTTATTGGTCACCAGAAAAATAATTCCTTTATCAAAAGTTATCTGTTATTTGTTATGTTAAAAGCAACAACAATAAAGGAAATTAGAAAATTGGGGGAGAAAAGGCTCAGAGCTACCCAGAATTCCCATGACATTAATAAATGAACTGTTTTCATTTTTTAAGGTTTCTTCCCATCTTTGTCCAATCTGCATACCTAATTATATGTAGTTTCAAAGCCATTTTAAATGACTAGTTAGCATCGACAAGATAAATTCATCAAATGAGTTGTCTTCTTAAAAGCCTACAAAAATTATTTTAATTCTTCCCTCCACATTCTGGGTTTCATTTCCTTTTCTTGAACAATAACAACAACAGATTCTTGAAGAATTCTGATTCACACAGCAGATGTGAGGATTAGAGAACCTGCTGGCTAATTGGAGATGAGTTTCACTGGAAACAATCACATGAAAACAAACCCAAGTGGTAGATTCTTGTCCCTGATAGCTTCTCAGGATACACAGAATTTATCCCACCATAGAGTTTTTGTGGAATTTCAGATGCCCTGAGTTCCTATATCAGCATTTTCCAGGCTGTGTTCTAGAGAACCCTAAGGACAGATGCACAGTCAGAGTTTCAAGGTAGATCTATTTAAGGACTATTGTTTACACCTGCACTTAGAGACTTAAAATACACATTAGCATATGAAGATCTTGGGAAGTCTTGCAGTAAGGAACATGTTCATTTTTGTCCAGAAGTTGCAAACTAGTTACTTCCAAGAGCCAGGCAGGTAAAGATGACGATCTGGCAGTGGCTGTGATGAAGTGGAGACCACACGTATCCCCTGAGGGTTGCTGCTTCTAGTCACGTGGGCCTAATATTAACAGATTTTCCTGAGATACTGAAAATCTGGGTTTTGATGTAAAATTTTACATCCAGTTTGAGGGGACAAAAACGTGTCTCTTGGCTAGATCAGGCCCATGGACCACCAATCTGCTGCCTCTGCTTTAACCTAAAGTTTCTCAAGCTCATTTGAGCACAGAATTCTTTGTTTCTAAAATACTCTTTGGGAAAATGCTACCATATTTCATTATCCTAGTCTTCTTTTTGTGCTCCAATCTTCAAACCTAAAGTATGTTCCAGTTACTAGGATTATATAATAAATTACTCCAACACTTGTGGCTTAAAGAAACAATATTTATTTTGCTCAAAAAATATGTAATTTGAGTAGGGCTCAAAGAGGATGGGTCATCCGGGTCCCACCATGGGTCAGCATGGTTCTATGGCTCACATTAATGATAAGGGGTGGGCATCATCTGCAGGCATTCTCAGGGCACCTGGCTGGCTTAGTTGGCAGAGCATGCAACTCCTGATCTTAGGGTTATGTGTTCTAGCCTCACATTGGGTGTAGACATTGCCCAAAAATAAAATCTTTAGCAAACAAACAAAAGCAAAGGTATTCTCACTTTCATGTCCAATGGCCTATGCCAGTAGTCACCTGACACCTTAGCTGCAACATACAGCTAGAACACCTACATGTGGCCTCTCTGAGGCTGGACTTCCTTGCTAGATAGATAGCCATCTAGATAGCTGGAGTCCAGGAGTGAGTGTCCTGAGAGGAAGAGGGAGAGACAGGCAGAAAGTGTATCACTTTGTAGGATCCAGTCCCAAAAGTCAGAGCAGGTCATTTCCATTGCATTCTATTTGTCAAGGCAAGTGTTCAAAGACAGGCACGTGACTCCACCACTTAACAGAGTGTGGCAAGGTTCTGAAGAGGATGAGGGGCCAGAAATACTGCTTAAGCCATTTTGGAAGATGCAATCTGCCATAAAAGGAAAGAATGAAAAAGAAAAAAGGAAAGAATGAAATGTCTTGAATTCTGGCTCTTTTATTTACCAAAATTAGTATGACCTTAGCAAGTGATTTCATCTCTTTTTGCATCATTTGTTCACTCTATCCTGAATTACAGTTGTCTCAATTCTTATTTTATCATGGGACAGAGAGCTTCTTAAGAGTAATACCCACATCTAGGTGTTTGTTTTCCTGGCTGTTCTGTTTTTTGTTCTGTTCTTTAATATTGCTGTAATGGGAAGCACAAACACATAGTCTGGGTTTAGTAAATATTTCTAATTCCTTATTTTATTAAAGGTAGGAGGGAGTTTCTCAGTAACTTTTCACCACTCGTGGACATCGCTAAAGAAGAAATCCCCTCTGGAACTGAATCTCACTGCCTGTTTTTCATCATTGTTCTGTGTTGATCTCAGCCTATCAATAACCAGTGTTGTGGCTGGACTGACCCTTGTGGTTCTTATTATGATTTCAAGATGCTCTCAGCAGTAACCACCAGGAAACTTTGAAAAAGAAAAAGTATATTACTTACAAGTCCTGGAAATTACATGGCACTCCTGAGGCCACACAGTGAGGTCATGGGTCGAGAGAAAAAGAGCAGGCCCGAGATTCTGCTTTTATTGGGGTTAAGGATGGGGGCCTAGGGTTTGAGGGCTCACTCTTTATTGGTGATTTTAAAACATAAATGTAGGGATCCCTGGGTGGCGCAATGGTTTAGCGCCTGCCTCTGGCCCAGGGCACGATCCTGGAGACCCGGGATCGAATCCCACATCGGGCTCCCGGTGCATGGAGCCTGCTTCTCCCTCTGCCTATGTCTCTGCCTCTCTCTCTCTCTCTCTCTCTGTGTGACTATCATAAATAAATAAAAATTTAAAAAAAACATAAATGTAGGAATTTAAAGCACAGGGAGAGAAAAAAAAAAAAAAAAAAAAACAAGCAGCCCACATGGTCAGTTATTGAAATCAACCAAGATCTTTAAAACAAAGGAGCCTGGGGGAGGGGGTAGAGGTGGGGGGTGGGGTTGGAGGTGGGGGAACAGGCATGCATGCCCTGGTTTTTTATCTAGAGTGAATGGCCCAATGTGTTTATTCAAGATAGCCATCTTGGAAGTGGATCAATCAAAACTGAAGTCAGATACTTGCCTCACAAAAAGAAAGCCAACTGCCGGGGCTCTCACTACAACTCTCCACAGGCCAGTCCCTTTATCACATGACTTGTTACCACGTGGATGTGAAGCAAAGCCCAAACTCCAGGGTCCTCCCATCTCCTTATGCCCACGGTAAAATAGTCCTACAGCCCTTGGTCACTAGCTGCCTAAGGAACAGTCAGGAGGCCTGCAAAACAGCTGCAAAACAAAGCCTCATTCCCAAAGCAGCAGCAAACCCAGATCTGGTCACCGAGCCCCCAGGTCCAGTGCACCTGGAAAGCAGCTCTTTGTTGTAAATACAGGGGTACTACTGGAGCTATAGCAGATAGAATCATGTGACCCTTTGGCTCCACAGAAGCATTCGTTTGCTAATGAATATGCTAAAAGTTCTTTTAAAAAATTACCCCTGCCCATTTGGACAAGATTTGCTCACTATGCATTCACACTCCATTCCTCTTTGCTGCTTGCCCTGGAAGGAAGAAAAGAACAGGAAAACATCTTAGATTCTTTAAAAATGTCTCTTGGTTGTCTTCTGACATCCTGTTCAAGCCTTGTATTGTATTATTTCTAGCCTCCTGTGCTCTTTCCTCTCCTTCCCATCATTTCCAATTTTTTCTCCCCATGTTTTGCAGCCAACCTGCTACCACATTGTTTGGTGAAAGCCTCAGGCTATTGGCCCAGGTGCCTGCCAACTTGGGCAGTGATGGCCGATTTCATTAAACAAGGGAGCATGTCTAACCCAGAGGCAACCAGAAAATTTGTGTTGAGCACTAGTACCAATATCATTGTTTTTCTTCCAAACCACACAGTTTACAGGTCATATTATGGCATCCTCTCTCTAATCTGAAAAGACATTTTTTCATATATTTACAAATATAAAATTATGTTAACTGCCTATTCCTTCCTTCTTTTTTTTTGGTATATTTTTTATTGGAGTTCGATTTGCCAACATATAGTGTAACACCCAATGCTCATCCCGTCAAGTGCCCCCCTCAGTGCCCATCACCCAGTCACCCCAGCCCCCCACCCACCTACCTTTCCACCACTCCTTATTCCTTTCCCAGAGTTAAGAGTCTCTCATGTTCTGTCTCCCTCTCTGATATTTTCCACTCATTTTCTCTCCTATCCCCTATAATCCCTTTCACCATTTTTTATATTGCCCATATGAAGGAAACCATATAATGTCCTTCTCCAATTGACTTACTTCACTCAACATAATACCCTCCAGTTCTATCCATGTTGAAGCAAATGGTGGATATTCATAGTTTCTAACAGCTAGGGAATATTCCATTGTATATATAGACCACATCTTCTTTATCCATTTATCTTTTGATGGACACTGAGGCTCCTTCCACAGTTTGGCTATTGTGGACATGGCTGCTATAAACATCGGGGTGCAGGTGTCCCAGCATTTCACTGCATCTGTATCTTTGGGGTAAATCCCCAGCAGTGCAATTGCTGGGTCGTAGGGCAGATATATTTTTAACTCTTTGAGGAACCTCCACACAGTTTTCCAGAGTGACTGCACCAGTTCACATTCCCACCAACAGTGCAGGAGGGTTCCCCTTTCTCCACATCCTCGCCAACATTTGTTGTATCCTAATTTGTTAATTTTCACCATTCTCACTGGTGGAGGTTGATTTGTATTTCCCTGATGGCAAGAGATGTGGAGCATTTTCTCATGTGCTTCTTGACCATGTGTACATCTTCCTCTGTGAAATTTCTGTTCATGTCTTTTGCCCATTTCATGACTGGATTGTTTGTTTCTTGGGTGTTGCATTTAATAAGTTCTTTATAGATCGTGGATACTAGCCCTTTATCTGATACATCATTTGCAAATATCTTCTCCCATTCTGTAGGTTGTCTTTTAGTTTTGATGACTGTTTCTTTTGCTGTGCAGAAGCTTTTTATACTGATTAAGTCCCAATAGTTCATTTTTGCTTTTGTTTCCCTTGCCTTCATAGATGTATCTTGCAAGAAGTTGCTGTGATTGAGTTCAAAAAGGGTGTTGCCTGTATTCTTCTCTAGGATTTTGATGGATTCTTGTCTCATATTTAGATATTTCATCCATTTTGAGTTTATCTTTCTGTATGGTGTAAGAGAATGGTCTAGTTTCATTCTTTTGCACGTGGCTGTCCAATTCTCCCTGCACCATTTATTGAAGAGACTGTCCTTTTCCCAGTGGATATCTTTCCAGCTTTGTTGAGTATTAGTTGACCATAGACTTGAGGGCCCATTTCTGGATTATCTATTCTGTTCCATTGATCTATGTGTCTGTTTTTCTGCCAGTACCACCCTGTCTTGATGTCCACAGCTTTGTAGTACAACTTGAAATCTGGCATTGTGATGCCCCCGGCTATGGTTTTCTTTTTCGATATTCCCCTGGCTATTTGGGGTCTTTTCTGATTCCACACAAATACTAAGATGATTTGTTCCAACTCTCTGAAGAAAGTCCATGGTATTTTGATAGGGATTGCATTGAGTGCATAAATTGCCCTCAGTAGCATAGACATTTTCATAATATTTATTCTTCTAATCCATGAGCATGGAATGTTTTTCCATCTCTGTCTTCTTCAGTTTCTTTCAGAAGTGTTCTATAGTTTTTAGGGTATAGACTCTTTATCTCTTTGGTTAGGTTTATTCCTAGGTATCTTATGCTTTTGGGTACAATTGTAAATGGGATTGACTCCTTAATTTCTTTTTCTTCAGTCTCATTTTCAGAGTAGAGAAATGCCACAGATTTCTGTGCATTCATTTTGTATCCTGCCACACAGCTGAATTGCTGTATGTGTTCTAGCATCTTGGGGTGGAGTCTTTTGGGTTTTCAATGTACAGTACCACATCATCTGCGAAGAGGGAGAGTTTTAATAATTCTTTGCCAATTTGAATGCCTTTTATTTCGTTTTGTTGTCTGATTGCTGAGGCTAGGACTTCTAGTACTATGTTGAATAACAGTGGTGAGAGTGGACATCCCTGTGCTGTTCCTCATCTTAGGGGAAAGGCTCTCAGTTTTTACCCCATTGAGAATGATATTTGCTGTGGGCTATTCATAGATGGCTTATAAGATGCTGAGGAATGTTCCCTCTATCCCTACACTCTGAAGAGTTTCGATATAGAATGGATGCTGTATTTTGTCATACTTTCTCTGCATCTATTGAGAGGATCATACGGTTCTTGTTTTTTCTCTTGTTGATGTGATCTATCACGTTGATTGTTTTATGAGTGCTGAACCAACCTGCACCCTGGGGATAAATCCCACTTGGTCATGGTGAATAATCTTCTTAATGTATTGTTGGATCCTATTGGCTGGTATCTTCATGAGAATTTTTCATTTGTGTTCATCAGGGATATTGGTCTATAATTCTTTTTTGTGGGGTCCTTGTCTGGTTTTGGAATCAAGGTAATGCTGGCCTCATAGAATGAGTTTGGAAGTATTCTGTCCCTTTCTATCTTTCGGAAGAGCTTTAGTAGAATAGATATTGTTTCTTCTTTAAACGTTTGATAGAATTCCCCTGGGAAGCCATCTGGCCCTGGACTTTTGTGTCTTAGGAGGTTATTGATGACTGCTTCAAATTTCTTGCTGGTTATTGGTCTGTTCAGGTTTCCTATTTCTTCCTGTTCCAGTTTTGGTAATTTGTGCTTTTCCAGAAATGCATCCATTTCTTCTAGATTGCCTAATTTGTTGACATATAGATGCTGATAATATGTTTTTCAAATGGTTTGTATTTCCTTGGTATTGGTTGTGATCTCTCCTCTTGCATTCATGATTTTATTAATTTGAATCCTTTCTCTTTTCTTTTTAATAAGGCTGGCTAATGGTTTATGTATCTTATTAATTCTTTCAAAGAACCAATTCCTGGTTTTGTTGATCTGTTCTACAGTTCTTCTGGTCTCTATTTCATTAGTTCTGATTGAATCTTTATTATTTCTCTTCTTCTGCTTGGTGTAGGTTTTACTTGCTGTTCTTTCTCCAATTCCCTTAGGTCCGAGGATAGCTTGTGATTTGAGTTTTTTCCATTTTTTTGAGGGAGGCTTATATTGCGATGTATTTCCCTCTTAGGACTGCTTTTGCTGTATCCCAAAGATTTTGAACGGTTCTCTCTTCATTTTTATTAGTTTCTATCAATTTTTTTAATTCTTCTCTAATTTCCTGGTTGACCCATTCATCTTTTAACAGGAGGCACTTTAACATCCACGTGTTTGAGTTTCTTCCAAATTTCTTCTTGTGATTGAGTTCTAGTTTCAAAGCAATGTGGTCTGAAAATATGCAGGGGACAATCCCAATCTTTTGGTATCAGTTGATACCTGATTTGTGACCCAGAATGTGGTCTATTCTGGAGAAAGTTACATGTGCACTTGAGAAGAATGTGTATTCAGTTGCATTCAGATGCAATGTTCTGTAAATATCTGTGAAATCCACCTGGTCCAGTGTGTCATTTAAAGCTCTTTAAGTGAGATGCCTAGGTGGCTCAGCAGTTGACTGCCTGCCTTCGGCCCAGGGCATGATCCTGGAGCCCTGGGATCAAGTCTCACATCAGGCTCCTTGTATGGAGCCTGCTTCTCCCCCTGCTTGTGTCTCTGCCTCTCTCTGTGTGTGTCCCTCATGAACAAATAAATAAAATCTTTAAAAATAAATAAATAAATAAATAAATAAATAAATAAATCTCTTTCCGTTTAACAGCTTTAAGTTTAAGTTTCTTTAGTGATGTTGTGCTTAGAATATCTGTCATTTGCAGAAAGTACTGTGTTGAAGTCTCCTACTATTAGTGTATTATTATCTAAGTATATCTTTACTTTGGTTATTAATTGATTGATATACTTGACAGCTCCCACATTAAGGGCATAAATATTCATGATTGTTAGGTCTTCTTGTTGGATAGACCCTTTAAGTAATACTGTCCCTCTTCATCTCTTACTACAGTCTTTGGGATAAACTTTGATTTGTCTGATATGAGGATTGCAATCCCAGCTTTCTTTTGAGGACCATTTGAATGGTAAATGGTTCTCTACCCCTTCATTTTCAGGCTGGAGGTGTCCTTGGATGTAAAATGAGTCTCTTGTAGACAGCAAATGGATGGGTCTTGCTTTTTTATCCAGTCTGAAATCCTGCATCTTCTGATGGGATCATTTAGCCCATTCATGTTCAGAAGTAACTATTGAAAGATATGAATTTAGTGTCATCATAATACCTATTCAGTCTGGATTTTTGTGGATTGTTTCTCTGGGCTTCCTCTTTCTTTTACAGGGTCCCCCTTAATATTTCTTGCAAAGCTGGATTGGTTGTCACATATTCTTTCAGTTTCTGCCTATCCTGGAAGCTCTTTATCTCTCCTTCTATTCTGAATGACAGCCTTACTGGATATAGTATTCTTGGCTGCATGTTCTTCTCATTTAGCACCCTGTATATATCATGCCAGCCCTTTCTGGCCTGCCAGGTCTTTGTGGAAAAGTCTTCTGTTAATCTAATATTTCTTCCCATATAAATTAGAGATCTCTTGTCTCTCACTGCTTTCAGGATTTTCTCTTTATCTTTGGAATTTGCAAGTTTCACTATTAAATGTTGAGGTGTGGAATGGTTTTAATTGATGGGGGGGGGAGCCTCTCTATCTCTTGAATCTGAATGCCTGTTTCCCTCCCCAAATTAAGGAAGTTCTCAGCTATGATTTGTTCAAATAGATTCTGGCCCCCTGGCCCTGTCAGCATGCTCTGGAACCCCAATTATATGTAGATTTTTCCTTCTGAGGCTATTATTTATTTCCCTTAACCTTTCCTTATGGTCTTTTAATTGTTTTACTCTTCTTTCCTCAGCTTCCTTCCTTGCCTTTGACTTATCTTCTATGTTGCTCACTCTTTCTCCCACCTCATTAGGTTAGGACCTCCAGTTTGGATTGCATCTCATTTAATTGATCTTTAATTTTGGCCTGATTAGATCTAAATTCTGCAGTCATGAAGTCTCTTCAATCTTTTATGCTTTTTTCGAGAGCCACCAGGGGCTTTATAATTGTGCTTCTGAATTGGCTTTCTGACATTCAATTGTAATCCAAATTGTGTAACTCTGTGGGAGAGTGTACTGTTTCTGATTCTTTCTTTTGTGGTAACTTCTTCCTTCTAATCATTTTGCTCAGTGCAGAGTAGCTGTATGAGTGGGCTGAGTCCAGAATATCAACCACTACCTAAGTAAATTTCACCCTAGGTGATTCTGACAAGGTCAGAGTCCAGAAACTGAAAAGAAAGATCAGAACTAAGTAAAACAAAAGGACCACTAAAGTGAAAAATAAATTTTAAAACAAAGTAATAAAAAATAAAAGGCCAAGAATATTAAAGAAGAAGAAGAAAAGAGAAAAAAGAAAAAGTAAAGAGGAAAGAAAAAGAAAAAAAGGAGAAGAAAAAAGGGGGGGGCTGGGAAATGGTGGTGGTGACAAAGTTGTAATGAAGGGAGAATGTAGTCTACCTAAAAGGTCCTAGAGGGCGATCCTCTGGGTCCTGAGTGTATTAAGTTCTCTATGTTAGAAGATGCTCAGTCCCAAATTTATATAAACCAGAAACATTGTGGAGAGCCCCACCACTGACCACCAAAACATAAATGAGATAAAAGAGGGGGGCAGAATGGGAAGGAAGAGAGAATATAATCTCACAGAATGAACCAGCACGGTATACCACTTGGTTCTGGGTGCATGCTGGTCACGTTTTAGAAGGTATTAACTTCCACCATTGTAGAACAAAATGAGGCAGAGAAAACAAAAAACACAGAACAAAACAAAACAAACAAAAAAAAATCTTGTATATCTCCCAAAAATAAATTGAGTATGTTGAAGGGACTCTAGAAGTGGAAAATATATCTAAGACCTGTAATTGTAGAAGTATGAAAGTCAAAAAAGAAGAAACTTAAAAATGAAGAGGTGGTAAAATATTGTAGTTAAGGTGGGAAAAGAGAAAAAATATTGGAAATTTATAGTCTTATGTAAAAACAAGTTGTACTGGAAAAAGGAAAAAGAAAAAAAAACAAGGCAGGGTATCCTCTGGTAAGTCCCTCCACTTCCCCTGGAGCTCTCCAGCGCGGCTTGGTCAAGAATTTGCTCTTCCCCTGTCTTCCAGCTGGTCTTCTGAGGGAGGGGCTGTTGTGCTGACTCTCAGGTGTGTGCACCTGGGGGAGCTGCCCCGCCCTTGCCAGGTGCACGGCTCAGTGGGAGCTGTTGATCCTGTGAGGCCCCTGCTCCCTTGGCGCCCCGCTCCATCCCAGGCACGGGGTGACACAGGAACAACCCCACTGGCGGCGGCCAGCTCTCCAGCCCTGGAGTCAGCTCCCCGCGTAACTCCCAGCTCCCAGTCCGCAGGGGCCTGGATGCTCGGGGGGCGGGGGCGCCGATCTGCACAGCTCGGGGCCGCCCGGGCCTCCGCCTGTCCCGGGGGAGCGCAGGATCCCGGCTGTGTCCCCCGCGCCCTGGGCTCCGGGGCCTGCGCCACTGGGATCGCTCCGGGGCCGCAGCCCCCTCCCGCGGAGCCGCCGCCTGAGCCGCCCCCGAGCTGCTCCCGGGCCCCACCAGGCGCGCTCCAGCCCTTTACCCGCTCAGCCCCGGGTGTGGGCGCTCTCCCCCGGGCGCCCCTCCTCTGTTAGTGACCTCGGGACCCTGGGGGCTCCACCGCCCACCCTGGGATCCTGCCCGAGTTCCCTGCCAGCGCCTTTCCCTCGGGGAAGAACCTGGTGCGGATTTTTCAAGTTCCCGCTTCTCCGGGGGGCGGGGGGGGGGCTCTCCTGTCCCGAGGCTCCCGCCGCCCCCTTAGCCCGGCTCCTCGCAGGCCCCTCCCCCACTGGATGCTTTTTTATTTTATCTTTCCCGCCTTCCTATCTTGTTAGAGGTGAAAACCCTTCTCTGTAGCGATCCGGCTGTTCTCTCTTGACATCTCAGATCGGATCGAGGTCGCAGGTGTTCAGGATGGTTTGAACGTTACCTAGGTAGGTTGCGGGGGCCGGGTGAGCTGAGGACCCTGCTCCTCCGCCACCTTGCCCCGCCTCTCCAATTCCTTCATTCTTAATAGGACAAGTTTTAAGCACTTCACATACATTGTTTTCCTTCATCTGCACAACCACCCTACAAGACTTTTTACATTTTACAAATGAGGAAACCAAGTTCAAGAGGTGAGCTAAATGGCCAAAGGTCTTGTGACAGGGTATGTGGCCAGTATTGCAGCCCATTCTATCTGATGCCAAAGCCCATGCGTTTTCTTGTCTATACTGTTTAGACTGACAGAGGGGCATGTGTGACAAGCCCATTTCTTATCTCAGAGACTTTATAAATTTTGAGCTTTCCTGTTGACACAATAAATCAATTAATTAATAATGTTGCATTCTGATACTCAAAGTCATAAGAGACTATAGAATTCATCCAGTCAAACAATATGTGAATCATCTTTACAAGTGCTCCTCACATTGGTCATTCCACTTCTGTGGAAAGATCTCTAATGTTAGGGCACCTGGGTGGTTTAGTTGATTAGGCATCTGACTCTAGATTTCAGCTCAGGTTATGACCTCAGGGTTGTGAGATGGAGCCCCGCATCAGGCTCCATGTTGGGAAAACCATCCCTCTGAGGAAGAAACAGCCCATTACATTTTTAGCATTTGATAAAAATCTGTCCCCCAGGAGCTTCCAGTCACTCACCCTAGTTCTTCTGTCTGTAAGACAAGGCTAAGCCTGCTTACTCAGCTCCACCATCCTTCTGAGCCTTGCTTTACCAATGAATTGCTTCATAAACTGGGTTACTCTTGCCCATTCACTCTTGCCGGAATAAACTCCAGTTTGCCAATGACCATCACTATGTGGGACACCCAAGGATGTACCCAGAACTCAAACTAATTCTGACCAATTGAAATTCTATCCCATCCTCAAACAGGGTGGTAAGCATCTATTCTTACAGCCCCAGGTTGAATATGTTCTTTGGGCAGCCGCATGGAATCTTTGACTAATAGTAGCCTTTAGTCAATAAGAGATGTGAGTGAGGATGTTTCAGCCACACTTTGCTAGCCTAGGCTATTGGATCCCAGGGCAATAAGATCCCTCTTACTGATCTACACATAGTCTTACCTCAACAGAAATTGTTTGTCATGCCAAATATCTTATCCAAACTTGCACAGTGATTTTCATTCCTTGCCATGCAAGGGCTGCTCTCATTTCTTTTGCATGTAGAGAATGGATTGTTTAAATTTTGATCCAGTGGCAGTCAATGGATATCTAAAGAAGCAAAAAGAAAGACTCCTCACAGGCACAATGGGCATATCATCTCACATCAAACAGTTCTTTCACAGCACAACCCTAGGGTCCTTCTACTCAACAGTTATGCCTGACCACAAAATTGAAAGTATCTCTATTTTAACTCGAGGATAACCAAAATAGACTGGTGAATGGGAAGTAGCAATATGCTAGTCTTTCTTAAAATGCCCTGGTTCTAAATTAAATTGCTTATTTTTTTATTCTTTATATTTTAATTTAATTAGTAGTAATTGTGTCATGGTTCTTATAGAAATTTTTATTTTCTAGTTTTACAATCAAAAGTAAAGGGAAAATGCTTTAAAGTATAATTTTTAGAGATCAGCCAATAGGCTAGAAGCCCTCTTCCTGTCCCACTTATTCCGACCTTCTGAGTCAATCTGCATAGACAAAGAAACCTGAGCTATTGTGTAATCAATTCAGTCTTCTTACTTTACAAATGACAAAAAACAATGTACAAATGGGTTTAAATGACTTGTCCAAGTTTATAAGGAAAATAGAAGCTTCTAGCACACATCTTTCTTCTAACCACTGGTTCACAATATTAGTTCAAAGGAACTCAGAGAAATAAGAGATTCCTCTAGTGTAGGGTCTTTTGGAGAAATTGAAATTGAGAAGAATTTGTGTTTTTTTAAGATTTTATTCATTTATTTAGAGAGAGTAAGAGAGAAAGCATGTGAAAGGAGCAGGGGGCAGAGGGAGAGGGAGTGAGAGAATTTCAAGCAGACTCTGCTGTGAGCACCAAGCCTGCCACAGGGCTCCATCTCACCACCCTGAGATCATAACCTGAGCTGAAATCAAGAGTCAGGCACTTAACGGACTGACCCACTCAGGCACCTCAGAAGTACTTTTTAACCAAATCTTACTTTTTCACAAAAATAATATGTTAGCAATAGAAAACTTAGGAAATGCTGTAAAACACAAAGAAAGGTGATAGGACAATTACTCATAATCCCATCCTGTGAAGGTAATGCTACTGATACATTATTCTACAACATGTTTTTTTCCCAACATGTTTTTTGTTGTTTTCTATCACTATGATCACACTACCTATGAAGGAACAGTATAACTCAAGGCCTGCTCCATGTTGTAACAACTCTTCATAAATATCATTTTATGCTACATGATAGTCTTTGTTTTCCATAATCGTCTTAACTTTGCTCCAATTTTTGAATAATTAGGTAGCTGGGAAAGATTTAAATAAAGAGAGGAAAGGTATCTAGAAGAGGATATGTATTTACAGCAAATTACAACAGCAAGATACTCATTGACGTGTATTTGTGCTTTGAGGTTGTAAATGATCTTTCATTCTTTCTTTCGTGATACAGAAACACTAATAAGCACACTTATTGCTTATTGAACATCTTCCATGTGTTTCATGTAAATATATTTTCTTATTTAATCCTCATAATGACTAACCAAGATCATCATTGTATGTTCATTTTAAAGACAAGGAAAATGAGATCTAGAGGAGTCAAAGGTCTAGCAGAAGGTCAGTGATGGAGTCATATTTGTTCCCAGGCCCATCTGAGGAGAGAGCTGCTTTTCTTAACCACTCTAATACATACCCCAAGTTTCTCATGAAACTTACCATCAGGAAGCTATTTTAAAAATGAAAATGGATTGCCAATAGCTCATTTCTGGTGTAAGCAGAAAACTTATTCCCTGTAGAGTGTCAAAAACAATCCATAAAATCCCAGAACAGCTGAGAAAATCATCAATACATAAAAATCCCTCAGTCTTATCTACAGTGGTGAAAATTCAACTATGTTTCAGGTTTCCTGAAAAATGATTAGAAATAGAAAAAAGAAGCAGTGTTAATTGCAGTTATGTGAATGAAGCCTGGATTCTGAGGCTGGATAAAAATTGATTGTGCTAAAAGTAGTCATCTGTAATTAAATGAATCTGTGCTGTGCACTTTAATTAGCAGAACTTATTCTAAGTGGTAACAGTAAGTCCTGGTGTATCTCATTAAATGAAAGCCTGGCAGCCTCACCTTCACGGAGGTCCTGTTGTCTACCACAGTCTTATTTCTGCATCCATGGCTCTAATCTGAAGCTGCAGGAAAAGTGATGCATCCTTTTGTAATCAAGATGTACACGTTATGAAATCATTCTTTCATTCAGAAGACTTGGGAAAATCAGTAAATGTTATAAAATTCACTTGTAGATTTATCTTAGTTTCTATGCAGACAAGTTGCACCTATGCCTTTGAAAAGCTATTCAAGAAGATGAGTCTCCAAAAATATTTTCCAAATTTTTTTCCAAATTCCTTAGTATCTAAATATTCAGGTTTCTGGTATTTAAAAAAGGATAGCTATTTGTTCTTTTTTATTGTCATTTTGAACTTTAAAAAAAATTAGAACAGCAATGCATAGTCATAGAAAATTCGGAAAGTGCAGAGAAGTATAAAGAAGCAGAAAAAAAAATCGCCCATCATCCATTCAAAGACAGATTACTCTTAACACGGCAGCATATTTCCTTCTAGATTTTCATTAAGCCATTGCTTTAGTATACCTGAGATCATTCTGTTTGCATAATGCGGTATTCTACTAAAAATTGCTAAAGAAGAAATTTGGAGTTTTACTCCTAACCTTAACCTGGATAAGTGGTAGCCATTCCATGTGCTTCTAGCATCTTAGACACAGTCAAGGTGCCTGCTGCTCTGACCCTTCGTCAAGGGGAGGCCTCTGCTGAAGGGACAGGACCCATCCCTGTGGGAGGAAGGAGTATTGTGGACATAATAAAGGAGAATTACAGGGCCAGACTGGGATTAATCACACTGGGCTGGCCCTTATTCTTTGAACATTTATATCCAGAAGAAATAAGCTTATAATTATCATTCAGAGTAACTTTGAAGAGTTCCCACCATAGAGTAATGACACGAGGGTCACGTAGAGGGTAAAGTAGAAGGTAAGGCTAGAAGGACTGAAAGGTCAAGGGAAGCCTTGATGGTATGTCAGCAAGTCACAGGACTTAGAATCATAGAAATTGAGATTTGCAGGTAAGAGTATGCATCTCAGTCCCAGATTCAGGTGTTTAAGCAACAATATCCCTTGTTTTCTTTAAAGAAAATTAAGTGGTTTGCAAGCACCTCTCTTACACTTAGTCTTGGACACCAATTATGTGGTGCCAGAAATCAAGGACAGAGTCTCCATTTTCTTGTCTGTCATGCTGATGGCTAACAGCCAACAAGCCCCAAATGGGTCCTTGAAATCCAGGTTCTGCCAATGTCCCTGCCATGTTGAAATCAGAGTTGAAGTCAGCCCCCAGTCATACCCTCTGTCACCCTCTTGGAAGTCAGGCCAATTCACAAGGAAAAACTTAAAAGCTCAGCCCCAGTCTCCCACTCATCTCAGAATCCACGACCCTTCTTCTCTTTCCCACCCCGGGGAAGTTCCCCTTCATCTCTTAGTTCTTTAAAATATTTCCCATTTTTCCTCACACCAGGACACCCAAAGTCCTCTCTTCGGGCTCAACAAAATAGAAGCCAACCAGGGACAGTTCTGGCAGAAAATTGCTGCCTCTGTCCTCCCCTGAAGTAAAGCAGAGCAAATGACCTGGTTTTGCTTTTGGAAAACATAAAGGAAAATTATAAGGAGAAAAACACAAAGTAATATTTTTCCAAAAAAAATCAGCCTGCCATAGACAAGACTTTGACTAAGAGGACTCAAGTTCACATCAAAAGCCAAGGTCCTTCATTCTTTAGCCCCAGGAGGCCCTTTTTGCCATAGGTGATAAGCATGGGCTTGGAAGCCACACTGGGGTTCTGATCCTATGCAATCCCAGCTTTGTGACCATGATCAATTTTCCCCCAGCACAGTGCCTGGCACAGAGTAGGGTCAACTAATGTTATTCTCCTTTGTCCATAGTCGGCTGCTTACCCAAGTCACTTGGCCATCCAGTCCCAAAGCCATTGCTCTAATTCCTCATATCCTGAGAGCAACTCTAAGACCATCCCTCCTAAAATGTGTGCCCAGTACCCACACTTGAAATGTTCAAGTAATGGATTTTTAGCTGAATTTGGTATACATGATCCTCGTCCTTCAGATGGTAACTATTTTCCCGCTGGAGAAAGTCCCAAATAATCCAATTCAACACTCTGACCACTAAGTACCCTCCAGGAGCTCTTCAACCATGAGTATCATTGGAGGTGGCCAGTTTGAACATTTTATTCCTCCTCAGAATTCATTTTGACCTCTGAGGAAAATTGTCTTTCTAGAAATAAAGCAGGTGACATAGCATGTTCTTAAATTCATCTCTCTTTATTTCTCCTGTCTACTAGTCAGATACAGAGTTTTGGGATAAGATGCAAGCAGAATGGGAAGAAATGGCCCGGAGGAACTGGATATCAGAGAATCAAGAAGCTCAGAACCAAGTTACAATCTCGGCTAGTGAGAAGGTGACTGATTCTGTTCTTATACATGCTGACCAGTTTTCTCAACCTCTTTGCATGGTATTTTTATAAAGTAGTCATTAACTATTTTGCAAAAAAATCAAGAATCAAACAGACAAACCGATCCCAGTCTGACCTAGAAGATATTCTGGTGGATGAAAACAATACAATTAGCCAATGTGCAAAGACAGCAAAGCTGGAATGAAATACTCTTAGTTTTATTAATTCTAATACAGTTTGGCAGCCAACAAGAACTTGCATCTTGACTGCTGGCAAATACTGACATTGAGAGTGTGTTGGAACAAGAACTGGCTAATCTCATAATACTTTTTGTCAGCCATTCACATGAGCCGTGTGAATGAGCTAACAGAAATGGTATCGGTCGATAGTGGAGTGAAGTAGGGGCTTAGATCTCTATTTCACAGGTGGTCCTTACACAGCTAACAAAGAAACTCAGTGGAAAAGATACCCTTCACACCCTTCACACCCTTCACACAGCAGGTCAAGTCCCAAGGGGATTCCTCAAAGATACTCCCCTGAAAGGAGCCCCAGCAAATGTGTGAGTTCAGTGAAGAACCAGCCAAATTACCCACAAAGTCCCAGTTGCCTTTGGGTTTAAGCTTTTAAAAACATTTGGCGGGAAAAAATTAATATAAATACATACATACATACATACATACATACACTTGGTGAAGAGGTGAGGAGCATTTAAAAAAATAAATTTAAATGACTTGAAAGAAAAAGATATGGAATTTCCTTACTCAAGGAAAAACCATATATACACAAATAAGTGTGTCTTATGGATTTTTTTTGTGGTAGAGGAAATCTCAATTAATAGCTCTGGATAGCTTCCATTTGTTCAATCCAAAATATTTACCCACCTAGCAATAGATACGATGATGAATAGTTTCCAATCTTAGGGAATTTTTAATCTACAGTCATTAAACTGTCTTCTCCTAGTATTCTCTGCCCCTCAGTAGGTTAGGTAATCTCATAAAATCGGAGCAACTATCTTATTAAAAATAACTCTTTTCCACAAAGAAATAAAAAATGAGCAAGAAAAAGAAAACATTGCTACAGATTGTCAGACTCTAGGCTATAAATCATGCCCCCGAGGCATGGGTGGACCCCTGAGCTCCTCACCCCTGGGACCCCATATATGTAACACCACTACATAAACTAGTTATACCCTGTGGCTTTGATAAGGGGGTTTGTCTTTCTCAGCAACAATAGAGAACGGAAGTCTCCATTTAATCTATTTTAAAACCTTAGTAGCACTATTAACAGACTAGCTTATTTGTATCTATGAAATCAGAAGGGTATTGTGATCATCTATGCTAGTAAGGCTGCAACAAATAATTTCTCTCAGATATTTCCAATGAGGGTTTAACTTGGGACAAACTTCTCAAAAGCAATTCAGTTATACATATCAAGGGCCTCAAAATAGTTCATAGTCTTCAGTCTAATAAAGCTGTCTGGAAGCCTATCCCAAGGTAATCATATGCAGACAAAAATTTGCAATGAGGGTTTCACTGTAACTTTATTTATGATAACAAAAAAAATAAAAGTAACTTGAATGCCCAAAAGTAGGAGCTTGATTAAATATGTTTTGGCACGGGATCCCTGGGTGGCGCAGTGGTTTAGCGCCTGCCTTTGGCCCAGGGCGCGATCCTGGAGACCCGGGATCGAATCCCACGTCAGGCTCCCGGTGCATGGAGTCTGCTTCTCCCTCTGCCTGTGTCTCTGCCTCTCTCTCTTTCTCTGTGACTATCATAAATAAATAAAAATTAAAAAAAGAAAAATATGTTTTGGCACAATGTAAATAGTTTTAAAAACTAAAACTAAGTGGGGCTTAAGCTACAAAGCTGCATATATGCTATGAGCTTATTTGTTTAATTTATATATTCATAGAAAAATATTATTTGTACATTCTGTATAATTTCAGTTTTTTAAATAAAAGATCTATAACTTTAAGACATGCATTCTCAATGGGGCAAATATAGGCCCCTGGGGGCAAAAACTGGTCCAAGGAGCAAGAAGATAAAAAAATATCTTAGATAATAGAATGGTTTGTAGCTCTCCAAAGGGTCGCAGTATATATACATACAGATTATAGTATGTGGCATTTAACATTTCAAGGCAATTGGATGGTTGCACTTAGCAAAAATACATCCAAAACTTGGTATTTTTTAAATCTTGGGGGAAATGACTAAAACAAAAAAAGCAAAACAGTAATAGAAAACAACTCAAAAATATTAGCAGTGATATTTAAATTGTGGCATTATGGGTGACTATTTGCTTCTTTTTTATATTATTCAATAACAAAATACTATCCTCTAAAATTTATATAATGAAAATGTACTACATTCAAAGGAAGGACTAAAAACCAGTCATTTAAGTTAAATTATAAATAATTTAAATTAAAATTCAAAAAGAGCTCTGAATATAAGAATGAAGAGATTAACCAATGGATCTCATATTGCCCTTTTCCGTGTTGTAGGGATATTACTTTCACACTGAAAATCCCTTCAAGGACTGGCCTGGAGCATTTGAAGAAGGCTTGAAAAGACTGAAGGAAGGGGACCTGCCGGTCACCATCCTGTTCATGGAAGCAGCGATTCTTCAGGACCCAGGAGATGCAGAGGTATTATTTTCCCTTCATCCTGCTAAGCTCACCAAGTGGTGGCATGTGAATGAGGGACAGAGGACACCACAGAGCTCTACCAAATAAAGGCTCCCAAAGGAGTTAACCTGGCTTACTCTGCTGTGTGTTTATAAGTTACAAATAGGTATCTGTCCTCTAACCAAATGGCAGTATTTATAGTGTCCAAAAATAAGAGAGTGGGGTCAACCAAAATTGCCAACTGGGAGGCTCAGCAGTAGTTTTCAGGGGGCACGGCACAGTTTTGTCATGAGCCACAACATCTCTCACCCTTGGTTAACTCACTCAGCATTAACTGAGTACATACTGTGTCCCAAAAATTGTGCCAGGCACTGGCTTTGTATATGGAAGAGCTGGAAAAAGGAAACTTGGAAAGATACATTTGTGGTCTATCTGAAGAGACAAGCAAATAAATCAATGCCATGTAATAAATGCAATGTCAGAGTATGCACAGGATGCTAGGGGAGCAGAGAGCAAGGCTTCTGAACGGGCCTCCCTCTACAATTAAATCTGAAGCTGAGTTTTGAAGGAGGAGGGGGCTTAATTAAAGATAGCAGAGGGGTATTAAGAGGAAGTGGTTTGTGTGTGGGCAGTGGAGCATGAAACATCATTCCAGGGAAGAGAGGGGAGGAGATGATGACAGGAGAGGAAGAGGCAGGTAAGAGCCTAAACCTCAGGAAAGCCAAGGGAACCACTAGGGACTCTACTCAGCAGAGGGATACAATCAGATCTTCATGTTCTCTGAGGTGTGGAAGGTGATGGAGACAGAGGCCAGGAGACCACCCAAAGAGGCTTCCGCCATCTGACCTCAGTCCACTATATTTTCAAACCTGCGAAGGACTGTAATAAGATAGTGGCATGTGTGACGTCTTTTTTTAGTTTGGAGGTAATTTTCAGGAATTATGTTATAAAGAATATTCCTCATCAGGAATTTGCAGAAATTTTAGGGAAGGCTATATATGGTGCCAAGATAGCAATATAGAATAATGGTTAAGATTCCAGGCTGTGCTGTCCTAACCATGTGGGTTCAAATCTCTGCTCTACCACTCATGAGCCATGAGCCCTGTGACCTGGGACAGGTCATTTAAACCATCTCAGTTCCATTTCTTCATATGTAAAATGGAAATCACAATTATAATGACTAGCTCATTGGGTGTTATGAGGATTAAATTAGTTCATACAAATAATGTGCTTAGTTCAGTGCCTTGGTGCATCAATAATCCCTTCATTATTATTGTTGGGTGTACTTAAAGTTTGTATAGGAAGGATGTGTAAACTGATCACTAGGCTAAAGTTCTGATATCTTGTTAGTCAAAAGATTGACAGTGAAATGAGATTGAACTGAGAATTGGAACTGTGAACCAAAATATTGGAATTTTTAAGAAGATATACAAATTACTGTGGAAGAGAAAGTCATTTGTTATGTCAGATTCATAAATGAGAAGATTAGAGCACTGAGTAACTAATGGTTCCCAATCAAGGATCCAGGGTTTCTGAATCTTGGAGACCCCAAAATTCAGATAACAAACAATCTATGAACAGTGAAAATGACATCATGCTCAAAGGCTAGTGAGAAACTCTCAGACAGTGACTGTTTCATCAAGCTTAAGAAGCATTCTAAGATGGGGCACCTGGGTGGCTCAGTGGTTGAGCGTCTGCCTTGGACTCGGGTCATGATTTCAGGGTTCCGGGACCAAGTTCTGTATCAGGCTCCCCATTGGGAGCCTGCTTTTCCCTCTGCCTATGTCTCTGCCACTCTCTCTGTGTCTCTCATGAATTAAAAGAAGAAGAAGAAGAAGAAGAAGAAGAAGAAGAAGAAGAAGAAGAAGAAGAAGAAGAAGAAGAAGAAGAAGAAGAAGAAGAAGAAGAAGAAGAAGAAGAAGAAGGAGAAGAAGCATTCTAAGATGTATGGAAGTGAAACCAAAATAGGGGCTGCTGTGTGTACATTTAAAAGATTAAGAAGAATCACAGACTTGGGGGGGATAATCAGTATTTTTTATGGGTTTATGTGGCATCAGTAACAATAACTAAGGATGGGAAAAGTCAATATAATTTTTACATCTTCTGGATGACTCTATGTATCTTCATATAGTTTTGCTTTAAAATGTCTGTAGGCAGGAGAGTTATGTACTCCCCAAATTCTTTCAAATCCATAAGGATAAGTGTAGGCTATAAAATTATGTATGCATTATATTGCATTTTCTATGTGCTTTATACTTTTCATCAGTGATATTAGAGCAGTGAACACATTAGAGTGGAGGATTTTGTTTTATCTTCCCTATTTCCTAAATTATCTGTTAGCTCCTATAATAATAGTTAGACTTGCATTTATAAAAACTTATTTTATTTTGTACATCTTGAGATTCCTTACTTTATAAAGTCTAGACTCTTGAGCTACATTTTTGGGTTATTTTACATCCCTTTTCCCCATAAATGCCTAATTTTATATATTTATCTCTTGGTTTTATGACACCCAATATCATGAAATCTCAGATACTCAAATGTTTCCATGGGTCACAGGAGACTAAATGCTGAGAATCTGTCAATAATGGCAAAGGATCTTGACCCAGATGTCTGAAGAGCCTTTGATTAAAGAAATGCTTGTGATATTTTTCCCTTTTTCAAGACTCTCACATCTGAGACAGGTTATTCTGCATAGAGGGGTCTAAAGCACATGAGTGAATCTGCTTCCTCTTGCAATGTTGACCTCAGTTGTTTTTTGTAGGCATGGCAGTTCCTCGGGATAACCCAGGCAGAGAATGAAAATGAACAAGCTGCTATTGTCGCCCTCCAGAGGTAGATGAAGCTAAATGTAAAATCATGGGTGGGGTAGACACTTGTTAATGGCCTTCCTGTTTATCTTGTCTTTTGACCCTTAAGTACAAAGAATTTGGCCAGGAGAAGTGCTAAGATGCTACATATTACACTAAGCTGTAGGAAACAAGAATTTATGAACAAATAATATTCCTAAATCGCAGTGTTTTGTCAACCACAAATCAGTTGACCTTCATTGGCACAAAAGTGTTTATGTCAAAAGCGATCATAAAATAGACTTATTACATATATAGTCCCTCTTAACTTTCTAGCCTTCTGCACACTTGAAAGTTGTTTTCAGGAAAAACATACTCAAAATAATCTCTGTAATTTTAGGTCCATGTGTCTATAGAGAATCTCCTAAAATAGCTTCAGTGACCTGCAAGTGTAACTACTAAGCCCCTGACTAAAAGTCTAGACTACTTTGGGTGGATGTAGCATCACACTTTACTTGATTAGAACCCCCGTGTAAACCCTGGAAAAATCACCTCTACTGATTCGACTTCTCCTTTCCCTTTACAACATGTAATCCCTATATAATCTCTCCCTACAGCACCTATGTAGGTACAGTGTAGGGTTTGCTACACCAAATCTACTCCAGGGACTACCAGTTTCATTATCATCTGGGAGCTTGTCAGACCTGCCCAGCCTCAGGCCCACCACAGGCCAACTGTACTACATAATCTGCATTTTACCGGATCCCCAGATGATTCTCATGCCAGAGGCCAGTGGAATAGCATGAGGAGGAGGAGCTGTAACCTGTGCCTTCTATAAACCCACATCGGTAGTCTAGAAACACAGGAATTTATCTCTTCTTTATAAAACATTGTACAGCCTTTCATCTCTGAATATCCAAATTTACCTCAAGTCAGTTTGCTTTGTGGATCTGATATGTTTAATACATCAATAGCAGAGCTTCGCTAAAACAATGCTATCCTCTCCTCATGAAATAAACTTCTAGTAAATTTTGTGCAAGGATTAGCCACCTTTTTTATAGTTTTAAAGCCATATATTAAATTATCAGAACTAGCGCTCATCGAGATACGTTTTAACTTTCTTACCAACATACTTAGGTCCCAATTTTCACATAGATAAATATGGTATCGCCCAAAGATTTAACATAACTTAGCCATGCTTTTGCACCATTTAGTTAATAAAGACCTTTAATTTCCTAAAAAACTGTTAGACCCTGGCTCAGGAATAATCTGAAATTGGCTATTTATTTATTTACCTATTTATTTATGCCTTCTTGCAGGTGCTTAGAATTACAGCCCAACAACCTGAAAGCTTTGATGGCTTTGGCTGTGAGTTACACTAACACAGGCCATCAGCAGGATGCCTGTGAAGCTCTAAAGAATTGGATTAAGCAAAACCCAAAGTACAAATATCTTGTGAAGAGCAAGAAGGGATCTCCTGGCCTTACCCGGAGGATGTCCAAGTCTCCAGTTGATAGGTATCTTTCTAATTAAATTACAGTCGGCAGTAAACACCTATTTACACAGTCACCATAAGGGTAATGAACAAGCCTCACCAGTACCAATTCCAGTGTGGTTGTAGGACTGCTAGAAGAGCAATCTGATGGAAAAGATTGATGCTGGGACCAGAACCAACGAACAGACATGTGATCAAGATTGTGGGCACTCACAGATATCCAAGTACCATAATTTAAAGCAAAATGCCATGGACACATAATTAACCTAAAATAAATTATAAAATTTGCCAACCTCTAGAAAGCCTGAGAATTGGGTATGAGGAAAAACGGAAGTCCTTTCTTCTAGGGATTTTGTTTCTATCAGCAATAAATCATGACGTTAAATTCATCCTCACGGAGCCCTGAGGTTCTCCACATTGGCACTCACAGGGTCAATAGAACTCTCCTTGTGAAGACCTTCCTTAGCACAGTCTGTTTCTGTGTACAATGAAATAATTCATGAAAATCAGCAGGTATTTTTTTTAATATGCAGTATGAATAGTCCTTCTCATTAAGCGAAGATCTCTTAAGCAAGATTTTTCCAGCCTGTAATGTTCTCTTGGAACAGAGGACATAATAACAAATAATATATGTTCAGACTATTTGGAATACACATCTCAATTTTTTTCCCTTGTAGCTCTGTTTTGGAAGGAGTTAAGGAATTATATCTGGAAGCTGCCCACCAAAATGGAGATATGATTGATCCAGACCTACAGACAGGTCTGGGGGTTCTGTTCCACCTGAGTGGAGAGTTTAATAGAGCAATAGACGCATTTAACGCTGCCTTAACGGTTCGGCCAGAGGTAAGTACACAACAAGAAACCCTAAGGTTCTTTGTTAAAAATAAGTTCTCACAGGCTACACTCTGCACATTTCTGCTGCGTCTTATTTCCCTGCATCCAATGGTTTAAAGTGATCGGGATTAACAATATGCTACTGTGGCTGTTAATACTCAGGTACTTCAAATAGAAACATGAATTGCCTGACAGCATCCAACGTAGCTGCTCTTTGTTGAACTAATGTCATTTCACAAAGTCATTCATACCATTTTTTGAGTAATTCACCACCATCACGGTCCCTATCCGTGAGCCCTGGATAAATTTTAGCCAGCATCCTTCTTCTTGCAAGAAAGATGGGAGTACCCTGCCACTGTGGCTCGTGCCAGTTTTTAGCTCTGATTTTGTCATCAGGACTATTCCTTATGGAACCGTCTCGGGGCAACGTTGGCGAACGGAGACCGCAGTGAGGAAGCTGTGGAGGCCTACACACGAGCCCTGGAGATCCAGCCAGGCTTCATCCGATCCAGATACAACCTGGGAATCAGTTGCATCAATCTGGGTGCCTACAGGTATAGTAGGGTGGTAGGCTGAGGACCAGGAGCCACACTCTCAGGGCTCAGGTGGGATAAACAACCTGAAAGATTGTTTCCCCAGTGAAAATACCTCCTTTTATAGGAGTAGCCCTCCTCCTCTTATTAAGGGTACATTTGAACCTTTGCATCCGGAGGCCTGTTGAAGCAGGAACAATTTGCTTCAGTGTTTCTCAGTCTTTGCAGAAGCAGCAAACACAAAGGCATCTTGTGAAATGCAGATTCCCAGGCCCCTCCCCCAGAGACTTCCATTCAGGCAGCCTGGGTTGGTGCAAGTATTAATGCCTCCAAGGGCAACTCTTTGAGAAACTTGAACAGTTCATTTCCCAGGTAAAGAAAAAGGGAACCTTGAGGGGTGGGGGCAGGAAGACTCAGCAAAATGACTTAAGAAGGTCTAGGGCCAGTTTTGGGCAAAGCACAACCAAAAATCCAGGTTGTTTCAAACTACTTTGCCAATAAGGTTAGTTAAAATATTTTAAAGAAAAAATTTTTTTCTTTAAAAAAATTTTAAATGGTGGGTTTATGGCTTAAAATGTCTTTCTTGTTCTCTTATCCCTCATCATCCAGTCTATAACCTATATCCTTTTTCCTCACCAACTGAATCCCTAAATGACCTTTATTTCTTTTGGGTAATGAACATATAAGTAAGGAGCACCTGGGTGGCTCAATTCATTCAGCATTTGTCTTCAGCTCAGGTAGTGATCTCAGGGTCCTGGGATCAAGCCCCCACATCAATCTCCCTGTTCAGGGAGGAGTCTACTTCTCCCCCACTGTGTGCACTCTCTATCTCACATAAATAAATAAAATCTTTTTTAAAAAAAGTAAGTATAGGTCATTTTTCTTTCTTTTTCTACTTTTCATGCTTTCTAAATAAATAGGTATTACTTTCACAATTGGAAGAAAGAAAACTGTTGGTTTTAAATCCCATAAAAAAACATAAACCCTTTCTCATTCTCAAAAAGAGCCAGGTTTTTAGAATCAGAAAAGCTTCAAATCACAGCTCTGCCATTTACTGGTTTTGTGACACTGGGCTCATAACTTTGAGCCTCAATTTCTTCAACATGCTTTAAAAAAAAGTAGTAAAATAATATTTAACCTACAGGATCCTTGTGCAGATTAAATGTAAATTGCCTAAGCATGGAGCCATAGTTGGTATTTGTTATTATGATTATGATCATTGCTGTCATCTTCAGTATCCTTATTATTATTATTCAGATAAGTCATCAGAGAGCTACATACCCGGGGTGCATCCTTTTGACATCCGAAGAACTACTGTTTTTGAATTGCATTTGGGGATTGTGCCATTGGCAAATATTGAGGTTTCAGAAGCTGATTGCTTCATTTATACTTAGAGAGTCTTAGAAAGAGCATTGTTCACTAGATTACTCCAGTCCTCTAAGAGGACCTTGCTCAGGTTAAAACCAGGAATAGCTGAGTGACTCCAGAGCAACTGGTTTGCTTTATTTTATGGACATTGTGAAGGGAGCCGCTGCAGAGACTCACTTTGCACCAGCCACCCAAAGGGCCACAGGGGAGCCTGTGCAGCCTCCTCACACATCAGCTGGCCAAGGCCTGACAATGTCTGCTTTGTATACTAAGTTCATTCCTGGTCTGGTCTGATTTTCCTAACCTGAATTTATCTTCATTAGTCATTTATTTTCTCTATTGTGTATGTATATTTTATGAGATACTGTAATTCCTATGTTTGGAACAGGAGAGATGGAAATAAATATGTATATACATGGAAACATATTAAACACAATTAAAGGAGGCTTTTAGAAAGCTTCTAGATGAGTTTTTCTTACCTGTGACTTCTCATTACAGTGTATAAAGCAATACTTGAGAGGCCAATAAAATACTTTCTTGACATTCACAGGTGTAAGACTCACTAGGGCAACCGTTTGCAAGAGGCCGTGAAGGTCTCTGTAGGTGGAAATGGGAAAATCTACTGAGGGAGAATGTTTAATCCTTAAACAGAAAGTCACCTGAACAGGAGCAAGTCAATTTTAGAGTTGCCAAATAAAATGTCCGGTTAAATTTTAATTTCAGATAAAGAGCAAATACATTTTTAGAATAAGTATTTCCCAAATATTGCATGGGACATGCTCATACTAAAAATAATTAACTGTTTATCTGATATTCAAATTCAACTGTGTATCTGTATTCTTACTTGGTAAATCTGGCAACCTTGAACAAATGACTACTTCAAAGTTTCAAAACATCTTGGCTAAGATTTTTTTTTAAGATTTTATTTCTTTATTCATGAAAGACAGAGAGAGAGAGAGAGAAAGAATGAGAGGCAGAGACACAGGCAAAGGGAGAAGCAGGCTCCATGCAGGGAGCCAGACATGGGACTCGATCCCAGGACTCCAGGATCACTCGGCTAAGATTTGTGGCTCTTTTATTTTCATCCAGATGTGGAAAATCTTGTTAAGTACTAAATATTTTGTATTTTTTTCCCCTGAGGAAAAAAGACTCTTGAATGAGATGTAATTCTGAAAATAAGTTTAACTCAAGGTTTAAGTGGATAGTTAGGAAATAATAACCCTCAACAGAGATGTGACTTGGAAAAAAGCCATGAGCTGGTCCATATACTCCCATAACCACCAGTCTTGGGACATCTCCCTTAAGAACTATAGATTGTCTGTGTACAGAGCTATAACCCTTTTGTCATTGCACATTTTCTATATAGAGTCAAAGGCAAGCCCTTTCCCAGTCCTGTATAATTGAAATAAGGAGAGTAAATTGTTAGTATGAAACCTGGGTGTGGCATAAGATGCTACTCCTCTGTCAGTAGGAGCTCCAGAGTAGGATTTAGGTAAAGAATCTTAACCTTTTGAAAAATGAGGGCCTCATGGGGCACCTGAGTGGTGCAGTCAGTTAAGCATCTGACTCTTGGTTTTGGCTAGGTGATGCTCTCAGGGTCCTAAGATGGAGCCTCGTGTAGGGCTCCATGCTCAGTATGGAGTCTGCTTAAGACTCTCTTTCCCTCTCTCTGCCCCTGCACACCTCTCACCTTGCTCTCTCAAATTAAGAAGTCTTTAAAAAATAAAAAATAAATTTTAAAAAAAGTGAGGACCTCTTTTTAATGAAAACACAGATCAAATCTCCTGTGATGGTAATTTTTTAGTATTAATATAAGGAGGGAAAGATACCATAAAATGAGGAATGATTTTACATGAATGCACTTTATTAATCAAGTCATACACGAAAAGCTTATTCATACACATATGTGTGAAACATTTGAAAACTATTCACACATATACATGTACAATCTTCTGAGCACCCAGAAAGGACTCTGTGTTCCCAAGTTGAAGAACAAGTTTAGACTATCTTCATGGGAAAACCTCATGCTAGCATGTTAGACTATTCTGTTTCTCTCCGTGTCCCTCAGAGACCATTGCCACGTGCTTGGGAGCTAGGAGCAGCCTGTGCACGTGCAGATTCCAAGATCTTCCTCCCCCAGAGTTCTCACAGGCCTAGGATGATGAGAGGAAATGGAGTCATTGTCATTTGAGCTGCCACCCTGTGACAAAGAAGCCACAAAGGGCCTCCAAAGTAAACTCCACATGTGCATCTGCTTATAAACCCTCTTCTCTTGCTCAATTACTAAACATCCAGAAGAGAGGACAATTAGAACCCTACTCCCTTCCATTAACCAGGTCATCATGCACAGTGCAACCATTTCCCAATTGCCCTTTATTTCCAGGCGGATCTAACAATACAGATGAACAAATACCTGGACGATGGGCATTGGACTCAGAAGTTCAGCTTCACTTTAAAGCTTCTTACCAGATACTTGATAATGACTACCTTGCAGGATTAAGTGGGATCAAATGTGGGAAAAGCTTTTAAGAAGAACGAAGCAGATGCAAATTAAAGCAGTATTATAACTCTTAGCAAAGAAAGACCAATTTGTCAGATATAGAACCCATACTTCCAGTGACAGGGGTCCTGAGAGGGCAGAGCCAGCGGGCACACATGACACACAAGCAAGAGAGCAGGTGTGGCCAGGAAGAGCCGGAAGACCTGTGGACAGCATCTGATTCAGCGAGTCACAGACTTTGTGTTCTCAGGACCCCTTTATGCTTTCAACAATTATTGAGGACCTCCACGGGCTTTTATGTGGGTTATGGCCATCAATATTTACCATACTAGATGTTAAATTGAGAAAAATTTAAAAGATTCATTTAAACATAATAATTAACTACATGTTAGCATTATCTATTCTATGAAAAATATTTATTTCCCCCCAAACAAAAATGTGCTTGGTGAAAAGAGTGGCATCGTTTTACAATTTTGCCGATTTTTTAAATATCTTGCTTAATAGAGACAGATTTTCATATCTGCCTCTGCATTCAATATATTGGGATTTCACACATCGTGCAATCACTGGAAAATTTCATTGTACATTAATGATAAAATCAAAGTAAGGTAAAAATAACATCTCAGGATTATTGGAGAAATAATTTTCACTTCACTGACCTCCAGAGTTCCCCAGACTATACTTGGAGAATTATTGATCTAACTTAGTAAGAGTTTTCACATAAATTGATCCAATTGCATCTCACACAACAAGGTTTTAAAATGACTTCTATTCTCCCTATTACACAGCTGGGGAAACTGAGTCTTGGAAGGATAAGAAATTTGCCTCAGGCTAAATGATCAGGATTCAAGCCCAGATGCTCTGATAACAAATCAACTCAGTCCCACCCACCCCACTACCTCCCATATTTCTATCACTAATAGGAAAAGTTAAACCACTTTCTTTCTGAGTAGGGCCAGATGCTTCTTCTTCAACCCTAGTGATATAAATCACATTTGCAAATGGATTAAGTCTTTAAATTATCCCTAAAAGTGGAGAAAAGCAAATGCATTAATAGTTAGCAATGGCTTCACTATTACTCTTTCTGTCCCACATGACAGTCCTAAAATAAAATTTGCTTTCCTTTTTCTCTCTGGTTTCACTATACTGAACAATGATTTTTCACAAAAGAATAAGGAGAGAATAATCTGATGAACAACGTTCTGATTCTCTAAAACACCACAGAGAGGTGATTTAGGGTTTGGGACTAAGAGAAGTTAATCCATTTTTGTTTTAAGTTGCTAACTCTGAAATTTGTTTTAAGTTGCTAACTCTGGAAGTTGCATTTTAAATGTCTGTTTTTCTACCCTCTTAGAGAAGCGGTCAGCAATTTTCTCACTGCCCTCAGTTTGCAAAGGAAGAGCAGGAATCAACAGCAAGTCCCTCATCCTGCAATCTCTGGGAATATCTGGGCTGCCCTCAGAATCGCACTTTCTCTGATGGACCAACCGGAACTCTTCCAGGCGGCTAATCTCGGTGACCTGGATGTCCTCCTACGAGCCTTCAACTTGGATCCTTGAAGGAAAAGGAAAAAAAAATTAAAAATATAAATCCTTGTCTATGTAATTGTACTGAGAAAGGCAAAACTATTTTATTACGAATTCCAAAAAGGATAAACCAGATGTCCAAAAGGCCATGGTGATAGAACACAAGGGAATTCCTATGGACAATGCCCAGGCTCCGTTCAGATTCAAAAGCACAAAATGTTGTATATAGAGTCAAGGTTGGGCTCGAAAGAAGACCTGAGAGACACAAAGACAAACCAAGATAAAGTAACTGTGAGCTGCAAGCATATTCAAAACATGTCCTCTGGGGGTCTTGTCCCCACTTGCAGCTGATACACATCTAAGGAACTTGCTCATGGGACACCTGGAGAAAGCACTGCCTCTGATCAGGGAATTTGACTGTTTCTGAACTATCCCTGCAATTCCCCTTTTATGACATAGTCTGGGCCAAGGTGCATGCACATACATTAACTCCTGACTAAAGAGGCATTGCTTAAACCTGTTCCAATTTTAACTTTTACTGTAGCCCTTCGATTCCAGAGAGGGAGCTTTGCTGGCAAAAGCAGTTTTTTGCACTAGAAATTTTTGCTGTTCCCAATCAAAACTTTTCTGGGACTGTATATATGCACTTTAATATCTTATTTATGCCTTGCTGGAGTTTTGTTTTGTTGCTCCAATTTTTAACTTAAGGGTGAAAGATTTGAGAACTCAGCCTTGTTAGATCCGTGGACCAAATAAAAATTCATGAAAATAGTTTTTCATAGTGTAAAGTTTTGAAGGAGTTTTTCTCAAAGCAGGTATGACATAGAGTGTAGTAAATATGTCAAACACAGATCTTGCTCACATGCTTTCTGGGACTGTATAAACTTAAGCAAGAGAAAACGTACCGTCCCGTCATGCATTCTCTGCAGGGAAGAATTTTGATGATAACGTGATTTCTATAGATTTAACATTAACTTGCTTAAGTGTTATATTTTACTTGCTTTCTAACTGCCCTGCACACCAATATTCCCTTTAAACCATTAATATTTTAAATAGTATTTCGTAGAGTGATAAAGACATTTTTTCCTAAAAATTGTTTTCTTAGTTCCATAATAATCTGCTCTGCTCACTCTTTTGCATTCTAAGTGATAGAAGATCAATATTTTCTAGCTGAAACTCACTGAATGTTAGAGGTTTAATATGAAAGATGCATGCCCATTTGGCTCTCATTTTGAATATTTATCAAGTATCAGGAATTTTCTGTTGGTAGTGGTGTTTAATTGATTGCATTCTGCTCACTTCTTCAGGATGTGTCGTGCCTCTTGGGGATTAATTGGAATGACATCCTTTTTTAAGGAATTAGAAAAATTGTTTGCAAAATACTAATCAAAATATAATATCACCAATATCCAATTCTAGCAATTTGCCCTAGTAAGTCGTCCCATTCTTCTCTTTTCTCTTTCCTTCCTCCAGAATCTTCCCCAGAGCAATCTGATCCCAACTTTTTCTTCACATTCTCCAGTTAGTCATAGCTGGTAACTCTCATGATTATAGTTACCAAGCAAACAGCATTTGAGTCAAGACAGTTTAATTGACTGGGGAGTTAGCTTCTCCTGAGGGGGAAATGTGTGGTAGAAATCCTCTCCTCGGTTACCTTGGGAGTCCCATGGGTGGGAAGGGGCTCGAGGAAACACGAAACCACAGCCCTTGAGGTTTATGTACGTTACAAAGAGAGAGTTTATAAGGTTTATAAGGACAAAGAGTTGAGGGCCCAATAGTGTGCCAGGCTTTCAGCTTCATTGTCACAGCTCACTTGGGCAAAGGTGGGGCCCCCAACTGGACCACAGGAGGCAGAGGCATTAAGGCATTCACTGTTGGGCAGTAGTGACAACCCAGGCTTTGCTTACTTCCTTCCAGTCTTAGAAGCAAATAAAGCTCAATAATAGTTTCAAAACTATTCTTTAGAATTTCAGAATCCTAGAATTCAATCTAGGAAGGACTCTTGGGGCCAGCCTTCAAGTTAATGGCAGCTGCCTGCCCCAATAGCTTCCATTCTCTGCATGTTCCTCCTCCCAACTTCTGTGCATTTACTGGCTGGCCAGCTGATCTGCATCCATCATAGTCCAGTAGGAGCCTCTGAACACAGGATTCAAAGCAAACCTCACAGGTTTCTGTTTATGATGCTGTTCTAGACTTTCAACACTAACTGAATTTGCAATAATAACAAGCTGTTTTCTTAGCTTTGCTGGCATGAGTTAACAGTCTAAAGCCTGACAGCAGGGTAAATGCAGGAAACGTTGATTTAATTCGATTGTTGCTAAGTAGTGACAAGTTTTGCAGCCCCAGTTTTATATTGCTGTCAGAATACAATACTTTCAGAGGAGAGTAGACAATTTTCCATTCCCATCATAATTTGATAATTTCCAGAACATTCAGTAGGGCTTTCCCCAGTATGTCCAGTGTCCATCAGGACCAAGATTTTCATAGTCGGTTGCCTATCAGGAAGTGCAGAATTATTGTCCACGATGTTTTTCAACAATATTTTTAAATAAAATTAAGTAAAAACAGTTACTAAAAAACAAGGGAAAGTTTATAGAAATCAGAGCACCACCAAAGCTTAGTAAGATTACAGAACAGTCTTTATTATATACATTTTTAAAGTATATACACATTCTTTTAAGGCAGAACTGTTTTTTGGTGTTCTAACTCCAGTGGTATAAAATTGTCATTTAAATTACTTTTTCCATTTCAAAGAACAGGGTGTCCTTGGTTCCTTTCTGAGGCACCCTGGGAAGGCTTGGAGTTTTTTCTTTCTTTTTCTTTTTCTTTTTCTTTTTCTTTTTCTTTTTCTCTTTCTCTTTCTCTTTCTCTTTCTTTATTTATTTATTTCTTTCTTTTTTGGGGGGGGGGGATTACTGAGTAAGTAAGCAAGCCTAAGCTCTCTTAGAGGATGCTGTTTTACTAGAATAACCATCCAGTTGCTCAGATGTATCTTTCAAGAACTGATTTTACTAGCAGATTGGTTGAAAATGCAGAAAAGCCCGGGATCATTGCTGAATTTCAAAATAAGTTATAGCTATGTCTCTTGGGCTATTTATTCTTGCTGCTGTACCTTAACAGTGGGAAGGAGGTGGAGGGCCAAAGAAAAGAAGGAGTAGGGATCCCTGGGTGGCGCAGCGGTTTGGCGCCTGCCTTTGGCCCGGGGCGCGATCCTGGAGACCCAGGATCGAATCCCACATCGGGCTCCCAGCATGGAGCCTGCTTCTCCCTCTGCCTGTGTCTCTGCCTCTCTGTCTCTCTCTGTGTGACTATCATGAATAAATAAATAAAATCTTAAAAAAAAAAAAAGAAAAGAAAAGAAGGAGTAAAGCACCCCCTTACTGGGCCAATCATACGGAGTCATCATTCCCTTTGCATTCTCTTAAGATCATTCCCCATGACTCCCTGCAAGGAAGGCAGATCTTGTCCACCAGGAAACTTTACCAGAAAACTAAGAGCTGTGCTTTCTCAGCCAATCTGCATTTCAACTAGAATGGCAAACTAGGGTTACTTAACTGGGCTGGAATGTTCAGGACACACTCACCTTCAGAGTTTTATGCCACTCTTCTTTACTTTAGAGAAAACTATTACATTGAATCTTGGGTCCATGTCAAGATGCCCAAACTAGGCGTATCTTTCTAGAATATTCTTGCTATACAAGCGAGACTTGAACCCAACGATAGCTAGTCCCACATATAACAGGAGCTCCTAAACTCTGTCCCATAAACTTTATCCATGAGCCCTTTGGGAACAGAGAAAAATCAAAGATAGTCATTTTGTGCCCCTTCCTCATCTGCCCTTTGAATTAGTTCCACAGGATGGGCCTGCACTTTCAGTTAGTTGTTGCTATTGTTTTATACCTTGAAATAATTCTAAAATCATTTTAGAATCAGGGTATTCTGAAGGCTTGATCCGTGTGCCATCTCTTTGAGGCCTCATATTTTAGAAATTACTGAACATGCATACATGATTTCAACCTTGTAAAATAATTTCACATACCTTCCCTCTCCAGGTTTTGCTGCACAGTTTCCCTGTCATCTCAGTATTTATAGAACTGGTTGAAATTAAACTGTTTTGAACTAAGAAGTAGACATATATATATATTTTTTTAAAGAGTGTTCATAGATGAACTCTGGCATAAGGTTTGTAAAAAGGCAATTTTTAAAAAATAAAACATATAACCTCAGGTACAAAATAATGCATGCATTAGTACTTGCAAATCTGCCTACTCAAATATTAACCAAAGCATGCAAGATAAACTTTACTGAATGTAAATTTACCCAGTGCATGATTAAGTCTCATAGGTTAGCTTGTTTTTTCCTTGTTTCTGAGCAAGGAAACATTTTCATGAACTTTGTGTTAAAGTTGACTATTTGCTTTCAATATCTTAACCCTCGAGATTGTTTTCATGCTATCACACTTAACTTTACAGATATTCCCACGTCTGGCTTATGCAGAGTTGCAGCCAGTGCCAAATGGATCTACCGAGAAATCCTGGTACTTAGACATCTAAACGATTTATAAAAACCAGTTGAGGCACAACAGATCCAAAACTCAAAGTCTATATGTCTGAATGCTACTAAACAAACTTGTGTTGATTGCCTCTGCACAGTTTTGGGTTCTAATTCTGAATAGTGCATTTCAAACATTTTCTAAAATTCAGGAATAAGTTAGAAATACTGACATTCTAAATAAGGTAGGGAGGTTGGGGTAATGCCAGGCACATGAAAACCATCATAAGGCAAAGGACAAGCGGACTTAATTTCCACAAATGTTACATCGTGAGTGTGTGGGGTGTCACACCATCGTCCTCCACATGGTATGATATAAGTAAGCTACTTGGGCCCACCTCCCTTAAGAAACTGGACTTGGTTGATCTGTCTAAAAACATGGAAATTCAGGGGTGATGAGGTGATTACATGGTCACTCAGAAGCAACTTGGAAGTCCTCTCACTCCTTTTTTCTGTAACCCTTGCTTTATGACAATATATGGCAAGAAGACCAGAATCGGATGGAGCAAAACTCAGTAAGACGAAGTGGGAGGAGGGGTGTCTTCTGTTAGTAACAGCTTTGTCACCATCTCATATACCCCCAAACACATACATATAAGCTCAAAGACAGAAATCTTCAAACACACAGCAAAGATTCTCGTGTGGAGTCATTAAGCAGTTAAGAGGAGAAAACCCAGAAAATTAAAGTGTGAGATTTAATAAACTCTCATGTAGTATTTCGCTTTGAATAAGGTTTCTGCTACCAGCAACCTCTGCAGAAATACCAAAATAATGCACTCTAGAGACAGGACCCCAATCCCAGAACTGTTTTCTCAGGACCTTCTCTACAGGAAAAAACCAACTTGCAATGGGAATGAGCAGAGTGTGGTAGCAAAACCCTTGCCAGGCTCATTGGGACACTTTTAGAAACCTGCACTCAAAAAACACTAAGATGAAAAAAAGAACAGCAAAAAGTTTGTTGCTCAACAATAAAATGTGTGTCTTTTTTATTATCTTTCAATTTCTTGGAGAGGGCAAATTGTATGACCAGAAAAAAAAAAAATGGTAAGAGATTACAAACACACTCAACTGGGTAGTTTGGCATTTTCACTGAGACATAAAAATTTTGCATAGATACCATAAAAGAATTGTGCAATGTAAGAAATGTTCATGATTAAATATGTTGCCAGTAGCTAAAGGAAATAAAGCAAAGCTAAATTTTTACCGACATCCTTTCAATTTCTCCCATATCACCTCACTCAAACCCTCTTCAACTTTCATTGCCCAGGTTTGTTTACATTGGTTGAAAAGAAAAAAAACCTGATTAATTTAATAGACTTTTTACAAACTATAACAAGCATTTACTATTTAGAAAAGACGTTTCTATATATTTTGTATATCTATGAATATTACATATCTAGTCTAATCTAAAGATATTGAGATAAATTCTTCTGTGTTGCTTCTTTATGCTCAATAATGTTTAACATCTTGGGATTTCATTTTTAAGCTGAAATAGATTAACAAACAAAAAATTTAACCTTAAATGTTTACATTGAGTTTTTAAATTAAAACCAACCCAAATTAAGTGACCTATATATAGCAAATTAATGGCAATGGGGTGGGGGTATAAAAGTTATGGGCATCCTATGTGATAATGTAACTGTGTACTTAGTAAAATATTATGTATCATAGCACAACTCTGTTGGATATTAACACTTCATCTTAGTATTTCCCTGCATTGCTCTTTGAAATAAAACTCCTACCATAAAAATAACTTCTTATCATATTAATGTGTTTAATTTATTCCTTTGGCTTATATTTGCAAAGTACCAAGATTAAGGTAGTATTTTTATACTATTATTGGAAGCATGCCTTCCCTTTTTCACATTACTAAATTGTATTTATATTTGTGCAATTTTAAACTATGTTTTGAAATAAACTTTGTCTGTGGCTTCAAGGTCTTTTGAGAAATCTTTCAAAATGGGACTTGGGGATCGGAACTGCTTCAAGTCAAATATAATCCAATTTGTACTACTGGTTAAAAAAAAAAGCAAAAAACAAGTCTTTTATTGGATATCACCACATATGATTTTGCATGAGTTATCTGGAAATTAAGAATGCATTTTTAGATATAAAACTAAACTTTAAAACCTCCTTTGTTAATTTTTTAAGAGTAAAATATTATTTAGCCTGAAATTGGATTTGTGATTTTTTTTTTGGAATAAAAGTATCAAAATATATTCCAGTTTTAGGATCTGGGGTTTTTTTCTTCTTCTTCTTTTTTTTTTTTTTTTTTTTCTTTTTTAATCGGTCAAATATTTGAGGTTCTACTAGGTGCAGGTACTGTTCTAATGCAGGACAGTGGTGAGTTAATCAAATTGGACTTGCCCTTGAAGAGCTTAGATTTCTGTGAGGGGTCAACAAATATTTTAACAAATAAGAATGTCGGGATCCCTGGGTGGCGCAGCGGTTTGGCGCCTGCCTTTGGCCCAGGGCACAATCCTGGAGACCCGGGATCGAATCCCACGTCAGGCTCCCGGTGCATGGAGCCTGCTTCTCCCTCTGCCTATGTCTCTGCCTCTCTCTCTCTCTCTCATAAATAAAAAAATAATAACAAATAAGAATGTCATGTGCCAAAAAGTGCTAAAAGAACAAGGCAAATAAAGTATTATGAGAGAGACTGGTGGCTCCTTTACCTATAGATGGTCAAGAAAAGATGGTTTCTTTAAGGTAACATTTGGGTTGAGCTCTGAACAAAAAGAAACCAATCAAGTGGAGTTGGGAACAAGCATTCTTAGCAGAGCTAACAGCTTAGCACAAGACACCAAGGAAGGAATGAGCTTGGTGTGTCTTCAAGGAGAAAGGAGTCCAGGGTGGCACAGGCCGTGAGCGAGGGAGATCTTAGGAGATGCCCTGGCAAAGCAGGAGATTGTTGGTGGCCTTCCTAGAGCACATGAAGGGTGGATTTGCCCACAGGCAGAGGAGGGATGCCACTGAGACAGAAGTTTCTGTTTCCAAAATGTTTATGAATGAAGGTCGTGGGCAGTTAGATGGGTGATGCAGGAAACAACAGGCTTGGATGAACACAGCTACACAGGGACAATGGGCACGCCTTCTCCCTCTCGGTGTAAGCCAGCACTGAACCTTGCTGGAAGTTCATTTTCTCCTCTGTAAAATCAAGCTGTACCTCTTTCTTTCTCATCTCACCAGTGTTCTACTCAGTGGTGAATTGTGGCTCCTCTCTCCACCCACTGCATAACTCAAACTTTTGTATGTCTCTTACCCCTTTTTAAATGAGTTCTATTAATTTCCTCAAATAGCTGCTTCGTTCCATGTGTATATATAAAAGCAGCCCAAGGTTTGAAGTGTTCTTTACCTTTCTTTACAAGGCTCCTTTTTTTTTTTTTTTTTTTTTTTTTTTTCCTTTACAAGGCTCCTTACAGTAATGCCTTACCTATCCAGTTCTTTAGGGTTCACAAGGACTGATGCATTTTTTTTTTTGGACTGATACATTTTTTTCCCTTACTTTTACCTCATAATAAATAACGCTGCCTGGTAATCATCTTAATAAAATCAGCACTTTGAGAAGTGATGGTTAATTTTAGTATTTTGCTCTATAGAACTAAACCATTTGATTCTCAGTAGGCCCCCTGTTTGGGCTTAGAAGGTGGCGACCAAGCAGTACAGCCTTCCAGCCCAAGTTTTTTGAGAGGGAAAAAGAAAGGAAGCTAACATCTACCGAAACCTACCATGTGCCAGATTCCTAGGCCATTGTAGAAACAATGCTATGCCACCTTAGCCCTAAGCAACACTCAGGTCCTCTGCTCTTCCCATACTAATAATGTATCCAGTCCATATTAATGTCACTGCAAATGATAAACATGATAGCAAAAACTGTGCCAAATAAATAAATGTCTTACAGATTAAAAACTGACTAAAGATCACATCTACTACTAAAAACTGCAAAAACTAGCCCAGTAAAAAGTAGGGTTGAAAGAAATTACCAGGACGATGGCTAAGAGTGCTCATAGCAAAATTTGCTATTGATTTAAAAAATGACAAAAGGACAAAATCTTGACAATATTCACATTTGCAAAATTTGACCTGGTAAATGGGGACCCGGTGGAAATAACGGCTGTCAACAGGAATTTGCAATAGCAAAAGTTTCTGATGAGGACCAAAAGCTGATGACTCAGACTGTCCTCATAAAATCTACATAATTGATCCCAATTAAACTAATGTCATTAAAATAGAAAGGAAAATGTAAAAGCCTAGAGAGAGTTCAACTAGATAACTATTTCACACTGTCTCCTCTCTCCTCAAACCTCCAATCTCCCCAACCCCATGCTCCCTCCAAGCTGAGGATCTCACTTACTTCCCTGAGCAAATTCGAGCAGAGAGGAGAAAAGCCAGACTCTCAGCACTCCACCTCCTCATAGCCACGTCTCTCCCTGCCTCCTGGCCCCACAGACAGGCTCCCCAGCCCCTGTCTAAAGTCAGCTCCAACTGGGCACCAGATCCCATCACCTCTTCCTGCTCAAGGGCAGCGACAGTGATCCTTCCTGTCCTACATCCTCAGTCTTGTGCCTCCTATTTGACATGTTCTCATATTTAAAAACCTCTCTTGGGGTGTCTGGGTGGCTCCCGTCGGTGATGCGTCGTCCTTCAGCTCAGGTCATAATCCCAGGGTCCGGGGATCGAGCCCCATGTATGGCTCCCAGCTCAGCAGGAGTCCGCTTCTCCCTCTCTCTTTCTCAATTGTGCTTTCTCTCTCTCTCAAATAAATAAATAAAATCTTTAAAAAAACAAACACACCTCTCTTGATCCCATCCCACTTTCCGTCAGCCACCACCACTTCTTCGGTTCGCTTTGTGCCAAAATTTTCCCAAAGATTTGTTTGCATTCATCTGCTATTCCTGTCCTCCCAAACTGTCCCCATGGAGATCACCCGTGGACTCCAAGCTGATCAATCTTGCGGTCAACTCATCTGACTTAACCTATCACAGTTGTCTGACAGTTAATAACTTGCCTCTTTACGACACTTTCTTCACTTGGCATCCACTTTCAAGCACTATTCTCTTTGCTTTCCCCCACCTTGGTGTTCACTCCTCTGTCTCCTTTGCTGGTTCGTCTTGTCCTTGACTTCTTCTATTGAAAGACTCAGTCCCTGGACCAATTCTATTTCCTGTCCCCCTCCATTGGTGATTGCACTCAGTCCCTGGTTTTAATGCCATTTAGCTACTAACAACTCCCAATTTTATATCTTCAGTCCAGACTTCTCTCTCAAAATCCAGAGCTGTATATCCAGCTTCTCACTCAATATCAACCATGGAGGCCTAATAGGCATCTTAATCTCAACACATCACATGGATTTGTGATCGCCTTTTCCCATCACCAATCCCCAATCCCACCAAGCCTTCCCTATCTTTGTTGATTGCAACTACATTCTTCAGTTACTCAGACAAAAAACTCTGGGGTCTTCCTTAGCTACTCTCACTCCCTCACATGCCACATCCTGCCCATCAGGAAATCCTATTAGCTTCACTTTCACATGTATCCAGAATCTGACCATCCTTGCTGCCTCCACTGCTACCACCCTGTCCATGTGAGCCATCAACCTAGCCTACCTTGCTTACCACAGTAGCTCCTCTTCTTGCCCTCCTATCATCTCATCTAGGCAAAGTACAATCTTTGTAGAACTTTGGTCAGTTCAGATTATCACTCTGCTCAAGACCCTATAATGACTCCTGATAGCACTCTAGAATCAAGCCCTTCCAATGGCCTTCTGGCTCAGGCTAACTAGTCCCTCCCCAAATTCCTCTCCCACTACTCTCCCCTTCGATCCCTTCTTTAACCACACTGATCCCCTTGCTGCTTCTCTGACATAATGGATATGCTCCCCCAGCTTGGAGCCTCTGCCCCAGTGAGCCCCTCTGCCAAGCATATCTTTCCCCCAAATATCCATTTAGATGACTCCTCCACCTCCTTCAAGTCTTGGTTCAAATCTCACCTCCAAATGATGCCGTCAAAAAGTACCCCATTTAGTACCATAATCCGCACCTCCCACCCCTCTTCTGCTGTCCCTTTTTTCCATACCACGTAATATCTTTTAACATATTATATAAGCTACTTATTTCTTGTTTAGTGTCTGGCTGTCCCTGCTAGAAAATAAACTCAACAAAGGCAATGAGTTATGTCTACTGATACATTCTAAAGTATCTATTGAATGGTGAACCATGCTACATAAACTAATAAGTTGGCTTAGTGAAATTATCTCTAGAAATGCTTTGGGAAAAAAAGTCATCGATGTTGGTATAATTGATTCTTTAACAAAAAAGAATTTTCTAGATTGAAACAAAGGGTCAAAACCTCCAAAGGTCAAAATGCTGTGGGTTAAAATAATGCTGTAAAATAACGTAGTAAAAATATCCTGTGCTACCAGACTGTCAGATGTTTTACATAACTCATCTCATGTTTTATCATGCCCACTGCACAGATGCCAAGACTATGTTTCAGTATATTAAGTGCTTACCAAAGTCACATAGCTAGTCTGGGCTGGAAAGTCAAGTCTCTATGTCTCTACTCTTGCCATGTTATCATTCTGCCTCCCACCCTCATCTCACCGAAAGACCTTTCCTGGTAAATTTTTAAATAATTGGTTGCATGAGGATAAAAGTAAGTCATTGTCTCCTATTAAATTTTTCCACTACAAATGGTTTGTCACTGACCACATTAGAAAAGCAGGACCTTAGGTTCAAACAGTGCATACACACATTGGTAAACTCTCCCAGGGGGCACAATGGGACATGGCAAGTGAATGTAAGAACTTTATAATTCTTTTTTTTAATATTTATTTATTTATTTATGATAGAGAGAGAGAGAGAGAGAGGCAGAGACACAGGCAGAGGGAGAAGCAGGCTCCATGCCAGGAGCCTGACGCGGGACTCGATCCCAGGACTCCAGGATCGCGCCCTGAGCCAAAGGCAGGCGCCAAACCACTGAGCCACCCAGGGATCCCCAGAACTTTATAATTCTTGAGTCATAAAAAATCTCCCAGCCCAATCATTTCCTTCTCCTCTTCTTACCAAAACATCATGGCACAATGCTGGTGCTGGTTATTTTACTTGTATTTTTAAAAATATATAGGTTGATTCTTTTAAAATTTTTAAGTATCGAATAGAAATGTTTTAAGTAGTAATAAGCACACCCTAAGTGGTAGACAAAATAATGCCTCCTCCAGGATGTCCACACCCTAATCCCAGAACCTATGAATATGTAGCCTTACACGACAAAAAGGAACATCACAGATGTGACTAAAGATTATTCTGAAATGGGAAGATGATTCTGGACTTTCTGGAAGGGCCCAATGTAATCATAAGGGTTCTTATAAGAGGGAGCAGGAGAGCCAGTCAGAGAGTCAAGACGATGGAAGCAGACACTAAGTAATGCCCTTAGGAGCACAGGTTAGGAGGCCACAGGTCAAAGAATGAGAATAGCTTCTAGAAGCTGGAAAAAGCAAGGAATGGATTCCTTGCTGACACCTAGACTTGAACTCTGTAAGACCCATTTTCAGACTTCTCACCTAATAAATGAGCTCTTTTGAGCCACTACATTTATGGTCACTTGTTACAGCAGTAATAGGAAACTCATACACCCTACAAACATGCTGCCACAGACATGCTGAGATCCCTTGGTGCAACCAGCTCATTGAGTATGCTTGCACCTGCATTAGGGAAGCTACCAGCAAGTTGGGAGCCGCGGAACCACAGAAGGGTCCAAACTGACTCCACTATTAGACCCAACATCCAGTAGAGAAAGTCTACAAGACATCAGACTCTTCCCTGCTGCAGCCCCTTCCTTCTCCACAGAAGTAAACTCTTGCACCATTGCTGACATTCCACCATCGATGGGAACGAGGCAGCCTGAGTGCCCACGCAAAGAAATCCTAAAAAGAAATAAAATTAGTCACTGTCTCCAGTTACCTGTTCCACTGATAGATGAGAACCTGCAAAGGGCAGAATCAATTTACTTGGCATTTTGCAAAAGAAAAAAGAGCCATAAAGGGACCTCAGATTGTGAGAATAGCTTTTAATTTTAAAACAACTGAAGCAATAAATAAATCATCCATCTCTCTTTCCATCACAGGCAATCTCTCCCAAAACAGTTGAGATATTTTCACAACAACTGTGACTAGTGCAAAATAAAATAAATACAAACTCTTTCAGGAGCCAACATCAAAACCTGCTGGGTAGGTGGGCGCAGGCGACAGGCTCTGCCAAGGCCAGGAGGAGCGGCAAGATCTACACCGTATGTCAACACACCCAGCTCCAAACAGACCAAACAATACCTGGGGAGGGGAGACCACAAGAGAATGTTGCCTAAAGGGAAGCAAATATGCCCAGCACCCTCACGTAGCCAACATCCTTGGCACGTGGAAGATGCTTGAAAAATAAGTGCAAAGTTAGCAGCTTCTAAGCAAAGCCGAAGGAACAAGGTTTGGGGCTCGTTTGCTTTTGTTTTTTTACTTGGAGTCTTATACATATTGGTTTTTACACAGAAAAATCTTCTGCCTTCTGGGCATTCTGTGCCTCATAGTGCTCCTAACTCCAGTGAAAATATGTGTGCTGCTTCTGTCTACCTGGATGTTTGGAAGAATCACCTTCCACATGTGGCACCTCACTGCCTATGCCAAGCCGTCTAGAATCCAGAGCAGCACTGTCCAATATGAGTTCAATGCAAGCCATAGGTCTACTGTTAAATTTTTTGGTGGAAAAAATAAATTAAAAAAATAAAAATAATTTTTTGGTGGACATATTAAAAAAAGATAAAAAGAAGTGAAATTTTAATAATACCTTATTCATCTAAAACATCATTTCAGCATGGTAATCACTATAAAATAAAATATTGATCAAATATTTTACATTCCCCTTTTTTTGGTACCAAGTCTTCAAAAGCTGGTGTGTATTTTATGTGAACAGCACAATCTCGATTTGGACAAGCCAAATTTCAAGAGGTCACTAGCCACATGTGGCTATTGACAGCTGCACTAAATAGCACAAAGCTAGAGAATTTTAATACAAACTCTTTCAAGATGATTTACAGAGAAGGGAATCTTCATAGCACCAGGTAGGTGACCTTATACACCAACTTAAGAATAGAGAATCTTGTTCTGTAACCTAGGATTTCTGACCTAGGTAAACGGTGGAATCACACTTCATTCAATCCTATTCCCTCATCCTCCTAGTCACCTGCTACCTCCCCAAGACTATGTAGATGATGTGATTTAGCAACAGTGATGCCTACAAGAGGAAAAGACATCCTTTCTATGATAGACAACTTTCGCAGCACTGATTTAGATTACGAATTAACTGAATTAGAGCACGAAAATACTCTGCACATGTTACAGATTTAGTGGAAAGTGGTTCTGAGGTTTTTCATCTCAGGTGTTTCAGATAGATTTTTCATTTTTAAAGATGGAAACAAGGTATCTCCATGGACTGAGAAGTAGAGAGTTTCAAGAATGGAGGGGGAGAAAAGGGAGTAGTAAAATTACCAAAGAAAGTGGGCAGAGAGGTTGAGGTGGGGACACTAAAAATGATGCAGCTTATAAACTGGGGTGTATGAGCTGCAACAAACCAACACATTACAACTAACCTCTCTGGGATCCCTCACATCCCATATGTCTGGCCCCAGTAGTAAACACAGGAAAATAAAATAGAATCAAATGTCAGGGCAGGAAGGGACTTCTGAGCTTATCCAGCCTAACACACTCATTGTAAGGAAAAAGGCCCAGAGAGGTTAAGGGCCCGTGGCCTGGGGGTGGAGTCAGACCACAAACCGGGATGCACTCTGTCGGCACTGTGAGTGAGGCTCCAGCCAATTCAGGTCATGGGAATAAATGATGTTGGGAGTCACAGGCTCAAGCTACTTGTGGTAGGCTTCTTGTAGCCCAAAGAGAGCATGGGGAATGGCAGGCACATTCTCTTATAGTTGAAAGAAAACAGCCAAGTCAATTCAAATATTGAAGCAACACTGATGTAAAATGGCATTAAAATATGATTCTTCCCACAGTCCTCCTTGCATGCTTTTTTCCCTTAAAAAAAATTCCCAATCTGAACCAAACTGGATTTCTGATTAGTAATATGGGCATTTAGATCCATTGACAAAATAAAAACTTTGATACATTTTCCAAAGACATTTCATTGGGATTTTACACAAATGGATATCAAAAGATATTTACAGGAAAAAAAAAGTGCACTCTTTCACACGTACACCCACACACAATGAGAATTTCACAATTATACCACCACGCCTCACACAGAGGACTCCTAACAGGCTGATTTTGTTGACAAAATCCATACATTATTCCAGTTTTCAGTCACAAGTAATCTCGTCAATATATGTGTGTAAAATGAAGCAGTATGTTCCAGACTTTTATTCCAGGGAAACCTGCCTTGTATATATTAAGGTATACATATAAATACACTTTTAAGCAAGAAAGAAACCCATTATTTGCTCCAGTTTTTCCCCAACTCTCAATCTGAAATAAAGAGTAGCACATATATAAAACTTTGCCTTGTAGAAATAGCCCTTTGTTTTGTGAGGCAGGAAAAAAAGGCAGCCATAGTGTACTTTCTAACAATATGTTTAGGCATCGAAAGGGCTAGGTTTATTTTTCTACTTAACGAAAGTAAGTACTGTATAGCCTATAATCTTACACTGATTTTACACCATTTTGCAAAGTTTTATTACAAAATTTTTATTTTGTTCAAAATACACACGCTATCTTTGTCCACATTTCCATCCAAAGCCCCAGTAACCCCCCCACCCCCACCCTGGAAGAAGGCCTTTGCTTTGTAATAGCGTGGAAAACAAGTCATTTTTGATGTGTATTTGGAGTCATGATTCCATGACACTCAGCCCTAAGGAGACTGGATTTTGTAAGGCTGCTTAGCGTGGGGATTTCTATAGGAGTCAGGGTGCATGTGATGGTGTGGGGCTGCTTGAGGATATTGGAATCACCAATAAAAGATGACACTGGTGGGCACAACCAAGTCGAGAGGGAATTACTGCATCATGAGCTCCCCCCATACCAACTGCATTTGTTCCCAAACTGAAGAAAAACATCAGACGAGAAGAGGGAGCACACTCTCTACTAGGACCCACATGGCACCCCACCTGCTACTCTTTTCAAGGGTCATTGTATGAAATCTCACCATATCCTCAAAGCACAGCTGGCAGGAGAGAGTAGGTGTCATTGTGCAGATAAGGAAAGTGAGGCACAGGGAGGATGAGGGACCTGGCCAGCAAAGGACAGCACCCAAGTCTCTGGGCGCTGGGCCTCGGGGCTCAGTGTCCCTCACACACACGGTGTAGCTGAACTCCCATGAGAGAAGCCCTGACCATAACCAGAATCCTGACTATTCACAACTCACCATGTCGTAATCCACCGTCCATGTGGTATTTTACCCAGCTGGTTCTACTTTATTTTCCTACAGTTTCTAGAAAGATCCTTCCTACCAATCAAAGGCATGTTAAGCAAATTGCAATAGATTCTTCTTCATTTGATTGGACAATCTGAAATAGAAACGCCAGAGACCTTGGCATTCAGTACAGAGCTGCATGAAGATTATAAACCACTCTTGTTGCACTGTTTCACCTCGTTCGAAACTCTGATCTGATCCCAGGTTGCAAAAAGACAGAAATACCAAAATGGAAATGATGGTTCTTTCATAACGTCATAAAAAGTTTCTTTGCACCCGAAGCCCTTTGGGTGCCCAAGATCACACCGCTCGTCACAGCAAATAAGCAGCGAAGGCAAGTCAGGATGTGATTAGCCAAGAAAGGCCAGAGAGGAGACTTCAGCCCCAGGAAAATGTAGAAATGGAGTCAGGCAAAGACTGCAGGGACAAGAAACTTACAGACAAATTTGGGGCACTTAGTGTGACTCCAGGGAGTTGTTATATGTTATGGTAAAATTAGCTATTTGAACTAAAAATACACACTATGCCTTGGCGGGAAAGGCTGCTGAGAAACAGAATTCGTCTACCTTTGTTTGGCCAAGAACAATATTGTGCTGCCGTGGATATCTGGCGTTACACCGCAAAATGTCATAAACCCGGGTGAATTCTTGATAGCACTTATGGGGACGACTCAGCCCTTTTCATGCCTGAAAATCTAAGTGGGGAACCAATTTTTAAAACTGTTCCTGAGTTATAGTTTCTTTAAAATAGTTACTTGCTTTTCCCAGCTATGTTTAATACCAACTACTTTAACCTTTAAAAACCAGCCCGTTGCAGATTTCCTGGTTGACGATAACGGTCTCACCCTCACACATTCACACAATCACATTATGAATTTCAATATGATTAAATTAAAAATACCTTTCATTGCAGATGCTCTAATCTTCTATACATGGATAGGTCAGAAATTGTGTGTAATGAAAAAATTATGTCACAAAGCCCATCCCATTACTGATTTTCGATATGAAACAAAACTGGGCTGTTGGTTTATTGGGTGTGGGGTGAGGCCACACCACTGGCCCCTCAAAGCATAATAGAGGGCTGGTGGCACATTCTCATTTTTGGTGTGACAGTGGCAGATCCCCCACCAGCAATATAAATATTTTTTTAATCATCCTCTCCTTGAACATTTATAAAAAGAAAAACTATCTACAGTAGTGTATCATCACTAATAGAAATTTCTTCCCAGTTCTATTTCAGAAGGCGTCAAATGATGTTCTTTAAATAAACTATAAATACCCCATGTATTCCTTCATGTCTGGCTGTCCCAACTTCTGCTTTTTTTTTTTTTTTTTTTTTTTTTTTTTTGGCAAATTAAAAAGGCGTGTGGCTTCCTCTCGCCGACTGGCACATCTGAGGCTCAGCGTGGCACCCTGTGGTAAAAGTACATGTAGCCCAGGTCCTTGGGGGGCCTTTCTGAGGCACACACTCTATGGTCATTGTAGATCACCCACCTGAAAACAAAAGATGGAAAAATTCAATGGATTTCAGTCAGTCCCAGGAAACTTTGCAGAAGACAACTTACTGTACCATATTTAATCAAGATGTTGTAAGATAACCAAACTCAAGCCTACTGTATGAAAAGAGAGAATGCTGGTGAGAAATTGCAACGGCTTTTTTTTTCTCGAGGTCAATCAAAAGGCAGTTATGAAAGGAGTCTCCAAATATTTTAATCCCTTTCATCTCAAAATCCCTTGTGTAGAAATCCATAGATAGCCTCAAAAACTCAGTCAAAGAATCATGTACGATGGGTGTTTATTTCAGCTTGAGGTATAAAAAACTAGGTAAAAATAAGAAGTGAAGAGCCATGCAGAGAACTATCACACAACTATTAGAATGTCTTCAAAGAAGATTCGGCAAAGTGAGAAAATAATCACAATATAGTATGAAGTGGGGAAAAGGTTACAAAATTGTATGTGCTGTGTGCATACTTTCAGCTTTTAGAAAAGTTATAAATACATACGTACATTTATATGGATCACGTATGTGTATACAGACTTATGCCTTCTTCCAATGAAAATAATAAAAGAGAAATGTATCAAAATATAAACAATGATTATCTTTAGGCTTCCAAATGACATATTCTTTGTTATGTTGCTATATTTTACAAATTCCCTACCATAAACTGTATTGTCTTTGAAGTTATAATGAAGCTATTCTTAAGACAAGTATTTTGAAAAGAACATCATGCTTGGTAATAACAAGAATTCACTATAAATCAAGTGCCTGTGCTCAACTCTTTCATTCATCAAGTTAAGAAGACAATACTTAAAAGACATTTCAAAAAGGAGCACAACCGAGCCCCTGGTGGGACCTGGTGTCTCCTGCAGTGTGTGGCATGGTGTGAGAGGTCAATGTCCCACCAAGGGCAAGGTTCTAGGTTTCTTCAGCATCCTCTGGAGCACTGCCGAGCACTGCCCTCAAGCAAGAGACTGAGCCTCAGGCTGCTCAGAGGGGAGCTCACAGAAAAAAAACAAACCAGTGGGCTCTCTGGGGATCCAGCCCAAGGAGAAGGTCCAGAAGAGAGTGGCAGCCTTACATTCATAAATGTCTCATTCCCGGCTCAACACACACCTGGCCATTCTATTTACAAAGCTCAGAAGCCTACAGCAAGGCCATAATAAGGCAAAACACAGGATGTTTAGGGATGTCAGATAAAATACAGGCTACCCAATCAAATTTACATAGCAGGGAAGTAACAAATCATTTTTTAGTATAAATACATCGCACATAATATTTAAGGTAGGTTTATACTAAAAAGTTATTGTTTATGTGAAATTCAAATTTAACAGGGCACCTGGTTTCCTTGTTTTGTTGGTTAAGACTGGCAATACTATGGAGGTCCCAAACATACACACTCTGCTGCAGGATGTATCTTTATTTTGGGAAGCCGTTTTGGTACGATGGTTGAAAGTGGCTTTCAAGACCAGCTCTGACCCAGCTATGTCCAGGCTAATAAACGCATGCTAGTCAGCTTCTCTTCATCAGTGGCTTGATATGTAAAATGGCTTTAAAAGTATATCCCTACAAAACCACTGTGAGAACCAGTTGAGATAATATGTGCAACACCTCGCAGAGAGCCCGGCATACTGTAGGTGCTCAATAAAACACAGATATCATTGATCTTCTAAAAAAGACTCACCTTCCTTCCTTTTTAATATGACAAACGTAATGGCCACTCATTGTAGATGTTCCCATGTGACTGATGAACGCAAATAATTCATACACTATGAAAGAGGAAACAACTCTGTTACAAGGCAGCATTTCTAGAAACCAACAAGCCTTCTGATCAGAGGGTTGTTGTTTTTTTTTTTTTTTTCCAAAGATTTTATTTATTTATTCATGAGAGACACAGAGAAAGAGGCAGAGACACAGGCAGAGGGAGAAGCAGGCTCTCTACAGGGAGCCCGATGTGGGACTCAATCCCAGGACCCGGGGATCATGCCCTGAGCCAAAGGCAGACGCTCAACCCCTGAGCAACTCAGGCATCCCCTGATCAGTTTAAAGGCAACAACAGTGCAACTCAGCAATTGTTTACATTGAAAGACAAAGTCTATTTTCCTTGCTAGGCTGAGAACACACACAACCACACACCCACCCATGGTGACACCAACTTCAACCTGCAAATTCATAGTAACGCAGGGCATAAACTATCAAAGTACAGCTGACAAGAAATTCATATCTGGAAGGGGATTAAAAATTGCACAGTTGAGTCTGGTGGTGAGTTCACGGGTCTAAAGGGCAGTCCTGGCCCTATCGCTTCTAAGCAGCATGAGGGAGGAGAAGCCATTGCCTCTCTCAGAGCCTGTTCCTTCACACAGATGAAAAATCCACCCACTTCACAGGGTTGTATAAAGCTTAAATGAGCAACTCAGACTAAAATACCATACAAATGTCCGGATTATGAGGAAGACCACAGATCACTGTTGTCTTTTATAGAAAGGGATAATGCTTCTGAATAGGCTTCTTGTGGTTTCTGACTTGTTCACAATAAACTCTATGGAACCAAAATTCAGACTTTGTTCTTTCTGAACATGGAAATACAGAGCCTTGGAGTGTAAGACCAATGTTGATGCTCTAACAAGTACCTCCTGCCATCTAGCAGAGTATTCCGTACCTACCCATCCTGAATGAATTCCAGCTCATGTTCCCCCAGCCAGGCTTAGATCTACAACAGAGTGAGTTCCACGGACGAGTACCAGTCCACTCTGCAAACCGTCACAGCCCACGTGAAAGAGATACAGAAATTGAGTGTTTACAAACTGTCATAATAATATGTCTGTGGAATCTAACAAGGAAAAATGGGGTTGCATATTCATTTTTCTAGTGCTCTATTTTTATTCTATTTTCCAAAGTAACTGTCTCTGGACAGAGCCTTTTCCCTCAACTCTCCCTTTCTTTCCTTCTCTCCTTTGCTGTTCACCCAGACTCCTCCACTTACTTGGCCACGAGTCCCCACCCTACTGCCCCTTCGCCATATCACACACTACTGATCACCTCCTCCTTCCTCAAATATGTGCCCCCAGCACATAACCATCTCTCGGTTGTCTGGCTGTCTCATTGGCTCCTCCTCATCTCCCTCACCTTGACACACTGGTGACCTGGAGCTCAGACCACAGACGTTCTTTTCTCCATCCTGACCTTTTTTCTCTCTTTGGATGATCTCATCCAGTCTCATGGTGTTAAGCTGAATTATTTTCTTAATTTCCTGAATGTTTATTGCTAATGCACATGAATACAACTGAGTTTTGTATACTGATCTTGTTTCTTACCATCTTTCTAAACCTATTTATTAGTTCTAATAGTTTCTAGTGGATTCCTTAGGATTTTCTATATACAAAATTATATCATCTGCAAAGAGACAAGTTCTACTTCCTCCTTGATAACCTGGTTGCTTTTTATTTCTTTTTCTTGCCTAATTGCCTTGGCTAGGATGTCCCATTACAATGCTAAATACAAACGACAAGAGTGGGGGGACCTGGATGGCTCAGTCATCTAAGCATCCAACTCTTGATTTTGGCTCAGGTCATGATCTCAGGGTCCTGGGATAGAGGTCCTCATGGGGCTCCATGCTCTGCAGGGAGTCTCCTTGAGATTCTCTCTCTCCCTCTGCCCCTCCCCCTCTGACCCCCCCCTCTTTTTTTTTAAGATTTTATTTATTTACTCATGAGAGACACAGAGAGAGAGAGGCAGAGACACAGGCAGAGGGAGAAGCAGGCTCCATGCAGGAAGCCTGATCCGGGACTCGATCCCAGGTCTCCAGGATCACACCCTGGGCTGAAGGCGCCGCTAAACTGCTGAGCCACCTGGGCTGCCCACCTATCTCTCTCAAAAAAAAAAAAAAAAAAAAAGTAATGGCAAGGGTGGACATCCCTGTCTTGTTCCTGATCTTTGGGGAAAAGCATTCAGTCTTTCACCATTCCACATGATATGAGCTGTGGGCTTTTCGCAGATGCTCCTCATCAGGTTAAGGAAGTTCCTTTTCTTTTCCAGTTTGTTTAGCATTCTTTCCCCAACCTTATCTATCTTGGTTAACAGTAATTCCATTCTTCCATTCAGGACAAAATCTTGACTTCTCACATATATCTTTCTTTTTATCTTTCTCGTAAATTTTTTTGAGTATAGTTGACACACAATGTTACATCAGTTTCAAGTTTGCTCATGCTCTTTACACACATCCAATCTATCTGCAAATCATGTCAACATTTCCTTCAAAATATATCCAGAATCAAACCACTTATTGCCAGCTCCACTAGTAATGCCTGATCCTAGTTACCATCATCACTTGTCTGAAATTCTACAACAGCCCCCTATCTGGGCTTCCTGCTTGCTTCCTTGCCCTCTACTATTCTCAGTATGGCTTTCACAGCGGCCTTTAAATGGAAGTCAGATTGTGGTTATTACTGTTCAAAACCCTCCCAGTATTATCTTGCATCTCAGAGTAAACTCTTCCTCTCACAAAGGCCTCTGAAGCCCAACTCCTCCCACATTCCCCCTCATTTCACCCCATCTACTCCTGCTCTCCCTCACTCCACCCCAGCTACTCCCTCTCCCCCTCACTCCACCCCAGCTACTCCCCCTCCCCCTCACTCCAACCCAGCTACTCCCTCCTTTCTCTCACTTCACCCAACTACTCCCCCGCCTCACTTCAACCGGCTACTCCCTCTCCCCTTCACTCCACCCCCAGCTATTCCCATGTTCCCCTAATCCTACCCCAGCAACTCCCCCCCATTCCACCCCAGCTACTCCTGCCTTCTGGTTGCTCCTCAAACACACCCAGCAGACTCTGGCCTTCAAGCCTCTACATTTAGTGTTCTCTCTCTGAAACTCTTCTTCGGGTATCACATGACTTACGCCTCACTTCATTGAAGTCATGGATGAAATATTATCCCTGAACCACTTTATAAAATAGCAACTCTCCCACTCCCACCCTCACTCCTAACCTCCTCCCCAACCTTGCTTTATTATTGTCTAAATAGCATGAAGTAACTCCTGCCATGTCCTTACTTACTTGTGCATTTATTGTCTATCTCCTTTTATCTCAGACTAAAATATATCTCCATAAGGACAGGAAATTGGTCTGTTATATTACTGAAATATTCCTAGCACAGAGAATGGTGGCTTATCATGCAACAGGCGCTTCCTAAGTATTTGTTAAGTATATAAATAAATGTGTGAATTAGAGAATAACTCTGTTCACTCCATTTCTTCACTTGTTTTCATATCATCTTATACTGTATATAATCTATAAACCACCTATGGTCAATTATGAATGACACAACCATTTTGCCTGACACTTAGTTTCTGAAATAGTGACCCAGGAATCCTACCCTGGTCTACCCTCCCTGTTGCCCTTCCCAGTAAACAAGGAAGAGAGTGGAGACCTTTTCATGTTTCTTGACCTTGGTTGGGTTTTAAAACTCTTTTGGAATACTTCTGTATCAAAGTCCAACTTTTCAGTTTGAGGTAGAGTATTGGTCTCCCCAAATGAAGCTGCTTTCTTAGAGTTTCCATGAAATAGAGGATATGATACCCAAACCAAAGCTTCCCCTTTCCCATGGAACTGTTCCCCAAAACAATGACTTAAATAATCAAACAGACTATTTAATGAACATTGTCCACTTTAAGCCCAGGTCATACAATGGAACACTGCTTGGATACCAACACAGCCAATGGGTGGACAAAACAAATAGAGAAAAGGACAGAACCATACATTCCATATACCCAAACATGTCATTAAGCCTCCAAAGACATTTCTCATCTCTTTGGTTAGAAAAAATTCAATGTATACTCAAAAATCATAAAAATGAATTAAAGAAAAAAGTTGGTATAAATCTTAGTTCTATAATTAAAATTAACCATGTTTATCAATATCAAGCAACCACCCCATGCATTATTCAAGACCTCCTGCTGGAACCAACAGCAAAAGAGAGCATCTCTCTCAACACATTTGCAAAAATTCAACAGGTAATAAACCTCAGTTAATATTTGCTTCCAAAGAGAAAGTGAAAGTGAATAAATCCAACAGGGAAGCTACTGCTGATTCTTCTCCAGAAACATCAGTGTGCACACTCCCTCAAAATATGCAGACCCCTCTTCATGTGGATAGAATAGGCAGTTTGAGGCAAGGCAAATCATTTTTTTCAAAGATTTTATTTATTTACTTTGAGAAAGAGAGAGCGTGTGAGGGGAGGGGCAAAGGGAAAGGGAGAGAAATCATTTTTTTCAAAGATTTTATTTACTTTGAGAGAGAGAGAGAGCATGTGAGGGAAGGGGCAGAGGGAAAAGGAGAGAAATCATTTTTTCAAAGATTTTATTGATTTACTTTGAGAGAGAGAAAGAGAGAGAGAGAGAGAAAGAGAGAGAGAGCATGAGGGGAAGGGCAAAGGGAAAGGGACAGAAAGGAGCCTGACGCAGGGTGGTGATTGCACAACCTCGCGATCATGACCTGAGCCAAAACCTAGAGTTGAATACTTAACCAAATGCACCACCAAGGGCCCCCCCTCCAAAATCATTTCTAAAATGCTGACTTGCAATAGAGAAACTTTTATAACACGTAGAAAAGCTTAACATTGCCTAAACCACCATGTCCATCCCTCTAGAAAGCCAGAATTAAATGATGTCTGAAACTAGCCCCTTTGCCCCTCACTTCCCCCTCCTAACAAAACTGGTCCTTTTTTGAACATAAGAAAATGTTTCCAACCTTTCTAATATGAAGAATCTTTTAATGTCAAAATTTTACCACCAGCACCCTTACCCCACAAAACAGTGATTGTGCTCTGATTTTATTCTTTGAGAAAGCATTGTCAGAAAACGAATGTGACACTTGGAAAACAGAAGAGGCAGGCAGCCTGCCCTTTCATGTCCTATGGAGAAATGGCCACCCAAGGACTGTCTCGGGTAGAGGCTGGCATACTGCAATGACTCATAAGCCAAATCCAGCCCGTAGCCTACTTTTGTACCACCCAGGAGAAAGGGGAGGAGGAGAGGTACAAAAATATGAGATGACATGACTATGGCCCACAAAGCCTGAAACATTTACAATCTGACCCTTTAGAGAAAAGGTTTGTTGGCCCCTGGTCTAGAGAGATGAAAGTTCATCTCAAGGCTGACTATTGATTAAAGGTCCCAGACTTAATCAAGTTACTAATTAACTTGTAGGTTTTTATTTGGTAAAGATACAAAAAATTTCTGTCCAGTGGAACATATAACCTTATGATCCTGAGACACTGATTTTATATTTAATTCAGCAATCAAGTTACCTTTAAATATCCTAGCTTCTCAGATGCTTTGAAGGTAATAACAACTAACTGGTTCCCTCGTGAATTAGCCAATCAAAGAAAATCTGTGATCTGTGCTCCATTTAAATGTACCCTGAGAATCATGATCTTACCTTTTTGAAAATTAGAGTTCAACAACACATAATGACCTAAAGCAACTCTAGATTCAGAAGTGCAGTTCAATTCATTTACATTTTATAAACCGTTGTAGCATCTATCTATATTTGCAAAGCAGCAATATCTCGTAAGGGTGGGATACAGTAGTTAGTCGGTCTGCAGTGAGTGCAGAGAATACATAAACACCAAAAGACTCCTTGAAATGGCCACAAAGCCACCTCCTGGACCACCACAGCCTTCTGGTGAGAAGCCCAAACTGAGTTTTCCAACTGAATCTTCCTAATTCAATAATTTGTTCCATTACTCATCTCTACCCCCCTCTGAACAACAGAGAAAAAATGTCATTCCCAATTTACTGATATTTGATTCATGAACACCTTTTACCTGCAAACAATATCTACCGAACAATCTGATTTCCCTTGTCCCTGCTCTGAGAAAAGACCATGGGTGGGGGGGAGGGGGGGAGAACTGGGTAGATTTGGATTTGGAGCTGTTAGAAAACTTAAGAATTCCCCAAAAAGAGCAATAGGAGCATTGGGGTAAATCAGCAACAGCTTAAGGCAACTGACAAGAACAGAGTCTTCAAGGATCTACAAATGACCTCCTCAACCCTACACAGTTCAAAATTACCAAGCCCCCCTGACTTCTCTTTATGACACTGCCTAAAACTCCAAATACTAAACAATTCCCTACAAGCTTCATCGTTCTCAGTCATTCATACTTTAGTATAAATTAATGTATTTCAGAGTGGCTTCCTCTTAACTTCCAGTAACACCACAGGAATTACAAACAGATGCTGAAGTGGAATGAGCACTGGAGCCCAGCTGCATTAAGTGTGTTGTGCTTTCAAGTAGACCATTGGTGCTTAGCTGTCCTGTGTGGCTGCACCTCCTGCTCTGTGGATCCTATTCCCACTGCATTCCTCAGGGAGCCTGGCACTTTAGGAGCCTCACCATTATGTAAATGAAATGTCTCTCTGCTCCCCTTGCTGGAAAATCTCAGCTGCCATAGAAGCTGTCTAAGCCATTACGGTGATGCGGCTGAAGGAGCCACAGAAGATTTTGAGTAATCACAGCCTAATCACACTTTAATTGCATTGGCAATCAGTGAGTTTAAAAAGAGAGAGAGAAGGAAAGAAAGAGAAAGAAAGAAAGAAAGAAAGAAAAATTAAACGCTCATTAAGTGCCACATAGAAACAGAAATAATTTTGCAAACAGCAGAAGCCCAGATAGGTCAAACTGAAGGCCTGATTTTCCACTTTTTATAGTTTCTAAAAACTCAACAGAAAGTTAGGTGATAGCCCTAAAATGTGCAGAACACGATGATAAATAGAGCCTTCTGAAAAATAGACGCCTGCCTCCTTTCCAATTTAGAAATGAAGGAGGACATGAACAGGCTTCAAAATCAGACAGACCTGAATTTCCAGCTGCTTCTCCCACCACCCAGTCTCCTCACTTGTTGGGCCCTCATCTCCTCATATGAACACTTAACTGTAGGAGTGAAGGAAAGCTGTCCAGGAAGTGCCTAGTGCATAGCAGGCCTTCAATAAAGGACAGCCACTATTTCACCGAGGGTTATTAGCACTAGCTCTTCCCAGCAAACTAGATGACATTAAAATAAAAGAGTTTCACTCAATGACATTATTTCCTTATTCAAAAAAAAAAAAATGCAGTACTGATATTTAGTCAACATATTCCCTAAAGGAAGAATTTGATACAAATGCTTCTTCAATCTTTGTCCTTATATAGTCACATTTTTTCCAATTCAAACTCCCACCTTGTCATTATTTTCAGCATTAACATGGTGTAGTGATGTCCCAGCAGCCACCATTTTCCTTCTAAAGGCCGGAGTAACCTAATCTGGCTCTTAGGGTGGTGGTTCTTTACGCTGAATTAGAACCAGTTGGAAGGGTTCGGTGGCTGGATGCCTGGGCGGCTCAGTGGGTTAAGTGTCTGCCTTCAACTCAGGTCATGATCTCAGGGTCCTGGGGTCAAGCCCCACTCGGGCTCCCTGCACAGTGGGGAGTCTGCTTCTCCCTCTGCAATTCTCCCTACTCGTATGTATGCTCATTCTTGCACACTCTCTCTCTCTCAAATAAATAAGCAAAGTCTTTAAAAATTTAAAAGAACCTCTTGGAGGGCCTGCTGACCTGCTGACCTCCAGATCACTGGGCCCACCCCCAGAGGCCTAGAGGGGGACCCAGCATTTCTAACCAGTTCATAGGTGATGCTGATTCTCCTGGTCCAGGACTACATTTGAACTAGTGTTTGAAGGGACCATGCTTCCCTTCTCAGCTTACAAGCTCCACCCTCAGGCTCCATGAGTGAGGCTAGGGACCAGGAGAGGGCTGGGCAGCCTAAGACTCTGATTCCCAGGACCTTCGCTAAGAACTCCAGGACAATACTCTGCTGGATTTTAACTTTGAGAGATATGTCGTAGGAGGCACTGGCAGCCACCTTGAGGCCATTAGGGAGAGCCTATCTGAGGCTGGAACCAACCCATGGAAGCAGAGCCAAGGGGAGTAACAAGATAAAAGGGTTTCCATCCCAGAATCAAGGGCACGCCTAGAGTCAGGTCTCCCTGGTGCTGTCCAGCTTTTATGATACCATACTTCCCTCTTGACTCAGAGAGGTTTGGCTCGGCTCTCCTGCCACTTACAGCAGAGCCCTGAAAATCCCAGAACCCTGGGATTGCTGGCTTTACTTAGCTTGTCTGTGTCTGTTCTGGCTCTCCATTTCGCTTCCAAAAAACTATTACCTAAACTTAAATTGTCTTCATACCCTCAAGTCAAATGTCTCCATCCAACTCACCAACCCAAAAAGAGGTCAAAAAGCAATGTTTTGGGAATGTAAACAATCTACCTACACAGAATACACATCTCCTGGAGTGAACTTATGAATTCAATGTAATTCTAATCAAACCCCTACAGAATGGCCAATTACAAAATCAGGAACTTTCTAAAATTCAGCAGTAATGATTTAGAAAATATAATGGGAAAAAATTGTATTCATTAGTAACACAGAAAATGTAATCCTGAGAAGAAACTAAACCAAAAATACACAGGAAGTTTATGAGGAAAACCATATGGCTTTGCAGGGGCGGGAGAAGGGAGAGATGGAGCAAAAAAAAGATAGCATGTTTCTGGCCAGAAAAACTCAATACTGTAGACTTACCAGTATTCCCAAGCTAATATGCAATATATGAAACTCTCACACGACTCAATAAAAAACAGATGAAAACCTCAATAAAAATGGAGAAAATGGATCAAAGGAGATGAGGAAGTGATTAACACAAGAAAAAAACCAACCAGCCAATAAATTTATGAAAAATAAGAAGAGTGCTTAAGCCTGACAGCACTAGTGGAAGGACACAGGAGCAGGAGAGCCACCAAAGCTGTCTTTCTGGGGGCAATGTGATACTCTGCATTAAAACCTCAAAAACAGGAGCCTCTGGGTGGCTCAGTTGGTTAAGCATCTGCCTTCGGCTCAGGTCATGATCCCAGGTTTCTGGGATCCAGACCCATGTCAGGTTCCCTGCTCAACAGGGATTGTTTTTCCTTCTCCTCCCACTTTGTGCTCTCTCTCTCTCTCAAATAAATAAATAAAATATTTAAGAAAAAATTTCAAAAATAGGCAATTTTAACTTAAAAACTTCACTTCTAGAAATTTGCACTAAGGAAATAAGCAAATGAGAGCCCAAGAATATTCATTTCAGTGTATTTTTTTTATAAGATTTTATTTATTTATGAGAGACACAGAAAGAGAGAGAGGCAGAGACACACGCAAAGAGAGAAGCAGGCTCCGTGCAAGGAGTCTGACGTGGGACTCGATCCTGGGTCCTCAGGATCACCCACTGGGCTAAAGGCAGTGCTAAACCACTGAGCCACCCGGGCTGCCCCCATGCAGTGTCATTTTTATTTTTTTATTTTTATTAATTCAGTGTCATTTTTAATTGAGAAAAGAAACTTCAATGTTTAACAAACATTTATTACCTCGATAGGGATTGAAGGAGGCATTTGCTATACTTCTATAAAGGGAATTCATCCTTTAAGAAATTTATTATTTAAAAATAATTACTTGCTGCCAGGGCACCTGGGTGGCTCAGTAGGTTAAGTCTGACTTCAGCTCAGGTCATGATCTCAGGGTCCTGGGATCGAGCCTTCTCCCTCTACCCCACTCAGCAGAGAGCCTGCTTCTCCCTCTCCCTCTGTTCTTCCCCCCATTCATGCTCTCTCTCATCTAAATAAATAAAATCTTTAAAAATAATAATTGCTGTCATCTTCTGAATGTAAAAATAGCCCCATATCTGAAAGTCTTTCTGTAATCATCTTTTATTTAAATAACAATCACTTGGTCTAAATCAGGCATATAAATTATGGTAGCACTATACAATGAGGTATTATTAATATACATTCAGTGATCTAGGCATACACATATGTACATCCACAGTTAGGGGGAAGCAGGTCATAAAATAGCATTATAAAATAGCATGTATAGGGGCGCCTGAGTGGGCAGTTAGTTAAATGGCTGACTCTTGGTTTCAGCTCAGGTCATGATCTCAAGGTCGTGAGATCAAGCCCAGTCTCTGGCTCCACATTTAAAATGGAGTCTGAAAAAAAATAAAAATAAAAATAAAAATAAAAAAATAAATTAAAAAAATAAATAAATAAAATGGAGTCTGGTTAAGATTCTTTTTCCCTCTCCCTCTGCCCCTTCTGCTCATGCTCTCTCTCTCTCTCTCTCTCCTCTCTTTCTCTTTCTCTCTCTCTAAAATAAATAAACAAAATCTGGGGTACCTGGGTGCCTAAGTGGTAGAGGGTCTGCCTTTGACTCAGAGTGTGATCCCAGGATCCTGGGATCGAGTCCCACATCAGGCTCCCTGCAGAGAGCCTGCTTTTCCCTCTGCCTGTGTCTCTGCCTCTCTCTCTGTGTATCTCATGGATAAATAAGTAAAATCTCAAATAAATAAATAAATAAATAAATAAATAAATAAATAAATAAATAAATAAAATCTTTTGAAAAATAGCATGTATGGAATAGAATGCTTCATTTTTTTAGAATGTTTCATTTTTAAAAAGAATGTTTCATTTTATAAATATTCATATTTATAGTCATTTTATATTTGTAGAGAAAGGCCTAAAGAATATACAGAAAACATTAACAGTGTTTATGACTGGGTTTTAGGGTTGGAAGTAATTTTTATTTTCTTCTTTTCATATATCTGAATTTTCTTAAGTGGCTGAAATTATTAAATACCCTTTTAATTATAAGAAAAACAAACAATATAAACAATATAAAAAAAGGTGACTGACATATGAGTTTAGGTGCTAATGCAACAAAGTACAAGAAATCACATTTTTCCTTTCCTGTGACTTATGCAATGTAACACCAAACAGTGCACTCCCAATTCCTCCATCTGGCACTTCATGGAGGCAGCAAAAAAATTATCCACATGACCACTATGTCCTGATCCTCATCCATTCTTCATTCAATCATTCATTTTCTGATCACCTCCTATGGGCAAGGCACAGTGCTGGAAAGGCTACTTTAAAAACATCCATTCCTCTTAAAAATCAGATACAATGCATTTGGTGAGTTAGGGTGCATTTTGGGGTTTTTCATAATTAAAATTTTCACCTACCACTGCTTTTATTTTTTATTTTATTTTTTGTTTAATATTTTATTAATTTATTCATGAGAGAGAGAGAGAGAGAGAGGCAGAGACACAGGCAGAGGGAGAAGCAGGCTCCATGCAAGGAGCCCAACATGGGATTCGATCCCAGGACTCCAGGATCACACCCTGGGCCAAAGGCAGGCGCCAAGCCGCTGTGCCACCCAGGATCCCCCTACCACGGCTTTTAGATTCACTATATCCTATACTTGATGGCTCATAATGCCTTATTGTCTCCTCTTCACCTTCACTCTAAATTTGGGGGCAGTGAAGAGTAGGATCACAGAGTTTGGCCCATTGTGCCTTTAAATTAAAAGGTGCTTGAGGGATGCTTGAGTGGCTCAGCAGTTGAGCGCCTCCCTTCGGCTCAGGGCATGATTCTGGGGTCCCAGGATCGAGTCCCAGATCGGGCTCCCTGCAGGAAGCCAGCTTCTCCCTCTGCCTATGTCTCTGCCTCTCTCTCTCTGTCTCTCATGAATAAATAAAATCTTTTTAAAAATTTTTTAAATTTTTTTAAAAGATTTTTTAAATTTTTAATTGAAAATAAGAAAGCATCATCATGACATCCCATTCAAAGCATCATCATGACATCTTGAAAGCATCATCATGACATCCCATTCAAAGATGCAACTCAAAAACCAGCAGGGCCAGGAGTACTGGAAGATTACTCTGAGTTCAGTAAGCCCCAGGGGATGATGTGGCTGTTCCATATCATTAATGACCATTTTCAAGAGAGTGGCTGATCCTTCCAAGGTCCAACAGAAACCTAATGATCGGACTCTCCCTCTTTCTACAGCCAAATATCTTGGCAGCTTTACAATGGCTCCATCGTGTGGATTGTTTCTTCTGCGAGGAAGACTCACCATCCCCAAAGAAAAGCCCATTACAGAAAATCAAGGAAGCAGTGAACAGATAGACAATGTAGCACATAACATATCCTGCTCATGAATTACTGAATAACATCCACAACAGCTTTTAATATTTTAGGCAAGCCACCGATTACCAAAAAGTAATAACAAGACTGAATATGGAGTCCAACATGAGGATTGATCTCAAAACCCTGAGATCATAACCTAAGCCAAAATTAAGAGTTGGATGCTTAACTGACAACTGACTGAACCACCCAGGTGCCTCTGAATTTGATACTTCTAGTAACAGAAGAATAAACACTTTGTTATAGGGGCTTCAGGCACAGCCTCTGGAAGCAGACTACCTGGGTTAGAATTCTGATTCTATCCATCACTAGACAGGTCTGTGACCTTGACAAACTTAACTTTCTCTTCTACCTCAGTTTCTTCATCTATAAAATAGAGATAATAATGATATCAAAAATCCTAATGATAGGATTATTGTGAGGATTAAATGTGGCATAAATGGAAGTATTGTTAATGTTGGTATAATTATTACTAGCACGAGATAAGGAAGCACTATCTTTGAAGGTCCTGTGGAATGGAATCTGTGGTCATGTTCTGAATACTGGTAAGGATTTTAGTGTACAGTGATGAGAGAGAAGGGTATTTCACAATTAAGGATTAACCTGAGAAAGACCCCAGAAGTAGAAAGAAGGGGGTTAGTGCCCTGATAAGGCTGGTGGTGGCTACAGTCCCAGGCATTTGAGCTAAAAGTGGGGGGTACAGAAAAATAACACTGAGACAAGGCATGCTGGCATCTGCCTGGAGGAGGTGACGAATGCCAGGCTAACAAACGTAAACACTTACAGAAGGCAATGACAGGCCAAGAATCAAGGCATCGCAATGGTGAAGAACATGGGATTCTGGATTTGAATTTTGGCTGCAACTCTTAAGAGCTGTGTGACCTTGGGCAAAGTGCCTAATCTTTCTGTGCCTCTGTTTTCTCACATGTAGAATAGAAGTGTTAAAGATGCAATGAGAGTTCATATGCAAAGTTCTTAGAACCAGTGCCTGGTACACAGTGACACATACATGTTTGCTATTAAAAGATTGAGTACTGTGTGACTCTTGATCTTGGGTCATAAGTTCAAGTGTCACATTGGGTGTAGAGATTTCTAAAAAAGATAAATAAATAAACTAAAACAAAACAAAACAAAAGGTAGAATACTGGCTGATGGTGCTTCTTCCCGCCATCTTGATTGGCCCTTCAGAAAATTATCAGCAGTTGGTATGGGTAATGACAGGGTCAAGGATATAAGACTGCATTTCAATTGTTTAAAAAAAAAAAAAAACACCATAAAAGTAATGATTCTCTTTTGGACAAAAACTACATGGGCCATGAAAAAAAATTTATCTCAAAGGAATGACAAAGTGACAGCAAGCACTAAACATAAGCACACACACTTCTAGGCAACATGACTGAATTTATCCAAGACTTAATCAGATCACCATGGCCATGCAGAGTGGCAAATGTACCATTTATGAGAAGATGGGATCTGTGCTAACTTCTAGATGATGGCAAAGGTTTCAATATGACTGGTGGGAGGGAAGGGCACAAGCCAAATGTATGGTGACGACTGCTCAGACAATCCCTAAGGCAAGAACTTACTTCCAGATCCATCCTTGACTCTAGGTCCTTCAGGCTTGGCCTCAGAAATAATGTTTGCATTGGCGTTATTCTCCATCTCGATCACAAAGTCACTGTCCTCCTCAAACTCAGGGTGACTAAAGATCCAATCCAGTGCTCTTTCCAGGTTATTATTCTAATAAAATAAAACATTTTTATAATGTATGCAGTCCCAGGGCCTCATTATATCCTGACCATTTAAACCAAGATGTCAAGTAGAGAAGACAGGAGGCCTGAATTCATTAGTCCTAAGTGCCTCTGAGAAGCTCTGACCCTGCATATGAAATGTACATTCAGCTGGCATTCTCCAAGTCTCCCAACTGAGGTCTGTAATTGGATTCACTGGAAAACAGTTCTGAGCAGCAGACCAGCATTCCAAAGTCCGTATCAGCCTTAGCTCAGCATTTCTGGAGGTTGATACTAATGATGGGGTACAGAGTCTGGCATTTGTTTAAGTACCTTTCTCAGCCACACTAACTGCACACACTACATTCCCTATCAACTGTGTTTCCCACAGAGAACTATGCTGGGCATAAGGGGGCCAATGTGAGTGCCATGTTAGTGCCTCCTCTCCCTAAACATTAGCAGAAGTGTTGGATTGCCGCAGAGACCATATTAATGCCTTGGTTAATGATGACAATACTGGTTAGTTAGGGACATTATTTTAAACTCAAGAAATTAGGTTTAAAGAATTTATTTAGATATCATCAGAATCTCCAATAAACCAGTCAGTTGAGAAAAATAAGTAGGGCAAAGCAAGTACCCTGAATGAAACTAACTCTGGCTGAGATATTTCAAGCATTTTAAAGGGAAACAGATTGTTCTAGCCACACTCCATGAGTCAGCTGAGAGCTGCTATGACTTCAACAATGGACCCTAGCAGACAACTGGTAGGCCAAGATAGGTAAGCAGGAATTAGTAGCAGACACCTTCTTAAAAAATACATACGGTGTGGCAAGGAAGGGTGGGTTTAAAAAAAAAAAAAAAAAACAAGAAATTTCTTTCAATATTAAACAGATATCTGCACTGCAAGAGTAAGACTTCTATCAATGCTCTAGTTTTATGGTTCCTTCTCTCCTGATAATGTCAGGAAGTTCATGAATACCAGAAGAATCCTCTCTCCACAGACAGAAACAGAAGTGGAAAATTCAGTCTTCTCTATGAGGACTTTTGAGAGAGATTTCTCCAAGGTCTTAGTATCAGAAAAGCAAAATTTCTCCTAAAGAACTGTCTTATTGAACATGGAATCTCATACATCCCTCTCTGCTCCAAGGCACCAGGAAGCTTCAAGTCAAATCTCAGATCCCTGCTGATATTAAACACTCAGATGATAGGGAGTTTCTTTCGATTTGGTCATCTTGCCCTAGCTGCATTATCTCCCTATTTTTTTTACTCCCATTTTTATACTGTATAACTTCCCCCAATCATTTATTTTAGCTCCTCATATAATATATGCAAATAAATCTCTGTGGGGCCATGGTGGGATACAGAGCGAGACAAACATGATTGGAAATGATCAAAGGACACTGGAAAGTCTCCACTGCTACTGACAGAAATACACACCACCTCCAGTAAAAGGAAGGTATTTTCACACAGTCTTTCATGCTTACCGTGGCTCGTAGCGCCTGAATAGCCTGATTTCGATGGAATCCCATGGAGGTAATAATAGCTACAATTTCCTCCGGAGGTTGATTATCCAATCCAGTAGCACCAAAAACAGAGGCTCCAGCAGAAGCTGCTCCTCCATAACCAGGCATGGTCAGTGGTTCGGCAAAATCTGGGAAAATAATTACACTCAGGCCTTTTTCTCTTTTTTAGTCTTGAAATAACACTGTGGAGCTAAGAAGCAAAAATACCTACAAAGTTATAATAATCAAGACAGTTGGTACTGGCATAGGATAAACTTATAGATCAACTGAATAGGATTCTGAGAGTCCAAAAATAAACCCATAGATTTATGGTCAATTGAGTTTTGACAAGGGCACCAAGACCATTCCAGTGGGAACAGGGCAGTCTTCTCAACAGATGGTGCTTGAACAACTGCATGTTCACATGCAAAAGAATTAAGCTGGACCCACACCTTACAGCATATTCAAAAATTAACACAAAACAGCTCCCTGACCTCAATGTCAGAGATCTTTGTTAGGCAATTTTTCTTGGATATGACACCCAGAGTACAAGTGACAAGAGAGAAAAACACAGATAAATTAGACTTCATCATAGTTAAAAACTTTTGTGCTTCAGAAAATGCACATCAAGAGTAAAAACACTCACAGAATGAGAGAACATATTTGCACATCATGTATCTGGTAAGGTACTTGTATCAGAATATAAAAAGAACCACTCAACAATAAAAAGACAAATTACCTTAAGATTTTATTTATTTATTCATGAGAGAGAGAAAGGGGGGTGCAGAGACACAGGCAGAGGGGGAAGCAGGCTCCATAAGGGAGCCTGATGCGGAACTCGATCCCAGGTCTCCAGGATCAGGCCCTCGGCTGAATGCGGCGCCAAACCGCTGAGCCACCCAGGCTGCCCAACAAAATGGGTTTTTAATTCTCTCTCATGAATAAATAAAATCATGAATAAATAAAAAAACACAATGAGCTACCACTTTCACATCCACTGCAATGGCTATAATTAAAAACAGTAATAACAAGGCTTGGTGAGGATGTGGAGAAACTGGAACCCTCACACACTGTGGCAGAATGTAAAACGACATTGTCACTGTGGAAAACAATTTGGCAGTTCCTCAAAAAGGTAAATATGGAGTTACCATATGACACAGCAACTCCTCCACTCAAGAGAAATTAAAACACGTTCACACAAAAATTTGTACTCAAAATGTTTAGAACCGCATTATTTACAATTGCCAAAAAACAGAAACAACCCAAATGTCCACCAACAGATGAAAAGATAAATAGCTTATGTGTCCATACAGCAAAATATTCTTTTAGTGGTGACAGTTGTGCAATTCTCTGAATTTACTAAAAAGCACTGAAGTATACACTTCACATGGATGAATTATATGGTATGTGAATTATACCCAAATAAAGAATATGGACGCAAAAGCTAACTAAACCACCCACATTTTTTGTATTTCAAGTCCTTATTTCTTAGCTAGAAGTATAGGTGTCCCTCGATTTATTGTACTTTGTCTGATTACACTTTGCAGACACCACACTTTTTACAAATAGAAGGTTAGTGGCAACTCTGTGTCATGCAAGTCTATTGGTGCCATTTTTCCAAGAACATTTGCTAACTGCCTATGTGTCACATTTTGGTGAGTCTCACAATATTTCAAACTTTTTCATTATTATTATGTAATCTGTGATCAGTGATCTTTGATGTTACTATTGTAATTGTTTTGAGACACCACAAACTCACCCATATAAGACAGCAAACCTAACACACACATGTCGTGTGGGTTCTCACTGCTCCACGAACCAGCCATTTCCCTACTCTCTCCCTCTCCTTGGGTCTCACTAGTCCCTGAGACATAATATTGAAATTAGGCCGCTTAATAACCCTAAAATGGCCTCAAAGAGTTCAAGTGAAAGGAAGAGCCCCACATATCTCACTTTAATTCAAATGTTAGAAATAATTACTCTTAGAGAGGAAGGCATATTAAAAACTGAGATAAGCCAAAAGCTAGGCCACTTACACCAAACAGCCAAGTTGTAAAGGCAAAGGAAAAATTCTTGAAGGAAATTAAAAGTGTTCCTCCAATGAACACACCAATGATAAGAAAGCACAGCAGCTTTACTGCTGATTTGGAGAAAGACAGAAGACCAAATGAGCCACAACATTCCCTTGAACCAAAACTTAGTCTAGAGCAAAGCCCTCACTCTCTTCAATCTATGAGGGCTGGGACAGGTACGGAGGCTACAGCAGAAAAGTGTGAAGCTAGCAGAGGTTGTTTCATGAGGTTGAAGGAAAGAAGCCATCTACATAACATAAATGTACGAGGTGGAGCAGCAAGTTATCCATAAAACCTAGCTAATATAATTAAAGACAGTGGCTATGCTAAACAACAAACGGTCAGTATAGACAAAATAGCCTTCTTTTGGAAGATGTCGTCTAGCGCTTTCACAGCTAGAGAGGAGAAGTCAGTGCCTGGCCTCAAAGGATAAAAAGACAGGCTGACTGACTCTCTTATTAGGGGCCAATGCATCTGGTGACTTTAAGTTGAAGCCAATGCTTACTGACCATTCCAAAAATCCTAGGACCCTTAAGAATTATGCTAAATCTATTCTGCCTCTGCTCTATAAATGGAACAACAAGCCTAGATGACAGCACATCTGTTTATAACACAGTTTACTGAATGTCTGAAGCCACTGTTGAGACCTACCACTCAGAAAAAAAATTTCTTTCAAAATATTACTGCTCATTGACAGTGCACCTGGTGACCCAAGAGCTCTGACGGAGATGAACGAGATAGATGTTATTTTCATGCCTGCTACCACAACATCCATTGTGCAGCCCATCATTGGTCAAGGAGCCATTTCAACTTTCATGTCTTACTATTTAAGAAATGCATCTGTAAGGCAATAGTGCCACATATAGTGATTCCTCCAATGGGTCTGTGTGTGTATGCACATGTGTGTTCTTCCATGTGTGAAGAGTCTATTTAACATGTAAAAATGCTTCCCTGCTGTCCCCAAGACATGTTGTACATTTCACCCACAGCCCCCCATCATAGCAATAACATTCCTGCTGTCAGGGGTGCTCAAGCCAGCCAGGCCCTGCCAGTGGGAAAGGAGGCCAAGCGGTGCCTGCCTATAAAATTTCAACTTTTCCTTTCATACATGTTTATTACACAAGTCTGCTGTCCGTCCCAGTCGGATCTGGGCTCGCTTACCTCGGCGTGCTCTCAAGTCCCCCTTCCAGCTGCCCGGGGCCCTTTGTATAAGGTGTCCTAATACTGTTTTGTTTTGTTTTGTTTTGTTTTGTTTTGTTTAAATAAACAATGTTTTGTAGATTTCAGATGACTATGCAGAGGCCTAGGGGACCCTAAGCTCTGGGCAGGGGTCTGGGGGTCCCGGATTTCACGGCCCAGGCTTGGGAGCGGAGGGGGGGGGGGGATCCAGAATTGGTTGTAAATACTTTGCATATTGTCTGATTAAACACAATCAGACCTCAAAAAAAAAAAAAAAAAAAAAACTGGCAAAGTAAACTCAAAACCTTCCAGAAAGAACCCACCATTCTAGATGCCATTAAGAATTCCAGAAAGAACTTGCCATTCTAGATGCCATTAAGAACATTTGTGATGTATAGGAAGAGCTCAAGATATCAACATTAACAGCAGTTTGGAAGAAGTGGATTCCAACCCTCATGGGTGACTTGGAGGGGTTCAAAACACCAGTGGAGGAAGTCACTGCAGATGTGGTGGAAATAGCAAGAGAACTAGAAAGTGGAGCATGAAGGTGGGACTGAATTGCTGCCATCTCACGATAAAACTTTATCAGATGAGCAGTTGCTTCTGATGGATGAGCAAAGAAAGTGGTTCCTTGAAACAGAATCTACTCCTGGTGAAGAAGCTATGAAGCTTATGGAAATGACAATAAAAGATTTAAAATACTACATAAATTTAGTTGATAAGGGATCCCTGGGTGGCGCAGTGGTTTAGCGCCTGCCTTTGGCCCAGGGCGCGATCCTGGAGACCTGGGATCGAATCCCACGTCAGGCTCCCGGTGCATGGAGCCTGCTTCTCCCTCTGCCTGTGTCTCTGCCTCTCTCTCTCTCTCTCTGTGACTATCATAAATAAATAAAAATTAAAAAAAAAAAATTTAGTTGATAAAATAGCAGCAGGGTTTGAGAGGATGGACTCCAATTTTGAAAGAAGTTCTACTGTGAGAGAAATGTCATCAAATAGCATCACATGCTACAGAGCAACCATTTGTGAAAGGAAGAGCCAACTGATGCAGCAAAAATAAAGTATTTTTCAATTAAGGTATCCATATCTTTAGGCATAATGCTATTTGTACACTTAATGAACTACAGTATAGTGTAAACATCACTTTTATATGCACCAGAAACCAAAAAATTCATTTGACTCAGTTTATCCTGATACTCACTTAACTGTGGTGGTCTGAAACTGAACCAGCAATATCTCTGACATATGCCTATATATCCCACATCTTTCCAGTGATCTTTGTGGCACTGAATTATATACTTTAAAAGAGCAAAGGGATCCCTGGGTGGCGCAGCGGTTTGGCGCCTGCCTTTGGCCCGGGGCGTGATCCCGGAGACCCGGGATCGAATCCCACGTCGGGCTTCCGGTGCATGAAGCCTGCTTCTCCCTCTGCCTGTGTCTCTGCCTCCCTCTCTCTCTCTCTGTAACTATCATAAATAAATAAAAAAAATAAAAAAAAATATTTATAAAAAAAAGAGCAAATTATATCTCAAGAAAGTGATTATTTAAAAAAAAAAAAGAGACTAAAGATGAACATTGTGACTTTGCTCCATAGGCAAAAAGTGAGCTAAGAAGCTAAATTATAAGCTAAAAGGTCATTTTCTGAGACCCATTCAGAGGACATGGAAGGACCAAGGCTTAGCATCACTGAAGATCCCATCAGACTCCAAAGCTATTCCCTCTAATGACCACTCACCTGGCTCTTCCATGTGAACAATGATCCAGTTGAAGGCCACTTCAGCTCCCATGTTTCCAGTAAAGTACACAGCCTTCCGACATGCTTCTAGAGGGAAACCCATCTCAGCCAGCTGCATCACTGATGACTCATCAATATCTGAGGCTACAGAGCACAACAGAATATTCTGGTGTCAAAACAAAAAGTCCCTTAAAACATAAACTCTCTTTCTCTTTGTCTTAGCTTCTCCTTACCCACTATTCACATGCTATCCAAAGAAAGTGCTATTTTGTTTGGTGTGTAAATGGTGGTTAAACTTCGTTTTCTTTTAATTCTTCCAAATATTAAGCTATTTGAATCTAAATATCTTTGACCTAAACAGGAACCATGGTAATTATCTGGACAATCCAAGCATTGAAAAACCATTCCTTAAGATTGTATGGAGAGGGCAGCCTGGGTGGCTCAGGGGTTTAGCATAGCGCCGCCTTCAGCCCAGGGCGTGATCCTGGAGACCCAGGATCAAGTCCCACGTCGGGCTCCCTGCATGAAGCCTGCTTCTCCCTCTGCCTGTGTCTCTGCCTCTCTCTCTCATGAGTAAATAAATAAAATCTTTCAAAAAAAAAAAAAAAGATCATATGGGGAGATTAGTGTATTCCCAGAACCATTTCAGCCTCACATATCATTCTCAAGACTTATCCTAAAGCAGCCTCTCCTATCACTGAAATCTGAAGAGAAAAGCATTATCTATACAGGCCTAAAAGCCGAGTCCTTAAATCTTACAGGAAGTTATACCAGGCCTTTCAGTATATCAGCAATCGAAGGAAGTAATCAGCTCTAGGAAATGGAGAACCCAAATGTTAAGTATAGGACAGAACATTCTGTAATGGTATACTCTTAAGATATTAGAAAGGTAGCTTTATAAACCTAATGTAGGCTTTTGTTTTCATCTTTTCATAACGATATATAGATACTGGTAGAGATGTGTGTGTATGTGTGAGTGTATATTGTGTACGTATATGTGTATACATATAAGCACATACATATATATGTGTATACATAAACATAAAAACCTATAGGCATGTGTATATATATACATGTACATACGTGTGTGCTTACACACACACACACACACACACACACACACATGTGTGTGCCTACATAATGCTCTCAAATTACCCAACAACTGGAGGGGAACAGGAGCACAAAATATACCCCTTCTGTTTTCCATGTCCTGAGGTCTCTAATCTACTAAAACTTCTGCCAAAGATGGCAGTTAGTAGAACTGAGGAGTAGCAGGAGAACTGAGGATTAGAGATCTATTCTATAAAAATTATATTAAAAATGTATTTATCAGGGTACCTAGATAACTCAGTTAAGCAACTGACTCTTGAATTTCAGCTCAGGTCATGATCTCAGGGTTGTGAGACTGAGTCCCACACTGGGCTCTGCACTGGGCATGGAGCCTGCTTAAGATTCTCTCTCTCTCTCTCCCTTTGCCCCTCCCTCTCTCCCCTCCTGTCTGCGTGCTCTCTCTAAAAATAAAAAATAAATATGTTCATAAAAGTTCTCTCTTACAAGGAAGATACACAGAACATCCTTTCGAGATTAAGTTTTAAGAAAGCAATGATTTAGTACAGCAGTGATTGAAAATGTAAATTCCATTTTTGTGAAAAATAAAGTGAGCTTTCTATTGAGAAGGATACATGCCAAGTGTTAACAATGGTTATAGATGACTGATGAAACCCTAAATGAACCTTAACGCTAACCCATAGTTTGTAAATATCTTTTTACTCTTCTAATAAAGAAAATCATTATTCTTTAAAAATCTGAGAAAGTGGGACGCCTAGGTGGCTCAGTGGTTGAGCATCTACCTTTGGTTCAGGTCATGATCCCGGGGTCCTGGGATTTAGTCCCACATCAGGCTCCCCACAGGAAGCCTGCTTCTCCCTCTACCTATGTCTCTACCTCTCTCCATGTGTCTCTCATGAATAAATAAATAAAATCTTTTTTTAAAAATCTGAGAAAGATAGGATGCAAATGTTAAACAATCTCAGATAATTTTATTTTCTCTTGTTGAGTACAGATAGTTGCTGATAAGACAGTAGCTTAGATCTAGGAGGAAATCAATGGCCAAACCATGAACACTGGAAACTGGTTGAATGCTCCCAGTCAGAGACGGACTCCTCTGGCACAGTCAGTTCCAACCACCCATCACCTCTCCTGGGGCAAAAGCCTTGCAGGCCAGCTCTCTACAGGATCGGGGCAGCTAGTAAACCTCTCACATTCCAGAAAATGTCAAGCAGCATGAAAAGCACAGTTGACTCCTAGTCCTGGTTCTGCTCCCAGCTCTTGGGTCTCTGAAGTTTCCTGAGTCTCAGCTTTATACTCTGTAAAAGGTTACCTGCCCTGCCCTTCTTACTGTGATAACCAAATGAGAATCTGATTTTGTATGAATAGTAAAGTTATATACTATTGACAGAATTTATGACATAATAAATGCAATATGACTTCTGGTAACCATTCCAAAGTATTAACAACCATTGTTATTATTATAATTAGATTATTCACAAGGCAATGGTTTTTCCAAGACCTTTCCTGACCCTGGGGGCTTCTTCTAGCAATGAACAAATCATAATCAACCAAGGAAAGGAAATGTGGAGGTCTAAAGCCACATGATCAATCATTTGCAATGTAAAACACATGCACTTCTAAATTAACAATAGTTTGTCTCTGGAAGGGTTTTGTAGAAAAAAAGATTCAGAGTATTTAATGTTAAATACTCCCCCTTCCTCCCAATTAATATCTAAATATTCACTATAAATAGTGTTCTAGAGTATCAACTCCTACAGGATTAAAGAACTAAAAGTCTATAAAATTAACACACAATCCAATGAAATTACTAACCTTGAGAGTATTAATTAATGCTACCATGTCCTGTCAGTCATGAGTCTTCACTACATATCCAGCAATAAGAAAGGAAAAAATGCCTGGCCACTGTGCCATCACTGCATAAAGAGCTCTACTCATGACCAGAGTGGAAAGAAATGGCATCATTAGTCCACCCTCATACATGAGGAGACTAAGACTCTGAGAAGTAAATTTTTCTAGCTTGCAGTCACAAATGGCAGGACCAAGTTTCCAATCTAGGGCTGGTTGGCTTTCATGCTGATGATCACTCTCCTGAACTCCAGAGCCACTTAATGATCATTTCACTGGCTTCCATTTGCTGCTAACTCAACTTGCAGACAAAGAATCATCCCACCCAAGAAAAGCTGCACACATACACATGCAGAGAACAACACCCCTTTACTGATCCCACAGACAAATAAATGTCAGACCAGTGATAATTATAGGATACTGAGAAAAACTTCAAAATATACATACGGTCTATCAGTTGGTTCATCAGACGATCTGGAAATTAATGGAGAGGGCAGAAAATAAGACCAAAGCATGGCAAAGAGTTTTAGAGAAAGAAAAAGAGTCCATGCAGGGCAATCCCTAATCCCTCGCCCTTAGGAATCCCACACTGTTGTCAACCCCTCTGCATCCCACCACACACACTGCCCAGCCTATACAACATGAAATCATTACAGCAGGGAGTGAAAATAAACAAGTTTCAGGCATTTCAACCAGATAAAACATTATGCTCTGGTTATCATCTTCGCGAAATAAATTTATCTCCCTGTATTTCTAAGAACTCTGTATAATTACAAACCAAAGATTCTGTTAAGAACATCAGAGAAAGCAGGAGCAGTGCTAATAAACTATCCTGTTCTTCTCTGATGCTCATACTGATCTCTGCTCTCTGACACCTTTAATGGACCACCCATACCGCATAACCCAGAGTGTCCCACTGATAGGTCCCTTCTTTACTCTCCATACTCTATAATTTAACATTTTACTTAGCATCAGAGAATAATGGAACATAGATGCCTATACTGAATCCTATCTTGCTATTCCTGGATTCACCTTAGCCTTCTTTTGAACCTGAACATGGTAATCAATAATATTCAATGCTCAACTGATAAAAAAAAAAAAAAAAAAAACCTTTGGAAGAGGGGCCCAGAGTGCTCTCTCACTATCAATTCATCTGATGAACTGATTAAAAAGGTGAACAATAAGTGACTCAGTGAGCAAACAAAGCCAGAATAAAACTGATTTCATTAATAACTGAGCTAAAAATGAAACCAAGATTTTTTGACACTGGCCTTGGATCCACAAAAGTGAAGCAATTATTTTCTGCACATCCTTTTCCCTTAAAAAGTTAAATGTTCTGAACAAAAAATTTAGCCTTCACAGGGCAAACTGCTCCCTTGCTATGAAGCAGTGACAAAGCTGGGGAGGTGAAATGTGGTCAAGATTTTTAAAACCAACACACACTATTGAATTTCCCCTTTTGGTTGTCCAGAGGTACTCCCAAGATGGTACAGCTCCTCAAGATTAAGAGCCTAATGAAAACACACTCCTCTTCCCTACAGGCCCATTTATCTGCAGGTGAAGGAGGGACAGGGAGGGGAAGCCAGAGGCAACATAATCTAAAACTTTTTGGAGATTTGCTGCCCTCTATTGGCAGTGATTTTTGCAAGTCTGTTTCAACTACTCATGATGGGTCTGTGCCTGGTCCCAGGTCTACTGTGAGATTACAGCTGCAGCCAGGACTCACTACTGGGTTACAACACAGGAAGATGGCCAAGGGACGACAGGGTGGTGGAAGAGAAGAGACTCTTCCATTGTGGGGTGGGGCAGGCAGAAGGGTAAGAGAACATCATCGGGCAGAAGATGGTACCTTTCGAGTCATCAGGAATGACTATAGGGGGGCTGATGTCCGGAAGTTCCTCCTCTCCTGGCTGTAACCCCCTGGCTCGGAGATGATTGATATCAAGTAGGTCTGGCATATCAATAGAAACATCTACAAAGTGAGAGAGATTACATTCACCGGACTCTCCAAAATTCCACAATAACCCCCTAAATCAGCACCTCTAATTCTTATGTGCATGTCTCTAAGCAGAGTTAAGGGATCATTTTCAGTTCCCTGGAGTAGGCCCCTAGACCAGCAGTCTCACTGAAACGTTAGATTTAATGGAGAAGCAGGGGGAAAATACAGAGCCTTTCAAGCTGAATAAGCCAGAGGTAAGCCAAAGGTTGCAAGTTGGGAGCCCAAAGACCAATTGTAGCCCAGACATTTTCTGATGTTTTTAAAATGTTGGCAACAAATTCCATTTTTTAAATCAGAAGATTTAAAAATCCATATTCCAGACACCTGGGTGGCTCAGTGGTTGAGTATCTACCTTTGGTTCAGGTTGTGATCCCAGGGTCCTGGGATCAAGTGTTGCATCAGGCTCCCCACCGGGAGCCTGCTTCTCCCTCTGCCTATGTCTCTGACTCTGTGTGTCTCTCATGAATAAATAAATAATTTTTTTAATCCATATTCCCAGCTTGTTTTTAAATACAAATATTCTCATATGGTAACAACTGCCCTGGGGCTGATCTTCAGCTTCCACTCTAGACAATACATGCCCTCCAAGATTGTAGGGCACAGACCCCAATGCTCCAATTACCCCCATGACCCTGAACATCATATTTCCAATTCTGATTCTTCTACTAAAGAAATGTTTTTCTAAGCCATGTCTTTATCCAAAGTGGAAATACCCAATATAGATCATGATAGCAAGGCTACACATTTCTTATATCCAATGTACTCCTTTCATTTACATTATCTCCCTATCCGTATCAGGCAGCTGAGTTTTCAGCCCCTAGATTACACCTTTTTTCGGATCATGATGAGCACTATGATCATTCTAACCAAGGTAATAAAGAATGAAGTTTTAAAGAAATAAATTGAATCTCAAGTGTGTTAGTCTTGGGAAAACTTTTTTTAACTTCTCAGGTCAGCTATTATTATACTGACTTATTCAAATACAAAATTTATCAGTCTAGAGGCTGTTCAGGTTTAGTGTTATATTCAGATATGATAATAATGAAAAATGGGTCCAAATGTTAGTATGAGATAGGTCTCTCAGGCTAGCAAATAGAACTTGAAAACACTATCCCCAAAACCAGTTATGATGTTAGGTACATAAATCCTATCTTAAAACAACAACCCAAAGAAAAAGCTCAGTTAAAAAAAAATTCAATCTCAAAGGATAGCAAAAAACAAACATAATGTCTAACCAACAAAATCAACACAACTGTTACTCAACAGAAAAATTCAGGTTCATTAAAGCCAGCTTTGAGTCTCCTTTAAATTCAGCAAGTCTATGGAATCTGAATTTTTTTATCCTTTATGGAAATTCCAAGGACAGAAATATAAGAAAGCTGTTTCCAAAGCAGTTGAAAGCATTTAAAAGAAAGCAGTTTTCTCTCTCAGGTACTTCTCAGGTCCACAGAGGAAAGGTTGAGTGATGAGCATCTTGCCCAAAAATCATTCCACCAGGAAAATCACACATCTGCCTCACAATCGGTCATGGCCCTGCATCACATCACGGGGCAAACAAGTGCCCGGTCCACCGAGGGCTGGAATTTCCTGGGAAACCAGTCCTGCCGATTTCACATTCTTTTTACCTACCCTCTCCAGATGAGCTGATGAGTGCTCAATTAACTACTGTGAGGCCCGGGTTGTTGTTTTTTAAGTGCTCAGACACATAAAATCTTTAAAAGACTGGCAAACAGTCTGAGGAACTTGCTCAAGAAACAACAAAGGGTAAAACTGTACATCCTTCTGTGGCATGGAGGACAGCCTAATGACACCTTGTTGGATCCTGATGATGGAGAACTCTAATCTCTAAAAATGGTCAAGGGCCTTTAAAATTAGCAAGAAAAAAAAAAGCCCAATTAAGCCAAAATCAAATCTCTTTTTTGACAATGTAATGCCACTGACTGTATTTTATTAATAAAATTTGTATGATTTAAGTGACTGTCATTAGCCACACCTGCCTGCTTCGGAGGCCAAGGAGAGATAATAAAAAGAGCGTGTATCTGCAATTACCTGCACCCCCAAGTGTGGGCTTTGGCCAGCAGCACCAGCAGCATCAGTATCACCAGAGAGCTTGTTAGAAATAAAGAATCCCAGGCCCCATCCCAGACCTGCTGAATTAGCACCTTCATTCTGCCAAGATTCCAGGGAATTTGTATGCATGTTACAGTTTGGAAAGCACTGTTGGTTTGATAACGTGGGGATCTCATTTTCACTATTAGAATCTAGTCATTCCAGAATGCATTAGTAGAGGGGCAGGCAGCATGTGGTGATTTTTATTGCCAGTGCTTATCATGTACTCTGACTCAAAAGAGAAAGGTGGGGATGATGGGAAAAGAAGAAAATGGAACTATTTTTGACAGCCAACCACCTGGGCCCTTTCACATGCCATTTTTTCCCCAATGGCCAATTTGATGTTTTAAGCAAAAGCATGCAAAAGATACATACCAAATTTCTTGGGAACCCAGTCAAGACCAAAAGTGAACTTCTTTATCTGCACTACCAAGTATTCAGGGAATGAGGCAAAGCGGGACGTTCTGGGAAACACAAGGGGATTAAATCAATGAAACAAGGCAATACGAGTCTCGAATGTAGCTCATGAAGCATCAGAAGCTTTGTCTGAGGCATACCTGGCAGTTCCAGAGACTGCACTAAAGATAAAGGAACACACAAACAGACACAAGCCGACACATGCGCACCTGCTCCCAGTCATTCGTCCTGGCCTTTCCACAAGGAGAAAATGTTTAACAGAGGAGCCTAGTGTCTCTTGAGAATGAGAATTTGGAACATGCTGCAAAATCACACTTTCAGTCTGCTCTAGCATTTTGTATTTCTGAAAAGTACTTTTCAACCACAGTCACTTGTTTTTTCTAAAACCCTTGCAAGAATTTAAAACAGTTGACCCTTGGACAAAGCAGAGGTTAGGGATACTGACCCTCCCCCCACCCCAGGCAGTCGAAAATCCACATGTAACTTTCAACTCCCCAAGAACTTAACTACTCATAGTCCACCTCTTATCATAAATCCTTCCAATAATATAGTCAATTAACATATTTTAGCTCATATGTATTATATACTATGTTCTTACAATAAAATAAGCTAGCAGAAATACAGCACTGTACTGTAAAAAGCCCAATGGACTCACACAGTTCAAACCTGTGTTGTTCAAGGATCACCTGTGTGTGTGTCTATGTGTATATATATACATATTATATTTGCAGGAGTGTGCAAGCATGTGTGTGCTCTGTGGTTTATACATGTGGTTTTGAAAGCTCCCCAAGTAATCCTGATATACCCCTAAGCTCCCCTCCCACTGAGAATCACTATCTTATAGTACAAAGTTGGCATGAGGGGAGTCTGTTAGAACTTTGATAGAGGTTGACTTTCGGAAATGCCAAAGCCTCATTAAAATATTACTATATCAAAATCCACGGATCTACCATTTACTTCAACGTGGATGGAACTGGAGGGTATTATCCTGACTGAAATGAGTCAATCGGAGAAGGGCAATAATCACATGGTTTCACTCATATGGGGAATATAAGAAATAGTAAAAGGGATTATAAGGGAAAGGACAGGAACTGAGTGGGAAAAGTTAGAGACGGAGACAAACCATGAGAGACACCTAACTCTGGGAAACAAAGGATTGTGGAAGAGGAGGTGGGCGGAGGGATGGGGTGACTGAGTGACGGGCACTTGAGGAGGGAACGTGATGGGATGAGCACTGGGTGTTATATGTTGGCAAATTGAATTTAAATAAAATATTTTTAAAATAATTTAAAATAATTAATATAAAATATTTTAAAATAATAATAAATAAAATCCATGGCTATATAGATTATTATATATATATCATTTAAGATTCAAATTTATATAAATCTGAACCTTAAATTTTTAAATTAATACATACGGTCAATATCTTGAGTTTCCCTTCAAACTTTCAGGAATTGCCTGGATTTGGTACCTAGTACACCAAATTCATGCCCCACTTCCAGCTGATCCTGTCCACATTTATCATCTTGTTTATGACAAGCATTTGTATGTGAATGTCAATGTGGATAGTGCAGGTACATGTAAGAAAGAAAATAAGCTGTAGACAGATACTGTATGTATCTTTTAAAATAAAAGGTTCTAGAATCCCGTCCCCACAACCTTGATTTTTCAAATCTAAGTCATTGCCTTCTACTTAAAATGTATCAGCCCAGAATTCAGAAAGCAAAGCAAATACAAGTGCACTGCTGCCCCCTCGTGTAGAAGAGAAACCATAGTACAGGGACAGAGCACTATCCCAAAAAGGGGTCAAAAGATGTGGATGTGGGTCCAGGATGTGCTCCTTAATTCACTCCAAATGTGGACGAATCACTGAGCCTCCCTGAGGCTCTATTTTCACATCTACAAAACAGATTTATTAAAAATATCTACCTGCCAGGTCATGAAATGATGTGAAACCATTTGGCACACTAGAATATATACCATGTATATGGAGGGAATTAGCATGATTATTTTGTCATAAAAGAGCTAGAATCAAAAAAAAAAAAAAAAAAAGAGCTAGAATCACCAGGTGCTACACGCTGACTTGGACTGTTGCCGACATGTTTTTTGCCCCAGGCAAGTCACTTAATCTCTCTCTATCTCAATTATCCATCACAAGGATGATAGAACCGTATAGGCAATAATGTGAGTTCTTTCAAAAATAGAAGTTTAACCATCCTAAAGAATTTATTTATTATTATCCTGGTTCATTCTCCAGAAATTATAATATTATCTCTAATTAGGTTTTCCTTCTGAGAATCAATAGTAAACATCATTCCTACTTAAATATAGCCAAGTCCCAATTTCACCAAAACCCAACAAACTCCTAGTATATTCAACTAATTTAAAAATGTCATCTCTCTGACCTCTTCCTCTTAACACATCAACTTAAAAGCTGGAAAATATATAACAGATCAGCCAAAAGTCATCAGTAAATCAGTGATTTCCAAAATGTGGTTCAGAAGCCCCAAGACTCTCACTCACAGTTGGTTTGTGGTCAGTATCTATGTGAGTAAATCAGTTGGTGATACCATTGATAAGAGGCAATGCAGGGAACTGGAGGCTAGGGTAGGGTCGGGGAAGAGTGGATAATCAACACATCCCTTTGTTATGGGTAACTACCAACATAAGAGTACCAGAAATCGGATTAGATGACACCCACATTATATTTGCCCTAGCTGGTAAACATGCTTTATTCATATTTGTAGCTGCTTTGGGTCTCAAATTGAATCACACAGGTAGTAACTGCTCAATATATATTTGTTCAAAATAATGTCAGAATTAATAATTTGCATTCATTAATTGCAAGTTTGGGACATCAAGTTTAGTGAAATCCCACAAAGTTGTAAATTATACAGCACTTACTCTTTCATTCCTAGAAATTAAAATTTTTCTTGGAGGAATGCCTGGGTGGCTCAGCAGCTGAGCGTTTGCCTTTGGCTCAGGTCATGATCCCAGAGTCCTGGGATCGAGTCCCACTTCGGGCTCCCCGTGGAGAGCCTGCTTCTCCCTCTGCCTGTGTCTCTGCCACTCTTTCTGTGTCTCTCATGAATATATAAAATCTTTTTTTTTAAGATTTATTTATTTATTTATTCATGAAAGACAGGGAAGGAGAGACAGGCAGAGACACAGGTGTCTCCCGGGTCTCCAGGATCACACCCCAGGCTGAAGGCGGCGCTAAACCGCTGAGCCACCAGGGCTCCCCAGAATATATAAAATCTTTAAAAAAATTTTTTCTTGTAAAGTTATGTATTTAATAAAGACAATTAGAATGTAAGTCATTCAAAAACCAGGGAGACACACAGCAAATTTACCTCCAAAAACTGCTATGGTAACTAAATGAGCCAGGATACAAAGTGCTTAGAAGAGTGCCTAACAACACTATTGTGTTGTCTATTGACAGCCTATCATCATTATTTAAACCATATCAATTATTCACTAATTACAATTGACGCAAAAACACTACAAAAGCCTTAATAAGGAAAAAATGTAAGCTGTCCCTCTTCGTGAAATTAAGATTGCCCACTGTATTGAAAATCTGGCAACTAAAAAAATATAGTTCTATCCTTTCCCTTAAATATGTTGAAAATATGATAATCAACCACACGTCAAACTGTACAACCCAAGGCCAAAAAAAGGAAAGGAAAGATAAAAACAATGGTTGTGACAATTTCAGCATACACTTTGCTCGAGTCACTATACAAAGCACTTTGCATAGTTTAGCTCTCCTTACTCTTCATTCCCACCCTGTGAAGAAAGTACTACAATCATCCCAGTTTACAAATAAGGAAACAGTAGGGTCACTTGGCCAAGGTCACATATCAGTAAGTCCTACACTGGGGATTCAAACACTGCCTGTCTACCTAAAGCTTGTGCTCTGGAACCCCACACTGTGCTCTCCTCTTCATAAATGAAGGATTAGAGAAAGCAGAAACCTCTCCCCCACACAGTTAGGTTAGCACTGCCTACAACTAAATATTAATAGCATTTGAAGAGAAAACAATGTAAGCAAGCATCATTCCTCCATTACAGATGGAAGAAAGACATTGAGTGGTGACTCTGCCCTTGGGTAGAACATAAACTGGGGAGTGGAGACAGGAGAAGAATCCAGATCTCCTGACCAGTCATCCTCGAGTGAGAGTCTTCATTTCTGGAAAGTTAATGCCTCCCAACTCCATTTTAATGATGAGCCCTTTCCAAGTGATGAGAAGGCTCCTTCCTGCAGACCCAGAGTCACACCTTGCACTTGTAAGACATAAGGCTACTTTTCTGAAAAGGAGAAAAGGATGGCCAAGCAGATAGGTAAATGAAAAATACTCCGCAGCTTACACCTGATGCTGAGGACTTTCTAGGAGGCCCAGGTCTCCTAATCACTTCTATGTTCCAAGCAGAATTAGAATTAAAGTACAAAGAGAAAAGGATCAATGTTTGAAAACTCTTCCACCAATTAGCAATAATTAAAGTAGAAAAAAAAAAATCATGCTGCATACCTTAAATGGACAGAATATTCTTTTTCTCAATATATATCAGCATATGTCAATATCTCAATGATGTCAATTCTATCTCAGTAAAGAAATGGAGTCTACCACTAAGATAGTGCATCGATGTCTAACTACCCAATGAGGTCTCCAGGTTGCAGTGAAGTGAATTTCACACAGTGAACGCACCAATTCACCAACACTTCTTTGCAAGGACACATACACACACACACACCACAGACCCTATAACTGAGCAATCCTAGGATGGAAACTTACTCCACAATGGATAATTGATAACTGAATGGACTATTACTACTCTCATTCAGATATGAACATTTTTAAAAATTATTTTAGGAAAATATGGCTTTTTTAAGCTTTTAAAATAAATTCTTTGTGTTTCCCATTTTTAACATATGAAGTAAATCATCTGAAACAAAGAGGAATCCCAAGCAATGGGTGCTGCAGAGAATAAGCAATTTAAGTTTCACTGCTACCTGAGGTGATAAAAAACATCTAGCAGTAGCTCTTCAGTCTTCACGCCCCTTTACATCAATTAGAACTCAATTTAGCTAGGACAGACGGCCAAAGAATATCGAAAAGGAGTAAAATTCTCAAAGCCAAACTTGCAAACCTCCCTTCATTTTATGGCACTGTGAGTACTCTTTTTCCAATTGTATGATGTGCATTGGCAAGGACTCAACTGTATAAAATCAATTAAGGTGTCAAGTGGAAAAAGAAAAAATTTTATGTACCTGACAATGAGGTGCACAGTGTGGAAACAACATCTTTCAAGTCCTGAGCAGCTCATCCAAACAAGCTCAGGAGCCCTATGTCCACTTTGAGATGCTCTGAGAGCCCTGGTCACCATGTTCAAAGCCAAATCTTTAATAATGGAATTAAAATCTATCATAGTCAGAGTTTAAATATTGACAACTGTCATAAGTATTTCTGTAATTTCTTCATTAATATCATTCTTGCCATGTAATGGTGGGAGTGGAAGGTTTTGGGGAGTTCTTGGCTACACTCCTTTGGCAAAAAAAAAAAAAAAAAAAGGCAGATTCCTAATACAGGATAAATCCCAACCTTGCAGGAATCCCTGGGTGGCTCAGCAGTTTAGCACCTGCCTTTGGTCCAGGGCATGATCCTGGAGTCCCGGGATCAAGTCCCACATCAGGCTCCCTGCATGGAGCCTGCTTCTCCCTCTGCCTGTCTCTCTCTCTCTCTCTCTCTGTCTCTGTCTCTCACGAATAAATAAATAAATATTTTTTTAAAAAATCCCAACCTTGCTTGAAGAAAAAAAAAAAAAAAAGACATTCCCTCCCTGACTCACAATATAATATAGATTCTAAGCCTATTTTATTGGACAGGCCTCACAAGTAAGCTCTCTGACCATGAGGGTCGCATGAATCATAATCCAATCTCACTACACATGAGCAAGCGTGCACAGACTCATACAATACCCTGCCACCTCTCCCCTCCTCATCCCCACTTCTCAAGGGCCCCTCCTCATGCCACTATCACCACACAAGCACAAACACACAAGTGCATACACATGCGCACTTACTTCACACCCGCAGATTTTGCTTGTAGGGCGCTACTCCAGAAGTCATCTACATTTTCTGGTTCAGAAAAGGCCTGAAGGCAGGCACTAAACGGTATCTTGGCACGAACCAACTCGGGAAGGGGTCTTCTGTTTGCTTCTGCTTCCCTTCTCGTCAATTCATAGGCAATCAGTTCATCTGAGTAAAAGAGCAAATTGTATTCACTTGTACTCACTCTAGCTTCTTGAAGTGAAAAATACTCCCTTTGGCCAATCTTCCTGAAGGTATCTGGGCCAGGGCAGGATTACTTATTTGTTGCCCTTTATGGATCCAGAAAAGCCTACTGAAGGGCTGTTCTTGAGCCATTTTTAAAGTGGCACTGACAGGCTGCATAAGCCATTCATATTTTTTTGCCTGTTCCCCTTTGAGACTGATGGGAGGGATCTGTGAACTCCAGCCCAGATCAGAGGTCCTCCTGACCTCACATGTGATATAAGTGATGCAGAAACCTGGTCCTTCATTTGTCCAGAGGTCAAGGCTGGGATTACCCAAATGCCACCTTCCAATCACAAAGTCTTCACATCACAGAATCTCACACTGAATGGAGACCCAAGGGTCATCTCATTCTGATTAGAGGTCATGGAGAGTGTGGACCAAGGAGCTAAACTGTAGGGACCACAGTCCTCCACTCCACTCAGCACATGATTCTAACCAGCACTGCCCTGACAATGAGGTGACCCACAAGGTCAGGTAGCAGAGCTACCAGCCTAGAAGGCCTTTCTACACTATTCCTACTCAAACAATTAAATACCAAGGGAAAAAGGAAACAGCACATCATCAACTTCCCAGGAGTCAGTAGATCTGCTCTTGGAAATTGCCTATAAGTCAAAATTTTACATAGTTTTGAGTGGGTCTTTCTGGGAATTCCTTTTGTTTACCCCCCAAAAAAATCACTCCTGATTATCAGTTTTTAGGCACCCTTATGCCCTTCTGTGTCTTCTTAAGCACATCTGAAAATGGGTTTAAAATTCATTGTCCAGGGCAGCCCGATTGGCTCAGCAGTTTAGCGCCACCTTCAGCCCAGGGCATGGTCCTGGAGACCCAAGATCAAGCCCCACGTTGGGCTCCCTGAATGGAGCCTGCTTTTCCCTCTGTCTGTGTCTCTGCCTCTGTCTCTCTCTCTCTCTCTCTCTCTCTCTCTCTCATGAATAAATAAAATATTTTTTTTAAAATTCATTGTCCAGTCCACAATCAGTTTATGATGTACTTAGATCTAGAATACCAGCATTAGGTGTTCCCAGCAATCAATTTCCAGAGACTAAATTATAAATATTTCTGAAAAAGAATAGTTGTCACTCACAAATTATAAACAGTGAGTTAGAGAGGATCACAGAACTGAGTGGAACCTCCTCAAGGCTGGGAAGAGAGAACAATTAAGCCTAATTCTAAACTGGAAACAAACTACAGACCCCTACCCTCATTTCTACCTTATAAAATGGGTAAGAATTTAGAAACTGATCAAAAGCTGCATGAGCTTATAGAAAATGGAAATCATTTCATCCCAAAAATGTCATAATCATCACTTTTCAATTAGCACAGCAAACTGACTCTCCCCCACAAAAAAAGAGGAAAGAAGGCCACCCAGTGAATTACTGACTTTTACAGAAATGACCAGTTCACAGGACACAAGAAATAGAGCAAACATTTTGCCTTTTTCTGCTTCATTTCTAAGAAATACCATTCTCCCATTCTCCCAGACAAACGGACTAAAGGAGTCTTTCCCAGAGACCCCAGCCTTACCGCAGCTCCTCTACATTCTTCCTGTTTCCAAAGTCCGAAGACCCTTCTAAGGGGCCTTTCCCTACAAGAGCCCTGCCCCACTGCATCTCCCACAGGAGGCGTCTTCAATTCTCAGATTACTTCAAGCAAGCTCTCCTAGATCGTCTCACCTCAAAAAATGCGATTCTGATCATTTCCCCCAGAATTTATGGCATAAATCGTTGAGCGCTAACATTAAAGAATTTTCCACATCTATAATTACAAATAATATTCCCCCAAACTAAGCTGACTCCAAATCAACCAGTTGGTCAAATTTATAGGCACTAAAATAGGTTCTATCCATAATCCCTCCAACAAAAACCCATGATGCCTCTGACTCTTCTCACATGGGGGCTGAGGTAAAGAGACGTGCCAACCAGACACCATCTGGGCTGGGTCTCCTCCTGACGTGACTTAGCAGTGACTAAACCACATTATCTCTGATTGCAGGGTTTGCACGGATGAGGAAGCACACGGCCAATTTCCCACTCTGGGACCATTACCCTTGTTGGTTGCTGCCTCCATGGCCACAGGTAACTGCATCAGGTAATCCACTCTCTCCGTGTAGCGGACTTTTCGAGTCTGACAGCACTGGATACGTTCTTCCACCAAAAACCGAAAAACATCACTTGGGTTTTCAGAGCCAATGCGGTTCCTCTGAAGGTTAGATTATATAAGGTTAGTAAAAGTATGAAATATTAAGCCGTGAATAAAAACCAGCATAGAAGAGAATATAAATCTGGTGTAAGGATTGGGCATTACTAAGCCTTCCCTGTGGGCATGGCGGTTCACCAGAGTCCTTTAATAACCAAACACTGCCATATATCCCAAAATGGGGGGACTGGTTAAACTATAGTTCATCATGTGAATGAACATTACACAGCTACTAACAGTCATCAAAGAGGAACTGACCTAGATGGAATCAGAAGAAAGGGGGTGGGAGAACCAACCTAAAGGACTGCCCTGGAAAAATGAAGGCGCATATGCTATGGTCATGTAAATGCATTAGTGTAAATTATATACAAATTTTAAAAAGAAATCACACTACATTCAAATATGTAATGATGTGGCAAAATGTTCACAACAGGATAAGTGGAAAACAATGCTTGGGACACCTGGGTGGCTCAGCGGTTTAGTGCCGCCTTCAGCCCAGGGCCTGATCCTGGAGACCCGGGATTGAGTCCTGCATCAGGCTCCCTGCATGGAGCCTGCTTCTCCCTCTGCCTGTGTCTCTCTGCCTCTCTCTGTTGTCTCTCATGAATAAATAAAATCTTAAAAAAAAAAAAAAGAAAAGAAAAGAAAACAATGCTTATAAAACAGCATGAAGAGAATAAATGCTCCCAGAAAGTGACTGGTGGGTCAGACACCAAAATGTCAGCACCGGTTGTCTGTAGGGGCTGTTACCACGAGTGATTCTCATTTTTTCCTTTGTGCCTTTTTATATTTTCCGCAAAGAACAGGTTTGTAATCAGAAAAAAAAAAAAAAAAAGTAGTTGTTTTTTTAAGGGGGTAGGGGTGAGAGCCTTTCATCATGAATTCTCAGGACTTTTAAAAACCACACACTGGGACGCAGGGGTGGCTCAGCAGTTTAGCGCCTTCCTTTAAAGCTCAGGGTGTGATCCTGGAGACCCGGATCGAATCCCACGTCGGGCTCCCTGCATGGAGCCTGCTTCTCCCTCTGCCTGTGTCTCTGCCTCTCTCTCTCTCTCTCTCTCTCTGTGTGTCTCTCATTAATAAATAAATAATATCTTAAAAAAAATAAATAAAATAAAAATAAAAACCACACACTTAATGTGATTTGACTCTGCTGTGAGCAAAGTGTGACCATCTCTGCGTGGTGGCACAAGGACACCAAATACCACAGTGGACTCTTAAGGAGCTCTGTCACGGAGATCAAAAAAAAAAAAAAAAAAATTGAATGAAAGAACGGACAAACATTCCTTTAAGTACAAATTAAAAGGAGAACAGGGAGCTCCAGAAGCACCAGAAAACAGGGCATGAGGAGCGATTACGGCCAAACAGGCTGAGTGGAGAAAGCCCCAGTCGGCTGCTGCGCAAGCCGGGAGCCGGGAGCCGGGAGCCGGGAGCGTGAGCGACTACGGAGAGGGGCTGGGGGGGGCATCCCGGCCCTGCCAAGGGGGCTGCGCGCCCTCCCTCCGACCCTTCGAGCAGTTCCGAACACTGGCGGACTCACCTCTACTAGATTCACCAGGTGCAAGAAAAATTCCTGGGCGTCCTGCTGTCTATTAGAGGAGAATTCGGGGTGGCTCTTGCTTACAAAGGCCTTGAACATGCGTGGAGAGATCCCATTTTGCTGAGGCTGAAATATAAAAAATAAAACCAACTCACAGCCCTTTCATACATACCAAGGGCATGAGGCGGCCAGCAGAGGAGGGGCTACCGGAAGGCCCGGTTCTCAGAGGAGACAGCTGAAGCTGAACAGTAAGAGCCAACACTCACTGAATGTGGCTACACTCGCACCCCACTAATGAGACTTGACAAACACCCTCACTTTCCAAGGAAAGGCATTCCTGGGGCCCATCCTCACAGGTGTGGCTCCATGGTGGCCAAACCGGTCGGTCAGAGCCCAGGTCAAGCAGGCTGGTGAGGTGGGAGAAGGAGTCCTTGGAGAGAAGTCAACGGCGAGGAGAGTCCTGTTGCACCCCCCTTCCCTCCCCATAAGAGATGGGGCAGGGGCAGGGGGGCGCACGCACACCTCATTTGGTTGTGCTTTGCTTCACTGTGGTTTGACCATGTGGTGTTTTTTCACCAACTGAAGTTTTGCGGCAGGCCTGCATCAAGCAAGTCTTTTGGTGCCATTTTCCCAGTAGCACTTGTTCATTTTGTGTCTATGTGTCAAATTTTGGACATTCTTGAAATATTTCGAACTTCTTCATTATTATTGTATTTGTTATGGTGATCCGTGGTCAGTAATTAAAACTCCATGAAAGCTCAGATGATGGTTAGCACTTTTTAGCAAAAAGGTGTTTTTAATAAGGTACGTACACTGTTTTTTTTAGACATGATGCTATTACACACTTAATAGACCACAGTATACATCAGCAGCCACACATTTTGCCGAGTACATGAACTACTTTTACTTGCACTGGGAAACCAAAAAAATTCATCTGGCTCACTTGATTGCAACAGTCCCCTTACTGCGGTGGTCTAGAACCAAACCCCCTTACTGCGGTCTAGTTTTCTCCGAGGTATGCCTGTACTTGCAAGAACAGGAAATGACACCGCACGCCCCAGTAACCGCTGCAGAGGTGCTCAGGCGTGTGTGTCTGCCCTGGGCTGTTTCTGGATTAGAACACAGGTTGTTACCAGGAGCCTGCCCACCCCTCACCTGGAGACGCTGGAGGAGACTGGCAGCAGCTGCCAGGATGACAGAGTGGGAAGAACGGGTGGCAGGGACAACTCTGGAGGGCAAGGATATGTGAACTTCCCCGGGGACTGGAAGACCAGGTCAGGAAGAAACCAGGCTCCCTTCAGAAAGGACAGTGCATATGACGATCGAAGGTCAGCTGGCGGAAAAGACCTGAGGCAGGAGCCGAGGTAGGGGTTACAGATTAGCTGGACAGAACATCAGGGAGAGATCCTAGTGGAGGTCCCTAAGGGGACAAGCAGGGAAGAGGGACATCTCTAAAGAACTGCTAATGTGCCCCTACATAAAGGCTAGTCATGGCAGCCAGGAGGGAGCCAAACACACTAGTTCAGTGAAAGGCTCTGCTTCTTGTCCAATGTCTCCATCCCACGGTCCTTGATTGACTCAGTGAGGCCAGAACCAGAGGGAGCAAGAGCAAAAACCTACCAGAGGATGCTGATGCTAACCCTTGTGTACCACTAGTTTCTGAGATTCTCAAGCCTGCTAGAAGAGAGAAGCTTTAAACTGTCTTTGATGTGAAGTAGACTTTTTTTTTTTATAAATTTATTTTTTATTGGTGTTCAATTTGCCAACATATAGAATAACATCCAGTGCTCCCGTCAAGTGCCGAAGTGGACTTTTTCAATGCTGGTAATCTGTTGGAAATCTAGGCGATCTGCCTGAGATGCTCTGAAGAAGCAGAATGGGATGTGTCCATGTTGCCACTGAGGACAGAGATGGGCTCAAGGCAAAGCTGATTCCTGAGTCCCCTCCAAGTTCACTCATCTAATAATGGCCTACCTGTCACTTCATTTAAGACTCAACCATAACCCTGCAGAGAAGGTACTGCTGTTATCCTCGCTTTATAGCCAAGGGAACTGAGACGGGCAAAGACACGCCAGACAGGTCTTTCAACTCAAAGTGGTCATTAGCCAGGTGATCCTGCAGCTAATGCAAGAGCAGAACCAGAATGAACTCCAGGTTCTGATTCCAATTCCAGGCTCTCTGACACAAAGACAGAAGTGACAGCTGTCGCACATAGTAGGTCTCAGTGAGACAAACCTCACCTTGCCAATCAAGTAGAACAAAGCAGTTCACATACTCTGCAAAATGTATGGCTGCTACCCACCCACTTCTTCTCAAAACCTCCACTTGCGGGCAGCCTGGGTGGCTCAGTGTTTTTGTGCTGCCTTCAGCCCAGGGTGTGATCCTGAAGCCCTGAGATCGAGTCCCACATCAGGCTCCCTGCATGGAGCCTGCTTCTCCCTCTACCTGTGTCTCTGCCTCTCTCTGCGTGTCTCTCATGAATAAATAAATAAAATCTTAAAAAAAAAAAAAAAAAAAACTCCACTTGCTTTGCAGGTGGAGGCCACAATTCCCCTCTGGAGTCCAGAGAACATGCTCCCTGGGCCACCACTGGGCACACGGCACAAAGTGCCTCCCACTTCCTTCAACTTTCGATCTGCTCTGACCTGTCTCTTCTGCAGGACTTGGCAGGTGAAGGCCACGTCTCACACTTTGAGATCTCCTGGACACCCAGGCCAATGCCGAGGGTCTAAAGACCACAGGAGATGTGCATGATCACATAGATCCAAAACCCTCATCCGTCTCCCTGCAGCCCAGGGGGCTCTACATCGGAAATCTCCCCAACACATATGTTTTAAGCCATGCTTCTTATAAAACTCAGGTGAATTTTCCTATCTTGCTGAATATATATCTGGCTTTGTCATCCAGTTCTGACTAATTACCAACATCACCCAGAGCACTCCTGGGGATTCCACCCTCCAAGAGCTGATATACCATGGGCAAATGGCAGACAACACACGGATCTATCTCTAACAAATGCTGAGGGACCCTGCACCAGACCCAGAACAGTGCTAGCAGCTTTTAGAAGACAATTCCCCAAAGTGGCAGCATTTGGGCATCTGAGGACTTAGAAACCAAATGTAAATGATCAGCTTGCACACACGCATGGCTTCCGATGTGCTTCCAGTGCTAAGTAAAGACTGACTTATATCCAATAATTACTTTTCCTACCTGTACAGACACCTCCTGAAAACAATGTAACAACTGTAACTCTCTTTACTCACCCTGCTGATGCCTATCTGCACTGTATCAGCCAACACAAACACTGAAAAATAATGCCTTATTTCTTTGCATAACAGCTAACATTTATTCATCCACTTAACAGAAATTTACTGATGTCAGTCACTGTTCTAGGAACTCAGGTGAATACTTACTAGGTGCCAGGCATAGTTCTGAGTACCTTATACATGTATCCTGTTTAACTCACTTAACCTGATGATGATAACGATGATAATAATGATTTTCTCTACCTGATGGATAAGGAAACTGAGGCAAATCAGCTGTGTGATCCAGGGCCACAGCTACAAAAGTCAGTCATCTGCTGTCCCTGTCTTGCTGTCCGTCTCTGTGTCTGTCCCTCTCTTTATCCCATGTCTTATAACTGTTTTCACATACTAATTTTCATCTCTGATGGCCCTGAGTCCATCTTCCCAGTTGCTGAGAAAAGAAGACAGTAGTACCTCTTGGACTCTGAATAAGCCCACTTCAAAGCCACGCGCCTCTGGAGCCGACACTACAGGTCACTCCAGCAACTATTCCTCCACCCGTTGCAGTGCAGAGGCCCTGCTTGGAATAAATCTTTTCACATTGTGCACTCCCTCCCTGCTGCTGATGGCATTTCTTCCTGCAAGAAAGAAAGGGCTTCAACTTGACGTGGCTGCCAGTCTGCATCAAAGCAGCTGCCTTGGGAAGTTCAACAAGTCAGTAAATTCAGAAAAGCTAGCTGCTGCTCTTTGCCACTGTGTGATCATATAACTGGGAGAAGTCTCCCTAAGGACTGTGGTGAAAACCCCAGAACCTCAGCCCTGCACCCAGACTGTGGTCCAGCCTCCTTCGCTATCCACCCCCATACTTCTTTCCTTTCTCGATCCATTTCATTTCCTTGTTTTCTCTCAACTGACCTTTCTTAATGCATTGTTCAATCCTCTGCAACTACAGCTTGAGGATTGTTGATCACTGGAAAGTTATTTGAAAAGGCTTCCTAAACAGAGAGATGCTAGCTCTCCCTCTCCACGTCACACTACAGACCAGCTCCTGAATTTCACAGCTGGGTGTGAGCGTTTTAGTTCAAACGAGACCACTCCACCGTTAATGCCTTGATCATCAGCTGGGCTGGCTGCCTGCACCCCTGCCCTAAGCCAGAGGGCAAGTCCCCCTAATTCCCACACTCGCCTAACAGTATGTTCCCTTCATATCAGGATAGTAAAAAGTCTTCCAGATCTAACTTCCAGCTTATTAGAAACACAAGCTGAACAAAGCAATAACCTGTAAAGCAATCCTAGGGCAAATGATTCAGCTCCTTCCACAAATCAATACCTTGCAGAAAGAAAAGTCAAAGTCATCTTTGACACCGCAGGGGAAAACTCAGACATGGGCTGGGTATTAGGTGATACTGAAAAACAGTTATTAATTTCGTTGATGTGCTTCTAACACTTTAAACAACTTTTAACATGATATTTATGTTGAGGAAAAAAAAGAAGGTATTCTAGTCACAGATGTATACTAACATTTACAGGAGGAGGATGCTTGGACTTTGTGTTAACATACTGCAGGGAAGAGAAGGGACAGGCAGAGAAGAGGATGGGAATGGGAAGGAAAAGTTGGGCTTAGGGAGGATTACTGAAACCAGACTGGCAATTGCTGAAGCTACGCAATGCTACTTGCATGCATACTTGCAAGTTTAAAAAAAAAAAAAATTTATAAAGACCAGGCTCTGCATAAGGCAGTTACTTAAAAGAAACCAAAGGCCAAAATATGAGCCAAAGAACTAAGTCAAAGAAACCATGTTTCCTAGTTGGCAATGGGTCGGTGACGTCATCCCAATGTCCCCTATGGGTTTGTCACCGCAGGACATGAGAGGGAGTAACCAGACTTGACCAAGAGTCGGACCTGCCTTCAGGAAGCACGCACTCTCACTGTGAGCTGGCTCTCACACTCCTGAAGCAATGGCTAGTCGCGACAACTAACTTTATTAAGAGGGAGCCCTGGGACTCTCCAAAATAGCAACCACTTAAGGAACCTGTCGTATTTATAGGATACTGTACTTACTTTCTCCATCAGCAACTGCAAAACAGATCAGCTAAAATTAGCAAGAGGACTACGGTGTTCAGAATCTTTCCCAAATGCTTACACAAGACTTTCTGTTGAACTCGGAACTAAGAAGGCAGCCAGACACTCTTCACTCACATTCCTCTGAGTGTAATCCTCTAATTAATACACACATAGAAAGAATGGGGCTTTGTATCACATTAGTGCAACACTAGCGCAGATATTTACATTGTAAAAACCCAGGAATAAAAAAAGATAAATGCATCTCAGCCTGTCCCTAATACACAGGTGTATGGCATCTGTTTGTTTAAACTTTTAACCTTAAACCATAAACTTCGGACCCGTAATTCCTAACCCAGATCCAAACCCCAAATCTCCAAAGCTAAGGGAACAGAGAGCATCCCCTAGCTATCTTTCATCTTTCAAAAGGTGGGTTAGAAATATTATATTTGACCCACCTAGGAAAACAGAGATTGTGAAAACAGTTCTCATGTTTGGGGGTTAAATTACACCACCTCAAAAGAGAACGCTGGTTATCTCGTGTTGATCAAAAACTGTGACCAGGGCAGCCCAAGTGGCTCAGTGGTTTAGCGCCGCCTTCAGCCCAGGATGTGATCCTGGAGACCTGGGATCGAGTCCTGCCTGGGGCTCCCTGCATGGAGCCTGCTTCTCCCTCTGCCTGTGTCTCTGCCTCTCTCTCTCTCTGTGTCTCTCATGAATAAATAAATAAAATCTTTAAAAAAAAAAAAAAATGAAACCAGCATTTTTGTGTCAAGGATTTTTCAGAGGGGAAATCAAATGAATTGTCATTTAAGAAATGCAGTTTGGTTTAAATACAGAATTGTTTAAAACATGTTATCTTTGGAAGGAGAAATAAATTATTCAGCATTAAAATGTGTGAAAGCATGGTCTCAAATTGCATAAGATCAGGATTATATTTTTGAAGAAAGAAAAGTGTCCTTTTATAGTGAGAGGTTTTACCCACTACAGATGCAATTTAATTTTAAAAATCAATTCAACAAATTTATGTAGAAATGGCACTGCCCAAAACAAATACCACAAATCTTTTTATAGATGAAAATGTGCCTTACGCAAGCATATTTAAAAATCAGATTTCACCTTGGTCGGTAGAAGACCAATTTAATACCAGGAAGCATGTCATCTAGAAATGACCCAAGATGCAAGACAGAGGCATGGAGCCACCTGGTGATTCTGCAAACGTTACAGGTCCCCTTTTGTCATCTGCCTACACTGTCCACACACTCATGCACTGGGAAACATGAAGCAAATGCTAGAACCGTTAGGTAAGTAGGATGGTGTAGGGATCAAAAGCAGACTCATGGGACACCCTACCTGGTGTTCAATCCCAGCCCTGCCACTCTCTGGCTGTGCAACTTCAGGCAAGGTTTCTGTGCATTTGTGAGCACAGAGAAAGACCCTGGCCTTGCGTTAGCAATCCTAGTTATTAGCATTGCTGCTGGTGATAGCCCTGTAAAAAGTCACTCCTACCATAGGGCTGCTACTCCTCTCTTGCTCTCTCCCTTCCACCACACATTCCTCTTGTGATCTCTCCCCTTCTCTGGTTTAGCACACCTTCTTTCTTCTCTTAGGGCATTTCAGGCACATTACAAGTCCCAAATGCCAAAGGCCTGGAATAAGGCCATCTGGCCAAAGGGCTCCTGACCCCTGAGAGAAGAAAGAGTCTCACAAATTGGTTTCTCTGAAACCAATTGCCAAGTGAAAATCCTGATGCCTCAGAAAGTAATTCCCTCCACTGTCAAGGGGAATGAAGATTTGACCGTGAATTACTTGTCTATTAAAGAAACAGCTTAAAACTGACTCCTCCAGGGCCACAGAGAAAATCATATGGTCAATTCAAGCTCATTTTGAACATTAAAGGGATCCTATTGATGCCCAAACCAAAGACTCACTCACATCCCACTCAGCTAAATGGGTCTTCCCCACCACTCCCAAAGATGCACATTATACTACTCATCACATCCAGGATTCTTTCTCTAAGACCACTAGATCATGACACCACAGAGCAAGAAAGGATTTTACAAATCATCTAGATCAAAGGTCACACGCCCAAATACAACAGTGTAGCTGCCAAGTCATGAATCACAAAGGGACTAGAGCCAGATGGGAACTGTGTGTCCTGTTTGAAAGGAGGGCTGCCACTCAGCTCCAGCCATCTGCTATTACGGGCCTGGAATTGTCACAGGGTCTGACTGATTAAGAGAAGCTGGAAACTCTGAGATGCCTGGGTGGCTCAGTCGGTTAAGCGTCCAACTCTTAGTTTCAGCTCAGGTCATGATCCCAGGGCCATGAGTTCAAGCCCTGTGTCAGGCTCCACGCTGGGCATGGAGCCTGCATAAGATTCTTTCTGGCCCTCTCCCCCTGCTTATGCTTGTGCTCACTCTCTCTGTCGCTCTCTTAAAAAAAAAAAAAAAAAGGCAGCTAAAAATTCAGATGTTTATGTGTAGGCCAAGCAAAACACACCTACAGGCCAAATATGCCCCAAATGCTGCCAAATTACCCAGATTGAGCCAGACAAAGCAGGGGTTCCCACAGGCAGGCTTCAGCCCCCTGGAGATCACAGAGCTACTGCGTTAACAGTCACTAAACTCAATGGTGGGGAGGAGATGAGGGCTCCGAGCAGTCATTGTTCATAGAATGAATAAATAATGTACTTTGCTCATATAAGAACTACTTTTTTTAATGTAAAAGGACATTTTAATACTAACAAAACCAAACTTGATTTGCAAACATCACTAAATTGGTAATTTTTTATTCCATGTTTTCTCCAATGAGGAGATTCTAAAAACACAACAGGCATGTCATAGACACAGATTTTATTTACATCAGAGAGAGAACCTCTTCACACTTGGAACATTCACAACCACCACCTCGATGAATTCTGGCTTTGGACTACTGGGATTGGATGTTTATGTGACTTGCACAGAGTCTCACAGCTCCTCGCAGAGCAGGAAAGAAGCCAGAGTCCCTGAGTCCCAGCCCGCCTCCTTCTCCACCAAGGAAGGTGGTCTCTGACTCGAAAGTGGTCCACAAAGTGCCATAGCATGGATGAAAACCCAGGATAAATGTGATGAAAACAAAATGTTGGACCACGTTGTTTTCATCAACACGTCTTCAAGGCTCCACAGGAGCTCAAAGGTAGAAGAAGCCTGGACAACCCCTGTAGCCCAGCTCCACATCCAAACCATCCCTTCGACTACATCCCAGATGAGGGTGTTCCAGTCTCGATGGATAAGGAACTCGTTATCTTGCCACGTTGGGTAGCAATGCACCTTCCTGCCTCCACACCACTGTGATCTCCCAGCCTGGCCATTAGGAATCCACCCTCTTTAACCCCTACCTTCCCCCCATCTCCAAACATCACCTCTAAATGCTCCCTTCATACTCTCCCATCTCCCAGTTGCTCCACTTCCCCAATGAGCTGGCTTCCCTATGAATAAGAGTTTATTCACTTTCGCTTCTTGCTGTCAATCTAGTTAAGGTCGACTGACTTACAGTGGGAGCACAGAGGCCAACATATGAGAAACAGATCTGCCTACTAAGTCAAGACAGAGCACTGAGGTCAGAGCAGGTGGTGAGGAAAAGGGGTATGCACTCCATTCAGGCTGCCTAGTGCAGCTATGCAAGCTATGCACTGCAGAATTTCAAGGAGACCACTCAAAAAGACTAGGTTGTGAGCAGTGCCCCCTGGAGTTGTCCAACGGAGCTACCCAGGGAGGGGTGTGTAGCCCATTCTGCAGACACAAAGAAATGTAAGTCTGGCTTTTAGGAGACGGAATGCATCTTTCAGTTATTCTATCAAGGAATAGTGATTGAATAGCCAACTGAGTTTCTCATACCTGAGTGTATTGACAATCCTCCTAGCAGCTTACCAAACACAAGGACTGCCCACACCTCCGCAGAGCTTCAGAATCCTCAGTTCTGGAGGTGGGAACGGGATGCAGAAGGGAATGGAATAGGAATGTGTGTGTGTGTGTTGTTTCTTAACAATCAGCTTCTTGAGAAATCGTAGCAAACAAAGTTGAGGTTTAGGAGAAGACAGATATTATAAGGGCCAAGATCATGTTACCAAGGAGAAAACGTTTAAATTTGTGTAAGGTTTATTGCTTCCATCTCAGCTGTATTTTACAAAGAACAGTGTTCTGAAAACTGTTAATGATGACTCTCACATATAATCCATAAAGCAACTGTCACTAGAAACACCAACCCTAGCTATTTCCTACCACAATTTCTCAAAAGCACAGATACCCTACACTCCAAAGTGAAATAGCTATTCTGACAACTGGCTATATCCATAGCCACCATTTGCCAAATCATAGGAAATACACATTCTAGCTGGTAAAGGTCCCTCCTACCTACATATCAGTGTGGCAAACACTGGGACACATACCTTATGTTCCTCCTTCATCACCTGTTCAATGAGTTCAGATTTCACTGGAGGTTTTGAATACTGGCCTGAGAGAAGGCCATGTCCTAACTTAGTCCTGGACAGGAGGGAGAAAGACAAACAAAAAGGTCATTGTTGTTTCCCCATAGAGACATTAACATCATCTATGAATGCTTTTAGGTGGAACATTTTATCTTGATTACTCAAAAATAACTTATTTGATTCTTCCTGATAACTGATGCCATTTCAAACTACCCTCAGTACTTTATAAAGAACTATTAATATATTTCTTCTTCTAAAAGTAACACCTGCTCTTTTTAGAACACTTCTAATACAGAAAACAAAAAAGAAAAGAGATGTACCTTTAATTCTGCAACCCAGCAATAACCATTATGAACATTTACTGGACATTTTCCTTAAAAATTTTTTACCTTTCAATCAGCACTTACATCTGTGTGTTGAAGTCCTGTGTTGGATCTAAAGGAGAGTAGTCAAATATTCTTGGAAGATTCCCTACGTACCTAGAAAATGAGAAAGGAGAGTCAAAACATAGGGACTGAAAGAACAGAAACAAAATAACCTGTCATCCTAGCGAAGACCTTGCCTTTCTGTCAAAGTGAAATCATCCACCTAAAGAAAACTTTTCCTGGGACACCTGGGTGGCTCAGTGGTTGAGCCTCTGTCTGCCTTTGGCTCAGGTCATGATCCCGCAGTCCCAGGATGGAGTCCCACATTGAGCTCCCCGAAGGGAGCCTGCCTCTCCCTCTGCCTATATCTCTGCCTCTCTCTCAGTCTCATGAATAAATTAATAAAATCTTTTTAAAAAAAAGAAAGAAAGAAAACTTTTCCTGAGATCCCACCTCTGCAGCCATATTCATGGGCTTCCCTAAAATGTTTGTGCTTCTATCTGTGGGTCTCAACTCTGGGTGCAGGTTAGAATCACCTCGAGTTTCTTGAAAAAAAAAAACACCAAAGCTAGAGCCACCCCCAGATGCTCTGATGTCACTGCCTGAGACTAAAACCTGAAATCTGCAATCTTTTCAAAGTCCCCCAAGTGATTATAACATGTAGCCAGAATCAAGAACTTCCAGCTTATGCCATCACATCTGCCATCTCAAAACCAAACGGTAAGAGTAGGAATTATGCCAATGGTATCAAGATATATAATAATAGCAGTGACAACTACTGCTTCTTGAGGGCTCTCTGTATAATCTGCTTGGGTCTTCATTACAACCATATGAAGAAGGGATGGTTATGGTTACCCATTGGAGAGATAGAAATCAGGATGCTTCCAAAGCTACGCAAGGAAGAAGTGATGAAGCTCAGAGTACACCCAGGCAGCCTAGCTCCAAACCATGCTCTGAACCACTCTGTCCTGTCCCTGCTCCCATAAGCAAGCCCAAACCCCCTCCTTCTGACCAGTTTACCTGGACAAGCAGTGCCAACTTCCACCACCCTCTCTAATCTCAATGTACAATGGTGGAAGGAATGACAAAGGAATATTCCTTTCACTTCTTAAGTTCATTTCCTATTCCATACCCTCTGCTTTGTGCTGTCCACCTTTCCATCTTCAGGCTTTGACTCGCTGTGTGAAAGCTCTAGAAAAAAGAATCCAGAAGCATATCCCTTTCCTTGGCACTTCATGCACTCTGCTCTGCCCACTTCTTTGACCTCATTCCCATCCCTCTCCCCTAGTCCACAATACTCCGGCCAACTGCCCTTCTTTGCCAGGATATGCCCAGTTCACACCTGCTTCAAGGTCATGCCACCTGCTGTCTCTTTCCCAGAACATTCTCTCCACAGACCTTTGCCCCATCATCTCAGGTCTGTTTAAAAAGCACCTCCTCACCGCTCCTAATTCCCCATCACCTGACCCTGGCTGACTTTCTTCTTGGCATGTATTAACATTTGCAATTTCTTGATTATCTCCTTGTTTATTATCTCTCTAGAGATTATATACTAGAGTATAATCTCCATGAAGACAGATACACTATCTAAATCACTGCACCTCCAGCACTACAATTGCACTAGACACGCAAAAGACACTCAAAAAATATCTGTTGAATGAATACATTTATATCATGTCCATCTAACCATTGGTCCATCTAACCAATTTTCCATAACTGACTACCCATAACTGACTACAGAAAAGGCATAACTGCAATAAAGCCCTAGCAGAGAACCATGATACACTAGTAGTTAGCAATGACCTCTAATCAGACCCCTCAACTACTGGACACTTGTAGGCACCTGCTGTCTACAAACTCAGAATCTGTACCCCAGATTATGTACCTCTGTCAAAATTAAAAGAACCCACTTCTGGTACAGTCCCTTTCAAATGGCTTTTGGATGTGTCACTAGGGCAACAATTTCATCTAGAAATTTTCAATGGACCAAGAGCCAAAAAGACCAACCAAACTTTGTAACCAAAGCATCCACAGCCAGAGGTTGCACTGAGGAATTGTTTTGGGTTTTTTTTAAAGAATCTATTTATTTATTTGACAGAGAGAGTGAGAGCTAGAGAGAGAGAGCAGAAACACACAGAGGAGGAGAGAGGAGACTCCCCACTGAGCAGGGAGCCTGATGCTAGCTGGATCCCAGAACCCTGAGATCATGATCTGAACTGAAGACAGACACTTAGACGCTTAACAGACTGAGCCACCCAGGCGCCCCTGGTCCCTGATTTAAAAAAAATATATTGAAGGAAAGTCCTTGCGGAGGTGTTGTATAATTATTATTTCTTTTCAAGTAGAATGGAGGGAACTTGTGCTCTTTGGTTACAAAATCCAACAACAGTTTCAGGGGGGGCAGGGACTGGGTGACGGGCACCAAGGTGGGCACTTGACGGGATGAGCGCTGGGTGTTATTCTATATGCTGGCAAATTGAACACCACTAAAAAATAAATTTGTAAGTAAAAAAAAAAAAAAAAAAACAGTTTCAGTTCCTTATAGTCGCTAAGTTTTGAAAATGCTTTCTGCCCTCCAAAGTTTGATGAACAGTCACCTTTCTGAATTTTTCTTCTCTCGTGAAAAACTATACCTCACATCTGTGTTTTGGATTTAAGATTCAAATCTCTCACCTCAATGTTGTTTCAAGAGTCTCAGAATCGCGTGTTACCGAATATTTAATATTCTAGTTTCTAAACATTTACTGTGTCTATTAGAACATGAGCAACCTACTCATCATACTTATCCTCAGTCTGTTTGTTCTTTTACTAAACATCACTTGATTGAGCGGGACTAACTCAGTGGAGTTGGGTCCAGGAGCAGTGTTTTCCATTTTGTAAGTAGAAAGAGTGACTCACGGAGAGATTAAATGACTTATGCACAACCAGAGTGTAATTCGGAAATGTCAGCCTGACTCCGTGATACTCTGTCTGCCACTAGAGCCTCGTTTACATTTCAGAATAATTCTGATGAGGATCAAATCTAAATAAACTAGTGTATAAATGAATGAGAGCTAAGATCGATGGTCAGATAGCAAAACTATACTTTTTTCTTTGAGAACCCTAGACTGCAAACTGAAGTTATAATACGTATTTTTAGAAGTATCTAGCATTACTTCTGCATTTTAATATAATTTTGTTGTAACAGAGGCTATTCCTCATAATTAGAAAAATAGAAACTACTAGTAAAATGGACTTTTCTGACATCAAAGATTTACCACCTTTAATTTTTCATTCTTCTCCATCAATCTTGCCTGAAACCATAATCCTTTTTGCTAATGTTTATCTTCCTCGTGAGGTTTTCTTATCTTGTCAGCTTTTGAAATACAATAAAGACTGGCTTGTAAGAGAGCTAATGAGTTCATCATGTTGGATATTAACAATTCCTCAGTGCAGGGGCGCCTGAGACGCTCAGTCCATTAAGTGTCTCAGCACCCACCTTCGGCTCAGGTCACTATCTCGGGGTCCTGGGATTGAGTCCTGCGTCAGGCTCCCTGCTTGGTAGGGAGTCTGCTTCTCCCTCTCCCTCTCTCTCTGCCCCTCCTCCTGCTCTCTCCCCCACTCTCTTTATCTCAAATAAATACATAAAATCTTAAAAAAAAAAATCAGGGACCATGAGATCCATAATATGAAGTCACACTCTTCCCTAATCAAAAAATAATACAAGTATGAGACATGGACAAAAATTTTAAAAATAATGCAATGTGTGATGCATACCTTTGAAAAAGTTTTCCACCTCAAAGCTTCAAACCTGCTCTTCCTCTGTCCACACTCCCCTAGCATACCAGTCAAAGCATGTGTCGCTTCATGTACCCTTTCTTCAGAGAGACCCTCCCTGACCACCTCTTCCCCCCTTTCATTCATGGAGCTCACCATGTTTATAACCATGCCATTATTCTTCCGATTATTTATTCAGTCTGTTTCCTCAAATGGGGCCAGGCACCACGTCCTTTTGCTTACTGCTGAACCCCCCGCCCCAACCCAGCACATTGCTGAGCACAAAAGAACCCCATATTCCTCGGCTGGATGAGAAATGAAAACTAGACCAGAAAACAGCAAGAAGAGTAAGTCTTCAAATACCAAGAGAAAAGAAAAGGAGATCTGATATCTGATACACTTTTGCTTAACTACCATTAAAGCCATTAGCATTTCCACTCATCCTGGGTTTAAAAAAAAAATAAAATTGCCCTGTGCTGTTCCTAGCGTGCTATTGGCGCTTCCGTCTCAGTACATGTGTGTCCTCTCCCATATTTGAACCATGGTGGAAACTAGCGTGCCCTGGAATATGCTAGAGATAATTTCCTAAACTTTAGGCAGCAGTTGCCCATGAGTGCACCAGCCTTGGTCCCAGTGTGCACAGCTCCCCATTTTGGGCCCAGCCGAGGGAAGAGAGGGGTCACAGACACAGTGGCTCTGCCCTCCGTTGGGGAGAAAGAAGGCAGCCTCGAACATGCACCGGTGCCTCCACGGCATCTGTAGTGAAGGGCCAGCTTTTTTGTTTATTTCAACTCTTATAGATGAACTCCTTTAAAATTTATAATGAAAGTAAATTATTAGAAAAATGAAACAGCACTGATAACGCATGACAATGTTGACTTGCTACAAAAATTTCTAAACGCTCACTCTCAGTTTCCATGCCCAGGAGTCCAAGGACCAGCACCAGTTCTGTGAGCCACATTTTGAGTAGCAAATAACGAAAAGCTTAAATCCTCGGAGAAACTCCACTCGCCAGGAGGGCAACACTGACCAAAGCGATCACTGAGTCTCTCCTAGCACATCTACAGGAAGGAATGTGGCAGGCTGGCTGCAGAGATTGATAATTAATATTTTCTTGGCATAGAGGGCAACTGATGGGCTAAAACCAGAAGCCATCACTAATATGACCAAGCCCTTGTGAGGCTCTCGGTTACAAAGCTCTCCTAATCTTACCTGATTCCCATCACACTTGACAAGTGTTCTCACCCAGCCTCAGTGCAAGAAGTCACACCATGAGGGTGCGGTGAAATGTCCTGCAGCTGATGAGGACGGGCTTCCCCAGCATGTGCTGGAGCAGATGAAGGGCAGCACTTCGCGCCCAGGCCACAGGAGGCCACTTACGCTCTCTGGAACTCTGGGATGCTGAAGATGGCCTGCATGACAGAACTCAGGTAGCAGCTGTTGCCCAGATTTTTGAGACCCGTGTATCCGGGGCCATACATGGGCTTCAGCTTCGTCCCCGTCTCCTGGATCACTTCCCACTCGCTGACCCGCGGCTTCATGTCATTGTCCCGAAGCCCGTTCTCTGTCTGGGACAAAGAGAAGGAAGCCAACTTTAATTGTCATTCTCACCCAAAGATCAAGTTCCAAGAATTATTTCTGACAGCCATAGATGTTTCTGCCCCTTTTTCTCCCGAAACAAAGCAAAAACAAAAAAAATACAAAAAAAAAAAAAAAATCACCTAAAGAGACTGAGATGGTGATGCTGAACAAAATCCTAATGCCACACAGAACCTCACACTTAAAAATAGTTAACAATCATAGGGACGCCTGCGTGGCTCAGTGGTTGAGCATCTGCCTTTGGCTCAGGGCATGACCCCAGGGTCCAGGGATCCCCAGAGGGAGCCTGCTTCTCCCTCTGCCAGTGTCTCTGCCTCTCTCTGTGTGTCTCTCATGAATAAATAATAGAATCTTTAAAAATAAATAAAATAAAAAGTTACAACGGTAAATTTTATGTTTTGTATGTCCTTCCACAGGAAAACACACATACACACATTTAAAAGATTTAAAAATGAAAGGAGAATGAGGCTGAGAGGTAAGAGGATGGCAGCAAGAAAGACAAATAGGAATGGAAACAAAGAAGCTAGTAGAATAATTTCAAGGGAAAATACAATGCAGGGGCACCTGGGTGGCTCAGTGGTTAAGCATCTGCCTTCAGCCCAGGGCGTGATCCCGGGATCCTGGGATCAAGTCCCCACATTGGGCTCCCTGCAGGGGAGGGAGCTTATGTCTCTGCCTCTCTCTCTATGACTCTCATAAATTAATAAATAAAATCTTTAAAAAAGAAAAAATACAATCCAACACAGCAAACAGAATGGGAAGGCAGTTGCAGAGGGAAGTGAAGGAAAAATCACAGGCCCTGGAAGTGCCTTGAAATAGGAGGGAGGTTTACAGAAGCGCAAAGGACATACATTAAAGGGTGCCATGAGTGAGGTGAGGACGAGGAGACAGAAGGGAGGAGAGGCTGAGGAGAAGGAGATAGGCTGGGAGGGAAGGGCCCAAGCAGAGCATGCACACTGAAGCAGCTCCTCACAGGGACGGATGTTACATAGTCATGACACTGGCTTGAAAACACAATATTAAATGAAGCACAGCCTTTTCCCATCAACAATATGTTGGCTTATTCTTTCCACCCCCGAGCCCTGCTTCCCTTCCTGAAATTAATTAAAGTGATGTTGGTCACAGACCATTTTAAAGGTCATCTTCCCGTACCTTCTCGCTTCAGTGAACAAGGAGTGATTCATGCAACTCTCCATCAAAGGAGACAGAAATTTTACCAGTAAACTCCAACCGAAACAAATGGTACTCGACGAGGTGCCATTTTTATTATAGCATGAAAAAAAATTAAGCTGATAACCAAAAGAAAATGCTAATTAATTAAATTCAAGAAGTAAATGCAAACATGAAAACCTAAAACCATTAAAGTAGGATTCCTGTCACAGTAATTACATATTAAAGAGACCAAAGTGTTCCCTCCCCACCAGGTGGGAATAGAGACAAAGTGGACCTTCTTACCCCATGCATATGAAGCATATCAATTCCAAAATGCGCTAAGTGCTTGGCCAAATGAGGATCCAAAACGGGTTCCTCTTCTTGAAAAGAATAAACATCTACAGGGTGAAGAGAAAACAAAGAGTGAGATATTTAACCAAGTCACTCAATATTCAACATATATCTATTGAGCTCCCGCTATGCACTTGGGATACATCGATGAATAAAGCCAATGGAAACCTCCTGTGAGTACACTCAAGGGGAGAAAAGACAGATGATAAATAACAAACATAGTAAATAGGTATGTTTTGTAATTATACCCATATATCAATTTCTTTTGACATTTCAGAAATTAATTTTTAAGATGGTTTTCTGAGGGGTGCCTGGGTGGCCAAGTTGGTTAAGTGTCTGCCTTCAGCCCAGGTCACGATCTTGGAGTCCTAGGATAGAGCCCCACTCAGGCTCCCTGCTCAGTGGGGAGTCCACCTCTCCCCCTACTCCTGCTCTTGCTTGTTCCTTCTCTCAAATAAATAAAATCTTTAAAAATAAATAGGTTTTCTGAGACAAAAAAAAAAAGCAGTGTCTAAAGTTAAAATACTTGAAATTAGACAAGGGTAAATGCCTAACAATTGATTTTGCACCCAAAACCACACTGGCATAATAGTGCAGGAGGAGGGAAGGGTGAGGGAGGAGAGTGTGGTACCACCTGCTGTGGCAGGGGGAGCCTGGGAGGGAACAGAGGTAACACAGGCCCTCGGGAGCAGCTCAATGGCTGCCCTGAGATGTTGGGTCCAAGACAAAACAAAAGTCTGCCTGCAGAATCCTCAACAGTCTCAGACCCACCAGCTCACCAACTTCCACCTCCCACCTGCCGCTTCATCCCTTCTTCCCAACTTTGGTGTCCACACCCCACGGAGCTGGTGAGGGACTCAGTGAGGACTGTTCAGCACTTCCCAAGTGTGTCCACCTTGTAGCACACAGAGCAAATGAGGATGCATGTGGCACAGCACGGTAACTTGGGAAATTCCAGCCATCCCAGGCCCGGCCCACTCCTCCGAGGGCATCTTGGCCTTCAAGGCAAATCCCAAAAAAAACTACCCAAACCACCATCTTATGTGTCCTCACACAGAAGTGCAATGTGGGAGGGGGGCCAATATCTTTAGGCCCAGTCCTTTTTCCTCTACACCAGACTATTTCCTTAGCTCTTTCAGGAGACTCAGTGATTTGGTGAAGCACCATCCCATGCCCTTAACAAAAAGAGAGAGTTAAAAACCACAATTTCTTCACTCCTAAACTGGAAAAACAAAATCTATTAAAAGGAAAATAGATTCAAGATACCCTCCGAGGGGAGCTCAGTCAGTCGAGCATCCATTTCCACTCAGGTCATGATCTCGGGGTTATGAGACCAGGCCTCATGTCAGGCTCCACACTCGTCAGGCTCCACGCTCAATGTGGAAGCTACTTGAGATTCTCTCTCTGCCTCTCCTACACATGTCCTCTCTCTCTCTCTCTCTAAAATAAGTAAATAAATTTTTAAAAAGAAAAAAAAGATACTATTCTTTAGGACAGTAAAAGATAGACCATCCAAGGATGTTCCTCCCCTTGGGAACATCACCAGGAGAAAAAAAATACACACAAACTATAGTGACATTCTGACCCAAATACAGGTATGTGGAGACTCACTGCCATGAAAGAAAGTCACCCTTTCTATTATTAATTGACTAAATGTTTGGCTTTCTCTGCTATCCCTTGTCCTCTAGGGGCCCATTTTAACTTATAGACAGGCAGCCTTCATTTATATTCTTTCTTTAGTATATAATTCAGTGCTCTCAAAACAAAAGGCAAAAATCCCCAGCCCAATCAAGAACCCCCCCAAAAAAATAAAATGAAAAACTTCCCCAAAAGTTTAAAAGCTAGAAACACCAACAAAAATGAAACTTGAAACAAATACATAAACAGTATTTTTTAATCTATGGCAAGTGACAAGAAAACTGCCACTCAGATACTGGCTGAAGGTGAAAATGACATCCCCTCAGCACTTTAACTTTGGTTATTATTAACTAGTGAAATAATTTTGAAGACTTAAAAAACTTTAAGCCTGTAGTTATTCGAGCTTTATTAGAAAACAATAAAATTGCCAGAAATGGAACAGTTGTCATTGGCCTAGGATTTTGAAATAAGTGAAAAATCACACAGCACTCTAAAATTTTTCATTTGTTAGGCTCATGCCATACTGAGAAATTAATGTTTCCTACCTCCAGTCATTAACTGCTCCAAAGATGTGACATGATTTGGTTGGACACAAAGTTTTTTTACCCCAATGACAAAAATAGTTTAGTAAGTAACATACAAGACATCTAAAAATGAACTGTGATCCTCAAATTTGGCAATCATGAAGAATTTATAAATGACATGTAGTCATAGAAAAAATTATGAAGTGGATTCAGGAAAGATCACCCTAAGATGCTGCTGAGCACCATGGTGCAAGGGCCAGTGGGACAGGCAATTTCACAGTAGCTGTGGGCATCTCCAGAAGCTTCTCCTGAAACCACCAAGGTACTGAGACTTCTTTTTTTTTAAGATTTTATTTATTTATTTGAAAGAAAGGGAGCATGAGTGAGGGGAGGGGTAGAGGAAGGAGAAGCAGACTCCTCACTGAGCAGGGAGCCTGACTTGGGGCTTGATCCCAGGGTTCTGGGATCATGACCTGAGCTGAAGGCAGATACTGAACCAACCGAGCCACCCAGGAGCCCTAGTGTGATAACCTAGCTTCGCAACAGAAGAACAAAACACCCTCTCCTATCTCTGTCCCTCCTCACTCCCTTCCCACCCAGAATCTCATCCTTGCTTTGCCAAATCAACATCTCCTCCCACAGAGGAAAGCTCTTTTTATTTGTTTGTTTGTATGGTGATCTGTTTCCTGGTTTGTTTGTTGCTGTACTCATGGAGACCCAGAATGGAATTTGATATGGGACCCATTTTACTACCCATGACACCACAATGGCTTCGCCTAGGCAGTCCAGGCTTCTTGGAAGAACCAATTCTAAATTGTGACCTCAAGGTGAGTAGGACTTTCTCACCAAACAGGTATATCCTTATTGGGGAGAAGGAAGCCAGGAGGACCAGATCACATTACCATTAAATAGTTGAATTCACAACCTGCTTGGATTCCATGTTCACTAAGCAATATTCTAAATATAAGTTAGCTCCCCACAGGAAAGGAATGTACTGGTCAAGCCAACATAAACATCTCACATACAAGCAGTTGTGGTTCTCACAATAAACTAAAAAATAAACACTTTCTCTCTTGCAAATTGAATTAGCCTCAGTGAGCCTAACAAATATGGAAATGGGAAAATTGGCAGTGGTACCTTCACCAGAAGGTGGCCATCCAACCCTAGACAGAGGGTACCCAGCCCTCTGAGGCCTCCATATCCACGAGGTTCATCATCGGACATTAAGGAAAACTTCAGGCATGTTTTCATTAACGTATTTGGCTTTAAAATAAATGAGTCGCAGCTAGCAATCTATTAAACAGACTTAATAGAAATTAACATAAAATTGATGCATCCCATAAACTAAATGATAATTCACTGGAAATAATCATTTTGTTAAAACCAACTCTGCACAAGACAAACCCTGATCTTTCTTCAAAAAGTGTTCAAAAAGTGAACATTATTTCAGGTGAATGAATTCAAGAACCCTCATCACAGGCTATCTGATCTACATTGCTGTTTGTTTTATGCCTTCTATGATAGAAACATGAGTATGGATTCAAATACTCTCAATTACATCAGGAAAACCCTGAAAAAAAAAAACCAAGCACTTAACTATGGCAGATAATGAATTAATATTCTTACTAGCCACAGAGTTTTTTAAAACCAGTAAGGAACAACCTACACACGCCTACTAGAAAATCCATCTAAGAAATTCACAAAGAGAATTACAAATGACCAAAAATACTATGAAAAATGTTCAGCCTCACTAGTAAAGCAAATAAAAACAAGATATTAGATTAGCAAAGGTTTTTAAAAATGGCAAATACCCAAAGTTGTCAAAGATTTGCTGAAATGAGTATTGTCATATACTGCTAATGAGAATGTAAATTACTATGACTGTTTAAGAGAAATTCAGCAACAGAAAATTTAAAAGGTTCAACCCTTTGTTCATAAGAATTTATCCTAAATATATCATTAGACAAACGTCCAAAGATTTCCATATATACAAGGATACTCATCAGAATAGCAAAAAAAAAAAAAAAATTGTGACAACTAACTAGAGAACACTGAAAGGACTTATGGAACTATCGAAGGATACTAAAGAATATTTAATGACATGGAATATACACATATTTAAATGTTAAATAGAGGAAAATAAGGAATAGAATTTTATATAGTGTGATTCCATTTTTGTAAAAATGTGGGGCAGGGGCAACATGGAGGCATTGTATAAGAACTAATCAAGGCCTGGGATGCCTGGGTGGCTCAGTGGTTGAGCATCTGCCTTCAGCTCAGGGCATGATCCCAGGTCCAGCGATCAAGTCCCACATTGGGCTCCCTGCATGGAGCCTGCTCCTCCCTCTGCCTGTGTCTCTCCTGAATAAATGAATAAAATCTTTAAGAAAAAAAAAGAATTGATCAAGGCTTAAAACAGAAAACAAAACTGAAAGGAAATACCCAAATTGTTAAAAGTGTCTGTCAAATGACAGTACTAGTGATTTTTATTTACTTCTTTAAATTTTTCTGTTTTCTAAATATGTTACACTGAATACCTGCTTTTTGTATAATCAAGGAACAAACATAAAATGTTTCTTCTTCAAGTTGAAAGGAAGAAACCTTAGATAAAAAAAACTCTAAATCATAGTTTAAAAATAAGTTTCATGCTAGAAAAAAGGCTTCTAGAAAATTAAAGATGTGTGGAGAACAGATTTAACCCTTGCCTTTATTATTAGCATACATTTAAATAGGATCTAATTATTTAAATGCTTACATATAGTTGGTTTATTTAACAAAAGTATATGCACCTACCATATATAAGATTTTGTATGGAACCCAACAATAGGAAGACATAGCTCTGCCTTCAAACAACTGAAATTTTAGAACCTGGCCATGTATACAAATAATTGTAGTTTTAGGTTGTTCTGAGAACTGGACTTCTAATAACTGGTCTTATCAAAGCACTACAAAAAACAACATAGAAAGGAGACACATTGGAAGTGCCTGGATGGTGCAGTCAGTTAAGTGTCTGACTCTTGGTTTCAGCTCAGGTCGTGATCTCAGGGTCATGGGATCAAGCCCTGGGTGGGGCTCCACACTCAGCTTGGAATCTGGAATCTGCTTGGGATTCTCTCTCCTTCTCCCTCTGCCCTCCCCTCGACCCCTGTGTGCATGCTCTCTCTCTTCCTCAAGTACATAAATCTTAAAAAAGAAAGAAAAGAGACACATTCAAATTATTCTCCCCTCCCAATTTTACCCACTAGAATTCCTATATTACAAACCCTTCCTTTTGTAGCCTTATGATGGTTGCCCTATACAGCAGTGATTCAACGATAGCTAAGACCTGAAAGCAACTTGCTGCAACCCTCAATCCAGCTTCATGTCCTGAATTTCCTCTTCAGAATCTGGAACTCATAGGATTTACCCTGGCTTATGTAGAGGTATATCTACTAGGGGAGGGGAATGTTTGGCACCAGGATGCGGGATTTTTGCAGCTACTTGTCTCTAATGAGTTAAACATCAGTCCACTAACTTTGGAAGCAGGAAATTTATCCAAAATATAAATGAAGAGAATCTTTACATGACCCAAATGTCAACCCTCAATTATAAAACAAATGAAAAACAAAACCAGTTCAATGGAAAAAGTATAGTAGACAAGAAGTGTACCATATATAGTGAAAACATCCTAGGCAATTAATTCTGAAGCAGGCTAATTCAGTCATGGAAGAAGACACAAATGTCTTTGCATTTCTCCTAAAAAATCATCTGACCTTAAAGTAAAGAAGAAATCAAGGCTAAGACTTGGAAAAATGAAGAAGACTGTTCTAGGTGTTGGTCGAGATCTACATTTAGTACATGTTTTCAATGACGCTTAGATGATGGATTCCTGTGGCCATTGCTCAGCATTTATGTTTCTTATTATGGATCCTGATATTATTTCCCTTTTCCATCACAAAATGATAGATAGAATTCACTGTACAAACATGGCCAAAAACCAACACCTGAAAGCATACAGTGTGAGAACATAAAGAAAGAGAACCACTTCTGAAGCTGATAGTACAAGTAGGAAACAAGAGGTTGACACAGGGACTCTGACACACAGCATCCTTCAAGATCCCTCTCCTTAATGAATCCCTGCATTTCTGAAATGATACCCCTGTAATGAATTCTACAGCTTCACTCTACTCTTCTAATAGTGGATTTGATTATCCCTGTTCACTCCCCAAGTCCTGGTTCCTACTCCTGTCCTCTTAGCTAAGAGATACACAGAAAGACAGTAACAGTCAACACTAGCAACTAACTTTTACTCAGGCCTTACTGCATGCACTGGGCTAAATGCTTTATGCACATCAACAAACCTATGAGGGAGCTACTGCGATCATCCTCAAGAGGAAGAACCTGAGAAGGATTTGAAGACTTGCCAGTGAGAGATAGAGTCAGGATTCTATGCTGCACTGTGTCCAGAGCCCACATCCTCCAACCCAGGAATGAAGGCACTGGTTCAACCAATTAAGGGGAGCCACTGCAAGTTCCCAAAGTTGGTAAAGGCATACTCACCTGCCCCATCAGGAGTGATGGTTCCCAGTTTCACAGCTAGAGGGTAGCCCATGTCTCTGTAATGCTCCAGTGCGTGGCCGTTGCCTCCAGAGCTGTCAAAGAACCATTTCCCGCACAGCACAGAGCCATCGGTCAGATTCAACCAGAGGTTTTCCCGCAGGTCACACCTGGCACACTTCCAACCACTGAAAAGTTATAGAAGAGCAGTTAGGATCGCTGGAACGTGAGGCACAGTTAGAAAATTAACATTCAAGAAAACAGTGTCTCCAGCTGCTGGGGGGCAGGGAGGGATCGAGGAGGGGGGGTGAGGGCACGAGGAGGGGGTGTCACAGATAATGGTCAGCGGAACAACAGAAACCAGTGCTTCCTCCCCCCTCTTCCCCTTCAGAAGATTAATGTCACCCCTCCCAGAGCAGCAGGACCAGTCAGTACCCTGCCTGCCTCTGCCATGGTTCTTTTACTTTAGAAAACAGACACAGAACCTGAGGTTACGAGGGGAGGTCGTTTCCTTAAAATTCCTACGCGAAGGACAGTGGAGTTCATATAAGTCTAAAACATTAAGGATCCCATGTGCATAAACATGCAAAGTTCTAAAGATTTTATTTATTTGAGAGGGAGAGACAGAAATTAAACAAAATCCTACTATGCAGCAAATCTGAATTAAGCAGAATGTCAACTTTACTGAAGGTTAAATGTCAGGTTTGTGCCAAGTATCTTACAGAAGTTTGATCATCTAATTCTGTTAAACACCATTCAAAATCAGTATCCATCCCCACTGTCAAAGGGAGAAATTGAGAAATAGCCTGCCTTCCCCTAGAATAGGAATGCAGTATAGGCAGGTTTCAACAAGACCAGACACCTGCCTAATCCATCTGCTCTTTCCCTCAAGCACCTGCCTCTGTCAACACAACAGACCTAACAGGAGATGCTAATGTAGCCCAAAGAGCATTCCAGCCAAAAAGTTGACAACCAAAGACTGTTGGGTTCTCCTGGAAGCAGACTCTGAAACAAAGATCTGAATGTAAATGGCTTGTCTGGGAGGTGATCCTAGGAAGCACTGCAGAGAAATAAAACTGGAAAGGGCAAGAAGCCAGTCCAGGTATGTCAACAAACAGATGACCACCATGGGCAAGTGGGGCTCAGTCCAGGTGGGGAACTCCAGGAAACAGCCCTCTCAAAGGGTAAGGGTCCAGGGTGTGTATCCATCCACTCCACAGTCACTGGTTGAGGGCTGTTCCAGGAGGACAGAAGGGAGCATGAACTCTGTGGCATTTCTAACTGTCCCATGCACAGTCCTACCTGGCCTCATCAGGCAGAAAAAGCCCTCAAGCAAAGAGCTGCAGGTGCTAGCCACTGAGAGCTAGGGGTAGGGATGAGCTCAGGGGTCTGCACTGGCCAACTTCAGCCTCTACAAAGGTACAGATAATTTTAGAAAGAATTTTGAGCTTAGTTTTGATCAGAGGCATCCAGTAAAAATATATATAACTGCTAATTCAGAGAAGAGATAGAAAGGTAAATATTCCTTTGGCCAGTTTTTTTTAAAGATTTTATTTATTTATTCATAAAGACACACACAGAGAGAGAGAGAGAGAGGCAGAGACACAGGCAGAGGGAGAAGCAGGCTCCACGCAGAGCCCAACGTGGGACTCCATCCCGGGTCTCCAGGATCACACCCCGGGCTGCAGGCGGCGCCAAACCGCTGCGCCACCAGGGCTGCCCTCCTTTGGCCAGTTTGAAGGGGTAAAGTTCCATTTCACTATCTAACACTCACCTTGGAGGAATCCTGACTCCGTTGTCCAATTGGGTAAGGTTATTGGCGTATTTGGATACTGGCAATTCATTTTCCCATGTGTCTGGGTCCTGCTTTCTATATGGAGATTTTGAACTGAGAACCGCATCACAAGCAATTGTTACCTGTAAGACAAGCCCCAATGTCATACGTAAATCTGTTTGAGAGAATAGCAGGTTCTAGAAAACAAATGTAAACTTTATTAATAAATACAACCTAATCCAAGAAAATTCAGACAGCAGTTACCATAAGAGCAAGATCCTAGTTAGCTGATTCCAGCAATTTCTCCATGAATCTAGCTAGGTTTTGTCCCTAACCTAGAGTGTGCAGTATTGACAATGATACAAGATAGCAAGGAACACAATCCAGTTTGTAAATCCAAGCACAGAAGTCAGATTTAACAATTTCTTAGCAAGCAGAGTTAAAAGTATACGGCAAACAATTTATAAGAGTGAAATTAGCTACAGGAATGCCTAGGATTAACCCAAGTGGTGTGTTTTCCTCCTAACAAATAAATACCCAGATATCCAATATCCTCAACTCATCACACAATGGCATGTGGTCAAAGGCATTTGAATGGAATGCAAACAGCATGGCTCCATTTCTTAATCTGGTGCAAATGTGACCCTGGATGGGGACATGTCTAGGTGTCTCTGTGCCAGATCAGTCTACATCATGAACAAATCTGTGATGTCCAGCTTGCGGCCAACTGACCACAGAGGAAGGGGGTGCAAATTCTCTGTTTTCTCCCAAACCTGATTAATCCGGGACATATGCCTACCACCACATTTGCTATTTGCTTAATGCTATAATAACTATTTCTGTCTTTAAAAACAGAGCCTGGTGTGAATGTAAAATGGCGCAGCCACTTTGGCAAACAGTTTGGCAGTTCCACATATGGTTAAACAGAGTCACCATATAGCCTAGCAATTAGACTCGTAGGTATATATCCCAGAAAAATAAAAATATGTGCCCCTGCAAAAACTTATACACATATGTTCACAGAAGCATATTTATAATAGCCAAAAAGCAGAAACAACCCAATTGGCCATTAATGACAAGTAGATAAATAAAATGTCATATGTCCACACAATGGAATGTTATTCAGTAGTAAAAAGAATGAAGTCCTGATACATGCTACAACATGAGTGAATCTTGAAAAGACATACTAATTTTTAAAAGCAGTCACCAAAAAAACTATGTATAATGTATTACTCCATTTGTATGAAATGTTCAGAATAGGCAAATCCATGGAGACAGAGTAAATTAGTGATTGCCAGGGGCTGGGAGGGATGACGGGTGGGGGGCTGATGAAAACATTCCACATGGAGACAGTAGCAATGGATGCCCAACTCCAAATATAACAAAAGCCACAGAATGGTTTTTAAAAGTTTTTACACCAACATGTCCCCACATTAGTAACATCTTGCACAATTAGCTGAACACTGTGCAGAGTATTTTCCCCTGGGTCGCCCTAAAACTCATCAAGAGACCATGAAGGAAGCTCCCTCAGCTGCTATTTCACTCCACTCAACCCATGAGCAATTCCTCTAACTCCTACATCCAAAATCTATTTGGAATCTTCCTCTTCTCAACTTCACTCACACTCATCTTGGTCCCGGCCACTAAAACACCTCACCCAGACGGCCACACAGCAGCCTCCTCACCGGTTCCTCTCTCCCACTCCTGCCCCCTCCTCCACACAGCAGCCACACTGGTCTGCTGCGAATATCAGATTGTCTCCTGCAGCAGCCTGAAACTCTCCCAGGTACTCCCGACTGATGACACTGAGCAAGGCACAGTCAAGAAGAAAGAAGAGGTCTCTGCCCCCTGAAAGCTTATACTCCATTACATGTCAGGCATCCATAAGTATACTTAAACCTTTTAAAAGAGATATTCCCATTCATCTCTCACCACAAGCACTTGTACAGAATTACCCATTTCTTTCAATTATCAAAGTCAGGGGCACCTGGGTGGCTCAGTTAATCATCTGCCTTCGGTTCAGGTCATGATCCCAGTGTCCTGGGATCTGAGCTCTGCGCAGCAGAGAACCTGCTTCTCCCTCTTCCTCTGCCCCTCTCCCCTACTCCTGTTCTCACTCACTCTGCGGTCTCTCTCAAATAAATAAATCTTTTTAAAAAATTATCAAAACTCATCTCCCACTTCCTTCCAGGAATGCCCTAGAAACTAGTGTTGAGGTCACCACAAACCCCTTCCTGATCCTACAGGTTTGGGCTGCCTTAACACTTCCATGCTGCCTTAGCTCTTTTGGCTACACATCCTAATCTTTTTAATCTGTCCTGTTATTACAAGCTCCTTGTTGCTTCAATGACTATCTCAATCCATTCCCTGTCCTCCTCTGAATCCTTCTCCACAATGCACAATAATGCTGACCAAGCTTTGAACATAATACTCTCTCTTTTCTTTGAATATACTTGTTGGTGACACTCAACAAAACTTCCTCAAACTTCTGGGCCACTATAAAACACTAATCTAGTGTTTTCAGCGTATCACCTGAAATCATTTAGCAGCCCTTCATATGGACCATAGCTGAAGAGCAGGATCTATTACCCTATAATTATGCCATGAATTCTCTTTCCCCAGATTTGTTATCTAGAATGAAGGAAAAAACTTGGTAATAGTCCTGGCTCCATCCCAGGTCTCCTAGGCCTCAAATTCAGTAGTGTTCTGGAACTGACTCAAACTGGCTCACAGAACTGATTCTTAAATTTTAAGAAATTCTGCAAGATGGTTGTTAAATACACCCATTACTGAAAATTAAATTATAAAAACTTACAATCAAGTAAAATATATTTTTTAAAAGTAAAAATATTCAAAACTCTTCACTTTTCATTCTACACTCATACACTTTCTGTATGCTCTTAAGGTTATTTATATTTACATCATGTGACATGGAAACTCTATATAATGGTGTGCTACTGCACATTCTCTTTTCAACACTGCTTTCGGAGACATCACACTAATCTGAAATCAGCCAGGGTGCAAATATTACGCCATGGAAATCATCAAACACTACAGAGCAGGTTTTTTCCCCCAGGGAGCTCATTGCTAAATATTTACAAGCACACCACTGCTTGAGTTCCTGATGTCTAAAAAGAGGCACTGGATTTCAGGTTATCAGATCCCTACTGAGTTCCAAATGCTATTATCTCTGTGAATTCCATATCACTGAGAGGTGGTTTAGCTTCCTGGTACAATCCACGGAGTTCCTATCTGAAACAGAATTTTATCTGTGCTGAGAAGCTCAAAAGATGAAGGAAGAGTCATCTGGTTGGATAATTTTCAGCTCAATAATTCTTGCTACTTAAAAGCTTAAAGAGAGTCTGCCTTCAGCTCAGCTCATGACCCCAGGGTCCTGGGATTGAGCCCCACATCGGGCTCCCTGCTCAGTGGGGAGTCTGCTTCTCCCTCTACCCCTGCTCATGCTCTCTCTCTCTCACTTGCCCATGCTCTGTCAAATAAATAAATAAATAAATATCTTTAAAAGCTTAAAAACAGAATATCAAACACAAAAATGTACCAGAAGAATGAAAAGAAAAGACAGGAACTAGCACCTATTATATAAATAAGTCCTATTATATAAATCAATCCTATTAGATACCATCAGATAAGACCAGGCTTTTCTTTCAATCTCTCCACCCCAACTTCCAAATAATTCTCCCTCTCCTGGGGATCCCTGGGTGGCGCAGCAGTTTGGCGCCTGCTTTTGGCCCGGGGCGCAATCCTGGAGACCCGGGATCGAATCCCACATCGGGCTCCCGGTGCATGGAGCCTGCTTCTCCCTCTGCCTGTGTCTCTGCCTCTCTCTCTCTCTCTCTGTCTATCATAAATAAATAAAAAATTTTTTAAAAAAAAGTTTAAAAAAAATTCTCCCTCTCCTTTTTAAAAAATTTTCATATATTTCTTAATTCTAAAAGACTCTATTAAAAATTATAACATATATTGAGGGATTCAGATTTCTACGACACTTCACTTTAAGTAAAAGTATTCACACTTTGAATTATATTCTGAGTATGGGAATAATTAAAAAACACTTAAGGCCTCTTTCATGAACTCTTTCACATAAAGACTTTTTCCTTCCTAAGTGAGAGAAAAATCATTTCTCATGACATTTATTCACAATGTGCTTCTTTATTTCTGTTCTGACAGCAGATGAAAGAGCTATGTTAAACAGGGCAGGCAGTAAGAACTCTCAGGATCCTGGAGATACAAGCTTTAGTATATAATTTCAGGTAATGGGACAAGGTGAGACCATTTTGCCACTCATATATTTTATCCTTGGTAACAGCCACATGAGTCAACACAGGGAACTGGAGAAACGAGAGGTAATTTAATTCTCTATGCACTGCTAAACACTGTGCACTTAGCGCTAAAAAGGATATGTCACATATAATAATTAGAGGAAAGAGCTACAGTAGCTAAATACACAACATTTTCATTTCTATGGTCTTATATTTAGGTATAAAGTAGGTCAGGGGCAAAAGAGGTTGAATGGTAGAAACCTGGCCTCCAATGACATGGGAACCCCAAGCACAAACACGGCCCCCCCTCCTGGCAGAAGCAAGTGAGCAGGTGGCTGTAGATACAAAGTCACACAATGTCCTGAAGATTCCCAGCCCGAACACCTGGCTTTTGTGCTGGTGAAGTGCGAGAAGGGAAGGAAAGAACTAGCATGCCTGAACTCCACTGACCCTGACCCCCAGCCTCCAGTGGCCAGGCTCTGAGAAGTCTGAGTGTGCAGAGAGTGGAAAAGAGGAAAAAGAAGGGAAGAGAACAAAAGAGAAGGATGGGGTGGGGAGATAATACGAGAAAGGAAGAATGAACACGAGGAATGGTTGGGTCCTCATCGGAGCTCCGCACCCCTTTACAGGATCAAAGTAAAACAGAAGCTGGCCTACTCACATGGCCACTGCCGCCCCCAGCTTTCTGTTGTTCAGAAAGGTGAAAGTTGCTCCATAAAAAAACAAGGGAAGAGAAGAGGAAAAAAGAAAAATTCACCACTAAATCTAAATGTTAAAACCTAGAAAGTAGTCTTAGTCTTCCTGAGGAACAAAACTTTCAAGGAGTCTCACGTTACCACGGAGCTCCCGTAGACTTGTGATTTGTAAACATTTGGTTATTTTTATAATCATGTTGCTGTTGTTTTGGCAGAGAAATCCTTATTTTTCCCAAATGAAATCTCACATGGAAGTCTAACATACAGAAGAGATAAAAATATAGCCACTCCTCTGATTAGAAGACACCCCTTTCAGGGCGCCTTGCTGGCTCAGTCAGTTAAGTGTCTGCCTTTGTTCGGGTCATGATCCAGGGTCCTGGGATTGAGGCCCATGTCGGGTTCCCTGCTCACCAGGGAGTCTGCTTCTCCCTCTCCCTCTACCACTCCTCCTGCTTGTGCTCTCTCTCTGTCAAATAAATAAAATAAAATCTTAAAAAAAAAAAAAAAAAAAAAGGAAAAGGAAGACACCCCACCCCGTCCAACAGCCCCTGTACATCTCAGGGGCACAGTGTTAAAATCTAAGCAACAGATTGTGAATTACAAGTGGCAAGAAGCCAGCCCACCATGAGAGAGGCCAACCCACCATGGGGGAGGCCAGCCCACCACAGGGATGTGGGGAAGGCCAGCCCAATAGGGAGCGACCAGCCCAATGTTTATATGCTTACAGGCCCACACAGCAATGGAAATCACAGGCAGCAGAGAGTATCGGGCCCAACACTACTAACACCTCACCCTGAAAGACTCTTTCACAGAGAAGAAGCAATCTGCTCATGTTCATGCTCATTCTTCTCCTCTTCTCTCATTCAACCTGCTTTCCCCACCCCCGAGTACACACACACCGCACACGCACACACACCTGACACAGAGAGTCACGCGCATCTAGCTAGCAGCCGTGCACACTCACTGACCAGGGCTGGTAACTCCTCAATATTTGGTAGTGCTATTTCATAGTGGTCTGGGAATATAACAAGTTTGGCTTCGTCTTCATATTCATAATCGTCGCTATTTAAATCGTCATCAGTATCTAGATCTGAGGAAAAAACAAAAACAAAGAACAAGAAGTGAAGACAGAACATTCTCCACTGAGGCAGCACTCACTGGGAAAGCCAGAAATCCACAGGACTGACAAACCAAGAGCATGACATTTACGATTCCCTCCTCTGATGACCATCCGTCTGCCCCAAAACAGGAGTAAAGGGCCTACCATCTTTCCTAAGTTACAAACACTTATTAATAAGTGACGGATGAATAAAGACAGTCCTACCATACAGCTTTATGATTAAAATAGATATGGGTGGGACACCTGGATGGCTCAGCGATTAAGCGTCTGCCTTCAGCCCAAGACGTGATCCTGGAGACCCGGGATCGAGTCCCACATCAGGCTCCCTGCATGGAGCCTGCTTCTCCCTCTGCTTCTGCCTGTGTCTCTGCCTCTCTGTGTGTGTCTCTCCTGAATAAATAAATAAATAAAATCTAAAAAATAAAAAAATAAAAGGATGAGAAATATTTAAAAAAATAAATAAAATAGATACAGGTGCTAGATATTCAATTCTTAAATATTTTTAAAGGAGTAAAATCGTTAATTATGACTTGTTGGGTACCTGGCTCCTGATTGCGTAAGAATGGATGGAATGTTCTTCACAACACTGTCATATGGAAGAAAGTAAAGGGTTTTCCGAATAGATAAACCAAGGTTCAAATTCCAGTTCCAAAATTTAACGTAACTTTGAGCAAGTTACAAAGTCTCTAATTCTTAGTTTCCTCATTTGTAAAATGGAGAAAACAGATCTTATCTCACAAAGCTTATACGAAAAATAAAATAAGAAATTATAGACAAGAGACCTGGCACATAATAGATAGTCAATAAATGATAGCTATTATTTAAAAATAAAATTACAATTTCCCTCTCTCTGTCTCTCCCTCTCTCCTCTACCCCTTCTAGGAATTATTAAGATATTGCATCACAAACCAGAGGGGAAAACCCCATAATATAAGCAGTCCCGTTGTCCTCAGGATGTACAGAATTTTTAGTAAGAAACTTGGGCTCCTCTAGCCTATTATGTATCAAGTCATCACCTGTTTGCTTGGCTAACCTCTGGTGAAGGTTTAGTGAAGGCTCAAGGAAATGTCTTGTCACAATATTCACATGGACACATGGACACTTCAGCCCTACATTTGCATGGATGCCAGGATCCCAGATCAGGTTTGTCTATTTAGATGTTTGAAACTATGGTGACAGGAGCTATTGAGCCATATTCCACTCACATCACACATAAACAGGTACACAAACATGAGCCTGTAGACAGAAAAAAAGTGACTTTCGTAAATGAAGCAAACACCTGAGAACCAAAGGATCTAGGTTCTCTTAATCACCTGGTTGTTTGCCTCTAATCAAAAAGCATATCTTTTTGTGTACAGCTCTGCTCCTTAATTCTCAAAAGGAGGCAGTCTTAAGTGGAAAATGAGATACAGGGAAAACACGATCTTGACAATTTAATAAAAGATTCCAAACAGTAAGGGTCAGAAATGCCAAAATGAAGAAATTGCCAACGTTATTAGGTAGCCATAGAGGTCAGTTTGACAAAAAGCAATGTTAAAAATGCTTCTAAGAGTTTAGGGAGTTGTTAAAGGTGTTATTTGCTAGATGGGATGCTGCCCAATTCATGAATCATGTAATAAAAGCAACTAGATCTTCAAATTTTTTAAAAAGTAACAAAAGGCATTTATTTGAAGGAAATGATTCAAATAAATACATTCTATATGTTCAAAAATGTGAATGCCCCAATATCTATAATAATAAAAATTAGGACCTAACTGTTCAATGAGAATGGTGTTCAACCCAATAATATTATTTAAATGATATTTATTTAGGCTATGTAGAAACAGGGAAATATTTATGCTATGTCAATGCTGAAAATACATAATCCATCTCCACTGTAAAAACGACTTTGTAAAAGTTTTATGCTCATAGACAAGAAACAGAAGGAAATCTGAACAAATGAAAACAGTGAGTGGGTGAGCTTTTTTCTATTCTTAACTCTTTATTACATCTTTTATAACAATTTTAAGGAACCAAAGTACAACTCTTTTTGTTTTTATATATAGATTTGGCTCATATAACGTTATTACCTAAGCGTCTCTTGTCCACAGAAAACACATTCACTTAATACTAAGTCAGATCTTACCTGGCCAAACACAATGATAAACTAAGTCTAAAAAAATCCTGCTCTGTCATTTACTAACTATGTAATCCTGGGCAAGTTCTTTCCAAGTTCACTTTCCTCAGGAGTAAACCATGAATAATGTTATTTACCCCCACAAGATTATTGAGAGGATTAAACAAGGTAAGGTTTTAAGGCATCTAGGATAGGCCCTGGCAGGTCTTAGGGGCTGCACAGATAGCAACCCCCATCATCACCATCACCACTTTCTCTACACACCTGACAACCAACCGAATCGAAAGTGCTTTCCCCTCCCTGTGGCTCATCCCAAAGACTAAGACCATGATATCACGTGGAGATCCTCCTCTGTGAACATATGAATTTCAGAAGCTTCGAGAGAGGAAACTGTCAGAGCAGGGAATGGGTCTTATTCACCTTGGATATGTCCAGCCCCTGCACAGTACCCAGCACACACCACGCACTCAGTAAATGTCTGTGAAAGATTTCAGGAAGTTAAAAACCCCAATATGCTAAGGACAACAGCAAAGCAGGAGCACCACAAGGATACCTGTGGGTTTGGGGTTTTTTAAATTGGTTAACAGATATGTGCTTAAAAATAAGCAAAGTACTGTCATGCAAAAAAAGCTGAACTTTATTGGGCTTCTTTACACTTCGTCTATTGTCATTTTTATTTTTATTTTTAATTCGATGGGATATAAGGGGACCATGATCTTTCCCAAACATCTTTATCCAAATTAAGGAAAAATCAGCAGAAGTAACCTACACCCTAGTTTTAAAGGACAAATTTAGGGTTTCTCCTATATGACCTCACAATCCTAGGTAAAAATCTACAAGTTCCAAATTTCCCTAGAGTCTTACCACCCCAAAAATATCTAGTTGAGGAACCTGCAGAGAAATTATGCCCTACGGACCAGTAGGTCTAGGATCTCCAACCAATCCAGCAGCTACTTTCCACTATGGCTATTAACTGGCAATACCTGAATGGACTCTTTTTCTAAATTAAAAAAAAGGTTTTAAAATATCTCTTCCCAATTCTACTTCAATGGTCCTCTCAGATCCCTGGGAGAAGTGGCTGGGACCACAGCCATTTCCGAGAAGTGACTTACCTAAGCTGCACTATGGAAGAAAAAGACCCCTAAATCAAACCAGGACTCTGACACCCAGCTCAGAGGTGTCCCGGCCTGACCTGACTAATCTGTGGGCTAGAGGTGAGAGGTCTCACTGATCCAGTGCTGCAAAATCTGACCAACCATTCACCATCACAAGAAGGTATGGGGGAAACCTTGAACGCAGACCCTGTTCTGGGGCCTACTTCAGAAGGAAGTGGCAAAATGGAGTTTACTAGAACCTTTTGGCCATTATAGATAACAGCTGGATTATCTGAGGGAGTTCCCTAATAGGCCCATTCCTAGAAATTTCTACAAATGTTCTGTTTTAAACCCGTTTCTCATCAAGTATGAATATGAGGTCTAAAACCAAAAAAGTGGAAAGTTAAGCTCTCTGAGGTTTGGTGGTGGTTTTTTGACGTCTCAGACTTCAGACACAAAGAACTTGATTCCTTTACTCCTATTCTGAAAGCTAATGGGAAGGAGGAGAAATCAATAAAAATGTGAATATTTAAAATTGTTTGAATGACATACCAAAGATACGTACTAAATACATTAGCAGTTATTTATACATCTATATGCATTTGTAGCTTGACTATAAAAAATATGTAAGATTAGGCCGGAACTACATCATGAGTCCTGGGGTATTTTTTGAAGATCCTGGACTCCCTTATATCCCCCCTTCTCTCCTTCTATCTCATAAAATGGTAAGTTTGTATCAGCTGAGTCCAAAAATTCACAGTCTCCCCTATTGTTATAAGTTATCTTTTAAAAGACAATCTAACAGTGTCCCTCTCTAGCTTAAAAACATTGACACAGAGCTACCTACTTTCTCCGTACACAGCGGCCCTAAGCCAAAAGAAATCCCCTATAGCTCCATTTATTTAGTAGTTGGGTCCAAACAACTTAAAAAGTATTTATGTTCTAAAGACTTAGTAACTGGGCAGCCCCAGTGTCACAGCGGTTTAGCGCCGCCTGCAGCCTAGGGCGTGATCCTGGAGACCCTGGATCAAGTCCCACGTCGGGCTCTCTGCATGGTGCCTGCTTCTCCCTCTGCCTATGTCTCTGCCTCTCTCTCTCTCTCTCTCTCTGTGTCTCTATGAATAAATAAATAAATAATCTTTAAAAAAAATAAAGATTTAGTAACCATCCGAGAAAATAATATACATAAATGGAAAGACAGAAATGTTCTATTTCACTCTGAAATAACCACAGTCCCTTGTTAATGGGATATGTACTCTTGTTGGACACTGCGCAACTTCTCTTTGAATCACATGGAACACTGCCACCCTCATTTCCTGTCCCACATTTACTTTCACATGGTACTTGCCTTTTATCATAGAAACCACCAAAAAAAAAAAAAAAAAAAAAAGTTGCACAAAGAGGTGAAGTCACTGAAAGGAATATAGGATACTTCGATAGTAAAACTATACCAGTTAAATAGTTCATGCAATGTTCAAGCATCACTGCTGTTCCCTTGAAGTGTTAAAATATCTGTGGTGCACCTGTGAGTTCACTGTGGCACTCCACTGTGCCTCAGAGCACAGTTTGGAATCTAAGTGTTAATGGTCCCCAACTGCCTACAGGAAAAAAGTCTAAAAGCATGATATATATCTATACTAAGAATATATAAGATATATAAGAATGTGCAAATAGAAGATACTATTTGTCCCTAGGGAGAATAACCAAGTAAGCTAGGAGGCAGAGAAGCAAGAAAGACTTACTGTTCATTATCGAGCCCTTTATAACTTTTCAATTTCAAGCTTTATCCAAAAAAACATTGTTCTAAAAATGTTTTTAAATCCTAAATATAAAAAGTCTAAAACTTAAGTGGTTCAAAAATTAATAATTGTTATTGTTGATTTAAACACACACACACACACACACCAGCAAAAACTAGAGCTGAGTGAAGGATCCTTAACTGTGACTTCCCCTGAATGGACAACAAGGTAATTGGGACGAGTGACTTCAATGCTAAGGGGCAAGATGGTGCTCAGGAGACTTGGATAAGCCATTTTGCACCAGCTAATGGTCCCAGTTTCTCTTATAAAATCAACACTCCATTCCATAATGGAATGATTCAATGAGTTCAATGTCACTGTTGAGCCAGTGAAAAAGGAACTGGTCACAAAGTCATGAAGCAACTGGGGAAAAAGAAGATTCTGTCCAGGAGAAATCATTAATCAGCTGCATCTACTTTGTGAGGAGAACTGGGGCATCATGAGGACATTTCAATAGAGTGAAGAAGTGCTTTCTAGTCAAAGAAACAAAAAGACTGCAAGAGAGTTCCGAGTTGTCTTCCTCTCCCAGAAGAGACAACCCCAATGTCCCTCTTGGGAAGAAGTGTGTGCAGAGGCGACTAGCTCCCATTCTCCCCTTCTTCCTCAAACAGACTCTATGAAACCAGTTAATAAACTTTATGTACTTTATGTACAGCACATGGTATGGCCACATGATCAAGTTCTGACAGGGGAGATGTAACCTAAATTGCTGCTTAGAGATCTCTGAGAAGGCCGCTAAATAAGGAAGCTGATGACTCACAGGGAGACTACATTTTTTTCCCTTCCCCCTTCATCTTTCCTGCTTTCTGGAATGAGGATGTAATGGCAGGATTTCCAGAAGCCATTATGGACCATGAAATGACCATGGGATTAGAATCATAAGGCAGGATAGAGGGTGAAGCAGAAATACAGGAAGAGTCTAGATCCTGATGAACATGAGGCCATCACATAAGCCCGAATTTGCTGCTTCCCAATATCCTCTACATGAGAGAAATAATACCTTATTTAAGGTCACCAATATTTTAAATTTTCTGTTATATAAACCAGATTGAAGCCTATATGGTCTTTTACTTGAAATTAATGCACAGGCCACGTCAGCTTGAAGACCGCTATGATCAGTATGACAAGAGAAAAGTGACTGCTGTCAGGGACATGACACATCATATCAAGGGAGCTGTAAATCTGGGCTTGCAAAACCAAATTCTTACGGGGAGGAGGTAGGCAACATAAATTTGTGAAGCATCTGGGTAACAAACAATAGAGAGAAACAGGGCCTGGGGCAAGTGCCAATGGAGTTTAAACTTAAATTTTTTAAAAGACTGGTGGAGACCAGATAGAATATATTTGCTGGACTGTGAGTTTTAGGTATATTCTGTGGTTTTCTAAGATATGGAACTTTGAATGAGCACATTCTACAGCAGCCTGTAGAAATGGACCTGCTGAAATGAAACAGTAGGTTAACATTCCCAAGAAGAAATGGACGAGGTATGAATCACAAAACTTCAGTGCTTACTTTTGGATTAATTCTTAAAATAGTTACCTTATCATATCCTCTACCACTGAAATGATCACTAGAGAAATCAAACTGCAAAGTCTCTCAAGCACAAGACACAAAGGTAAGGGATATAGGAGGTCAGCTGACTTCTCTATTCAACCAAAGAAAATAATGAAAAATAATACCAGTAATTCAAAATGTTTAATTATTCCCACCTTCAAAAATGCCATGTTGATGTCATTTAGTTCAGAAGTCATATCATCTCTTAGCAGAAAGTAGCCCAAGGCTAAGAACCAAAGCAGCAGGGGCACCTAGGTGGCTCAGCGGTTGAGCACCTGCCTTCCACTCAGGGCGTGATCCCAGGATTCCAGGATCGAGTCCCACATTGGGCTCCCTGTGGGAGCCTGCTTCTCCCTCTACCTATGTCTCTGCCTCTCTCTCTGTGTCTCTCATAATAAGTAAAATCTTTAAAAAAAAAAAAAAAAAAAAAACAGCAGAATATACCGAATCATTTTAGCTTTGGGGCCCTTTCTGAGATGGTTTGGGTTTAGTTGGTTGATTTGAGTTGTGATTCAAAGACCTCAGAGAGGTGGCAAAAACTGGCCAAGGTGGAAAAACCAACTATGGATAAGCCTCATAAAGAAAACCACAATTGTGAGCAGCGCGGGTAGCTCAGCGGTTTAGCACCGCCTTCAGTCCAGGGCGTGATCCCGGAGACCCAGGATCAAGTCCTGGGTCAGGCTCTTTGCGTGGAGTCTGCTTCTCTCTCTGTCTCTCATAAATAAATAAATAAATAAATAAATAAATAAATAAATAAATAAATAAATAAATATCTAAAAAGAAAAAGAAAACCACAATTGAAAAGCAGGACAAAGGACAGCAAGCACGAGGCCTGTGTAGAATAATGGAGAATCAGAACAGGAAGGACACTCAGCTTCATGACTGTTTCCAATGCCTTTACTTTTCAAATAATTAATGTCTTTTCATTACAACAGTAACAACGTTTGTTATAGAAAACATGGAAACACATAAAGCAAAAAGAAGAAAATAAAAATCACCTCAATCCCACCACTAGGAAAGAGCTACTATTAACAATCTGGAATATATTTTGCCAGTGTCTTTGGAAGTCTCAGTTATATATGTATACGTGTGTGTATATACCCACCCATGTATATACACACATACATACGTATACGTACATACACACATGTGTATTATGTGTACAGATTTTTTTACCAAAATGAAAACATAACATGTAAATGATTTTGAAATTTCTTTCAAACAATAATCCTAGGCATTTAGGGATATAATCTTGCTTGGTCAAAAATTATCAAGCCACTTTATCTCCTAGCAAAAGCCTATCAGAAGCTTAATATGAAAAATGAGCATGATTACATGATACAGAAACTGGTACTCATTTGCATGAACAAAACTGGCTCTTCTGAATGAGGGAGAAGAAAATTACTGCTAGGCACACACCAAAGTAATCATTGCTACCAAGATCCACTGACAGATGATACAATTAGTGTATAAAACTTCGAGAAGAAATAAGATATTAGCATAGTCTCAAAGTATTACTCGCAAAGTATTTATTATACCATATCTTCACCAGCAGACACCAGTAGACACCACCTTAACAAGAGATCAAGATTATAGCACCAATATGAAGACATCTCAGTGTCACATGCCCTCCAGTATCATGCACTGAGGAGAGCACATCACCTCTATGGTGTTCTTGCCAAAAATGCATTATCTCAGACTTAGAAGGAAACATCAGACAAATCTGAATTGAGGAACATTCTACAGAATAACCAGCCAGTACTCTTCAAAAGTGTCACAATTAAAGATCAAAAAAAAAAAAAAAAGCCTGAGGAACCATCAAAGATTAGACAGGATTAAGAAAACGTGACAACTAAATACAACATGGGATCCTAAAAAAAGGACATTAGTGGGAAAAAAATGGCAAACTCTGAACGAAGTCTGTAGTTGGGCTAATATTTAAGAAAGAAAAAATGTCTCTACTTTCAAGTCAGTGAAAAAAGAACCAAAACAATCATAATTACTCTCCAGTCACTGTAAGTATAATTGCTGCAAAACACTAAACCCAACTCTAAGGTGCCAGAAGCATCCTTCTCCACTAGGTAAACACAAAATGGAGGAAGATCATCACAAGCTAAATGGGTTCCTCTTAAAATTATATTGTACAATAAATATAACTGATTATCCCAAATCAAGCATGCACATGCACACACACACAGACTATCTGGGCACACCATTAATAACTATTTACATTACCTAAAAAAATCTTGGAATTCCTCCTTTTTGGCAAAGCTCCACCAGATGCCCCTCTTACCTTCTGAAAAGAAAACAAGAGATTGTTAAAATGCAGCTTACAGAATGGACGATGGGGGAGGGAGGAGACTACATATTGGTTCTTACAAAAGGCCAAGAGAAAATTCTCAACCTTGATGAGAGATTCTAGGATAAACCAGAACTTGACCAGGTCACTGGAGGTAGGCGAAGAGCAATGCTATTGTCCTACCTGACTATTCTCACCAAATTATCAAGACAGCCCTTCTAGAAAGGGAAGTGGAACCAGGGATTAAGATGAACTTGCCATTTCATCTTCAAATTGGTACATGTTGCCAAGAGGCTGGAGCCCATGCCCAATGCTGGGACTACTCTGGAGAGATGATGGTAGCTCCCACTCCCAGAGTGAAGGCTCTTAACTCTCTTATTCCCCTGCCCCCACCCCCACCTCCACCACGTGGGTCCCTGTGCTTGGTCCTGGGTATGCACAATTACTGTTGAAAGAGCTAATAAATACTGATAAGCAGCACCTGATATTCTGGTTATATTAACCTCCCTGAACATTCTTGGAGCACTAACTAATCCGAGGTTTCATGCATTTTCTCCCTCTGGTGGAAGTCCCCAGCAGCAACAAAATAAATGCCCACCAAGTGGTTAAGCAAAAGAAGTCCTTTGTTAATTACCCTCTGACACACAAAAAATTTTACTCTCAAATAGGATTATAAAAATTTGGGGGGGCAGCTCGGTAGCTCAGTGTTTGAGCATTTGCCTTTGGCTAGGGGCATCATTCTGAGGTCCTGGGATCGAGTCCCGTATTAGGATCCCCGCAGGCAGGCTGCTTCTCCCTCTGTCTGTGTCTCTGTCTCTCTCTCTGTGTCTCTCAGAGACACTCTCATTTATTTTATGAATAAATAAATCAAATCTTAAAAAAAATTTCTTTTTAGGGCAGCCCAGGTGGCTCAGCAGTTTAGCACCGCCTCCAGCCCAGGGCGTGATCCCGGAGACCTGGGATCGAGTCCCACATCGGGCTCCCTACATGGAGCCTGCTCCTCCCTCTACCTGTGTCTCTGCCTCTCCCCTCCTCCTCCTCTCTGTGTCTCTCATGAATAAATAAATAAATTTTTTTTTTTAATTTTTTTGTTCTGGGTGCCTGGGTGGCTCAGTTAGTTGGGCATTTGCCTTTGACTCAGGTCATGAGCCCAAGGTCCTGGGATGGAGCTCCACATTGAACTCCTTGGTAGTCTGCTTCTCCCTCTCCCTCTGGCCCTCCCCCACCCCTGCTAATGCTTTCTCTCTCAAATAAATAAATAAAATCTTTTTTAAAAAATTTTTGTTTCAAATGGCCAAAATCTTATTTCCACAGTTTGTTCTCTCAGTTATCAAGAAAGAGCACATTTCCAGTACATGACGGTGTGAGGGTCAAAGCCCAGCATCTTTTCAAGTGGTCACATGTTATGGCAGCATCAAGGCCTTGTTGCTGCTTTAGTTTGTTTCCTTATCAGTCTTGAGTCGTCTTTGCCACATTTTACAATTTGGCATTGAATGCTGACTCATCTTTGTGATTCTCACATTAAGTTTTTACAGCTTCTACTATAAGTTTATAGTTCACATTTTAGGGATGTGAAAATGATTGAACACTCTAGCTCAGAAACCTGCCTCTCCAAATACTCATGCCAAATTCATGTCACCTCTCTTGGAATCCCCCTCCTCCAAGGTCTCTGGGCTGCTATTCCTCTCCCGAACACATGCCTGCCTTAAAAACAGGATGAAATAAAACCTGTACCAAAGGCACATTTAGCAGTCCTGAAGGCCACCTGCAATCTCTCTACTGAAGTTGATGGCATGCTTCTAATTGTTCCATGCTTCTAATTGTTCCACTGTCTCCTCCATTCCTGCAGGATGGTGGAGGGAGCAAGAAGGAGAGGGGCTGCATGAAGACATGCTAGAACACGAGGCTCGGGATCCCTGGGTGGCGCAGCGGTTTGGCGCCTGCCTTTGGCCCAGGGCACGATCCTGGAGACCCGGGATCGAATCCCACATTGGGCTCCCGGTGCATGGAGCCTGCTTCTCCCTCTGCCTGTGTCTCTGCCTCTCTCTCTCTCTGTGACTATCATAAATAAATAAAAATTAAAAAAAAAAAAAAAAAAAGAACACGAGGCTCTTCCGGACTTTGCCATTCACACCTTAGACTTGGATTAGATCCACTACCTTTCAGGAAAAACAAAAACAAATAAACCCACTAGGTCTTCCTTCCAAAGACCATTGCCTCTGAGCCTGCTCAGTTTCCATTAGAAATCAACAGGGTTTGAGAAACAGGAACCCCTTAGTTAGCAAACATGACTGTGCCCATGGGTCAGGCCCTGGGCTGGCAAAGAGGCTGCAAAATGAATGAAGACATGCTTTATCCCTTGAGGAGCCCACCTGCAAAGTAGAAGAGCATATGCAGACAAAGAGTACAATAGATTCTGATGAGTATTAAGAAATAATGTGGGATCCCTAGGTGGCGCAGCGGTTTGGCGCCTGCCTTTGGCCTAGGGCGCGATCCTGGAGACCCAGGATCGAATCCCACATCGGGCTCCTGGTGCATGGAGCCTGCTTCTCCCTCTGCCTGTGTCTCTGCATCTCTCTCTCTCTCTCTCTCTCTGTGACTATCATAAGTAAATAAAAATTAAAAAAAAAAAAAAAAAGAAATAATGTGGAAAAGGTTGAATCAGAAGGAGGAAATGACAGTTCTGGGGAGGTTGTGGGAAGCACTGGTCAGGTAAGAAGAGCAGCAGGTCTGGCATTTAACAACTGTTCAGCAAATATTTGTTCAATGGATGGATGAAGGAAGATGGGTGGATGGATGGGGATGGATGATGGATAGATGGATATACAGATGATGGACAGACAGATGGATATGCTGACTACATGGAATACAATAGGTATGAGAGGAATGAGGCATCCCAGAGAGAGAAAACAAACAGCATGGACAACGGTATGAAATCATAATGTATTTCAGGAAGAAGTGGTTTGATATGTCTGGAGCACAAAGCTGGTGGAGTAAAAGTAGAGTCAAAAAGGCTAGAGGGGGGGCAGCCCCGGTGGCTCAGCGGTTTAGCGCCGCCTTCAGCCCAGGGCGTGATCCTAGAGACGGGGGATCGAGTCCCACGTCAGGCTCCCTGCATGGAGCCTGCTTCTCCCTCTGCCTGTGTCTCTGCCTCTCTCTCTCTCTCTGTCTCTCATGAATAAATAAAATCTTAAAAAAAAAAAAAAAAAAAAAAAGGCTGGGTGCGGGGAAGGCTAGAGGGGCCAGATTACGAAAGGCCTTGTAATCACATGCAAAAAAATCTTGGACTTGCTCCTGCAACAAAGGAAGATACCAGAGATTTAAGACTCAGAGTCCCAGAGATCCACAGATACATGCATTTGAAAATGTCACTCTGGGTGCAGCATGCACACTGGGGGATGGAAGGCAACAAGTTCGGAAGAGAGGAGATTAGTCCAGAAGCTAAAGCATTAGTTCTTTTAAGGGATAATGAGCCCTCAGACAAAAACAGCAGAATAGAGAGGACAGGATGGACTTCAGAGCCATCTGAGAGGTCCAGATAACTAGCCATGGAATGAAAGCAGAATCCAAAAGCTTTCCAGGTCTCTAGAATTCAAGACAAAGGATAACTCTAAGAAAGAGGATTATTCACTGAGTCTGGGCACAATGAGCTTGAGGGACTGTGAGGTATTCAAGTAGAAAAAGCCAGGTTAGAGTCAGATGGTCAGATCTTTGGCTCTGGAGAGACACTGATTAGGAAGTCAGTTCAGAGACAATGGTTAAACAAGGAAGCAGACAACACCTATGATGAAAAGCAGCTTCTGGAGAAAGATGATCAAAGGGCACCCGAAGAAGTACGGATATTTAAGGAGTAAGTGAATGAAGAGATGCTAGTGAGACAAAGTCACAAAAGGCAGCCTGAAAAACAGGAGGAAGGCAGGAGAATGGTGCCAAAGAAAGCAGGAGAGGAACAGAGTCAAGAGGAAAATAAGTTCAAATATTCAAAAAAGCCAAGTAAAATCAGGGCTGAAACATATCCACCAAGTGTGACAATTCAGCAGTCACTGCATCCCTGGCAGTTTTAGTGGATTAGCGGGAAGACTGACCCAATGGCAATGCTGAACTTCCAGCGAGATATATTAGAGACAATGAGAACAGGAAAACACGTTTATTAAGGGATGGGATGACCAAAGGAGGACACAAATCACAGGGACAGTCTTGTGGTATGTTTTCTTTTAAGGTGGGAGGAAACAGCCAAAAGAGGGAGATGTTGAAGAAAAGGGAGTTAAGGAAAAAGCAAGTTTCCAAGGAGGAAACGGAGCTGTGAGGACAGAAAGAATATAGCTTTCTGCTGGGATGTGGAAACCAGATGCAATGCCTCCCAGGAGGCAAGACAGGAGGTCAGGAAGATGCTGTCCAAGGTTCCTGTTTTCTCAAGTAAAAGTACAGTCAAATCATTTTCTGAGGATGATGAGGGAGGCCTTGGTAGCACTCTGAGGGCTGCATCCAGAGTCTGGAGTGGGAGAAGCTTCAGGCTCCAGTGAGTGGGCCTAGCAGAAGGGGGAAGGCCAGGAGTTTGACATGGTTCCAGACCACAGTGGTGTGAAGTTGCTCGCCAAGAGCACTCGGAAGCCAGGATGACGCTGAAGGAATAACTAGCTGGAGCTCTGGGAACAGTTAAGGAGGCAAGACGAGGGGATAAGGGTCCCATGAGGGCACTGGTGGCAAGACAATGTTTCAAGTCCTGAGAAGCAGTCTCAACAAACAGGGGAAGTGGCCACCCACAAATTGCAAGGAGGGAGAACAGCAGAATAAAATCAGAATAAATGAGAGCTAAACTGAGAGAAAGTTGTGGTCAGAGAGTGAAATATTTAACTGAAAAGCTCAGATCAGAGCTAACCACACAAGAGTATCAGCATTCTGCGATTTTACCACAATCTTTGTGAGCAAGTTATCTCAAGCCGCTTAGCCTTGGTTTCATTTCCTACTCCCAACACTATCCTAAAACTTCATCATTTTACACTAAGACATATGTCTTGACAGAGTGGACCTCACAAGAATTGCTAGGTCCCACATAACAGTAGCAGTGAATGTAAATCATGTACTATCAAGCCAACATTAGATTATTTTAAAGCTAATCGTTGAGTTGATGGTTTATCTGACCTCCTGGCCTTTCTTCCTCCTCTTCCTCCTACTCTGCCCACTGTGCAATTGGGAATCTCTCCTTTGTCTGGAACTTAAACAGAGAACATATTAGGTAGGCTAGGCAAACGATCAGATGAACTCCAAATCAGCATTGACTATTTAGAAGTTCCAACACAGTCTAAAAACTTTTAGGAGTGAAGTGTAAGCTGAATAGTATTGCTAAGTAAAAAAATCAATATTTTAAAATTAATAACATCCCCAAACATCAATAACCAATTAGAATACATGAAGAAGTAAAAGCAGTAACAATAGTTACAAAAATTACAAAGTACCTAAAAAAATTTTACAAAATACAAGCTCTTTTATTGACAATTATAAAATAGTATTGAAGGAGACAAAAGAGAACTGAATAAATAGAGAGGTATATTATTTTGAATACTCATTCAATAAATATTTATGAAGCACATACTATGTGCTTGGACTATCAAGTGCTGAGGACACAGAACTAAAAGAAGACAGGGACAGTTAAAAGTCCCTGCCTTCATGAAGCTTACTCGATGCTGTGGATTATAGACTAATCTCCAAATTCAATGTGATTGTGATCAAAATCTCAACAGGATTTTTTAAACTAGGTGAACCGACTCTAAAATCTACATAGAAAAAGGAATATCTAAATCCAGGGAAGTTCTGGAAAAAGTGCTTGCACTACCAGATATCAAGGCTTGCTGCACCAATGCAGACACAGAAAAATAAGATCAACAGAAAAGAATTGAGAGCCCCAAAATACACCCGAGTATGAATGACAGGTTAAACTATGACAAAAAGATAGTACTATAAATCATTGAGAAAGACTGCACTACTCTAGGAATAGCAGAACAACTGGTTACCAGTAAGGGAAATTTTAAAAAATAGATTTCCATTCTTCATACAAATACAAGAATAAATTATAAATGGATTAAAGTCCAAAAATGTTAAAACACACATATACTCATGCAAACACACATGCACTTCAAAAACAAAAGTATTAAAAGAAATATCATTATGACCTTGAATTGGGAAACAATTTCTTAGATGAGATACAAAAGGCATAATTCATAAAAGTTTAATTAATCTAACATCAGATTCAAAACTTCTGTACACAATAATTCATAAATGAAGCAAAAAGTCAAGCCACAGACTTTAAGAAAATAGGAAAATCAGAGAAGAGAAAACTAGGATGGCCAATGGACATATATGAAGATGTTTAACCCTTGCAGAAGGAAATGCCAATTATTTTAGATGCCGCTCCACAACCATTTGATTAGGAAAAATAAAAAATCTGACCAAATGTTGGTGAGGATGTGGGAAAACAGGAATCTGTAATCAATGCAGATAGGAGTATAAATTGATGCCACCACACTGGGGGAGAATTTGGCAATACCTAGCCAAAATGAAGATAAGTATTCCCACAAGCAAGCAAAAAAAAAAAAAAAAATCAGAATGTTCATCAATAGGACAAGAGAATTAACAAATGACAAGGTACTCATTAGAAGGAATGACAAATAATAAAATGAATTAAGTACATTGAAATGCATTGCAACATGAACAGATTTCAAGAACAATATGAAAAGGGGAAGCTCTACACAGAATTACACGTAACAGTAAGATAGTATTTATCTATATCTTTAAAACACATAAAGTCCTTCTACATATCATGACTATCCACAAATATTTTTACATAAATAAAATATAATGACTACATAGGAATAAGAATAAATTCGCAGCCATGGTTACTACTGAGGAGGGAAACAAAAGGGACTTGAGCTCTCAGGAGAGGTCTTTCTCTTGCTCAAAAAAAAAAAAATCTGAAGCAAAAATATCCAAATATTTTTTATTTCTGATTTTAGAATTCCTGACATGACTTTGTGTACTTGTCTGTATTTTTTACTTAATTTTTCTTCATTCAGTCGACTCATGTATTGTTAATACTAACTAGAAATTCAGAGGAAAGGAAAAATTAAACTGGGTAAGGTAGGGTGTGGGCAAACATGAACTTCTGCAAACGGTCATGTTTTTGTTTCCTATCATCAAAGGGAATCAGTAGTCACGTGGGCAAAGTAAAACTTCCATGTGCTAAGCCACACCACAGCAACCGTAAGGGAAAGGTATCAAGGCTGGTTCTCCCAACGTGTATCTCACCTCTCGCACATGTCTCTTCAGGTGCATGTATACACTCTGTCCAGTTTTTCGAAAATGTCTTTCAACATGTTCCCTTCCAAAGGCCAAAAATGTATTCATGCATACATAGAGTCCACCTTCAGAATTCTAGGAGAAAGAGACAGGTTACAAAATTAGCCAAGAATACCTTGCAAAGTCATTTAGATACTGAAAAAGGGAAGGGAAGGAGGGTGAATGATGAAGACAAGGCCTAGCAAAAGGCCATCTGGCTGTCAAAGGCCCTTACGATGACCCTCCAGGGCTCCATTCCACCTACAGTAGCGGCTCCGGCCCCCATCCTGGGTTCCAGGTGCTCCCGGACACGTGCACACAATCTCCCAGTTGGGGGGAGAGCCTCAAAGGCCCTAGGAAATAAACATGCTTGTCTTGACTCTCCAAAACTGGGGTAAAGGATAATAAAGCAAAGAAATTTGGCAAGTGATCCAACTACCACCACTGCAATGGTTTATCAATCATTTTTCCTCATGGATCAGTGTAAGTCTCTAGGAAGATAAAGTTCTATATTCTTTTAGCAGGACAGGGTTCTTCGATTCAAACAGTTTCTTCCTTGGGTGATACATGCTATTTGATGGTACCCATTACTAAACTATGACAATTTAACAAATCAGTAATAACTTAATGAATAAATAATAAAGGATAGAGTCCTATAATAAGCCTCACTACATATTTTTGCATGCCCAATATGGGCCAGGCACTTCTCGTATGTTTTTTCTAATCCCGACAATACAGCAAGCTTACTATTATTGCCATTTTACAGATTAAAAAAAGAACTAAGGATGAGTCACTTGCCCAAGTTCACACAGCTTGGAAGAGTTAAATTAAATCTATTTCTCATTTTATCCTCCTATGCCACATTTCAAATATTATTTAATTACAGACATACTGGCACAATGAACAGTCAAGGATATTTTTCACATTTTATTTAAGATTTATTTATTTATTCATTCATTCATTCATTCATGAGAGACCCAGAGAGAGAAGCAGAGACATAGGCAGAGAGAGAAGCAGCCTCCCTACAGGGAGTCTGATGCGGACCTCGATCTCAGGACGCCAGGATCACAACCTGGGCCAAAGGGAGATGCTCAACCAAATGAGCCACCCAGGTGCTCCTTGTTCACATTTTAGATGCTTGATTTTCTATCCCAATTTTTTCTCTCATTTTGTTTAATATGCTTCTCTGTAAATTTTACCTATAAAATTAGTCATCCTTGGGGCACCTGGGTGGCTCAGTCAGTTAAGCATCTGACTCTTGATTTTGGCTCAGGTCACGTTCTCCTTAAGATCTTGCCCCGTGGGCAGCCCCACTGGCGCAGCGGTTTAGCACCGCCTGCAGCCCAGGGTGTGATCCTAGAGACCCTGGATCGAGTCCCACGTCGGGCTCTCTGCATGGAGCCTGCTTTTCCCTCTGCCTGTGTCTCTGCTACTTCTCTCTCTCTCTCTGCATCTCTATGAATAAATAAATAAAAAATAAAAATAAAAAAAAAGATCTTGCCCCGCATTGGGCTCCATACTCAGTGCAGTCTACTTGAGATTCTCTCCCTCTCCTCCTCCCCATCCCCCTTCAAATAAGTAACTAAAATCTTTAAAATTAGCCATCGTTTCCTCAATGAAAGTGGATTTTAATTAAGCTTTTATCATTCTCACCCCAACAAACAATTTATAAACAGAATTTTTTTTTTAAATCTGTCAGAATTGGGACGCTGGGGTGGCCCAGTGGGTGAGCGTCTGCCTTTGGCTCAGGTCATGATCCACGGTCCTGGAATTGAGTCCCCACAGGGAGCCTGGTTCTCCCTCTGCCTGTGTCTCTGCCTCTCTCTCTGTGTCTCTCATAAATAAATAAAGTCTTTAAAAAAAGATCTGTCTGAACTGCCAATAAGCACTTATCAAAATTCCTTACGTTTTAGTAAAGCACACATTCAACATCAAAACAGGCACTGATGCTCACTACAAATATATGAAAAACAATTTTTAAGTTCCAATAACTCAAGATTGTATATTTTTTTAATTTCTAATAAAATCCTCCAACATGGTATCTATGGTTTTATAAACCAGACATAAAGAAGCCTTACCACAATGAGGTTATTACAACAGCGTTAGTTCAGATATGTGCCTATTATTGTAGCAAATACATTGCATAAATCAAGAAAAAGAAAAAACCATAAAGATTACAAAGAAATAGGTAAAATTGTCTCAATTTGCTGATAATATTATATAGTCTATAGGGAAAATCCTTAAAAAACTACTAACTAGTAACACTAACAAATCTAGCAAGGTCACGGAATACAGATTCATGGGAAAAAATCAATTTCAATTTTCTACTCTGGCAGCAAGCATCTTGCAAATGAAATTTTTAAAACTTGACTATAAAATAGCATCCAGAAAACTCAGTTATTCAGCTTATGCTTCTGGATAACTTTTTCTCTTTGAATGAGATCATTTGAATAAAATTAGAAAAGTTTTTCAACTAGAGGCAACATACTATATTCATTTGATCAACAGATTAAATCCTTCTTTCAAAAAAATGTTTTAGGGCAGCCCCGGTGGTGCAGCGGTTTAGCACCGCCTGCAGCCCAGGGCGTGATCCTGGAGATTCTGGATCGAGTCCCACGTCAGGCTCCCAGCGTGGAGCCTGCTTCTCCCTCTGCCTGTGTCTCTGCGCCTCTCTATGAATTAAAAAAAAAAAAAAAAAAAGATGTTTTTAAATACACATGTTTTTTGCATAGTTATAACCCTTAAAAAACTTGCATCATTAGGTCAGTTATTCATTAGGCCCAGTAAATTGAGCACCATATGTTGTGATTTTAAAAAATAACATTCCCGTTCTCTTCCAATAAAATGTAATTCAATCAGAAAGACTTTAAACCAGAAGACATGCCAGGGAAAATATAAGATTTGTAGCCAGGGTCCTGAACTGCCATTAATTAGCTCTGTAGCCTAAGGCAGGTAGTCATTCAGTCTCTGAGCTTCAGTATTTTCCTTCATAAGCATTGCTGCACAATAATTCCCACCTCACGGGGTTGTGTTAAGTTCAAAGAGGGTGAGATACATTCTGTGCTGTAAAGCATTATGCAAACAATAGCAATTATTTATTATGAGCTACAGTTCTATGTACTACATGTATGTTCTGTTATCTCAATTATTTTATAATTGAGGGAAATAAGCAGAAGGAGGAAAACAATCAGTCTGACAGCCACACAGGCTGGGGGCAACAAATATTAATCTATCAGAAAAATATATTAAGCAACTAGTGAGAGAACCAAGAAATTACCAAGTGGAAGAAGAAAACTGTTCAAGTATAGCATTTTTCTGGAGAAAAATACAATATAATGCAAGAGTTTATAAAGTAATCCCTAAAATAATTGTAAAGTCTTTGCTAATTTCCTTGCCAAGAGTTTCTGACTTATTAGGGAATTTGATAAAAATTTAATATACCCCAAACATTCATTCTCAATTTCTGGAGTCACCTGACATTGTCACAAAGTCCATAATCTGAGAGGAAAATGCTTTATTTTATTTTATTTAAATCCTTTTGGCATCAAAGATCATCATTTTGTCTTCAGATACAAGCCTGACCTGTGACTGACCTATGTGTATCACCCCCACACTGCCTCCCTTGGCTCTCAGGTCTTTTTTTTTTTTTTTAAGATTTTATTTATTTATTCATGAGACATAGAGAGAGAGAGAGAGAGGCAGAGACACAGGCAGAGGGAGAAGCAGGTTCCATGCAGGGAGCCGGACGTGGGACTAGATCCCGGGCCTCCAGGATCACGCCCTAGGCTGAAGGCGGCGCTAAACCGCTGGGCCACTGGGGCTGCCCGGAAAATGCTTTAGCACTCAAAGGCAACTGGCCTCACTAGGGAAGGATTCTATTACAAACATCCTCGGGTCTCTTCCATCCTACACACGGCCGGCCTCTGAAGCAGCGGCTCTGAGATGGGGGCACTGCCCACAGGACTTGCTAGCCGTACCAAAACTTCAGGACACTGAGACACAAATCCCTTTAAAAGCTACCCCATATAGAACAAGCACACACTTCAGTCTAACGACCCATGCCTTCTTCCCTCTTGCCTTAGTAATATCTAAATATTGGTCCTATAAAACTTTCTTTCAAAGGCAGTACTCCATGCATGTGCTCTGAACAGCTTCTTTCACTCATGAGGACAAGTCTATGCTGACAAGTCTATCTCTCCTGATTCTTTTGTTTGACAGCCTGGGATCAGAGCCAAGCTCTTAGTTTAGAACCCTCAACCTCATGCTCTTGTTAACCAGCCACATTCCCACTAAGACTACTGTTCTGGAAAATCTGTAAAACCCTTGCCTTCCTGTGGCCAAAAGGGCAGCCACAAAATGGGGCAGGACCTTCTTTTGTATAAGCATTGCGCTAAAATCGCAGAAACCAGGATCATACCTTGGTTTCTGTAATGATGTTAGCAGACTAACATAAGAAGAAAAGTAACTGCATTAGAGTCTAAAGACTGGAGTGAACCTCTCTCTCTTAGTGTCCAGTGTCCTTTGTCTTAAGGCATGATGCACTATGTCTTTAGAAAAATATTAAAATAGGGATTATCTGAGTGGCTCAGTCGGTTGAGAATCAGACACTTGACTTCAGCTCCGGTCATGATGGCACACATGGTCATGAGATCAAGCCCCACATCAAGCTCCAAATTCAGCTCAGAGTCTGCCTGAGATTCTCTCTCCCTCTCCCTCTGCCCCTCCCCCACTCCCATCTCACTCATTCGCTCTCCCTTTCTAAAAATAATTTTTAAAATTTCAAGAGAGAAATAATGCAGGTTAGAAAACTACCAATTGACAGTGAAATACAATTCAAAGAATAAGAGGGAAGAATATAAAATAATGTTTTTCTCAGGTGATAGAGTCTACCTTCAGAATTCTAGGAGAAAGAGACAGGTTACAAAATTAGCTGAGAATAATTTCGGCTAATTATTTGAAAAAGCACTCTTTTTCAAATTACGACAGGTCACAAATGAAATCCAGATATATCACAGTTATTTTTTTAAATAAATAGTAGCCTACACATGAAGATTCCAAAAATATATTCATTGTATGGTAACTGCTTGATATATGGCAAACCACAAGAAACACAAAAATGGGGAGAAATCACTAATAAAAGTTATTGGGACAGTTAGGCATCAGTATATAATAAAATTAATCTGATCTACATCTTATACCAAACCCCGGAATAAGGTGTTTAGAGAGCTCTAAGAGATAAGCATCTAAAAAACTAGAAAAGAGCAGAATAGCATATTTATCTCACTTAGGAAGGGGAAAATAATTTCTGGCCAAGAAAAGATAAAATGGAGAGATGGTGTGGTTAGGTATAAAAATGTAAACACTGATGAACAAGTTTTACACCACAAAACATAATAAAACAAATAGAAAACCAGTCACAACAGAACGAGGAATGATGTAAAGTACAATGAAGAAAAGTTTATATCCAAACTATGTGAAAACTGATAAAATTACAGGATGTCAACATTCAGGTTCAACTTGGTAAGTTCTTCTTTTAAGATCATTTAGTTTTAATTGTGAGAAAATATTAAAATCAAACATCACCTTCTCCCTAAAACTATCTCAAGGCAAGTATATGTCTACTAAACTGCCAAAAGTATTAAAATTACCAAGCCTGAAGCCACAGAGAAAACCTGTATGTGTACTCTCACAATATAAATTGGTTCCATCTTTCTAGAGATCAATAGAACTATGACCCTTTGACACAATATTTCTCCTTTGGGTAAAGACTGCGGGAATCCAAAAGAAAGAGGGGGGAAAAAGCCTAATTTGCACAAAAATATTCAAAAATGCACTATTTATAATAGGAAAAAGAGCTCCCAAAACAGAAGAGCTAAGGACCTGTGGCATACAAACACAACAAAATACAGTAACATTCTTTTTCTTTTTTTTCTCTTTTTTCAAGACTATTTTTAAAATTCAGTTAGTACACATATGGCGTAGTATTAGTTTCAGGAGTAGAATTTAGTGAATTATTAGTTGCATATAACAGTGCTCATTACATCACATGCCCTCTTTAAATGCCCATCACCCAGGTTACCCCATCCCCTCACCCTCCTTCCCTCCAGCAACCCTCAGTTTGTTTCTTATATTTAAGGGTCTCTTAAATGGTTTGCCTCTCCCTGTCTTTATCTTATTTTTTCTTCCCTTCTCCTATGTTCATCTGTTTTATTTCTTAAATTCCACATACGAGTGAAATCATGTAATATTTGTCTTTCTCTGACTTATTTTGCTTAGTATAATAAGTTCCTTCCATGTCATTGCAAATGGCAAGATTTCATTCTTTTTGATGGCTGAGTAAATATTACGAATTATGTATTATATATGTATATAGAATGTAAGTATAGAATTGTATATAGTATGCACTAAAAATAATGTTCATAAAAAAACATGCTGATGACAAAGAGGAAAGAGAAGAGAAGAAAGTCTGATCATGACCAAGACCTGAAATGAAGCTGGAATGTGATCAATGGTTTTATATTTAAGTTCTTGACCTTGGGTCTCACAGCCTTACCTCCCATTATCTTCATGCTTGGTCCAAAGAAGTGTTTGTCAAACTACTATCATGAAGGATTAGATTGTTCTGTGTTGTGTTCCGTTTTGTTTTTGTTCATTAAGGAAACACACGTGACTCCACTGCGACTAGTCACTGGCTCCAGTTAAATGTGAACTTACTCCCACATGTTAAGTCCCTCAAAACCCAAACAGGTCTACATGCTGTTCAAACAAACTAATCTACTGCTTACACACTTGGATGTGGCTACAATGTCAAGTTGCTATGGAAATTTCTAAACGCTTACTCTCAATGTTTGTACTTCTCTCTTGGCACCAGTCAGCTGACCACACTTGAGTAGCACTAGCCTAGAGCTGGTGGTTGCCATGTCTATACCCCATTCTTAGAACTACCCAGGATCAGGCAGTTCTAAGAAAGTCTCATGGCCAAGAAAGTGTCACTTCAAGGATCTTCAGAGACATCAGGTCAGGCCTCAAGCCTTCTGAGTAGCCCACATCAAAACCAGCTACATACATCAATGCCTTCACAACTGAGCAAGCTCCCCAGATTCCAACCCTGTCCACTTGTCCACCTGCCAGCCTGCGCCCATGACCAATTCCCGTATCTCCTGACTCATCATCTTGGGCTGCTGGTCCTTAATCCCAAATCCACTTTTATACCATGACTGTTAGCATCTCATTCGCTGAAATCTGTAGCTGTGATAACTCATGCTTCCTTCATTTGAGGCCACCACATTCACACACTGAATCACACATTTGCTCCCTGAGGGCAGGGAAATCATGTCATGAGCATTACTAAATTCCAGCAACACTACCTGGTACAGAGCCAAACTGAAGAGACTTTCACAGACCGAGTGGCAGAGTTTGTGTAGTTACTTGCCATTCAGTAACACAGGACCTGATCCTCGGTGCCCTTCTGACCTGGATTTAAAACACTCCACAGGGAAGCCCCAGTGGCCCAGCGGTCTAGCACCACCTTCAGCCTGGGGTGTGATCCTGGAGACCCAGGATTGAGTCCCTACATCAGGCCCCCTACACGGAGCCTACTTCTCCCTCTGCCTGTGTCTCTAACTCTCTCTCTCTTTGTGTCTCTCATGAATACATAAGAAAATATTTTTAAAAATAAAAAAAAAAAAAAGAACACTCCATAGCACAGACTCCATTTCAAGGCTCTGACATAACTAAACAATGAGTATCATCAAGAGAAAACTGATGGCCATGCATAGAAAAACAGCCTCCAGCATGTGCAGGAACACCAGCTTTTCAGGTTTGTTCAGCTAAAGTCAGGGTCTCAGCAGCTTGGACACTTGAACCTTGTGACCCCAGTTCCCCTACTTTCTGTAACCAAGCCAGGCTCACTGGTTCTTCTGGACAGTGGTTGCCACATCCACACCCCATCCCACCTTAGACCCTATCTGGCTCCTACTTCCAGAGGCCACCCAGCCCAGAATGGCCAGCATGCACTTCTCGGCATGTTCTTAGCTAAATAAGATTCTAATTACCATTTTCGTGATGCCCTAAACAGAAACTTGACAAACTTGGAAACCTGAAATCACAAGGAAGCCAAGAAATACTACTCTGGGCTTCTCTAACGCTCTATAATGGTCCGCAAGACAATTTCTCCCACCTCACAATCAAGCCACGAGAGAGGAGCAGCATTAGAAGCCCACGCATTGCTTAACCCCACTCCTCAAAGCATTTCTATATAAATATGATATACACATAGCTGTGCATTTATTACTTTACATTGTATTTCCTACATAGTATTGAGAAGTAACATCAAAGACAAAGCTACCTTTTTTTTTATACTGCTGACTTTTAAAATAATATTGAAACTGAGGCGAATATAAAGGTCAAGGTTACATGTTTTCAGAATAGCAAGTGAACAGTCATTTTAAATAAAAATACACCACATTGTCAATCAGTAGGTGTTCAGAGAACTTTGTTTACGATGGTGTGTTCTTGGAGACTGGCCTCCGCTGGAAGACAGGAAGGCAGAGCGAGCATGTGTGAGCAGTGCACTCAGGAAACAGAGTCGCTGCGTAACACTTGTTTTTATAACCACAGAACAGTGTGGAAAACAAGTGGTCATTGCCGCAAAGAGAAACATGATGTAGGTAGATGGAGTCACAACAAATCCACGTCCAGAACAAATTACATACTAACACCCAGGAAGACTGTGACTCACACACTCATGCAAAAGTGAGAGGAAAGGGACAAGAACACAGTATTTTCTAAAACACTGAGTTTTAAAAAAAGGAAAAAAAAAAAAAAGAAATTAACTGAATTAGCTACTTGTAACAGCGAAAGGAAATCACCTGAATGCACAAGAACAGATTTCTTTACTAATTTATGGTACATCCATGAACTATAATACTCTCCAGGGGAATCCCTGGGTGGCGCAGCGGTTTAGCGCCTGCCTTTGGCCCAGGGCGCGATCCTGGAGACCCGGGATCGAGTCCCACGTCGGGCTCCCAGTGCATGGAGCCTGTTTCTCCCTCTGCCTATGTCTCCGCCTCTCTATCTCTGTGACTATCATAAATAAAAAAAATTTAAAAAAATACTCTCCAGCCATTTAAAATGTATTTGTAATGAGTATTTACTGATAGGAAAAGCTCTACATGGTATTTTTGAGTAAAAAAAGCAGGTAACAAAACAGCGCATACGACATTACAATATACACAATATGCATGCCCTGCACAACCTGTGATGTCATCTCAGCAGAGACATAATGTGGGACTGTTTTCTTCATGTTGTCTTTTATATTTTCTAATTTTCCTTCAGGAATATTGATTCATTTTTGAACAGTAAAAACCAGTAAAATTTTTCTTAACTAAATGCGTTTAGAACCAATTGTATGTATACATAACAGAACAAGCAATTGTTCAAAAGTTCCTTTCTCTTAACCCAAGCTTTCCTTAGGCTTTCGCAACCAACTTCATAGCTCTAAGGGGCTGGATATGCTTGATACCCACAGTAAAAGTGTGATCTGAAATAACTAAGATTATATCAAAATGTGTCGCTCGGGAAATTTGGGAACACACAAGTCAAAGAGGGGATAAAGAGTGTCATCTCGGGGAGACAGAGGAGAACGTGATGACAAGAGAGAATATAACAAAGCAAAGTCACTGTACCCCAGCCCGGGTAGATGCCATCCGTGGAGCAAGGGGATTAAGAGATCGTCCATGTGGAGTAGGAAAAAGCTACGAAAGAGAAAGAGGCTGTGATGTCTTCTCTGGCATTAGAGAAGTTGGTGGGGTGTGGGGCAGGAGGAGTTTAGTCAGCAGAGAGAGAGAAAGACAAGCACCATTGGTGCTGTCATGACATCCACATCCTGCTACAAGATCACTCGGGACTACCAGGGGGAACTATAGGGCGGGGGTCAAGAGAACATAGATAGATATGGTCACAAATCTATTATGCAGTCGAGACCCACGCTACCACTGGCCACATATGAATACTTAGCTCTAAATTAATTTAAATTAGGTTAAAAGTTTGGTTTCTCAAACACAATGGCCACATTGCAAGTACTTAATAGCCGCACATGTGGCTACAGGTTACCATATTGGACAGTGCAGATGCAGAACAATTCCATCACCATTGAAAGTTCTTTTAGATACCCCTTGTCTAGGGATGCCTGGGTGGCTCAGTGGTTAAGTGTCTGCCTTCGGCTCTGCTCATGATCCCAGGGTCCTGTGATCCAGTCCTGCTTCGGGCTCTCTGCATGGAGCCTGCTTCTCTTCCCTTTGCCTATGTCTCTGCCTCTCTATGTCTCTTATGAATAAATAAATAAAATCTTAAAAAAAAAAAAAAGAAGACACCCCTTGTCTAAACAGGGCAGGATGGTGGCTCAGCCTAGGGGATGTGGCAGGAAGTCAGGGAAGGGAACTCATAGCAGGGATGGAGAAACTTTAGCAGATGCAGGTTATAATTTTAGGATAGAGCCCCTGAGCAAAGAAAATGGATTAGATGTAGGAGTGTGTGGAAAAAGGGCAGAATCAAGGACAACTCCTGTTTTAACTCATTAGACTCGTAAGATTACCCACCTCTCTCTGCTCAACTCTTGCATTCATCAAGCAACCACCTGCCATTAACTCTACCTCTCAGGTACTTCCACAACTGAATGGCAGGTATAAATATTCCAATGACCAGACCACAGATCCCAAGTACATTCTGGCTTCTAGAGCAAAACAGACAAGAGTTTTTAAATGCAAAAATTAAGTAGAGGCAGATGGGAAGCAAGGGTGCAATAAGAAAGTAAAACAAGGCTCCAGATCAAGGGCAGCAAGCATGCAATCCTCAGAAAGGGGAAATATGATGAGGGGAAAGCAAAAAACAGGCTGGACAGCAAGGAAACACTCAAACAGCTCGCCAGTGGAACAAAACTTCCGGAATATAATATTCACAAAATCCAAAAACCTTGCTTCCAACAGCAAATCCACTGAAATAAAATTGTCCATCTAAACTAAGTAGAAAAACCAAATGCACATAATCCCAAGAGAGAGTGCAGGCTTCCCCACTAAGCATCCATAAATCATGCTCGTGGCCATGAAGTGTTAAGAAAAAATAGAAATGTTGAGGCAGTAATGATTCTCCCAGTTTGCTCCAACTTTGCCATTCCCTCTCTGCAGAGGGCTCCCAGGTATGCCTCAGAGCTGCTGCACAGCCAGCTCAGACAGCTAACGGCGGCACTGTCCAAACGGCCACATTTTGACACGCTATAAATTTACTGTTCCACCCATCCGTCATTTATGACCTTTTTTCCTAAGGATAAAACCACATCCTTGCTCTGGGTATTTGGAGCAATGAGGATGCTGTTCACCCAAACAGCTAGGGAAGGGTTTGGGTGAGGCAGGAGGAGCAGCTACTATACTGTTCAGAGGACAAATGAGCACAAAGAAAACCGTCGAGGGAGCACTGGGGCGAGCTCCTTCTGCAGTGCCAAACTGCAGCTACAATCCACGGAAGGAGCTCCCCACTTACATAGAAAAAGAGAAAAATGTGAAACCACCTTAGTCAAAGGTAAAAACTTTTTATAGTCATTTCTTCTCATTTTGAAAAACAGCTGGCTGGGCAGCCCGGGTGGCTCAGTGGTTTAGTGCCACCTTCGGCCCAGGGTGTGATCCTGGAGACCCAGGATCGAGTCTCACGTCGGGCTCCCTGCATGGAGCCTGCTTCTCCCTCTGCCTGTGTCTCTGCCTCTCTCTTTCTCTCTGTCTCTCTGTGTCCCTCATAAATGAAAGCTTAAAAAAAAATTAAATAAAGCAGAAAAAGAGCTGGTTTTCTTCAGGTTGCATTTCCCCTGGAAAACTATATTAAACATGAGGATTAGGTTTCCAGGCTAACCCATAAAAGCCCATAAGTACGAGTTGGATTTGACTCTGAATAATAGCCCTGAACAGAGATCCCCCCAAGGGGGCCAGCAAACACTCACACCCAAGGCTTCTGCTGCAGGGCGGAGCCTCATGCAGAATTACCAAGTACAGGAAGTCTCCCCTTGGCAGCCCCAAGACACTATAAACCCCATTTCACCTACCCCTCAAAAGGATCCTTCCCATTAAATCCCACTACAAAAAAATATAAAAATAAAAATAAATAAATCCCACTACAGAGGTGGATGGCATTAAGTGGGTTTAATGGGAAGCCATGATTTTAACAACCCCACAAGGAAGGTACTATGGAGGGAAAAACCAGGGCTCAGAGACATTCAGTGGAATTCCAACACCTGCTTAAGTCATACTGCTACTAAGCAGTGATGCGGGGGTGTGCACGGGGGTGCTCCTGGGGGTGTTCCCTCCCAGAAGCCAGGCCAGTCTGGCCCTCCGCATGCTGCCCCATGCAACTGAGAAGCAGATGTTGTTTTGGTGGCAGGAGCTAGGTGGGCAGCTGTTGGCAAGCACACGCCATCCCGGGGCTTGGGCCAAAGCGCAGTTTCCTCCTTTTTTACTAAGGCTGTTTCATTCCAGGAAAGCAGGAGGACAGGAAAAGGAGCCTCGCCACACAGGTAAGGAGCTGGCGCCAGGTGCTCTGCCAAGGTTTCCCGAAGGGGAGGAGAGAGGCTTTGGCAGGACCCACCAGCTCCACTTCCCAAGTCGGAAGGGCAGCTGGAGCCCCCAGAGGTGGCTGCTCCATGCTGACAGCTCCCCAACCAAATGCTGGCAGGCCCCCAAGGTGCTGGGCCCCCAAAGTGCTGGGCCTCCAAGGTGCTGGGCCCCCAGGCGCTGGCGAAGCAGCCGCAGGGTTTGGCGGCCCCCTCACGGACGTGTGGGCCCCAGGACACGGGGCCTACCTGCCGGGGCTGCTTCCACACCTTCAGGCTGGACATGGGCAGAACCTCTCCAAACGGCACCTCCAGAGGGGCAATTCAGCAGCTGTACCTACAGGATTTTTTTTTTTTTAAGATTTTATTTATTTATTCATGAGAGACATAGAAAGAGAGGCAGAGACACAGGTAGAGGGAGAAGCAGGCTCCATGCAGGGAGCCCGATATGGGATTCGATCCTGGGACGCCAGGATCATGCCCTGGGCCAAAGGCAGGCACTAAACCACTGAGCCACCCAGGGATCCCTACCTACAGGATTCAATGTGTGAGCCACTCTCACCCTTGCCCCTTGCCGACACCTCTCTCCTCCTGGCTGCTCCCTCCACCGATCCCACTAACACACCACCAAGCCTATTTCTAAGAAGTGCTGGGGACAGAGACCTCATGTCCAACTCACAGCTTTCAGCAACACCCAAAGAATTAACCAGGACCCAAAAAGCAATACTTGGTTTGATTAGGAGAAAGTTTTCATAATTGTGACTCATAAGAGCCACCAGCTTCTGGGCCGATCTCGCCCATGTGGTCAGTATGGGGCAGGATTTACTCTAGGAGTGATTGTATTTCATAAAACAGTAAAGGCTGCGTGTAATCCATCTATGACTATTTGTGCAACACGATTATCTTTTCAAATTTCTAATTCCGGGATGCCTGGGTGGCTCAGTGGTTGAGCATCTGCCTTTGGCTCAGGGCGTGATCCAGGGTCCCGGAATCGAGTCCCATATCGGGCTCCCTGAATGGAGCCTGCTTCTCCCTCTGCCTATGTCTCTGCCTCTCTGTGTGTCTCTCATGAACAAATAAATAAAATCTTAAAAAAAAAAATTCTAATTCCTGGAGGAAATGCCGCCCAGACCCCTGTCTGGGTTTCCCTATGATGCACTCACCCACCTGATTTGACCACCCCACCCTCCTTTATGCCCCTGATACACTGCATCTGCCACATTGCACACTGAGCTCCTCCCACTCCTCCATCCGCTGCACACTCTGCAGACTCAGCTGCACGGCATCTTTCATCAAAATGTCTACTGGGTTTATTCCCACCACTTCCCCAGCTCTAGGCCCACTGTCATCACCCTCATGAAAGCACCCCTCCCACAATACCACAAGAGCCCCAGCCCAATTCCTACTGGAGTTCTCTCCACCTCCCAACCGTAGTCCTCTTTCTGCTTCCAGGACAGCCACCCAAATAACCGCTGTCCTCACGCTGTTCTCTTGCTCCTGACCAGCCAGCCCATCGGCCTAACCTTACCAAGGCCGACACCTATAGCCCACAGAGGAGTTAGCCTTGCTTCCCAGTTGCCCAAGTAAATTCTCTCTTCCTCACATACATCCTAAGCTTGGTCTCACCTCCACGCCTCTGTCCCTTCCTCCCCTAAAACGCCACTTTTCCGATCCCATCCAGGGACCCAGACCAGTAACTTTTCTAGATTTTATTAATTATTCCTATCTGAAATCTCCATTCATACCCTGTAAGTGCCACACTGATTAAAACGTAATACTCTAAAAAAAATTAAATAAATAAATAAATAAATAGATAAATAGATAAATAAAATGTAATACTCTACAAGTGCTTCAAGGTCTCACCTCATGACACATCAGGGCTTAAGTCCCATACCAGTCTTCGAACTAGTCCCTGAATAAGCTACGTAACCTCTCTGACTCTGTTTCCTCTTCTGTAAAATAAGGCAACAAGAGTAATTATAATTTACAAGCCAATTACTATTGTAATTAAATGAGATGGTGTATATAAAGGTACCCGGTATCATGTCTGACTCCTAACAGACACTCAAAATTGGCGTTCATATTATTTTTTTTTATATTTTATTTATTTATTCATGAGAGAGACAGAGAGAGAGGCAGAGACACAGGCAGAGGGAGAAGCAGGCTCCATGCAGGGAGCCCGATGTAGGACTCGATCCTGGGTCTCCAGGATCAGGCCCCAGGCTGAAGGTGGCGCTAAACCGCTGAGCCACCCCAGCTGCCTGGCGTTCATATTCTGTACTATGCTAGAAACATCTGTGTCATACTCTTCATTACTGTGGTCCTCTGTTTCCCTCTGAAATTCTCAAACCCTCCCGGGGCAGTGCTGGCTATATAGTAGGTTCTAAGTAAGCATTAATACTTGCTAATTAACACAAAACAAATGGTTTTCTTCTGAGTCTCATCACCGGAAACACATATCGTTGTGTACCTCAAGCACCCTCTCTAGTCTGGAGGCGTATTCAGAGTCATTAAATTCTTGTCATTATTGCACTGACCCGCTGCTCCAGCCCTAAAAATAGGTGCTCCTGTTCCCATCTTCCCTGTGCTTGGGGGCAAGAGGAGTCCTGGGCTGACTGCCCATAGTACTGAACATAAACAGCCACACAGAGGCCCAGCCCACATCCACAGACAACAGCCCTCTAGTCGTCTCCCCAAGGGGCACCATGTGTGATCACGTTCACCAAGATCCCTGTGGCACCCAGAATCATAACACACAAAAGACCCCGCAAGGACCCAAGATGCCTCTCCCAAGCTTGTCAAGGGTCAAGTGTATGACTTTTCAGATTATAGTATGACAATATAAAACTACGGTATTGGTTACTTTTAATCACATTTTTTTAATTCCAAAATACACGTTCAGAATTTTTTTTAAGGAACAGGGGTGCCTTGGGTGCCTCCATCGTTTAAATGCCTGACTGTTGATCTCAGCTCAGGTCAAGATCTCACAGTGAGTTCAAGCCCCCTGTCAGGCCCCATTCTGGGTGTGGAGCCCACTTAAAAAGTGGGGGCAGCCCCGATGGCCCAGCGGTTTAGCACGTGCCTTTGGCCCAGGGCATGATCCTGGAGACCCGGGATCGAGTCCCACGTCGGGCTCCCTGCATGGAGCCCCCTTCTCCCTCTGCCTGTGTCTCTGCCTCTCTCTCTCTCTTTCTCTGTGCCTCTCATGAATAAATAAATAAAATATTTTTTTAAAAAAAGGATACACAGAAAATCGGAAAAGATGCAGCCTTACTAACACAGGTGCATAAGACCCCAACTGTCCTGTATTCTCAACAATCAGTATCTTAACCATGACAGAGATTAACAAAGTGCTCTGAAAGCACAGGAAAATAAGTAACTCAGTTTGGGGAGGGAGAGAGTGATGAGGGCTTTACAGAGAACATGTGAGGTGGTTTTTGAGATCAGTGGGGTTTCCCTGGGAAACACAGGGAGAAGGCAGTCCAGGCCAATGGGAAGAGCATGAGCCAATGCAAGGAGGGCTGAAAACACGGAGCATGTGAAGAACATGAAGTCCTGTGGGCTAAAGAGAATGTAAGTAGAGGTTAAGTGCTAAGTGACAAACACTGGCAAGGAAAGTTGGATCAACTTGGTAAACTGATTTGAGGTGCTATGTTAGGAAAGTCTGAATGGTGCTTTGAAAATATCTAGACAGTGAAATGACATGATAAGACCCATGTTTTAGAAAATCTGAGAGCACAGTGACGAATGAAAGGGAGGCAACGTAAGGTCAATTAAGAAGCTTCTTAGGCAAGAGTCTGGGCAAGAGGTGATGAAGGCGTGAGCCTGGGCAGAGGGGGGCTACCCCATTGGAACCTGGTCTCTAATGGGATGTGATACACAAGAGAGGGACACAGACACACACCCATGTTCACAGCAGCATCATTCACAACAGGCAAAAAATGGAAGCCACCCAAGTATCCACCAGCAGATGAACAGACAAACAAGATGTGGTATACACACACAGTGGAACGTCACTCAGCTTTGGGAAGGAAATTCTGACACATGCTACAACATGGATAAATCTTGAAAACATTACGGTAAGTGAAATAAGCCTGTCACAGAAGGGTAACTACTGTACGGTCTCACTTATATAAGGTACCTAGAGCAAATTCATAGAGACAGAAAATAGAATGGTGGTTGCCAGAGGCTGGGAGGCTGAAGGGGCTGGGGAGTGAGGAGTTATTGTTCAAGGAGAATAGAGTTTCTGCTTTGCAAGATGAAGAGCTCCAGGGATGCATGGTGCTGATGGTTGTGCCACAATGTGAATGCCCTTAATGCCACCAAACAGTGCGCTTAAACATGGTTAAGACGGTTGATTTTATGTTATGTGCACTTTACACAATCTTTTAAAAAAAAAAGCAAGAGGGGGAGGGGGGCAGGGTTGACAATATTGTACATCTTCCAGCCTGAGGCCCTAAATGAAGGGCAGTACCTTTGACTGCACTCCAGGCCACAGGAAGGACAGTGCAGGGGAGTGAAGAGAGAATTCGGAGCTGCACAGATGTCCAGGCTCAATACAACTGAGGACACACACTTTCCCAAAAGGCTCCCTGACAGGATCAGCACTGCCTCTTACATTCCTGAAGTCTAAAAATGACACAACTTGAAAGATAATTAACAGCAGCCGAAAAGAGACAGGAAGTGACTTCCTGATTTTTCATTTGGAAAAGCGGCATGCTAGCGTACGTGGGGCAGATTACACACTTACATCAATCTCACTCCTTTCTGAAACCCAAAGAAAAGAACAATGAAAACATTATGTGCCCCACCCAGGTGCCCCAAAACATTGTGTTTTTAAAAACATAAACCATAGCCAGAAGATCTGGAAACTGGACCATTGATGGAGAAGTACTACAAGACTAAGGTGAGCTGACCGAGCTGAATCCCAGCTAGGTCTGCAGCACAGAGAACCGAGATCCCATCTGATGTACACCCCAGAATTTCCAAGAGGCTCCAGAACTAACAGCTCCAGGTAACTCTGGAAGCTGGAGCGAAACAAGGGCTGAAATAAGAAGGAAGGCCTGGACACCTGTCAGAGCCCACAAGGCCCTCCTCCACTCCCAGGGGCCCTCCCACACGGACAATTCACTGCCAGTTTATTCTTTAGAGCAGGGAGCCCTGTGTTTTTAGACAGGACTTGGGTCTGTGGGACAAGGAACACAGGTAAGAATAGGAGCTCCACTCGGAATACACGGAGACTTAGAGGCGTGTGTGTGTGTGTGTGTGTGTGTGTGTGTGTGTGTAATGTATGTGTATCAGCCCAGATGGGGAGCACGACTAGTCCAGGTGCTTCAGGCAGGAAGGGACCTGATACAGGGAATTGGAGAGGATGTAATCTTGGTGAGAGCCGTGAGAGCCAGGGTCAGAGGAACCACCACTCACGCTCCGGAGTCCAGAGGCACCAGCACTGTAAGAAACCGAATACATGATCCCAGCTCCCCCGTGGCTGAGGTGGCCCTGAGTGCCAGAAGGATACTCGGAGCGGACAGGAAAACCCCACGTCTGGCATGGGCCACTGCTGCAGTAACAATGGTGGCTTCTCCTTCTGACACTCTCACTGGCAGAATCGAAATCAGAAGCCTCCTGTCAGGGGCCCCTGGGTGGCTCAGTGGCTGAGCATCTGCCTTTGGGTCACGGTGTGATCCCGGGGTCCTGGGATGGAGTCCCCCATCGGGCTCCCCGCAGGGAGCCTGCTTCTCTTTCTGCCTATGTCTCTGCCTCTCTTCCTCTGTGTCTCTCATGAATAAATAAAATCTAATCTAAAAAAAAAAAAAAAAAAAAAGGAACAGAATCCTTCTGGCAACTGTAGGGTCCAGGTACCAAGCCCCTACAACATGAGAGAAGACTTAACAAAACAGGGATAGGACTGAGAACCAGGGAACCATATCCGGCCATATCCAATATCCACATGCCAAGGCCACCCTCGTCCTCTGCTCCCACTCAGTTCCCTGCTCCCCCAGTACTGGCAAATAAATCTTCACTTTCCGGGCAGGAGATGACAAAAGTCTCCTAGCCAGTGGCCAAAGGAAAAAAGTCAGGATGCTAAAATTTAAGTTTCTGAAAGAAACAGCCCAGCCAGATCACCCTCCGGTGAGGCTCCCAGTCAACAGAATAATGAATTCTTACCTTCAAAAAGGCCAATGATTTCCAGCAAAGTAGTTGCAATTTTTTTCAAAATGACTCCTATTCTCTAAATTTTAATTTGCTTCAAAAACAATATACAGGGGACATATGACATCTATAGATGAGCTACGATTAATGACCAATTATTCAAACACCACAAATGTGAAAATATGAACCCACACAAGCCACAATGCAGGTGAGATGTGCCACTGAAATAACCAGTTGTACTTTTCTTGCCTAAACTCTAGAACTCTGGTTTTCAAAGTATGACCTGGAAACCCTGAATGTCCCCCAAAGCGCAGTCAAGTGAGCTGCGAAGTCAAAACTACTTTCATAACATGAACTTATCTGCCTTTTTCACTCCTGTTCTCTTCTGAGCACACAGAGACATTTTTAAGAGTCTCCATGACATCTGATGACACCATCACTCTAACAGCTAAGAGATGGGATCCCTGGGTGGCGCAGCGGTTTGGCGCCTGCCTTTGGCCCAGGGCGCGATCCTGGAGACCCGGGATCGAATCCCACGTCGGGCTCCCGGTGCATGGAGCCTGCTTCTCCCTCTGCCTGTGTTTCTGCCTCTCTCTCTCTCTCTGTGTGACTATCATAAATAAATAAAAATTAAAAAAATAATAATAATAATAACAGCTAAGAGAATGGAAGATGTTTTAAATTTTTCTCAGTCTTAATTTCTAATATGGTAAAAATCAATAGACAGAAACCACACAAAAGCTCTCTGGCATCCTTGAAAATATTTAAGAGAATACAAGGGCCAAAAATATTGAGAATCATTGCTATAAAACAACATTTTAGTTAGTTGCCTTTGGAAAGGAACTTTTAATATGTGAAACTAATTAGAATTAGTTTAAGTTTATATCTTCGAAGGTAAAAGAAACAGTAAATGTTTTACTATCTTGTATCTGTTGATCCCGTAGGAGGAGGATTTTTCCCAAATTAAATTATTCTTCCCCTACAAGTAAGCACCATGATGCAAGTCTCACTGCCTGGAAGGTAGCAAGCACACCACTAGAGTAAGGAGCCCCTCACATGAGCTGTTCCTACAAGTAAATGATCTCAAAGCCTTTCCCAGTGGCTATGTAAACCAGCCACTACCAGAGGCCCCTGTTCCCCAGAGTTTTACAAAGATTCTCAGGAATGTGGAGAACCAACATGACATCTCAACATCACCAAGGGATCCCAGAGCTTCAGAGAACAGGAAATAAGCTCTGTTTTACAAAATGATGCTAATGCTGGAAGGTAAGGGGAGGTGTGAAGGAATGCTTATGCTGGTCTCACATCATGTCGGGCCACCTTTTCAGTGCCTCACTGCACTGGGATCTCTCTCTTCTCAGCAGCTGCTGGTCACGGGAAGGCTTCTCAGGAAGCCCCTCTGACACAAATACCAACCCGCAAGAGTGAGGGCAGTTCATCCCTGGAGCACGCTTGACCAACAGGCCACAGGAGCCAGTGCATAAATACTCCCCTCTCCATGTCCCAGGTAGAGGTTACTGGGGCACATTCAACAGTTCTCCAGGGGTCCCTGGCCGGACGGAGCGCCAGTGCTCCATCATGGCAGCTGGCTCAATGACTCACTCTTGGGTTGGCTTACTGTCCTTCCCTTTGTTATTATTCCCTTGAGTGTTCTTCCTCTTATGTTTCCTGGGATACCTTTCCAAAATAAACTGCCCATGCTAAGCCCTTGTCTTAATCTTTCAGGTGGACCCCAGCTAAAGACAAGGCATGAGATAAGCTCTCCACTTCCAGAGAGGTGGGGAAGGGGCATGGTTAGCACAAGAGTCGCCCAGCTCCTTCCCATTCTGAAAGCTTGGTAGAAGGCTTCACATCTAGTAGATGTTTTAAAACGACCAGTTAAGTGAAAAGAGAGTGAAATGATGGCCAATGATGGAAGAGAGACTATCACTAACTGCTGTGTCTTATGACATAGACCCTAAGAAATGGGGGCTTTGGAAGAAACAATGAAGTCTCCAGCAGAAACGGAAGGCTAAAAAAGAACCCTGAAATGATCAAGACAGGGGGGTGGTTCTGGAAAAGGAAATGAGTCTTAGCCACTGGAGACCCAGAGACTGACCTCCCAGGAGCTGGCAGCCCAGAAGCTGAGGGGAGGTGGGACAGAGGACATTCAGACGAATGAGGGGTTCAACAACCAAAGAGAGGAGTAGATTTTACATGGTAGTCCATGAAGGCTTGCAAGAAAAAGAGTGGACTAACGTCTCCACTTAACCACACCAAACCCTGACAATCAAACCCTGGGGCCTGCAACCCTTGACTGACTCTCTGTATCTCTTTCTTTTCTTCCTCTAGTGATTACTGATTGGCTGGGCATACTTTACATATTAATTTATTTAATCCACAAAACAACCCATGAAGTAGGTTCTATTATTGTCCCCATTTCACAGATAGAGAAACTGGAACCCAGAAAAGTCACACAGCTGAAAGACAGAACTGGGGTTCAAACCCTGCCAGCCTGGCTCTTTCTCACACTTCTGCCCCCACCAGACAATAAAGCCACCACATTCTACATGATAATCGCACATGATTCCTTTTGCAGTATTTCCCATGTGTTGCATCCTTAGCATTTTCAGAACCTGTCACTACATGTAATTTATACTTTTCCTAGGCATCAGTTGAGTTCCTAGCCTGTATATACCAGATGCTGGGCCAACTGCTGGGGATAAAGATGCAAAGTCCCCATTCTCCAGGACGGTCCCATTATACACCTTGCAAGATGAGCCAAGTCATGGAGAGGTGAACCTACAAGTCAAGGTGAGAAGGTAGGCCTGGGATGAAATTGGGACAAACTGGCAGGTGAAAAACACAAATTCTCTCTCATCCCAGAAGAAGTGTCACTGAGCATCTGCCATGTGCTAAGCCCTAAAAGGTAGCAAGGAAGGAGAAGGACACTGAAATGAGTTAATCATGCAGTCCCACTCAATCCTCATACCCACAGGTAAGGTACAGCAAAGCTTTCACACCAGGCCTTGGATCTATAATGAATCTATAATTAAAAATGATCCGTTCAGTCTCCCTGTAACACCACTTTAAATCGCAATACTTACAGTAGTTTTCTGGAACTGACCATATACAACCAAGCTCCTATTGTAAGTATTTGAAGCTCTCTCCTTGGTTCTGACCTCACTACTCATTAAATCAATCTTTTTCTTCCCAGTACATTAAAAGCAAATAAGAAGAAAATATTCACCCTTTATATGTTTGCCCATGTTATTTACCTTGCCAGAAGTTGGTCTTCTTTACTTCTATCCACCTTTATCTCTGGCCATTTTCAAAAGTATCTGATGATTACCTTCTCCACTCACATGGCTTTGGTCTTTCCCCTAACACAGTCCTGTGGCACTTGTAGATTAAAGTCTCTGGTGTGCTTGGTACCAAAGTATTTTACTCTGTATGATTCTTACAGCCATGCATATATGAGCTGGCACATAGTAGGTGCTCAAGAAGCCTTATTTAAGTCCTGAGTGTTAAGTCAGTACCATAGGGAAAAATCCCACATGATCATACACTGTGCTTTAATACAATTTGTTATAAAACCTTCTTTCTCTTCCTCCTCATAGTTAATAAAATATACTGATTCATCGGCCCTGTAAATAAGCCCAGTCTCCCCAAGGAACTACTGTGACATGAATGAAATCATCACTTTATACTAGACATGATGCTTCTGGAACAGTGTTTGGTACACCATTAACTCCCAATAACTATCTGTGGAAGTGAATTTAAATAATCAGCTTTTTTCACACCTGCCACATACTATACCATGTGGTTAAGATTTCCAATAACAAAGTTTGTAAGAAGGATTTGAAGAGCAACCCTGATCAAACACAGAAAAAGTTGTTTTACCCACGTTACACGCTGTACTATCCTAAAAGACTAGGCCACTCTCTTCTTCCTGGACTTCACAATCTGTCAATTGCTTACACTGGTTAAGAACATCATCCCTCCCCATTCTCAGGAGCCTACTAGCCAGAACCTGCCCATCACTGGACACAAAATCTGAAAATGGCATTTTCAAGTACTTTGTGGAGAATATGATTTAATGACACTGCTGACAACAGTCACTTTGAGTTGTGTGATCACAATATGCAAAGTATTTAAATACAACCAGCTCATTCCACTTAGACCTTTTCGAAAGAAAATCGGGAAGTAATGAACAAGAAGTGAAACGTTTATCCCCCAAATGATCCGGAATTCACATAAAAGAAAAACTGGATATCGTAGAGAGGATAGTAATTCTGGGACTCCCAATGGATAACAACAAGCCGAAATGACTTGAAACCAGCCGATATGAATCCAGGAGATGATAAAGGATACTTTGGGAAATCTGCCTCCCATTGAAGGTGGGTTGTTTTTTTTTTCCTCCAACAATACTCTACATAACGCGAATAAAATGTGTTAGACTATTGTTTGAAACCTGCGTCGGTGCGTCCAATCCATGCACCTCCCGATTGCATCGAGACCTGCCGGGTGACACATGAGATCTAAAGTGGGTGGATAAAAATAACCTGGTCCTCAAAAAGACATGATAAACGCCAGACAGCTGAGTCACTTCGAAGCCCATCTGACTCTTTTTTTTTTTTTTTTTTAATTTTTTTAATTTTTATTTATTTATGATAGTTACAGAGAGAGAGAGAGGCAGAGACAGGCAGAGGGAGAAGCAGGCTCCATGCACCGGGAGCCCGACGTGGGACTCGATCCCGGGTCTCCGGGATCGCGCCCCGGGCCAAAGGCAGGCGCCAAACCGCTGCGCCACCCAGGGATCCCCCATCTGACTCTTGAAAGGGACATTCACTCTCCTCTTCCTTGTCGCACATATACATGCCACCTGGGGAAAAACCACCAACCGCCCTGGGTGGACGGCAGTGCCCTGAGCTGTCGTAACCCCCCCGCCCCACCCCCACCCCACCCCGCGCCACCTCGCGTCTCAGGTCACGACCCGCGACTAAACTTTTAATAATTTATACTGATGCATTTCGGCCCCGGCGACTCCTCTAGAGGAGTACGGGAATGACTTAAAGAAGCCATAATAACCCAGCAGTCCCCCTGTCTGCTGCCCCACCGGAGGGGCCCGAAGGTTCCTTCCCACATTCTAACGGGAAGCAGAGGAGCGGGGAGCCCTGGAAAGCGGGGGAGGCCAGCTCGGCGAGGAGATCACAGGGCCCGGGAGTGGGCAGCCCGGGCCGAGGCCACGGTCCCAGAAGGGAAGGAAGGGCCGCGTGTGCGCCGCGGGCGGGGGCGGGGGCGGGGGCGGGGGGGGGTCGGGGCCCGGGCCGGGGCCGGGGCCGGGGCGAGGGCGGAGGGCGGAGGGCGGCAGCCGCCCCCCCCCGGCCCCCGCCTGCAGCGCGCGGTCGAGATCGGGGAACTCTCGGACCGGGCTCGCTCTCCCTCCGTGGCAGGCGGCCGGGGGCCGGGCAGGCCGGCGGAGCAGAGCCCGCGGCCACCCGGTCTTCGGCGGCAGGAGCCTCGGGGGAAGCGGCGCCCCGCATGCAGGAGGCGCTCACTAAGCGCCGCCCGACTGCGGGGCGCCCGAGCCAACTCCGCCGCCGGGGGAGGAGGTCCCCGGCCGCCCCTGCGCATCCCCCCGCCCCCGCCTTCACGTGCCGCCGCAGGCCGCCGGCACCGCACCCTCCCCCGGGCGCCGCGGGCGCGGCCGAGCCTCACTTACCGGGGAGTCGTAGGAGAAGGCGCACTCGTTCTTGTACACCCTGTCCCCCGAGCGGGGCACGCGGATCGTGGGCATGTGCGGCACCAGCAGCTCGCCGACGTCCCCTGCAGCCATCTTCCTGCCGCCGCTGCCGCCCGGCACGCCGAACAGGGCGCCCCGGCGCTGCATGGCCGCGGCGCGCCCCCGAGCCCACCGGGTCGGGCCGCAGCGCTGGGTCCGCGGGCGGAGCGGGCGGAGCGGGCGGAGCGGGCGGCGGGAGCCGGGGCGGGCGGGCCGCGGGGCGGGAACGGGCTCCGGGGGCCTGGGGCCGCGGGCGGGGAGCGGGGGACGCTGCTATTTTTAATCCAATGGCGAATCGCCGGCCCAGCTGCAGCGTCAGGCGGGGCGCCGGGGAGCGCCAGCCGCAGCGCGCCGGGGAGGGGGCGCTGGAGAGGGGCCCTGCGCGCGGACCGCGCTCGGCGGCGGGGGGGAGCAGGGGGAGGGGGGGAGCAGGGGAGGGGGGAGCAGGGGGAGGGGGGCGGGCGGGCTGCGCTGCGGCTCCCCCCAACGGTGTTTTCTACCCTAGATCGGTAGGTTGCCAAGGGGCAACTCCGAGGCAGCTGACACAAAGAGCAGAACTGGGGGGGCGGGGGGGGGTGGAAACCGCCTGCTTTTAAAACAACTGAAGATAAAAGCGAGGACTTCCCCCGCCTGAGGAGGGGCGGAACTCGATGTGCGAAATCTGGGATTGATTGCACAGCGTCGGGCCCAAACCTAAATCTGCGCTGTGCACTTAGGTGTGAACCTCGCTCGACCTTGTTCCTCACTTTTTTTTTTTTTTTTAGACATATAAAGCTTTTAAAAGAAAATAGAATAGGATCCAGTGAGGATGGACATGTATTTTTTGCAATAATACAGATTTTTTTTTCTTACGTATGGTGAGGAGGATCGAGATTGTTTGGGGGCGGGGAGAAGCTTTTCTAGTTTTATATTTATAGTCTTTGGAACGTATTTCGCCTGATTTGTTCGAGGTCTCCGCGTCGAACGTTGAACAGCCTGATTGGAGCATCTTATTCAGACACACACATATTCCTGTCTTGCTGGTCCAGTTCCTCAGAATAAATAATGAACGGGGTAAGGGGAAGGTGAATAATTTGCGAACAGAGCTTACCTCACAGCATACTCTCATTTTTTCAAAATAATTCTTAAAACACAGGTTCGATTCCGCTGAGGTCCCATAACTACACCCAATGTACCCAGGGATTGCTGCCAATTAATGGAATGCAGAAACAGCAAGAAATAGTAAACAAAAATGTTGATTTCTGTAAGCCTCTCCCAAACAAATCAAATTATCTTTATTTTTTTTAAGATTTTATTTATTTATTCACGATAGGGATCCCTGGGTGGCGCAGCGGTTTGGCGCCTGCCTTTGGCCCGGGGCGCGGTCCTGGAGACCCAGGATCGAATCCCATATCAGGCTCCCAGTGCATGGAGCCTGCTTCTCCCTCTGCCTGTGTCTCTGCCTCTCTCTCTCTCCGTGACTATCATAAGTAAATAAATAAAAATTTAAAAAAAAAAAGTATATTTATTCACGATAGACATAGAGAGAGAGAGTGGCAGAGACACAGGCAGAGGGAGAAGCAGGCTCCATGCCAGGAGCCCCACGCAGGACTCGATCCCAGGACTCTAGGATCATGCCCTGGGCCAAAGGCAGGCGCCAAACCGCTGAGCCACCCAGGGATCCCCTCAAATTATCTTTAAAACCTTTTTCCCCCTCCCATTACATCTGTTACTCTGCCTGATTCTGCAGATCTGCCAGGTTCCACTGGGAGACTGCAAAGGTACCTGGATTTTGATGTGAAGTAGACAGATGAGCCCCTCTCTCTCTTGCCCTGCTCTCCTAAATTTTCATATAGTTAAGCAAGACTCAATCACACCTCACATTCAGGTTCATCAATGATGCTCACTTGTCCAATTAAGAGAAAAAGTTTATTCAAAAGCATCAATAATCTACAGTTTAAAATATTTCTAGATTAAATGCAGTTAAAATTGAGACACCATTTTCCACCCTTCAAACTGATTAAGACACATGGAGTTGGCCTAGGTTTGGGAAATAGGCCCTCATTCACATTGTTGGTGGGAATAAAAAAGAGTAAACAATATCGACCTTGATTTTATATGCATAAACTATTTCCCCAGCAATTCCTCACCTACACATTTATGCTACAGATAACTTATGCTACAGATTTATGTAAGGATATTTGTTACAGCACTTGTTTATAGTAACAAAAGACTGGGAACAGCCTAAAGATCTCTGTGTAAGAAGTGGTTAAAATACAACACTTGAGAAGAACCAAGCGCTCCATGTTCTGTGTGTGCTGATGTGGAGCAATCTCGAAATCATATTACTAGATGAAAAAAGCAAAGTGCAAATCAGTGTGCAAAAGCAAGGAATGCATGCAAGGCACTCTGGTACACCCAAAATGCCACAGGCCTTCCATCCAGTTGGTTGTACCTATGCTATTTTGTATATATAGAGAGGCTACAGCATATATATGTATATGTGTATATACATATATATAGTATATATACTGTGTGCATATATAGTATATATACTGTGTTTATATGTACATATATATATATACTGTGTATATATATGTGTGTGTGTATATATATATATAGAGAGAGAGAGACAGTAGAGAGGGACCTACTGCCAGTCTTTACCTTTCTGTGCTATTTACATTTTTATTATGTGCAATTATTGCTTTAAAAAAGTAATTAAAATTCAGTTATACACACACTCTAAGTTCAGTAACCAGTTAACATGTTTGTAGTGTATTAGCCTCACATCCTTAACAATGTTTATACAATATTATTGCAACTGGGTAAAAATCAACACACATTTTGACAAGACTGGAAAGACAGGTAAAAATTAAATAGTTATGTTTAGAATTTATAAGATTTTGTTTGTATTTTCAGAATGTCTTTGTTTCAAGGGATAAAACTGTATTGACACAAAAAGTCAGAGAAACTTCAATGAATTAAGACAACGTCTTGGACATCCCCGGTGGCTTAGCGGTTTAGCGCCACCTTCTGCACGGGGAATGACCCTGGAGACCCGGAATTGAGTCCTGCGTCGGGCTCCCTGCATGGAGCCTGTTTCTCCCTCTGCCTGTGTCTCTGCCTCTCTCTCTGTTATGAACAAATAAATAAAATCTTTTAAAATAAGGAAAAAATCTGGTTCAATTATTAGAACTTTCTAACTTAATTTTTCAAATTCTACATATGAATTTATAACCAGACTATTTTTTTTAAATCTTACTTGTTTATTCATGAGAGACACAGAGAGAGGCAGACGGGAGCCTGATACGGGACTCAATCCCAGGACCCCAGGATCACCACCTAGGACTCAAAGGCAGACAGACGTTCAACCACTGATCCACCCAGGGGCCCTTATAGCCGGACTATTTTCCTGGGAAAAGTTTTCAATTAGTAATAATCATGCCTCAAATAAAACCTCATGGCTGCAACATTGCCACTGCACAAAGTTCAACCAGACTATTACTAATGGGCCGGTTTCTGCCTGTAGATCTTTTTTTTTTTTTTTAATTTTTATTTATTTATGATAGTCACAGAGAGAGAGAGAGGCAGAGACACAGGCAGAGAGAGAAGCAGGCTCCATGCACCGGGACCCTGACGTGGGATTCGATCCCGGATCTCCAGGATCAAAGGCAGGCGCTAAACCGCTGCGCCACCCAGGGATCCCTGCCTGTAGATCTTGATCAAAGAGCGGGATGAAAGTGACTATGGGCAAATAATTTTCCCTTCCAACATAAATTCCCAGTCTTGCTGAAGAGATTTCAGACTAAGAATTAACTTTTGCCACATCGAGTGTCCAGGTCACCCCATCACTCTACTGCTCCAAAGCCTTCTCTCATGACATTGCCATGAGTCTGCCTCTCCTGGCCTGGCATTCAAGGACCTTGCCCTTTGGCACTCTTTCAGATGTCAATCCCACACCTACTCCTGGTAAACTAGATTATATTGTCCCCAAGGATAACTATACTTGTCTCCTAGCCTTGGTTGAAAGCTCTCCACTCTCATTTCAATCTTCTCAATCCTTTCAAGGCTTTTCTGACTGCTCCAACCCTTAGGAGCCGATCTTAAATACAGACAGCCTCTATTGCCTGTACCCATCACTGCATTGTGCCCTATGACATCTTTTGTACTGTTCTTTAATGAGTCAGGGTTCCATATATTTTCCCTCTGTATAGGTAGCACAAATAACTCTTTGAAAGAGTTATTTCTCTTAACATCCTTGTACATTATGGCAGCTCAGTATTTGTGGAATATTGCCTGCCCAGAAAGGTATTGCTTTGTTTATTTTAGGCACTTGGTAAGTACCTACCAAGTGAATGACTCACATCTGTGACATTGTAATAGATATGTTTTGCAGTCAGCTTTGTGTCTTTTAGGTAAAATTCATCATTTCACAAATGTTGTTCCCAGAACCGACATAGGTTACATTAAAGCATGACACGAACTGTGGCTAATGCCAAGTTAGGGAATTGGGGAAATCTACAGAGAAAAAAGATATCTTAATTATTTCAATTAATGGACTGGCTCTTGACCTCGGATGTCCTCCAATAATGTGCAGTGATCTAGTAAAGTCCTATTTGGTGATAGCTTGTTGTGGAGGCATAGCCACAAAACTTTCTATCCTGGCAGATAGCCTCTGCAAAAAGCATTGGTTATTAAGTGTAAACCAATACATCACACTGCTTAAGAAATGTGGTATGTTTTCCATTTAAGAAAATTCTATATAACCATCAAAAGTCATGTGATATAAGAATGTTCATTGACATGTAAAAATGTTCACTAAAATGCAAACTTCAAGGACAGGTTGTAAATGAGCATACACACTATTCTGTTTAAATACATACACGCATATATGCATAGTGATAGAGAAAGAGATTAGATTGAAATAGGTCATATGTTAATGGGGGTTATCTCTAGGTGAAAAAAAACTTTTTGTTGTTTTGTGTGTGTGTGTGCTTTTCTGTGTTATTTAAATGTTTTGCATTAACTACCCATTTATTTTTTTTTTTTTAATAAGGGGAGATGTTAACTTTTTACACTACCACCGATTACGTCAATTTCTTTTCCATCTGCCCTCTTTCTTACCTGCTTGTCCCCTTCACCACCCATATAAAACTCAGTAAGTTTCTGCTGTTGGGTTTATGGGCAATCTCAGTAACTAGAAAGTAGGTTCACACTGGAATGAGCAAACTCCTTGAACAACTCTTAACATCAAGATGAGGTAAGCTGTTACTCAGTTTAAGAGGAAATCTGAGATCCCTGTTCAGCTTTTGGGGTTCTGTGATCTGTAATACTCACCACAGTTCTTTCAGAAGCCTGACTCATAAGTTACTCATAGAGATAGGTGAGCATACTCCTTTTCAGGCCAATCTGACACCATCCCTACTCATGCCCACTTGTCATTTCCATGTGCACACAAGAAGACATGTCCTCCATTCAGGTATAGAAAAGCCTGTTGTAGGGACTCCTGGGTGTCTCAGTGGTTGAGCATCTGTCTTTAGCTCAGAGTGTGATCCTGGGGTCCTGGGATCAAGTCCCCTAGCCCGCTTCTACCTCTGCCAGTGTCTCTGCCTCTCTCTCTCTCTCTCTCTCTCTCTCTGTCTCTCGAGTAAATAAAAAAAAATTAAAAAATTAAAAAACTTTAGAAAAGCCTGTTGTAAAACACAGTAAACACACACACACACACACACACACACACACAATACACACATACCACAGGGCCACAGGCTACTTTTTCAGGTTTCCTAGTAAATGAGCAAAGCAAGTTACCTAAATGTGATACATACTCTCTCCAGATTCCAAAGAAACTCATCAAACATTGTGTGTCATTCTTTTTTTTTTTTTAAAGATTTTATTTATTTATTTATTTATTTATTTATTTATTTATTTGAGAGAAAGAGCATGTGCAAGTGGTGGGATGCAGAGGGAGAGGAAAAAGCAGACTCCCCTCTGAGCAGGGAAGAAGTAGGAGGGCTCCATCCCAGGACCCTGAGATCATGACCTGAGCCCAAGGCAGATGCTTAACCAACTGAGCCACCCAGGTGCCCCATGCCTCATTCTTAGAGATAGGAAGCTCACGATGAAGAGCTTGTCCTTCATTCTTCTATATTATTAAACTCCCTTCTGGAACTTCACTCAGATGGCAAGCCCCTATATTTCTCAGAATGTGTCTCCTATTCTCTGTCAGAGGACACCTGCTACTTCCTGCTTTCTGGGTCCCGTCTGCACATTGTCATCACTGTAGGGACTAACATGATGTCCTACTGATGTTGACAGCCAAGATCAAGAGTCAGCACACCACAGCCCATGGACCAAATCCAGCCTGCAGTATGCTTTTGTAAATAAAGTTTTGTTGGAACCCAACTGTACTTATCCATCTACATATTGTCTATGACCGCTTTTGTGCTACAACAGCAAAGTGCAACAAAAACCATATGGACCCAGGATATTTATATCTGATCCTCTACATAAAATGTTTCCCAAACCCTGGCCAAGATCCCTACAGGTTATATGTTATGATCCAGAATCAGAGAACTGGCATGACCTTAGATTTGTACTACTTATCCTCCGGGTGATGGCAAACCTGTTTATCTGAATGGAGCAAATACTTTCACCAGTTCAGTAGCTGCAAACCGAATGACAAGAAAAGTATTAATTTGCTTCAGTAAGGAGATCATCTCTGGAACATCAGCCAAGCTGAAATCACCACCTTGTTAACTTTACCACACTTCACCACCATTCTCCATCCTAATGCGAAAAATAATAAGAAATGATGGGGGAAAGAACGGGAATATGATAGCAATCACCAACTCTTGTGTCTTCCTGGTCTTTGATACTGGCACGATTTCTTGCAGTTCCACTTGAAGAGCAGCTTTGTTTCATGTTTATACTTTTGTTAGAGAAAAAGAATACCAGTGGCATCCTCTTGGTCTTCCTTACTATAGTAATGATTACTCCACAGGTAAGGGAGCCATTGTGGAGATTCTACAGTTCACTAAGGTTACGTATTCCAACAATACTTTCGAGAACTGGAGTACTATCCACAGGATGAGCTTGGGTCTCTCTGTGCCTACCATGAGGTGAGTGGGATCAGAAGTTCATACATCATCTATTCCCAATAAGCCTCCCCACTGGCAGATAGGAGAGGCATTCCACCAGTCTAGAGTTTCCATCAGAGCCAGTTTATAAAAGTCTCCAAAAAGTTTGGATATTTCTCATTCTCCTGGGTGCAGTTACTAGGGGAGTGGTTGCAGAGAAGGCCAGAAAGTAGGTTCATAGTCTCCATATGTGATATTACTATAGCATCGTTCCTAAGGAACCCTGCCTCCTCTTCAACTAAGAAGCTCTATGGTGTCAACTAACTGTTGACATTTCTGTAACCGTGACTATCTAGCCTGGTGGCTTGATTCAGGTCTTTGCTTGCTAAACTTGGAGATGGGGAGGGTAGGATATATTTTAGTGGGATGTCCACTGCTTGCACTCCTGGGAGCCCCACGAGAAACCATAGCCATAGTTATCTGTGAATTAGCCATTCCCTGAATTCTGTTAATTATGTTTGGACTGCTGCTTAATACCATAACCAGGCCAACTTTGCTCCTGGCAGTGAATTACTACCACCTGAGGCATCCATGTAGGACTCCTCCCAGCCCCACAGAAATCAGAAAGCCCACTTTAGGGTCACCTCTTGTCAGCAGCACTGAGACCCCTTAGCATCATTAGTAAATTGCCTTTGAAAGATTCTGAGCCCCAATGGAGACATATGTGATAGATCAAATTCAGTATTTCTGTGTCTTCAGTCCCTTCCTCTATGCTATGCCAAAGGACTTCTAACCCTTTGTCATCATTTAGCCTGAGCCAGCATTTGGGCAACCCAAGTTTGCATTAGGATCATGCCCATGCTCATACATTTTATTTTTTTATTTTTTTGCTCATACATTTTATACAGAATGTCTTCTGAGTGACTCCATATTGAACAAATTGACCTGATACAAATTCACATTTTGCCCTCCTTGATAAAATATCATCAAAACTCATTCCCACAACCATCGCCCCATTTCATAGAATTTGCTGATTTCTATGATTCCTTTGAGTATAGCTTCTGAACTCCTTCCACTCTGATTCTGCAGTTTACTCTTAGGGACCATGTTGAGTCATCAATGAAAATGGTTATCAGTAGAAAACACTGCAGGTTGGACAATGGGGAAAATGCTAATGAGCCTGAAAGGGAGTATAGCTTCCTTAGAAAAGGAAAATGTTGGGGGAGAAGGTGAGAAGGCTTTCAGAATTGGGGATTCTCCAAGTTTCCTACATACTCCTAGACTTCTCTGTTTCACTTATGGGGATCTACTCTTTTCTCATCTGTGCCATAACTTGAACATAAAATAAGTGGAAAAAATATGAGACAGCATTTTCAAAAGTTCGACTTGATTTTCAGGGATCTCATTCTACATCTGCAAGCAGGAAGCAATCAATTTATCATGGTACATAAATACTTTGAGATTCATCCTATTTCTTAAAGACTGTAAATATTTGAGCAGGCCCATCCCTTGCATCAGATTATTCAAATGTCTTTTAAAATAGAGCCCTGACATTTTCCTCTCTTGCGTCTAGGGCAGCCACCTTTCCCCAGAGCTGCATGGTTCTGGACATACAGGCACAGACAACACAAGTGCTAACTTGATTGGTCTATTTCACCACTGAGTATTATGGGTTGCTATTTTCTATCTTGAAATTTGAATGGAAATCTAACTGCCTCCTATCCAATTTGCAACTGAACAGCAATTCTTTTACCCCCTCGTACCCTTCAGGATCTGCTACTTGCAACACATTCTCTGCGACTGACAAAGTTAGAGTTCTGTTGTAAGCTGTAGAAACTAGCTCTGACCTACTTGAACACTAAGAAGGAATGTCTTGGAAGACTAAGGGATGACGCCCCATACTGAAAGATAGGCTGAGTTACCAGAAGTCCAAGGTCCAAAGTCACAGCAGCAGCCACTTCTAGATCTTCTTTCCAGATGTGGCCACCTGTTGATGTGACAATAATTTCATTCCATCCATATGTCTCTCTCTACTCAGGAGCCAGATTTCTGTGGTGGGAAAGGGGACATTCTACAAGGAAGGTATGTTGATCAGCAATACATACAGACATACATACATGTATAAATATCATGATATTCATCTTGCAAAATTTGCTACAATGATATGAAATATTCATAAATCACGTAGCAAACTTCTTGGAATATGCTAACCATCCTTATTTCTATCATTATCCACAAATCTGACTCCTTCCTTCTTTGTGGGAATGACTGCCGCCTACTTTGGGGACCTGCTTTCCTCCATACCTATCTCTAAATCAGTCTACTCAATATTCATTGATCACTTTGTGAACATTTGTACTTTTTGTTGTTCACGATGAATCTCAGTCGGATATTCCCCTTCATTCATTAAATTTAATCTAAAGCCCACTTGCCCCACATTTTTCAGGAAGCCTATCACATACACTTACTGCCTGTATCATTCATTAGCTACTAATATATATACACACACACACACACATATATGTATATGTATATATACTTTAATCTTTGTTTATGTATTCTGTCACCCTAACTAGACTGAAAGTTGCATGAGGCCAGAGATCATTGTAATACATATTAGTAACCCCTGGCCTAAACCTTGCTTCTACATAGAGAAGTTGCTCAAAAAAGTTTGTTTTTAAGAATGTTTGTTACTGTGAGAAGATTGCTAATTGATTTCCAAAGTCCATCTCTCCTTCTCCTTTAGAAAAATATATTGGTTTTTGTGCTCGGGGGGAAACTAAATGTTCCAAATTTGCACCTCTGTGCATCTTCTAATGTTCTAGGCATTAAGATGTAAGCAGAAGGTTATGGCCTTCTGATGCCTGGCATCTAGATGTAATGCCTGGAGCTCCAGCAGCTACCTTGGAACTTGAAGTGACCCTAAGAATGGAATCCAGGTGTGACAGAGCATAAAGATGGAAAGGTACTGTGCCCTTGGTAATTTCTTAGAGCCATACACTAGTTAGTCCTAGGGTGCCTACTTCTGAATGGTCTTCCGTAAACAAAGATAAAATGTTACCTTGTTTAAGTCACCTATTTTGAAAGGGGTAGTCAGTGGGGGATGCTCTGTTACAAGTAGCTAAATATAATTTCTAAATGATACAGCTACTATTAGAAAATATAGACCAATTTTTAAAAATTCTTATTATTTATTATTTAGTACTAAGTATTTATACTTAATTAAAATCACTAACGATCTCCTGGCTTGTACAATAGGATGCATAACAGCCCCTTAAAAATATTCACACCCTAATGCCTAGAATCGGTGAATATTATCTTACATGGGGAAAAAAAAATTTGTGTTTGGCATGTGCGATTAAATTAAAGATCCTGAGATGGAAAGATTATACTAAATTATCTAGGTGGGTCCTAAATGTGATCACAAATGTCCTTATAAGAGATGGGCAGAATGAGCCTTGACACACACGGAAGAAGAAACGGCAATATGATGACACCGGCAAAGATCACAGTGATATGGCTACAAGCCAACGAATGCTGGCAGCCACCAGAAGCTGGAAGAGGCAAGGACAAACTCTCTCTTGGAGCTTCCATAGGAGCATGGTCCTGGCAACACCTTAACTTCAGCTCAGTAATACTGACTTTAGGCTTGGCCTCTAGAACTGTGAAAAAAATAAATTCTGTCATTTTTAAGCCATCACATTTGTGGTAATTGGTTACAGCAGCCATAAGAAATTAGTGCAATTTGAATTACCTTTCTACTTCTTTTCTAAAAAGGGACTATACTTTCTTCTACACGTTACCTGTAACTCTTTCAACTCCTACCTCCCAGCATCTCATGCCGGATGCATCATAGATGCCCAAATTATAGTTGATAGATGTGTAAGTCCGTGCATTTTCCCATTGCTACCTAAGATGCAATATTCCATGAATGATATACACATGGTTAGTTGTCAACTGCATGACACAGATAATAACCAGCATACTGGGAAAATGCACCAAATAAATTTAAAGGACGGACTGGTTTGGCAAGGATCAAGGATGTGGGAAGTTTATCATTGAAAAGAAAATGACATTGCAGGCAGACTAGAGCAGGGCAAGGACACTGGGTTTCTTCCTTACAGGCAATGGAGGGCCACTGAAAAGGGTGAGTAGGGAAGTAGCACACATAAATCTGAACTTTGAGGAAGATGAGGCCGGTGGCACTGGTGACACTGCTGGTAGGATCATGTGGTGGGTGAGAGGGCATGAAGCAAGAAATGACTAAACCAGGGGGAAGCCAATATAAATCACATTTTGTGAGAGAATTTGCAAACTAAAAATCAACAGGACACTGATGTGGGAGAGTGAAGGCCAGCACTCTACTCCTAGCTATAGCTATCCAGCTGTACTTCCTCCCTATGTCACCTGAGAGAATCAATTCACAACTATGTCTCTTCATCTGTAAAGTGTTCAGAAGATAAAAAAAAAATTATACAAAAATTGCACCTTTTCTTTCCTTCCTCTCACCTTCATTGCTATAGCATTTAACTTAGATATCTCCTAAACCCTTCAGAAAGGATGCCATGGCAAAAGACCACACTGGGAGAGAGCTCCAAAGTACCAGGGGGGTCAAGATGTAATAATGACACTTCTGATAGGTAAGCAGGGTGTCACTTGTTATAAACCATACTGTAGCATTTTCAATGTCACATGGACAGCCCCACAAAATTAAGTAGTTTGCAAGAACAGCTTAAATATATAAACATTTCTCAAGAAAACTTTGTCCTATGAGACCATCAAGAGAAGAAGAAGGTAAAGGACAATAAAAGGATGAGGAAGAGGAGGAAAGGGAGAAGGAAAAGAGGAAGAGAATTAGAAAGAGAGTGATAACATATTGAGCTTCTACTACACCAGGGGCTATATATGTGATATATCATTTAATCTTCACAAACCCCTATATTGAAAGATTCTTACATTTTTTCCACCATCTTAGTCCTAACAGAAACAATGTGAAAACATTGAGACAAAACAAAGTTACAAGAAGTAAAGCACACAAATAATCCAAAATTCTTACACTCAGAACTACCATTCTTAATAAGAGGTAGCTATCTGTGTATGTCTATAGATTAAAAGGTGGATGGATGGCTAGGCAGAAATAATTTTTTAAAAATGGAACATGTGATACCTGAAGCAAGCTTGGTTTTCCTACCTTATAAATGATCTGATTTTTCTACCTGGAAATTTTCCCTACTTCTATTATATATATTTTTTCTATTGTATTTTTTTTTAAAAATTTAAGTACTATACAGTGTTATCAACTATGGTCACCATGTTACACATTAGAGCCTCAGTCTTTATACACCTTATTGCTGAAAGTTTGTATCCTTTTGACAACCTTTCCCTATTTCACTCATTTTTAAGCCCTAAACCCTATCCCTGAATCAGGATATGTTTTAGCATCTATTATTCCATTATTTCCTAGAACACTGTATGTTCTTTTTATCATTGGCTTAGGTTCTTAATAAAAATAAATAAATAAATAAATAAATAAATAAATAAATAAATAAATATCTACTTCCTATCCCTAGGCATTCCTGTGAGCATGATATCATCTTTGAATTTCATATGTCAGTGCTGGTTGCTGACAGGAAGTCCAGAGAAGTCTGAAAACCTCCCATTTCCTTAAAAATCCAACTTTTTTTTTTTTTAAAGATTTTATTTATTTATTCATGATAGTCACAGAGAGAGAGAGAGAGGCTCAGAGACACAGGCAGAGGGAGAAGCAGGCTCCGTGCACCGGGAGCCCGACGTGGGATTCGATCCCGGGTCTCCAGGATCGCGCCCTGGGCCAAAGGCAGGCGCCAAACCGCTGCGCCACCCAGGGATCCCCTAAAAATCCAACTTTAAAAAAAATTTTATTTATTCATGAGAGACACAGAAAGAGAGGCAGAGAGACATAGGCAGAGGGAGAAGCAGGCTCCCTGTGGAAATCCTGATGTGGGACTCAATCCCAGGATCCCAGGATCATGACCTAAGCCAAAGACAGACACTGAGCCATCCAGGTGCCCCAAAAATCCAACTTTTGCAAAACTATCTAAAGTATTTAGCTATTGGAGCAAAAAAATGTGATCTTCAAGTAAATGCAACAGAACCATGTTTCCCTCAAGGCATAAGGGAAGGCTCTGGTTCTGATGAGCGAGAACATCACGATACACAAAACAATAGAACAATATCTGGAAAACAACCCTGCTAGGGAGAAACTATGGCCTCATCTCCAGGGTAAGGTGGACTTCATATTTTCCAAAGACTCCTTGAGATGAGAGACATGCAGCTTGCCAGCCACTGCCTGTGTTCATGCCATAGCTCCATGCAAAGTCACACAGTCCAAAACACGGTCTGGGGACGGTGTGTGTGTGTGTGGTGGGGGGGACAAAAAACACACGGTCTGGGGCTGGGAAGACTTCCTTCTTTCAGTCTTGAAAATCACAACCAAGGTCTCAGGGGCATCATGGAAAGCCTGAGAGATGTGCCTCTGATCAAAACAAATCAAAATGGAATACAGCAAAGCCATATTACTGAGCATGTTGAATGTCTCCTTAGGTCAGTCACCCAGCAGGTGTTTGACAAAGGCAGCACCTACAACCCCAAATGTCAAATGCCTGACACTCTTCTTTGCCGTAGGGATTCTACAACAGTGCCATCATTTGTGAATTGGTTACCTCAGATGTTGTATCGGTGCCCCATTCTAACATTGGTGGGTACAAATGGGGCCCAACCGTGTCCGTGACCAATTTCATCTATAACATGATTTGGACTGGCAATGAGTGGCAGAAGCAAACGCAAGGAAAATCAAAAGTGCACAGTAAAAAAAACATCGGGCACACAAGGAAAAGCGTGATTAGTGACGACAGCTAAAACCAATACAAAAAGACATACCTGCGAGACTTTAAGTACTTGAATTCTCAAACACAAACTATAAAATAACTCTGATTATTACGTTCAAAGAAATGGAAGACACATATTTAATCACCAGCAGGGAACCGAAGACTTCTTCCTGAAGAAGTGTGTTTTGTGGGCCTTAATCATCTTTTATTACAATTCAATGAAGACATCAAGCAGTTTAGTAAACAGTGTCAAATGCCAAGATCTGGAATGCTGAGCAAAGGTACAAGGTCTGTGCTGAGTGGGAAATAGTATGGTGAGAACTATAGTGTCAAAAGAAACTATTTGCCACAAAACTGTACCATCAGGGTGACAAAATTGTACTTGAGAACTTTATACCTTGGGGCCTTGAGAAAATTGATGTCCTCTTATGAGGCCTATGGAAGTGTGAATTGGTTCAACATGAACAGGAGGACAACTTTGAAATATGTACCGAAAGCCTGAAAATACACTCTAACTAAAACCTCCCTTCTGGGAGGTTATTCTAAAGAACCAATTAAGGATGCATGGAAAGAGGGGCACCTGGGTGGTTCAGTCAGTTAAACATCCGACTCTTGGTTTCAGAATATATACGTATTATATATATATAATGTTATAATTAAGAGTTTAGTGTATACAACTTTCACATTTTTGTGGATTATTTCCTTAAGACAAATTCCTAGCTATGTGATTATTAGGTTAAAAACAGAAAAGAGGTTGTGACTCTAGGTAGGTTCTGTTCAAATGTTTCCAAAAAGAAATTCTGTGGTTGGACCCTGATGTGGAGTGCTGAATAACTTATGCTTTTTTTTTAAGTTTTTATTTATGTATTCATGAGAGACACACAGAGAGACAGAGAGGGACAGAGACACAGGCAGAGGGAGAAGCAGGCTCCATGCAGGGAGCCCCACGTGGGACTCAATCCTGGGACTCCAGGACCACGCCCTGGGCCAAAGGCAGGCAGGCGCTAACCCGCTGAGCCACCCAGGGATCCCTATGCTTTTGGATAATTAACTGAATGTAATGTTAAGTGATATGCCTTAGCAATTAATATATAATTAGAAACAAATCAAAATGTGAATTAAGCTTCTTTATAAGTGATACATGAGAGGATATTTCTTTACATATTTCCCAATGTCAATAGTACTACCATCTTAATGAGATATATAAAAATTGCAAAATGTGAGCATATATAGAAGTACCATATAATTCAGCAATTCCACTTCCAGGTATTTATCCAAAGAAAATGAACACTCTAATTCAAAAAGACATATACATTACTATATTCATTGCAGCATTATTTACAATAGCCAAGATATGGAAGCAACCAAAATATCCATTCATGGATGAATAGATAAAGCAGATGTGACATTTATATAAAATGAAATATTAGCCATAAAAAAGAATGAATTCTTGCCATTTGTGACAGTATGGATGTGCCTAGAGGGTATTATACTAAATGAAATAAATCAGAGAGAGAAATACTGTGACTTCACTTATATGTGAATCTAAAAAACAAAATAAACAAAACAGAAATGACTCATAGATACAGAAAACAAACTGCTGGTTGCCAGAGGAAAGGGTATTGAGGGAATGGACAAAATAGATGAAGGGGATTAAGAAGTACAAACCTACAGTTGTAATAAGACACAGGGTTATAATGTGCAGCATAGGGAATATAATCAATATTTAACCACTTTTTTCTTTTTTCTTTTTTTTAGATTTTATATACTCATGAGAGACACAGAGAGTCTGAGACACAGGCAGAGGGAGAAGCAGGCTCCATGCAGGGAGCCCAATGTGGAATTCGATTCCGGGTCTCCAGAATCACATCCTGGGCCGAAGGCAGGCGCTAAACCACTGAGCCACCCAGGGATTCCCATATTTAACCACTTTAAATGGTCACAAATAACTAGATTTAATGCGGTGACCATTTCATAATGTATATAAATGTTGGACTACTGTTATACATCTGAAATGAATACAATATTAAATGTCAATTATTCTTTGATAAAAAATAAAATGTAAAAACAAAAAAAGTGGGCATGTACCTACCTGGAGGATATAATTCCCACATCATAAACTAAATTATTGTTTTTTCAATTCTCCATTTGATTATATCAAGGAAAGCCTCCATTTGGTACTGGTATGTTTTTAACACGATTTTCTTTTAAAATTCTCCATTTTCAACAAACGGAGAGCCAGGCCTTAGGTTCAGAGCCTTGGGTGGGCAACAAAATCTAGGTGGAATAGTTATATCTATGATTACTTTTTAATTATGACAAGGGACCAATTCATAGTCATAACATTTCTTTTTTCAAACTTAAAGTTTAAAAAGATCAATTTAAAGAGAATACAGGGCAGCCCAGGTGGCTCAGCAGTTTGGCGCCTGCCTTCAGCCCGGGGTGTGATCCTGGAGACCCGGGATGGAGTCCCATGTCGGGCTCCCTGCATGGAGCCTGCTTCTCCCTCTGTGTCTCTGCCTCTCTGTCTCTCATGAATAAATAAATAAAATCTTAAAAAAATAAATAAAGAGAATACAAAGTATATATCATATATGGAGACAAAATAGGAATGTTTAAAATCAAGGACTGAAATTTGAGAAATAGTGACATAAGAGATTGAACCCAGGAATTTACTGGTAACACTTTTTTGATCTCCAACAGTGTATTTGTTTCTAAACAGAATAATATGGTTAATTTACATCCTAGAATTTGGACTTTTCCCATGTTTTTTAAAAATGTTATTCATAAGAGATACACAGAGAGAGGCAGAGACACAGACAGAGGGAGAAGCAGGATCCTCCCAGGGAGCCCAATGTGGGACTCGATCCCTGGACTAGGGATCACACCCTGAGGCCAAGGCAAATGCTCAACTGCTGAGCCACCCAGGCATCCCTCCATGTTTTAGAAGTACATTGCCCATTGGCTCTATTCTACCTGTAAGTCCATTACTCTTTGAAGTCAATAGGCTTTAAGCAGAGACAATATGGGATGTTTAGTAATTTTCTTGAAAAAGAAGTGGACCATTTTATTGTATTTTAAGATTTTATTTATATATTCATGATAGTCACACACACACAGAGAGAGAGGCAGAGACATAGGCAGAGGGAGAAGCAGGCTCCATGCAGGGAGCCCGACGTGGGATTCGTTCCCGGGTCTCCAGGATCGCACCCTGGGCCAAAGGCAGGCCCTAAACCGCTGCGCCACCCAGGGATCCCTGGACCATTTTAATCTTTAGTTGGCAGAGAGATCTTTATCACCTCTTTACATTTACTAGTGTAGTAGGCACTTGACATACATTGTCCCAGTGATCTTTACAACACTACCAGGGATGAAGATCATCTTTTAGAAAGAGGGCTCAAAGCATGAAGGAAATTTCCCAACATTAGAAGGGAAGATTAAACATAAAGTCCCTAGTTTAGTGTCTGGCACATGGAGCAGATACCAAGAAGACTGAAGCCATCATTACTGTCCCTGTAATTAGCAAGCTCAGGATTTAGTCTGAGGTCTGCTCAATTCAAGCAAGCCCATGCCTTTTTACACAGGCTGGGCTCTGTAGAATTGCAGAAGAAAAAAGATAAAGATAACCCCAAACAATGTTAAATCCACATATCATTCACTCAGCTGATCTTGACTCAGTGTCTACCATGTTCCAGATGCTATGAAACAAGCTTACAATCATTCCATGTTGCCTTAGGCTAGCTTGAGATCCCACAGGTTGCTACAGTATTGTTCTTCCTACCAAACTCAATGCATATAATTTCTGCTTTGGGACACCTGGGTGGCTCAGCGGTTGAGCATCTGCTTTCAACTCAGGGCGTGATCCTGGGATCTGGGATCGGGTCCCACGTCGGGCTCCCTGCGAGGAGCCTGCTTCTCCCTCTGCCTATGTCTCTGCCTCTCTCTCTGTGCCTCTCTCACATGAATGAATAAACAAATTAAAAAAAAATCTGCTTTAATGTCTACCATCTGTACTAAAGAGTAAACTCTTGGGAGGAAATGTGTCTACTGTGATGACCACTTTATCCCTTGCCTATATCATAGTGACTAATACAGAATAAGCTTTAAGTATTTGAATTAGAAAAAAAATACATAAAAATCAACATAAACATATATATACTAGCTTTACTAACATTTTCTTTTTTTTTTTTTTTTTTAACATTTTCCTTCAAGAAACACTTTCAAACCTTAAAAAATATTCATATGATCCCAGCTATGTTAATATAATAAAAGGATGACTGAAGGAACTTTCTCAAATTTTTTTATGGGTAGTGGCATTCATAATTCATAGTATTTCTTATGCTTTCAATATTTCTGTTATGTTTCTTACATCTATATTAGTAGAAAGGAGAAAATAAAACCTAGTAATGCCAGAAAATAACCTGTAAACTCTAAAAAAAGGTTAACATAAATGTACATTAAATGTAGCATTATTTACAATTACCATTCTCAAGACCTATCTGCTTCCACTCTCCTTACCCCTCTCCTACAGAGGCTTAGGGACAGCATGCCCTTCTTTCATATCCTTTGTTAGAATTAAGAGTTGGTAATTTGACTGCATGTGGAATCTTCAGAATGAAATCTGGAAGTAGTTGGGTGAGGCAGCCCTCTTCTGGGAAAATAGGAAAATGCAAATACTCCAGAGGATCCTATCTAGATTGTAAAGGGCCCTAAATGTCCCCAGGGCACAAAAGGTATTTCCTGAAAACAATGGATTTTTGAAGCTAAAAGTCATTCTGGAAGTTGAAGTGCAAATTTTTATTTTTGTAAATATTATGTATTTAAAATCTCTAAGCCTCAATTTCTCATCTGTTAAACATAAAGTGATAGTACCCTGTAAGGTATTTCCAAATCAATGTGAAAAAATACAAGCATTTAGCACAGTACTTAGCAAACCGTAAGTGCTTAATAAATGACAGCCATTATTTTAGCTTTTACTCACATTTTATTTTATTATTATTATTTTTTAATTTATTTATTCATGATAGTCACATGGAGTGAGAGAGAGAGGCAGAGACACAGGCAGAGGGAGAAGCAGGCTCCAAGCACCGGGAGCCCGATGTGGGACTCGATCCCGGGTCTCCAGGATCACGCCCTGGGCCAAAGGCAGGCGCCAAACCACTGCACCACCCAGGGATCCCTACTCACATTTTATAATCTTTGCAGTACTCATTTTACCTTGTGCTTACAAAAAAAGAACTCCAGGAAGCTTAAGAGATCGCATCTAAGAAAAGGGGTGCAAGTGTGTATGCATTTAAAATGCCTAATATACTATACTACATTTGAAACTAAGGTAACATTGACAACTATATTCAATAAAAATCACTTCAGTGACAAAAAATAAGTGTAATGGCAGAAAACATGAAAATATCTGAGATTTGTTCACTGAGAAATTGTTTATTAAGATGTTAATGTTTATGTAGTTAGTTCAATAATTATGTAATTTAAAATTCTGAATCACCTCTGAATAATCTAGGCATGTATGTAAACTACTACATTTCTTGATATTTAACATAATTAGACTTCTCTAACTTTCAATTATCAGACAAAACTTTCAAAGTCACACCCTTAGGAGTTCATAAATTCCTATTTGCCCAAGGTTTTATTATATAACAAACCTTCTTAAAAGACAAAAGTCTTATTCTGCCTTTCACAATATATATCAAATCATCACAATGTACACTTCAAATCTTACAATTCTGTCAATTATGCCTCAATAAAGCAAAAAAAAAAAAAAATTGAAATCCCACACAGAAGTCTTAATCTGAACCAATGTGGAGAAATAGAACAATGGAAGATCTTTTATTCATCATGTGAGCAAAAATACAGAATATATTTATTGAGTTTTCCCCTAAAGAGAATACAGTTTGTATTAGAGAAATAAAAGATTAGTTATCAGGAGTTGCTTTTGGAGAATAATCAATCAGTGCCTTATCAACAGTTGGATACTGATACCAGGGACCATCACCTCTTGCACGCATCAACCTTCGCACTTCCAGCTCCTTTAACCTATAACAAACAGAATAGCAATATTGTGAGTCCAGCATTTCCAATTGCAAAGTTAACAAATTATCTTCATAAAGAAAAACCACTAGATCTTTTGCTTTTGTGTAAAGTATTATCTAAAATACTTTAATTTTTTTTAAAGATTTTATTTATTTATTCATTAAAGACACACACACACACAGAGGCAGAGATATAGGCAGAGGGAGAAGCAGGTTCCACTCAGGGAGTCTGATGCGGGACTCGATCCTAGGATCCCAGGATCACAACCCTAGCCAAAGGCAGATGCTCAACCACTGAGCCACCCAGGTACCCTAAAATACTTTAGATAATACTTTTGTGTAAAGTATTCTCTAAGTAATTTATGTAAAGTAATAATATACCTCCATAGATTCGTATGCATATATCTGAAATGTACCTATAAGGAAAATTTGGGACTCATTTTTTACTTTCATTATCTTGTATAGGTAGTTAACCAACAAATACCACTTGCATTGATAATCAATCTCTTCTCTCCTCCTGTCCCTGCTCTTTATCTGGACTGATCACTTTCACTTGGATAGTGGTAATGCATTTCCCGTCTCCTTGCCTCTTAGAAAACCTCGAGACCACGTATTCCTGAAATAATCCCTTTCTGAAGTAAACCATAAAAAACTCTTAACTATAGAGAACAAACTGAGAGTTATAGGAGGGGAGGCGTGTGGGACGTGGGCTAAATGGGTGATGGGGATTAAGAAGTGCACTTGTGTTGAACACTAGGTGTTATATATAAATGATGAATCACTAAATTCTACTCCTGAAATCAGTATTACACTATATGTTAACTAACTAGAATTTAAGTAAAAACTTGAAAGATACAAAAACAAATTAAAAATGAAATAGTCTTTTCTCCTCTCCATTTTTATAGACTACATATTAAATTTTTCATATGACTGGAAATTTATCAGTTAAATAATTCACTTTATTAACTTTAACCAGCTCACTAACCCTACCCCCTATCTATGAAAGATTACAAACCTTTGTATACTCTAAAAGAGTTATCTTTCTTTTTTTTTTTTTTTTTGGATTATGTATCCTCATATTATCCTTTTTTCTACTCTTTAGAATATAATTATCCAAAATACAAATATTAAGATATTCATCAAAAGCACTGGTTAAATAAATTATGTTTCACCCTTATAATAGACTACTAGGCACCTGTTGAAAAGAATGATGAAAATCTTTCAAAAATAGGAAATAGGAAATAGAGATGTGGTATATGTCTAAAGTTCAAAAAAGTCTAATGATACTAAGTAGGAGCCATATTGCTATCCTAAGCTCTTAAATACTTAATAACAATTCCATATGGTAATTATATATACATATAATTACAAATCTAGAAAACAGGCCAATTGTATATTCTTTTAATCATTTAAATACTTTTAAAATATTGTACCAATTTTTATAAACTACAAAGTTAAAAGAGAATAAAGAGAAAGCAGATCAATGGTAGACTAGGGCTAAGAGTAGGGGATGGGAAATGACTGTAAAGGACAGCAAAGAAGCTTATCAGGTGATCAAAATGACCTTGAGTGTGATGGTTACACAGCTATTTACCTTTGTTAAAAACCCATCAAATTTAATGGGTACATGTGACTGTATGTAAACCTCACTACAAACACTAACATAAATCTCAGGATGACATTTAAAAGTACCAAAGGAAACATGAACGTTAAAAAAAAAAAGAATTTGAGGATGCCTGGGTGGCTCAGTGGTTAAATGTTTGCCTTTGGCTCAGGTCGAGTCCCACATCAGTCTCCTTGCATAGAGTCTACTTCTCCCTCTGCCTGTGTCTCTGCCTCTCTCATGAATAAATAAATAAAATCTTAAAAAAAAAATTTGGACTTACATACATATTTGCTTATTTCATTACTATCAGAGACCATTCCATGACACAAAATCCCAAAAGCTAAAGAAAAAGACTGATGGGGACATGGGTGGTTCAGTGGCTGAGCGTCTGCCTTTTGCCTAAGGTCTGCCTTTGGCCCAGGATCAAGTCCAGCATCAGGCTCCCTGCACGGAGCCTGCTCCTCCCTCTCCCTATGTCTCTGCCTCTCTTTCTATGCTTCTCATGAATAAATAAAATCTTAAAAAAATAATTAAAAAAAGAAAAAGACTGAGAAACCTGACAATAATTAAATGAGTAAATATATACAAAATAATTAAAATACTAATACATAGTAAGTGTTGAGAAACATACTAGCTACTACTATATTTTCGTTATCTGAAACATAAAAACACTTTGTCCCTCTCGGTCGGCGCCCAGGATGACGAAGAAGAGAAGGAACAATGGCCGTGCCAAGAAGGGCCGCGGCCACGTGCAGCCCACCCGCTGCACCAACTGCGCCCGCTGTGTGCCCAAGGACAAGGCCATTAAGAAGTTCGTTATTCGGGACATCGCGGAGGCCGCCGCCGTCAGGGGCATTGCCGAAGCGAGTGTCTTCGACGCTTACGTGCTTCCCAGCTGTACGTGAAGCTCCATCACTGCGTGAGTTGTGCCATTCACAGCAAGGTAGTCCGGAATCGCTCTCGTGAAGCGCGGAAGGACCGAACACCCCCGCCCCGATTTAGACCCGCGGGAGCCGCCCCACGACCTCCACCGAAGCCCATGTAAGCAGCTGAGTCCTTAACGACTGAAGAAAAAGTGTTCTCCGGGAAAAAAATAAATGGCGATTATACTTAAAACAAACAAACAAACAAACAAAAAAAAACAAAAAAAACTTTGCAAAAAATTTTACACTATCAGAAGACAAATGCAAGTTGGGAAAACAACTGCAACAAAACCAAAAAGAGAGGGATGCCTGGGTGGCTCAGCGGTTGAGCATCTGCCTTCCTTGAGCATCGGCCTTCCGCTCAAGGTGTGATCCTGGAGTCCGTGGATCCCTGCAGGGAGTCTGCTTCCTCCCTCTGCCTATGTCTCTACCCCTCTCTCTGTCTCTCATAAATAAATAAAATCTCAAAAAAAAAAAAAAAAAAAAAAAAAGAAAAAGAAAAAGAAAACAACCAAAGAGATATTTTAGTAAAATGTGTAAGTTAGTAGAAAAATGGGCAATTTACAGGAAAACAAATACAAACAATAGATAGATGAAAAAATACTCAAACTTACAAATTCAACTATCTTAGCAGCAAAATGCTTAGGTTTGATAAATTTCATTTAGAGGGAAAGGTATGGAAAACAAATTATCGTGTATTGGTGGCAGAAAAAAACAACTGGTACAACTTTTTGGAAGAGTTTGGCAACAACTATCTAAAATTTAAAACATGGGCAGCCCAGGTGGCTCAGCGGTTTATGCCACCTTCAGTCCAGGGCCTGATCCTGGAGACCCGGTATGGAGTCCCACATCAGGCTCCTCACATGGAGCCTGCTTCTCTCTCTGCCTGTGTCTCTGCCTCTCTCTCTCTCTCTTTGTGTGTCTCTCATGAATAAATAAATAAAATCTAAAAAAAAAAGAATAAATAAAATAAAATAAAATTTAAAACATATGACATTTGGTATATCAGTGCCACTGCTAGGAATTTATATTTCATATACACTAAATAAATATGCAGAAATCTATATATGAGAATATTCACAATACTATGTGTACTGGTTAAAAAAATTAAGGCACATCTACCCAGTGAAATATATGATGCAGCCATTAAAACAAATGGGATATGCCATTATAGAAAAACCATTAAGCTGTATTTAAGTGAAACAGTGTTTATAAGAGGATTCTATTTGTGTTAATATATATTTTTAATACATAACTTTTTTTAGAAAGATTTAAGAAATAACTAAATAGTAGTCACTGGGATCCCTGGGTGGCGCAGCGGTTTGGCGCCTGCCTTTGGCCCAGGGTGCGATCCTGGAGACCCAGGATCGAATCCCACGTCGGGCTCCCAGTGCATGGAGCCTGCTTCTCCCTCTGCCTATGTCTCTGCCTCTCTCTCTCTCTCTCTCTCTCTCTGTGACTTATCATAAATAAATAAAAATAAAAAAATAAAAAAATAAATAGTAGTCACCTTTAAGAATGAGGTTAGGTAGGAAAAAAATGAGGTTAGGTAGAAGACAAAAGGAAATTGGGGATTGGGGATAGAGGGAGCAGACAGTTGCCTTGCATTTAAGAGTGTGATATTTTAAAAAGAATTCTTTTACTCTGATAGATATTATCAATTAGTAAGTCTCTCAGTCTTTGACTCATAAACTCTACTGTAAATAGGCTAATTTCCTCCCTATTTTCATCCCTTTCCATGGAGCATCTAATTGTGCTGATATAGTTTATTAAATTTTTTCTTGTGGCTTGCAACGGTAAGAAAGGATTTTCTTCCTTACCCCCTGCACATCTTTTTTTTTTCCCCCCTTACCGTAAATCAGCCTTTTCAGCTTCAATTTGAAGGATAGCCATTGTTTTTTCATAATTCTTTTCAGGGCTATCAAAGAAAGTTCGGGCAATCCATCTTGATATAGGATGCTAAAAGAGAAAATTTGTTTATTTTCTGAATAGTACTTTGCTCTTCCAGTTTACTATTCTTTAAAATGGCCATTTCAGGTAAACCAATAATGCTTACTAAATGCCAACTACTTTATATGTATTTTAAATACTTTCAATCCATTAGATGGATACTATTTTTGTTCCCATTTTATAGATGAACAAATTGTACAAAGTTATACAGTTACTAAGTGCCAGCATCCAGACTCAAACAAGGTCTGACTCTAAAACCTATGCTCTTTGCCAGTATACTGCAGTGAGTATCTTAAGTGGTAGATTTAGGAGCCAAACCCAGAGTTTGGGGATTAAAAACTGAAGTTTCTTCTCTCAGCATAAACTACCTGTATGGTTTGCCTTAAGGTACAATAATGATACATTTATTTTCTGAAATATAGTTCATTCAGATAATAAAACATGATAGTATTTAATCAAGGCCATCTCACTATAACACTTATAAAGACAAGTAATAGAATTAACTTTGGGTTTTAGCAGCAGTGACAGTGTGATAAAATGACTGATAGTACAGGCTGTGGGCTCAGGCCTGCCTAAGTTCCAATACTGGCCATACTTCTTGGACAGGTCAACTTACCCTCTTTTAAGTTTCAGTCTCTTCATCTCTGAATTGGGAATAATAATAGCACATTTCATATGGAATAAGAGAATATTTGCAAAACACTACCATAGTACCTGCTACACAGTAGCTGCTCAATAAAGAACAGCTAGCATTAGCACAAGTAAAATTTTTCCTATGGCATTGAACTTAGAATAAATTCTGACTGTTACTCTGCTAGGAGGGAAACACACTGCAGAGTCATTCTTTAAAAAATCATAAAGCTTAAAGTAATGAAACAAAATTATCAGAAGTTGCTTGTAAAAAGTAAGCACAAAATGTATCATCTAGTTGATAGCAAAAACTTATTATAAAACAATACCACCATTGCTAAATGAAGACATTAATCAGTGCACTGATAAAACAACTAACAGAAAGTAACTTTTAATAACATATACCAACCTTAAAATACTCCCAGTGTTCTGGGATGTAACCTTCTGGAATTTCTGCTAACTCAGCTTCACCTAGAGTAAGAGAAAACAGTGATGTCCAATTTTAGTATCAGGAGTTTATAATCTTAATTCTTCACTATTTAAGTCAGAAGCTAACTTCTTATGGTTTGTTGTTGTCATTTTTTTTAAAGATTTTATTTATTTATTCATGAGAGACACATAGAGAGAGGCAAAAGCAGGCTCCCTGTAGGGAGCCCGACGTGGGACTCAATCCCGGGATCCTGGGATCATGACCTGAGCCGAGGCAGACGCTCAACTGCTGAGCCACCCAGGCATCCCTACGACTTTCTTAATAACATTTTTTCTCTAGCTTACTTTTAAGTTTTTATTTATGTATTTGAGAGAGAAAGAGAGAGAGAGAAAGAGAGAGCAAGCGAGCATATGCGTGGGTGGGGAGGGACAGAGGAAGAGGAAGAAGGAGAGTAGCAGACTCCCTGCGGAGTGCCAAGTCTGATGCAGGGCTGGATCTCAAAACCACAAGATCATGACCTGAGCCAAAACCAACAGTCAGACACTTTATTATAAGAATACAGTATACAGGGCAGCCCGGGTGGCTCAGCGGTTTAGCGCCTCCTTCAGCCCAGGGCCTGATCTTGGAGACCTGGTATCAAGTCCTACATCGGGCTCCCTGCATGGAGCCTGCTTCTCCCTCTGCCTGTGTCTCTGCCTCTCTCTCTGTGTCTCTCATGAATAAATAAATAAAATCTTAAAAAAAAAAAAAAAAAAAAAGAATACAGTATACAATACAAAAAACATTCAAAGTATGTGTTATTCAACTCTTCATGTTATTGATAAGGCTTCTGGTCAACTATAGGCTATCAATAAAGTATTGGGGGAATAAAAAAATTATATGTGATTTCTGACTGATCAGGGGGTTGACAGCCCCACATTGTTTAAAGATTGTATTTTAATCACTTTAATATGAAAATGATTTCATTCATTAGGTATTTTTTTAGATGTCTCCTATGTGTAAGGCATTGCCAATGGGCAATTATGTAAGAGCTTCACAATTTAATATAGTGTAACAAAATTTAAAAAAAGACACATTATTCCTTCTGGTTTTCCCTATCACTACTAGACAAAACATTTTAGGATTCAAGATGTTAGAAGTACTTTGGGCAGAATTTCCCATGAAAATCTAACATTAGCTATCTTTCACAGTTTCATTCTTTTTTAGAAGATTATAATTTTCTATATCCCAAGATGGATAAAAAAAAATTCTTCCATCCCTCAGCCTCTCTTCTACCTCTATCTTTTTCTATTTTCCTTATTCAGACTTGTCAAAGCTGGTTTGGAAAATTACAAAGAAGAGGAAAACAAGGCTCTCTGAAGCCATTTGTGGCCTCCACAGAGTTAATGACCTTAAAGATTTTTGGAGGAAAAAAAAAAGTTTAAAAAAAATTACACACTATTGAAGTTGCGATCTGGTTACTATAAAATAAAATCCCAACCCTATGTTTATTATTGAAATAACTTTTCTTTCTAACATCCATAATTTCTTTCTGTTATTAGTGTACATAGGTGTTAAAATTTTACCAATCTGGTCAGAGCGGTACTTACCAATAAATACATTCACCAAAGTTATGCCAATTGCTACTGGAATCCCAGTCAACAAAATGTAGAATTTCTGTTGAGATTAAAAAATAGTTTTCATACAACCATTTCCTCTCTTTCCCTACTCTCAAATTATCTTCAATTTTTTATTTCTTTACGTTGCCTGTGAAATAAACTTGCCAAATTGGAGATGTGATAGATACCAAATTATTTATTTCTGAGATTTTCTTTTACTCTTAACTTTTAGACGCCTATATTTGGTACCAAAAATGGAAGAAAAAAAGGATTAATTCTGCAAGCATAATACAATATATAATTAAGTGATTTTTCATTTTCTGGTGAACACAATGTAATAAAAGTTGCAAAATTTTTGTATTTATTAAGATGAAAACGGTAAAAACATTTGGGTGATTTCAACAACTATAGAGTTTGAGTTGGTCATGACAAGAAAAGTGGGAGCTCAAGCAAGAGGATGAAGAGGGACATTAAGTACAAAGGGCAGGCAAGAGGTCTAGAGGGCAGCCAGTGCTCAAATGGTCACAGCTCTAGGAACAGTGGCAGAGAGTCTAAATTGTCTAGACAATTTTCCATCTTCCCAACTTCTACTTTGCCTTATAGAGCCTTGAGATACAAATATATGGCCAGGACCCTACTTGATCCTTTGAAATCACTGTTCCTGAACAATACAGAAATAAAAAATCATAACCCAAAATAATGGAGTTACTTATTAAAGAAGTCTTTCAATGAGTTCTTTGGTAACTTAAATAATATTTTAGTCATATGATAATTATCCCCAAATGAATCCATTTTAAAAGTTTTATAATTTCTAGATTTTGGTATGTGTGAGTATGTGCGTGTGTGTGTGTGTGTGTGTGTATGTTTGCGCGCGCGCAGGAAACACAGGTTATATTTCAAAACCCCATAATCTTAAGAATAAAGAAATGGCTCAAATTTTACCTCCAATACACATGAATCCTTTTATTGAAGAAGGTTCACTAATTTAAAAAGAAACTCAGTAACAAATCAGACATTACAACAAAATCTCCATATCTATTAAGAAATATGAATTTATAAAATCACATCTTTTATAAAAGATGTTTTCTAAATAGGCAAAAAAAAAATTCCATGTGTATGTACAGAGTTTAGTTTAGCAAAAGTTTTAACTCACCATTAAATTCAAAAAACGCCTGTCATAGAATTCAGAAGGTTTGATGATAAACAGTCTTTTCCCATGGTCTCCGCTGTGTCGCACAGGAGCTGGAAATATTAAATTACCCTGTTATATACAAGGCTCACATATACTGTTATATTCGGAGATAAAATCAGGTTATCAGAAAATGTATATGCATAGATGTTTAATGTGAATTAAAATAAAAATGCATACTTGGAGTAGTAAAGGCAGAGCAGATAAAGTATCTTAAACAGAGTCTGATGTACTGTTGTAAACCATAGTTCTCTTCACTTTTATTCAACGTTCCAGAAATACCTAAATAATTTGAATTTGTTTCCAGAGCAGGCAGGGAGGTCAGATACTCTTGGTGGGTTACTTAACTCTGTTTACCTCTACAATAAGTATTTGCTAATGCTAGTAAATAACTAAATTTAAGTTGTATCATTTCATATGATGAAGCAGTATATATTAGGGCTCGCAGAAAAATAGATGGAAAGGTATTTACTCAACACATCTCTATTAAACACTCTAACATATCTTGATAAAAATCACTCTTTAAGCCATTTCTGATTGTGAATATTCTCCTCTTCAAATTCTCCATCAGATGGTATGTAATCAACCCTTACTGGAGATAAACTGAGGCAAAATTTCACTCCTGATATTATTTTTACACAATCTCCCTTTCCTGGACATCTGGAAAGACTGCTGCAAGCACTGTGAACTCTTTCTGCTAGAAGCAGGGAAGGATCTCACTGTTACTGGGAAACCAAGGTTACTGTTTCTATTGTATTCAAGGAAATTTCACATGAGAGTCACTACAGGATAAAAAACTAATTTCCCATTAAAGGAATTTCAGTCATGATAGAAGTCATAAAGATTTGTTTTTTTTTGTTTGTTTTTTTGTTTTTTTTTTTTAATTTTTTAAATTTATTTATGATAGGCACACACAGTGAGAGAGAGAGGCAGAGACACAGGCAGAGGGAGAAGCAGGCTCCACGCACCGAGAGCCCGACGTGGGATTTGATCCCGGGTCTCCAGGATCGCGCCCTGGGCCAAAGACAGGCGCTAAACCGCTGCGCCACCCAGGGATCCCAAGATTTGTATTCTTTAGACACCTGGGTGGCTCAGTGGTTGAGTGCCTGCCTTTAGCTCAGGGCATGATCCTGGAGTTCCCAGATCAACCCCCATATCAGGTTTCCTGTAAGGAGCCTGGTTCTGCCTCCACCTGTGTCTCTCATGAATAAATTAAAAAAAAAAAAAAAAAAAGATTTGTATCCTTTGTTCAAGCTTAAATGTCTGGAATGCCCTCCCCTATCCTGAAATCTATTCTTTAGGCCCAGATGACATTTTATCCTTTAAGAAACCAACCCTCTTCCCAACCATATAAGATCTCTCCTTTGAACTGCTGTATATTCTAGTGATATTCATACTTGCTTTCCCTGCTGTTACTGAAATATAAATGTCTTGAAGGCAGGAACTGTATTCTTAATTTTGGCATCACCTACAGCAGCTTGCAATGAATTTAGGAGGTTAATTCATAAGAGAATTAGAAGCTGGCATGAATTCACTAGGTACAACTCATACTATTAAGGCTTCTAAAATAACAAGAAAATGTGACAAAGTAATTATGTATTTCAGAAAATAATTTGAAAGAATTCTTTGTGGACTAGGTGGGTAAAAAGGGCTGGATAACAACACAAACCACTCACTAACTGAATAAATGCCTACTATGTGCAGGTCCTATGCTAGGCCTACAGTCTATAAAAGAGATATATATATCCTGCTGTGAGAAACAAATAAACATAATTATATATCTATAAGGACAACAAAGAGAAGAAACAGGGTGCAATCTCAGAAAAGTATCAGGCCCAGAAATTCCTATTTAAACAGGATGGTGGGTGTGGGGGAGTATGAGGAAAGTGCATTATAAGTTGAAGAGAACTAGCAAGTTAGGTGAATTTGTAATAGGTAATTGATTGATTACACTCAAAAAGTGCTGATTACTTAATTCAATAACCTGCCAAAGGCTTTCCATAGCCCTGAGAGGTCAAGATTTTTATAGACAGTCCGGACAAGGTGAAAATGGCATTCCTGATGACACAAAGCTATTCAAGAGTGGTTACTACACTGATGATGAAGTAGGATCCTCAAAGTCTTCATACACATTGACAAAAAGATTAAATATAGTAAGTGGAAGGTCTTGACTGCATCCCCCAAAAGTTGCTCACAGATTTAAGAAGAGTCATTGGTGTGATGTGATTACCAAGAAGGCCAAAGATAATTCAAGCTTAATTTTATGTACTAGAAGTATAGGGTCAAAACAGGAAGAGCACCCACCACCATTTCCTAACCACACCTGCAGAAATGTGTCCATCCCAGAGTACATTGTTTTAGAGGAACAACCTGGAGCACATACCATCTTAAGCAACCAGGATGGCAAACAACCTGGAAAATGATTCAGTGAAGCTTAAAGAACTAAAACTCGCCTACAAAAAAGAAGTCTGGGTAGAAACCATGTAAGTGCTTTAAATAGCTGAAGGGCTATCCCATGACAAAGGGCTTACACTATTCTGTGTTGACCTGAAAGTAAGAACCAGGATCAATGTGTGAAAGGATAATTTTCAACTTAATACAAAGAAGTTTCTAACAATTTTACTGGTTCAAAATAAGATTGAAGAGGCAAGGCAATTGAGGAGGGAGTGACTGGAGGGGGGCGCTGGCTTAGTGTGCACTCTGCACCTGGGAACATTATTGCACATGGAACAGTTGCCTTTGGAAGACATGGGATCCCTGGGTGGCGCAGCGGTTTGGCGCCTGCCTTTGGCCCAGGGCGCGATCCTGGAGACCCAGGATCGAATCCCACGTCGGGCTCCCGGTGCATGGAGCCTGCTTCTCCCTCTGCCTGTGTCTCTGCCTCTCTCTCTCTGTGTGACTATCATAAATAAATAAAAATTAAAAAAAAAAAAAAAAAGACAATTGCCCAGAAGAAAAGGTGTTTGATTTTCTTTTTTTTTTTTTCTTAAAGATTTTATTTATGTATTTATGAGAGACACACACAGAGAGAGAGAGAGAGGGAGGCAGAGACACAGGCAGAGGAAGAAGCAGGCTCCATGCAGGGAGCCCGACATGGAACCCAATCCCAGGTCTCCAGGATCAGGCCCTGGACTGAAGGCAGCGCCAAACTGCTAAGCCACCCAGGCTGCCCAGTGTTTGATTTTCATAAGCCAAAGATGAAGTATAGAGGGCTGCTGTATTTGCAGAGGTAATCCTCCAGTTCTCGATTCACTGACAGTAAATGCTATGAAAAGGACGTCCAGAGCTGTTTTGGGTTGCATGAGACCCGTTCAGAAGACATCTGTAATGCCTGTGTCCTGCTTGTGAAAAGATGGAGGAAATTGCCAGCAGGATCAGAAACAAATAAACAAACAAAATAAAACAAAAAACCAAAAACTGAAAACCACAAGGTAGATGCAAGGGCAGGACCCAGTCTGAAGACTACACTGAAATCAAAGAAAGTGTAAACTCTATCCAGAAACAGGGTATCGGTAAACTACAGAAGGAATTTAAATGTCACAATTCTGATGCTCACAGTACCACCTCAAGGCCTCCCTAGCTCGATCTCCTTGTTTAGAGTAACAAGTCAGATGATGGTTTGGATACAGAGATGGCCACTGGCTTCAACACAATGCCAATTTTTCTCTTTTTATATCTCACATACTGGAACAGGCAGAAAATATGTTATGGGATTATCTCTAAAGGCCGTTTGGGGGAAGTCCTCATTGACACACATCTATTCAAGCCTGGGTGCAGCAATAAGAAAGCAGCTGGTGAGAAGTCAAAGGAGCAGGGGCCAGTGCCTCTGCCCATCTCCACTCAGGCAGGAGTGGAGACTGAGGTTTAGGTAGAAAGGGAACAAAAATGATTTAAATTTTGGAAAGAAAAAACAACAAAACCTCCCTATTTTTAACTTGGATACCTGCTATTCTGCAAAAGACCTTTTCTAGAATAGTTTTGAATGGGTTATTTCTCCTCTGGTTCCATAAACTCTGAAGCCTATATCTAACTTACTAGAAGAAAAAAAAAAGTGTACATAATATTTAAGATGCTGAGTATTTCACAGGAAAGCTGAATGCTGCTGTAAAGTGCTCTTTAAGTCTTCTTTTTTAAAAAAATCCCCTTCTAATGAATGAAACTAAGGGAATTTCAGGGGATAGAGATGGGATTTGTTGTATGATAAACGCAGGTAGTTTTAGTCTTTCTATTTCGGGAAGCAGTGGTTAGGGCATTTAAGATGGCTGGCTATACTTGTTTTCCTTCTTGATAATAAATTTGTCATAACTCAGTATGGACTTGCCCCTAGATGTAGTTGTTAATAATTCTGAAAAAACAAGGTCTTGCCAAGGTTCTGATGATTCAAACCTATACTACTGAATATGAAGCAGGACAGACTAAGTTCTGGTGCAAATACCTTTTAGGAGTAATTTCTAAATATATGGAGAGGTAACCTGACTGTATATGTTGCATCCTTTGTCACCTCCCTCCATATTGATATTTGATAAAAGACTGTAGTCTATAATGAAACTTCTAAAGCTGAATCAAAGCTCCACCGGGGAAATGTCAAGATTTAGGATGAGGAATCCTAAATGAAAAGCACCACAGCATTAGCACATGTGGTAGATTAGAGATCACATTCTATAAAAAAGTATAAAGTGTCTGAAAAAAATGTGTAAGTCTTTAAGACGGCACATGCAAAAGAAAACAAAGGTTAATGCTTCTTGGGGCACATTAGAGGGCTTGTCTAGTGTGTAAACAATTGACTTTTGTTTGTGTTACATGCATGACTGGTGACTTCATTGAAAATCTGCACAATTCAGTTTTAGCTCTGGATTACTTCAGTTGACCTCTGTGAAGGTTTTATCTGTGTAGAGTGATTGTTTGACTTGTTTTAACCTATTAGGAGTTGGGGTTTTTTTCACTCTATTAAAGTGAAACTCTACTAAAAGAAAAGAGGTATGTGCTAATGCTAAACAGGTTGGTTTAACTTTGGCTTCTTCTAGTCAGGCTTTGCGAACTGTGAGATATTAGACAATAAATCCTGAACATGGAGCTCTTCAGTTCTAAAATCTTCACTTGAAAGCCTTTTACCTGAACCCAAACCAAAGTACTCTCATTGCCTCTTTTCTGAACATTCAGGAAAAACTTATCAGGTCAGACTTTTCATAATAAGGGAGGGTCTTCTGCCTACCTTATAATAACGTGACTCAGTGTTTATTTTTAAAACCGGATCTTTAAAATTGGATTGCATAAATAACACTAAGGAATGAGCCACTTTTTATGAGTATCCTATAATTTTATCTTAATCTAAACTTAAAATTTTATATTTCTTCCTTATGGCAAAAACTATAAGCCACCATATGCACAGATCACAACAGTGAGTTGGGTTGGCTCTCCCACAGACTTTAAGGTTTATCACAGGAGTCCCAGCCATTATCATTTTCCTCCTGTTATTTTGAAATGTTTTTTGGGTTTTTTTTTGTACCTTTTGGCCACAGTATGGGTGGTGGAATATATTATAATATGGATCATCACTACTTCTTATGTATGTATGTATTACTAGACCTCAACCACAGTCGTCTTCTTCCCCTTCCACCTCTTTGCCTGTAGGAGGTACTGTATGTAGTCATGCACTTTGTGTTAATATATTCGAAACCTACAAATCAGACGCTTGGGTGGCTCAGTGGTTGAACATCTGCATTTGGCTTGGGTTGTGATCCTGGGGTCCTGGGATCGAGTCCTGCTTCGGGCTCCCTGCTCAGCGCGGAGCCTGCTTCTCCCTCTGCCTGTATCTCTTATGAATAAATAAAATCTTAAAAAAAAAAAAAAAAAAACAAAGAAAAATCTACAAATCTGTCTTATACTTTTTATATTGTTGGATACTTACAATTGAAACTTTTACTTAGGATACTGAATAAATTTAGTCTTACTAAAAAATAAAACAGCAGACAAACAAACAAGAAACAAAAACAAAAATTGGACTGCATCACCAGTTCCCCTTTATGGAGTTATTCAACTATCAACAATGGGATGAAACAAGGATACTTTGGGGGTTGGCCTGGAGGATTTCTAATTTCCTTTTCCTCAAAGAATCTGAACATATGGTCTGCCTTAGAACAAGAAGGCATAACTTTGGATTTTATCAATCTCAATGATTTCCTTCCAATTCCAAGAACTCTTTCCAGGCTTCATGTTTTTGCACTTACTTTCCTCTTGGACTGAAAACTTTCCCCAGGCTTTTTGAATAGTTACCTCCCCATCTCATCCTTCAGGGCCAAGAACAAATATAATCTCTACGAAGAGGTTTTCTCTGACTACCCTATCGAATGCTGCCTCCCTCTCACCCTCCTTAACATCATTTTGTTAGTTCCTTTAGAACAATACACACTAAGACTGATTTTTTTGTTGAAGTCCATCAGGTCAAGGACTGTATTATTCAGTACTGTATCTCCGGTACTCTTTCATGTCTGCCACATGGTAGGTGCTCCATAAATATTGTTGAATTTACATTTCTTAAGTAAATTATATGTTAGGATCCTTTCTTGCTCTCTGAAATTAAATCTACTCAGAAGAGACAGTGTACTCCCAATTTTTCCTTTCTATCGGGCAAACAGACTGAAAGACATACACCCATAAACACACATCCCAAACAGAGAGAGAGAGATAGACTAAACTCTGTGTGGCTTTAGTGACAATAAATAACACTATTAATAAATATGGAAAATGTAACAAACAAAACAATGGAAGAAAGCTTAGTGTGGCTGCATTCTAGCAATATTAATGCAGTTAGTAAAGTGAACTGCTTACTTTTACACATAATTACTCTACTGTTAAACAACAATTATTCATGTCATTAAATGTGGTAAATAACTATTATTACTATTAGCTGTTCTAAAGTATACTTCATAGCACTAAACTCTTTTCAAATATTCCAAATCTTCACGATTTGTTGTTGATGTGGTAAGGCCATCTGCTTACAATCTAAAAATATTAGGGTTAACACTGCTTACAACCAGGTGACTGCCAGGATTTCTGGAACTCAGATTCTCCTTCCACTAAATATGCATCTTCTCTAAAGCCTGGAGTTTCTCAACTAGGTATTCATTTAGCTATATGAAACTAAAACTTCAATAATCAATTTTTTAAAATGCAAATAACCTCCAGAAAGTTATGTTCTTGACAGTTGTGATATTTGTGAGGATCAAATAAGATAATGTAGATTTTGTGTCTTCACGACAACAATGGGAAATTGGCCATTTTCTTTCCCTCATTCCCAGTTAATGACTCCACCAACTCAATTACCTAGGATAAAAATCTCACTCATCTTCCTTGCACCTACCCCCTTGCTCATCAGTTGACAAAGCCTCTTGATTCTATGATTCAACCTTTGCATTTCTTTCTGTGCCCTCTTCACCTCACTCACTGGCTTAAGTAATCCACACCCCCTTATAAGCCAACCAATATTCAGAAGCATTTTCCCAAAACACACTACTGGTGTTGCTCTCCTGCTAAAACACTCACTCTCTGCAGCCTACAAAAGACTTAAGATACTTTGGTTCTGTATTCAGACCCGTCACTCCCCCAATTTGGTCCCAACTTCCCTTTCTTATGCTTTTTCTCTTAACATGTACCTATCCCAAGAGCCCCATATTCAGTTCTATCAGAAAATACATCTACTTTCCTGCTAATTGCATCTGTTAAAACCATCCAGAATCCAGTTAAAATGTCCCACCTTTTATGTCTGAATTAACTCCATACTGCTTTATCATTTAAATACTCTTCTCAGTTTTTTAAACCATAATATGCACACATCAGTCTTCAAATTAAAGCTCCTGTAGCTGAGGAAGAACTTAAGCTCATTTCAGGAATCCTTTGATATATGACAATAAATAATTTGATTAAATAGAATACTTCTATCTACTTATTTCCTGAGAAAGGTTTTCAATGATGGTGAATGAAGATAATGTAACAGTACCAGATGTTTAAGAAAGGGGTGGCCACAGGGCTAAGCCTAATGCTTTTTTTTTTTTCCTAAAGATTTTATTATTTATTTATTCATGAGAGACACACAGAGAGAGAGAGAGAGAGAGAGAGAGAGAGAGAGAGAGACAGGCAGAGGGAGAAGCAGGCTCCATGCAGGGAGCCCGATGTGGGACTTGATCCCGGGTCTCCAGGATCACATCCTGGGCTGAAGGCGGTGCTAAACCACTGAGCCACCCGGGCTGCCCAAGGCTAATGCTTTTAAGTCTAGGTGCTTTCAATTTTCCCCCTCATCCTTCACAACTCCCTTGTGAGATACATTAAAATTTCCTTTTTTTAATTTTTTTAATTTTTTTTAAAGATTATTTATTTATTTATTCATAGAGATGCAGAGAGAGAGAGAGGCAGAGACACAGGCAGAGGGAGAAGCAGGCTCCATGCAGAGAGCCCGACGCAGGACTCGATCCCGAGTCTCCAGGATCACTCCCTGGGCTGCAGGCGGCGCTAAACCGCTGTGCCACCGGGGCTGCCCAAAATTTCCTTTTTTTTAAAAGCAGTTCTTATGGTAAAAGATAAGTACCTTTCTTTTTTTTTTTTTAAAGGAATTAATTTTTTTAATAGATTTTATTTATTTATTCATAAGAGACACAGAGAGAAAGGCACAGAGACACAGGCAGAGGGAGAAGCAGGTTCCATGCAAGGAGCCAGATGTGGGACTCGATCCTGGGTCTCCAGGATCACACCCCGGGCTGTAGGCGGCGCTAAACCGCTGCGCCACCGGGGCTGCCTGATAAGTATCTTTCAAAACAGCTATCTAGAAAGATGCAAACTATCCAGAAATATTTCAGGGTTATAAATTCTTGTCAATAGGAAAGACATTATATTTATTTCTCTGTCAACAGAATATAAGCACACTTGTAATAAACATTCTCTTTTTTTTAAAGATGAAGAAATGTAGGTTCCAAGCGATTAAATACTTTCCACTTAGCTCCCGAGATAGGATGACCCAAGGTCACACAGCTACTGAAGTTTGAAGCCAGAAATTGAACGTAGGCAGTCTAGGTCCAGAGAAAAGAAAACAAGGCAAAGTTCTCTATTCTGCTGGATCTTACAGTCACATAGACTCAGACATAAGCAATAATATAACAAATTAAAACCTTTCATTCCACAGTGACAGATGAGGCCACCTGCAAAATACCTTTGAAAGTAACTATAAGGTATAAACTATTAGATCCTTTCCTGGGGAGTAAAGTATAAAGAGGATCTGGGAGTGAGATTTTACCTGAGATTATCTCCAGCAAGGCATGATTAAATACTATCCATAGTGAGTCTTTGAAGAGGGTATTTGAGTATTTCATTTTATTTGTTCATTCATGAAAGACACACAGAGAGGCAGAGACACAGGCAGAGGGAGAAGCAGGCTCCATGCAGGGACTTGATCCCAGGACCCCGGGACCATGACCGGAGCCAAATGCAGATGCTCAACCGCTGAGCCACCCAAGGGTCCCTGAAGAGGATATCTGTAATCAGAAATGGCTTACAAAGAGAATTTGTCAAAGAGTGTTAACATATGTAGTATTTTTTTTTTTTTTTAAACGGGTTCAAATTCCCGCTGGGAATTTGCTGAACATCACATCATTTGAACATGCTGAACATCATTTGTTCTTTCCATCATTTTTGCAACAAGTCTCTGTATAATGCCTCATCGTGTGAAGTGACATACTTCAAGTTAAATTGGAAGAAGAAAAAAGGGGTAAACAGAGAAAGTTATTTTGAGGGTAGAAACCTTTTTGGCTTTAGAGTACACTTCACTTCCTCTCTATCTACTTGTATTGCTTAGGGTAGATAGCTTATAGAATATTTATCAAGAGCATTAAATGAATCAATACCTTTAAAAAAAATCTTAGGATGGTACATGGCACATAAGTGTTCAATAAATGTTAGCTACTGTTATTATAAATTTGTTGCAATACTGCAGTATTTTTGTAACAATCAAGTCACAGTTCCTTCCTTAGCAAAATGGGAATAACAACACGGTACTTACTTTGCAGAGTCTTTGAAAGAATTAGGTTGAATACAAGGCACCTGAGGCTTTGCTATTATCATTCATTCTCCTAGGAGTCAACTAGCCCTCCCATAACTGCATTATGACTTTCCTGGACCCAGCCACGTTTCCTTCATGTGCCTCTTTCTCTTTAAGAAGATCTTAAAAATTATTTTCTGACTGTGTTGATATAAAACTAATACAATCCATATTCACTAACATTATAGGCTTTTTTTCTTCTGGTTTTAAAAGAAATCCAAATTAAACCATTTTCATGGAACCTGAAAGTACCGTGTGGGCACCGTGCCTACTGAAGTTGGCCCTGAACCTCTCAACCCGCCTCCCATCACTCAGCATCAGCCGGCTCCTGGGCAGCCGACTTCCAACCTCGGGGGCCCAGTACCTCGTGCAGGTGGAACGGACAGAGAATCTGGTGCCGGAGAGACGTGGGTCTCAGCTTCATGCCTTTTGAACCGCAACTTCATCCGCAAATTAGCACCCATTGGAATGGTTGCAAGGCAAAGTGTTTCACAAATACTAAGCGACAATTTAAACGCGAATGACCTGATTACTTTAGGAAAATTCTCGTAGCCTCACAAAGACCACGTCCCGTCTCTCCGGCTCCAAGCCCGCTTATTTCTCCCAGACCTCACCAAGGTCATCCGGGAAGAGTTCCCCACCTCTCACCCCACGTCCCCTAAGCGCGCTTTCTCCCAAAGCTTAGCACCCACCGACAGTCTTCGGAAAGCCACGGGTGAGGAAACCCCCGCATCCGAGACGAGGACCGAGCCGGCGGCCCGACAAAGCGGCCACTGCAGTGACCGAAGCCCGCTGCAGTATACTCATGGCCGCCATGGCTACTCTGGGCAATTGAAACGCTGGAGCGCCCAACGGGAGCCGAAAGGGCCGATTTCTCAATGAGGGCGAAGGCAAAAGGTGGCCATGTTGAGTGAGGGCAAAGCTTATTTCTGTTTTCTCCAACCCCCCTGGGTGCGAGACACCGGAAGTGACGTGATTGGAGGAACCAGCAGCGGGCATTTGTTATTCCCACTTCCGTGGGAACATGGCTGCGGCCAGCGTCGGCGTTCTTTGGAGAAAGGTCTTAACCGGCTTGAAGGCTCCCAAGTTGCTTAAAAGTTCTCAGGCCCTAGCTAGCACAGGGTAAGTGATGTGACGAGTAGATCTGTTCTCCTCTCCGACTTCAGATCTTGTTTGGTTGTGGAGATGCTGAAGATAGCGGAGAGGCCGTGCGGATGGCTGAGGCCGAAGGCACCCGCGTGAGGAAGGAATGACCTTAGAGAAGTTGCCCACCTGCGACGTATCCGTTCCTTCCTTAGAGGTTTTGTTGTCTCCTACTGTGGGCCAGACAGTCCATGGGGTCTGTAGGTAGTAGTTGTTGAATTAAACCTGGAGGTACAGAAGCATCCTGTTTGGGTGAGTTGCCCTGAAGAGTTTTTGGTTATGGAACTGAAGGCTGTGTCAGATTCGGATGGATCAAAGAGAAGGGAAGGGGGCTTTGTACTTCCAGAATCTATTCCAAAGAGATTGTTCAGTAATGTTGGGTGAATAAATGAAAGTAGTCAAATGAAGGAAAAGAAGCCCGTTCTACATATGATGTGCATTATTTCTGGAAAGGCAGCTTGTTTTCTGGACGGACCGACTTAGAGTTTATGGTATATGGTTTCTTCCCTTTTATTGGCTTTTGTTTGTAATGAATTGAATTTTTTTTTTTTTTTTTTTAATGATAGTCACAGAGAGAGAGAGGCAGAGACACAGGCAGAGGGAGAAGCAGGCTCCATGCACCGGGAGCCCGATGTGGGATTCGATCCCGGGTCTCCAGGATCGCGCCCTGGGCCAAAGGCAGGCGCCAAACCGCTGCGCCACCCAGGGATCCCCTGAATTGAATTTTATACATAGTTGGATGCGTCGGATTTTTACAAATTGTTTCTTATTATTTCCTTATTTAAGTAGGCTCCACACTCGGAGTGGAATCCATCATCGGTCTTAAGAGGAAATAATGTATGTGCCCTTGAACCCAGCACAGACAATTGCTGAGCATCTATATGTACAATACTATTACTTATATTTATCTTAGAGATAAGAACTTTTCTCATTTTGTGGAGGCTCTAAGGTTGTAACTTAGTAAAGATGGCAAACTTGGATCAGTTGTCTCTTCCTCATCATCCTTTTTTTCTTCAAAATCAATTTTAGATTTTTATTATTAAATGATCATCTGTTCATTTCAAACCAATAGAAAAGTTGTAGAAGTACTACAAAGAATGACCATTTTTATTTGCCTATTTTCATTTTTATTATGCAATCCTTAGCAATCTTATCACATTTTCTATATCTTTATATCCATGCCTTTATGTATTTTTTTGAGCTACTTGAGGCATGTCAGAATTGTAAACATCATGACACTTTCAGCATGTATCTCCTAAGAACAGGAACACTGTCTTAATAACTACAATACTACAGTGATCACGCTGGAGAATTTAACACACTATAATTACTGTTCTTTTACCTAGTATACAGTCCAAATTCAAATGTCTTTAATTATCTTGCTAATTTCTTTTTCTTTCTTTCTTACTAGGGTCTAATCAATGATCTTTCATCACATTAGTTGTTATGTCTCCTTAGTAATCTTTAATCCAGAACATTTTTTAAAAAGATTTATTTATTTATTCATGAGAGACACAGAGAGAGAGGCAGAGGCAGAGTTACAGGCAGAGGGAGAAGCAGGCTCCCTGCAGGGAGCCCGATGTGAGACTCGATCCCAGATCCCAGGATCACACCCTGAGCCAAAGGCTCAACCGCCGAGCCACCTAGGCATCCCTAATCCAGAACATTTTTTATAAAATCAGCCTTTTTAGATTATCCCCTCCATTTGGATTTATCTGATTGCGTCCTTGTGGCTAGATTCAGGTTAAGGTTTTTTGTTTTTTTTTGGTAGGAATTTAACACTTGTGATATACTTTGCTTTTGTATTATATGATTACAGCTGGTTAGTAAATATTCTTTAAAAAACATGATTTTTAAATTACTGTACATTAAATTATCATACAAATGCACAATAATTGGGGCACCTGGATGGCTCAGTCGGTTGAGTGTCCAACTCTTAATTTCTGCTCAGGTCATGATCTCAGGGTCAGGGATTAAGCCTCCCTGCCCCAAACGGTCTCAGCACTCAGCATGGAATCACCTTAGGATTCTCTCTCTCTCCCCCTCCACCCCTCCCTCTGCACACAAGCATACACATGCGTGTGCTTGCCCACTCTCTCTTAAATAAATAAAATCTTTTTAAAAAAACAAATACACAATAATTTTTTAACCATTTTCTGGTCACATATTTACATTATTATGAACTTTTGGATATCGCATAATGCTTTAATAGACATTTTTATTTATCAGTTTCCATATATACTATTTTTACTTGAAGTTTCTAGATGAGGAATTATTGGGTTGAAGAGGGAAGCATTGAGGCTTGTGATAACATGCTGCCAAATTAACCTTCAGAATGTTTTTATTTGCATAAATAACCACTAGCAGTGTATGAAAGGCCTAAAATGTTACTTTGAAATATAATTATATTAGTGAGGTGGCTGCCTGGCTCAGTCTGTAGAGCATGAGACTCTTGATCTTGGAGTTGTGAGTTTGAGCCCCATATTGGAGCTCACTTAAAAAATAAAAAACAGGGGATCCCTGGGTGGCTCAGCGGTTTGATGCCTGCCTTCGGCCGGGGCGTGATCCTGGGGTCCTGGGATTGAGTCCCTGCGGGGAGCCTGCTTCTCCCTCTGCCTGTGTCTCTGCCTCCCTCTCTCTCTCTGTGTCTCTCATGAGTAAGTAAATGAAATCTTTAAAAAAATAAAATAAAATAAAATAAAAATATAATTATGTCAATATATTACCTCCAAAATCGTGAATATATTAACTTCTGAAATTAAAGGGTAGCAACATCTATAATCCAATATTAAAAATAATTTCTAAAGCATTTTGTTTGTTTCTTGTGTAGAAACCCTGAGTAATTTTTTATAACATTAGAGATGAGGAAATCATTCTAATTATTGCTTATAAAATTCAAATGTTAAACTTTAATCACTTGTTTATATATGTTCAGTTGCAGGTTTTCACTTAGTCTTTTGCCTAAGAATATACCAAATGTCACATCTTTTCACCAGTGTAGATTACTTCATACCACATTGTCAAGGAAAGGACTGGAAGAATTTTTTGATGACCCAAAGAACTGGGGGGAAGAAAAAGTGAAATCTGGTAAGATATTTGGGTTGATTAATATTAAATATAATTATTGAACCCTCCATCATTTGGGGATTATTTATGAATCTTGGAAATCATCTAGTTTTTTTCCTTTTTTGATTTCCTTTGGAAATGTGAAAGAAAATTAAAAGAAAATGTAATAGAGTTGCTTGTTGATTGGCAGGTTGGCAAAGGGTTTAGAAGAGGAGTAGGTTGAAATTATTAACTGAGGGACACTGGGGTGGCTCAGTTGGTTAAGCATCCAACTCCTGATCTTTGCTCAGGTCATGGTTGCAGAGTTGTGAGATTGAGGCCCACATTGGGACTCTGTGCTGCTCAGCCAGGAGTGGCTTGAGATTTTCTCTCTCCCTCTGTCCTTCCCCCCACTTCCTTGCACATGTACTGTCTAAATAAATAAATAACATATTTAAAAAAGAAATTGTTGGGGTGCCTGGGTGGCTCAGCACTTGAGCGTCTGCCTTTGGCTCAGGGTGTGATCCCAAAGTACCAGGATTGATTCCCACATCGGGCTCCTTGCATGGAGCCTGCTTCTCCCTCTGCCTACGTCTCTGCCTCTCTCTCTGTGTCTCTCATTTGTAAATATGAAAATCATTTTAAAAATAAATAAAAATTAAAACAAAAAAATTGCTAATTGAAGTGAGATTTAAGGTTTGTTTTAGATTTCATTTTTTAGAGATAATTAAATATTATTTTATAATGATATAAAATATTTTGGTATTAAATTTTGGAAATATATTCTATATTAATATAACATTTTTTGAATGCTATTGCCAGTCACGTTACTAATATTTTTCATGTGTTGCTTAATTTAATGCAAATCTAATTCTAATTACATGTTATACTATAATAGGCTAACATTATTATATTTTATAGATAATAGATAAAGAAATAGGCTTAGAGAGGGTAAATAATTTACCACAGGGCACATACCTAGAAAATTATTTCATGTTGTGAATTTCATAATTTTAATAGGAGCTTCATGGACGTGTCAGCAATTAAGGAATAAAAGTAATGAAGATTTACATAAACTTTGGTAAGTATATTGAGTACATTAATATGTAGGTGTTCGAGGGATGCCTGACCGGCTCAGTCCGTAGGGTACATGGAGGGACTCTTGATTTTGGAGTCAGGAGTTCAAACCCCACATTGGGTATAGAGATTACTTAAAAATAAAATCTTAGGAAATATATATGTGTAGGTGTGTGAAGCAGTTAAAGTATAACAGTAAGGTATAAGCATTATATATATTTGATGTAAGAAATTAACATAATTTGTCTTGTAATACTGTGGATGATATGTAAAACCATTAAAGATTTGATAAATATGACAGAAAAGAGTTCAGGGTGATGAATGGTTTCTCACTGGCTGAGTTACAGAGGTAGTCAATTTCTTGTAGGAGATGGAAGTGTGTATCTTTCTCTATTGGAGCCTGTAATTGATTCTTTCCTGTTGAAGATTCTATTAGGGATCTGTAATTGACATTTTTTCCTATAATTGACATGAAGTGGTGTGACTCCCCCTTCCAACATCTCTTCCATCATCTCCAGTCCACTTAAGTTAGGTTTCCTTTTATTAATTTTCACATTTCCACCTTTTGATCAGGATCTTTCCTCAGAAGTAGTGCTGATCAAGACTCAGTTTTTCTATATTTATTGGTTTTGTCCTTCAGTGCCAGGAAGGACCTTTCCTGGTTGTCCTGTCCTACCTTGGAGGGAAAGTGCCTAACAGTTGGGAACCACTTAAAGGTCACATTTGAGTAACAAGGAAGGTTAAGAGGGAGAATTCTCAGGTAGTTCCTGAATAAGTTTGTATCTTTTCAAGGTCCCAACTGTTGGAGATCATTTCCTTATTGAGTGCATCGTTTTTTTTTTTTAATTTTCAGTATAATTAACATTGTGTTATGTTAGTTTCAGGTGTATGATATAGTGATTGAACAATTCTATACATTACTTAGTGCTCATCACCGTAAGTGTATTCTTAATTAATTTCCTTCACCTGTTTTACCCATCCCCCGCCTCCCTTTTGGTGACCATCACTTTGTTCTCTATAGTTAAGACTCTGTGGTTTTGTCTCTTTTTTACTTTGTTTTTATCTTAAATTCCACATACAAGTAAAATCATATGGTATTTGTCTTTCTCAGACTTATTTCACCCAGTATTATACCCTCTAAATCCATCCATGTTGGTGCAAATGGCAAGATTTCTTTCTTTTTTATGGCTGAGTAATATTCTATTGTACACATATACCACATCTTCTTTATTCGTTCATCTATCGATGGATACTTGGGTTGCTTCCATACTTTGGCTATTGTAAATAGTGTTGCAATAAACATATGGGTGCATGTATCTTTCCAAATTAGTGTTTTAGTATTCTTCAGATAAATGCCCAGTAGTGAAATTACTAGATCATATGGTAATTCTGTTTTTAATATTTTGAAGAACCTCCATCCTGTTCTCCACAGAGGCTGTACCAGATTGCATTCCCACCAACAGTACACGAGTAACTTTTTTCCATATCCTTGCCAGTACTTACTTCTTGTGATTTTTATTTTAGCCATTCTCATAGGTATGAAATAACATCTCATTGTGGTTTTGATTTGCATTTCCCTGATGATGAGAAATGTTCAGCATCTTTTCATGTGTCTTTTGGCCTTCTGTGTGTGTTCTCTGGGGAAATACCTGTTCATGTCTTCTGTCCATCTTTTAATTTGGTTACTTGTGGGGTTTTTGGTGTCGAATTCTAGAAGTTCTTTATATATTTTAGAAACTAATGCTTTATTGGTTTTTCATTTGCAAATATCTTCTCCCATTTACTATGTTGTCTTCTTGATTATTTCATTTGCTGTGCAGAAGCTTTGAATTTGAGTAGTCCCAATATTTATTTATTTATTTATTTATAGACCCCCAAACTCAGTGTGGAGCCCAATCATTGGGGCTTGAACTCACAACCCTGAGATCAAGACCTGAACCAAGATCAAGAGTCAGGCACTTAGCCAATTGAGCCACTCAGGTGCCCCCCAATAGTTTATTTTTGCTTTTGTTTCCCTTGCCTTAGGAGACCTATCTAGAAAAATGTTGCTATGGCTAGTATCAGAGAAACTACTACCTGTGCTCTCCTCCAGGATTTTTATGGTTTCAGGTCTCACATTTAGGTCTTTAATCCACTTTAAGTTTATTTTTGTATTTAGTGTAATAAAGTGATCCAGTTTCATTCTTTTGCATGTGACTGTCTAGTTTTCCCAACACTGTTTGTTGAAGAGACTATCGTTTTCCCATTGTATAATCTTGCTTCCTTTGTCAAAGGTTAATTGACTACATAATTGTGGGTTTATTATTTTTCGTTAAGATTTTATGTATTTGGGATGCCTCGGCGGCTCAGTGGTTGAGCATCTGCCTTCGGCTCAGGGCATGATCCCAAAGTCCCAGAATTGAGTCCGACATCAGGCTCCTGCAGAGAGCCTGCTTCTCCCTCTACCTATGTCTCTGTCTTTCTCTGTGTTTCTCATGAATAAATAAATTTTAAAAATCTTTAAAAAAATGTTTATGTATTTATTTGGGAGAGAGAACATGAATGGGGGGCGCCAAGTGGGAAGGAGAGGGCGACAGAAAGAATCTCCAGCAGACTACTCACTGAGCACAGAGCACGACCCTGAGATCAAGACCTGAGCCAAACCAAGAGTCAGAGGCCTCACCAACTGAGCCACCCATGTGCCCCTTGTGGGTTTATTTTTGAGCTCTCTATTCTGTTCCATTGATCTAGGTGCCTATTTCTGTGCCAGTACCATACTCTTGGTTACTACAGCTTTATAATATAACTTGAAATCTGGAATTGTGGTAACTCCGATTTGGTTCTTCTTTTTCAGGATTGCTTTGGGTATTCAGAGTCTCTTGGGGTTCCATGAAATTTTTAGGATTGCGTATTCTAATTCTGTGAACAATGCTCTTGGTATTTTGATAGGGATTGCATTAAATCTGTAGATGCTTTGGGTAGTATGGTCATCTGAATGATATTTGTTCTGCTAATCCATGAGCATGGGTTATCTTTTTGTATGTGTCATTTTTGACTAATTTCGTTGGTGTTTTATAGTTTTCAGAGTACAGATCTTTCACCTCCTTGGGTAAGTTTATTCCCAATAAATATATATTAAGTTTATTCTTATTATTTTTGGTGAATTGTAAATGAGCTTGTTTTCTTAATTTCTTTTTCTGTTGCTTCATTATTGGCCTATAGAAATGCAGCAGATTTCTGTAGATTGACCTTAATGAATTCATTCATTCTAGTAGTTTTTTGGTAGTCTTTTTTTTTTAATTTTTTTTAAAATTAATTTATTTATGATAGTCACAGAGAGAGAGAGAGGCAGAGACACAGGCAGAGGGAGAAGCAGGCTCTATGCACCAGGAGCCCGATGTGGGATTCGATCCTGGGTCTCCAGGATCGCGCCCTGGGCCAAAGGCAGGCGCCAAACCGCTGCGCCACCCAGGGATCCCAGTTTTTTGGTAGTCTTTAGAGGTTTCTTCTACATATGGTATGTCATCTAAAAATAGTTAAAATGTTATTTCTTCCTTACCAATTTGGATGCGTTTTATTTCTTTTTGTTGTCTGCTATGGCCAGGACCCCCCATACTGTATTGAATAAAAGTGGTGAGAGTGGACATCCTTGTCATGTTCCTGATCTTAAGGGGAAAAGTTCTCAGTTTTTTACTGTTGAGTATGATGTTAGCTGTGGGTTTTTCATAGATGGCTTTTATTATGTTGAGATACATTCCCTCTATATCTACTTTATTGAGGGTTTTTATCATGAATAGGTGTACTTTGTCAAATGATTTTTCTGCTGCTATTAAAATGATCATATGGTTTTTATCTTTTCTCTTGATGTGATCTATCATGTTGATTGATTTGTGAATATTGAGCCACCCTCATGTCCCAGTAATAAATCCTAATTGATTATGTTGGATTATTTTTTTAATGTATTGTTGTATTCTTTTTGCCAGTATTTCATTGAGGATTTTTGCTTCTGTGGTCATCAGAGATAATGGCTAGGAGTTCTCTTTTTGTGGTGTTTTTATCTGGTTTTGGTATGAGGGCAATGGTGGTGTCATAGAATGAATTTAGAAGCTTTCCTTCCTCTCCTATTGTTTGGAATAGTTTGAGAAGAATAGCATTAATTCCCCTTTAAAAGGTAGAATTCCTGGGGCACCTGGGTGGCTCAGGTGGTTAAGCCTTTGACTCTTGATTCTGGCTCAGGTCATCTCAGGGTGGAGAGATTGAGTGCCACATCAGGCTCCTCACTCAGTGAGTCTACTTGAGATTTTCATTCTGTCTCTGCCCCTTCCACCTGTGTGCATGCATGTAGTGTCTCTCCTTCAAATAAATAAGTAAATCCTTAAAAAATAAGTAAATAAAAAATAAAGTAAAAGAATTCCCCTGTGAAGCCATCGGGTCCTGGACTTTTGTTTGTTGGAAGTTTTTGATTACTGCTTCAATTTCTTTGCTGGTCATCAGTCTGTTCAAATTTTCTATTTCTTCCTGATTCTATTTTGGGAGGTTATCTGTTTCTAGGAATTTATCCATTTCTTTTAGATTGTCCAGTTTGTTGACGTATAATTTTTCATAATATTCTATTACAATTCTGGTTATTTCTTTGCTGTCAGGTGTTATTTCTCTTATTTATGTTTTTGTTTGAGTTCTCTCTTTTTTTTAATGAGTCTGGCTAAACATTTGTTTTGCTGGTCTTTTCAAATAATCAGCTCCTATTTCACTTATCTACTCTATTATTTTAGTTTCTATTTCATTTATCACTGCTCTTATCTTTATTATTTCTTTCCTCCTACTGGTTTGGGGTTTTGCTTGTTCTTTTTTTTATCTCCTTTAGGTGTAAGATTAGGTTGTTTATTTGAGATTTTTCTTGCTTCTTGATACAGGCCTATAGTGCTATAAATTTCCCTCTTGGAACCTCTTTTGCTGCATCCCAAAAATTTTGGACAGCTGTGTTTTCATTGTCTTTCTTTTTTTTTTTTTTTAAGATTTTATTTATTTATTTATTGAGAGAGAGAGAGAGAGAGAGGATGGCTGGGACACAGACAGAGGGAAAAGCAGGCTCCATGCAGGGAACCTGACGTGGGACTCGGTCCCGGATCTCCAGGATCACACCCCAGGCTGCAGGCGGCACTAAACCGCTGCGCCACCGGGGCTGCCCTGTGTTTTCATTTTCATTTGTCTCCATGTATTTTTTTGATTTCCTCTTTGATTCTTGGTTGACCCATTCATTGGTTAGTACGATGTTATTTTAACCTCCCTGTATTTGTGTGTTTCCTAGATTTTTCTTGTAGTTGACTTTAGTATGACTTCAGTTTTTAAAAATTTGTTAAGACTTCTTTTGTGGCCTAACATGTGATCTACTCTAGAGAATGTTTCATGTGCACTTGAAAAGAATGTGTATTCTGAATATATGTTAGATCCATTTGGTCCAATGTGTCATTCAAAGCTACACTTGCCTTGTTGATTTTATGTTTAGAAGATCTCTCCATTTAAGTAGGGTATTAAAGTCCTCTGCTATTATTGTATTACTATCAATTACTTCCTTTATGTTATTAGCTGCTTTATGTGGTTAAGTGCCCCCATGTTGGGTACATAAATATTCACAATTGTTATGTCTTCTTTATGATTATGTTATGTTCTCTTTATGATTATATAGTGTCCATCCTTGTCTCTTGTTACAGTCTTAATGTTTTATTTATTTATTTTTTTAAGATTTTGTTTATTTATTCATAGAGATGCGGGGGGGGGGGGGCAGAGGCAGAGACACAGGCAGAGGGAGAAGCAGGCTCCATGCAGAGAGCCTGATGTGGGACTCGATCCAGGGTCTCCAGATCATGCCGTGGGCTGCAGGCGGCGCTAAACTGCTGCGCCACCGGGGCTGCCCTAGTTTTAATGTTTTAAAGTCTGTTTTGTCTAATATAAGTATTGCTACCTTAGTTTTCCTTTTACTTCCATTTGCATGATAAATGCCTTTCCATCCCTCCATTTTCAATCTGCATGTGCCTTTAGGTCTGAAATGAATCTCATGTAGGCAGCATATATATGGGTCTTGCTTTTTATCTATTCCATCACCCTTTGTCTTTTGATTGACGTGTTTAGTTCATCTACATTCAAAGTAATTGATAGGTATGTAGTTATTTTGTTACTGTTTTATGATTGTTTTTGTTCTTCTTTGTTCTCTTCTTCTCTTGCTCTCTTACAGTATGCTGGCTTTTTTTAGGGATGTATTTGGAATCGTTTCTTATTTTTTTAAGATTTTATTTATTTGACACAGAGAGAGAAATAGAAAGGGGAAGAGTGTGAGCACAGGCAGAGGGAGAGGAAGAAGCAGGATCCTTGCTGAGCAGAAAGCCCGACATGGGGCCAGATCCCAGGATCCTGGGATCATGACTTAAAACAAAGATAGACCCTTAATCAACGAAGCCACCCAGGCCTCCTCTTTCTTGTTTTTTAAATATATTGATTACTGATTTTTGACTTGTGATTATCACTAGATTTATATGTAACATCTTGTGCATAAAGCAATCTGTATTAGGTTGGTGGTCACTTAAGTTTGGAACACATTCTAAAAGCACTAAATTTTTACTCGTTTACCCCTCATGTTTTATGTATATAATATCATACTTCACAGTCTTCTATTTTGTGAATTCCTTGACTGATTTTTTATAGATATCTTTATTTTACTGCTTTTGGGCTTCCTACTTTCCTTATTCCTGCTTATCGTCTTTTCATTCAGAGTCCACTTTAACATATTTTATAAGGCTGTTTTAGTGATGAATTCCTTTAACTTTTGTTTGTCTGAGAAACTGTCTCTTCTTTTCTGAATAATAGCTTTGCTGAACAAAGAATAGAATATTGTTGGTTACAGATTTTTTTTTTTTTTAAGATTTTATTTATTTATTCATGAAAGACACAGGCAGAGGGAGAAGCAGGCTCCATGCAGGGAGCCTGATGTGGGACTCAATCCTGGAACTCCAGGATCACGCCCTGAGCTGAAGGCAGACTCAACTGCTGAGCCACTCAGGTGTCCCAGGTTTTTTTCTTTTAGCACTTAAAATATATCATGCCATTTTCTCTGGCCTCCAAAGTTTCTGCTGAAATCAGCTGATAGCCTTATGGGTTTCCCTTGATCAGTACTTTTTGCCATTTTCATTACTGTGTGTCTTGGTGTGGACCTCCTTGGATTGATTTTGTTGGAGGCTCTCTCTGCCTTCTGGATAAATTTCTGTCTCCTTCCACATATTCAGGAAGTTTTCAGGTATTATTTCTTCAGATAACTTTTCTGCTCCCTTTTCTCTCTTTTCTCCTTCTGGGATCCCAATAATGGGAATATTATTATGCTTGATGGTATTGCTGAGTTCCCTAACTATTTTCATTTTTCTTTCCCTTTCAGCATGATTGCTTTTCATTACTCTGTCCTCCAGATCACTCATCTGTTTTTCTGCTTCCTGTAGTCTACTATTTATTCTCTCCAGTGTGTTTTTAATTTCAGTTATTGAGTTGCTCATCTCTGATTGGTTCTTTTTTGTACTTTCTCTCTGTTTGTTGAGGGTCTTACTGAGGCCCTCCATTTTTTCTTAAATCCAGTGTGTATCTTCATGACCATTACTTTAAATTCTCTGTCAGGAAAATTACTTATGTCTGTTTCATTTAGATCTCTTGCTGTGATTTTGTCCTTTGATTTGGGACTTACTCCTCAGTCTCCTCATTTTTGTCTTAACTCTCTGCTTCTGTTTCAGTGTGTTGGGCAAGTTAGCTACATCTCCTACTCTTGAAAGTAGTGGCCTTATGAAGAAGAGGTCCTATGGTGCCCTACAGTGCAATGTTCCCTGTTCACCAGAACCTGGCAATTTAGGGATTTTCCTATGTGTGTTGCATGCACCCTACTCTTGTGGCCGACATGTGTTTGGATTGTCAGTCTAATCATCTACAATGATTCACTTTGTGTGTTGTGGCAGGGTTTGGTCCCTGTGCTGTTAGTGGGCTGTCTGGGGCCACCTTGACTTGAGTTGGGTCAGACCAGACATTCACCAGAGCTGCAGCTGCACTGAACAACAAGGTATTCTCCCTGTTGTCCCCTAAGAAGCATTGTTGGGCAAGATCTACAGTCATGCCAGATGTCTGCTCTCAGTTCATTGCTAGGACCACAGTGGAACTAGTGTGTGTGGTTATTTTCTTCCTCTCTCCTCCAGATAGTAGTCAATTTGGGTTGGTGCTGACCCCTGTCAGGGCTGCTTGCACACTGCCAGGCTTGTGGCACCATTTTGGATGGACTCCTAGTGAGAGAGCTGGAGGGAGCAAGTCCACAGAAGAACACAGGGGCAGGTACATGGGGTTAGTAGAGTTTGCACAGGTCTGCTGTGGGAGGAGGCCAGGTTGGAGGAAGTAGATCTGCAGAAATAGATGGGGTCAGGCACACTATTAGCAAGCTAGATGGAGAGTGTTTGCACCACACTAGTTCTTGTAGGTGTCCATGTATCTAGGCTGGGGAGTAGGGGAGGGAAATAGTGCCTGCAGATTCCTTTGTTCATAGACAAGTCTCCCTAAGATCCTTGCCCCTCCAGCATAGGCCCTGAAATTAGACCCTAGGAGTCTTTCAAACAGGTCCTTTCACCCTCAAGTCTCTTGGACCCAAGCCTGTGGATTTTTAAAGTTGTAAGTGTTAAACCCCGGTGATTGTAAGACCTTTAGAAATTAAGCCCCTCTGCTTCTCAAAGGCAAATGTTACAGGGATTCATCTTCCCAGGATGGGTCCTCCATGCCTGGGGTGCCTGGCGTAGGGTCTGCTCTTCTCCCCTCTCTGTGTCCAACCTGTCCCTTTTACAGATAGTCCCATGGCTTTGTTTGGCTCTTCACTGCGTCTCCACCTTTTCTACCCTCTTCAATGTGGCCTCTTCTCTACGTTTACCTGTGGAAAATCTGTTCTGCCAGTCTTCAGGTTGTTTTCTGGGTTATTAACACTGAGGTGGATGTTACCTAGGTATATCCGTGGATGAGCCTAGAATCCTTTACTCTGCTCTCTTCCACATGTCTGGGTACATTTTTTACAAAAGTTTAACAGGCAACAAATACAAAAATTTAAAGTAACTATACAAAATATAAGAAATAACAATCCAAAATTGTTTTCATGATTTTAATCTAAGACCCTAGGTCTGAAAGTCCTCAACCAAAAATATTTATTGGTAGTTATTCCAATTTAGAGGAGAAAAGTTCTCCCTACAGAGGCAAACCCAGAGTTATGTATGCCTCCTGCAAGTCTTCACTTAAAGTGGTCATGAAAGCAAAATAGTGGATACTGCAAGAACACCCTGGAAGAATCAATCAAGTGTATTTTGGAAGATATAGTGCAGGTGTAAACACGAAGCGATAGTTAACTTTTGCAAAAAATAGCAAAACTTCAAAGTTGCATTAAAACAGTATTATCTTAAAAGAACTGTTTGAAAACAGATACTATCCAGTGATACAACCTGTAAGGTTACATATTTAAAGATCATGAATTTGGAAAAGAATCCAGAATCAGATAATAGTTTAGATGAAAGACTTGTTAATTCTGAACCTTCTAACTCTTCAGAAAAAGCAAGTGAAAAAGTAGTTTGTCACAAGATCATGATGAGGCTGTTTCTGAAGGCCATAATGAAAAAAAAAAAAAAAAAAAGAGGTTCCCCCTTTTGCAAGCATTTGGGAAATATGCACAAGAGTATTTTCTTTCCACAAAAGAGATAGTAGAACCAAATAGGAAAAGGTATGCAGGCCTGGTCTAGACATGTAGAGAAAGCTGTCTTATCACAAGTCTGCTTCAATTCCAGGAAATTTATATTCTCAAGTCACTAGATGGTGTGCAGGTCCAGTCATTGTTTAGTGCTTTCTCTAGATGTGTCATGTGAATATAGGATTCTGCTCCTTGGATTTGGTGGCATGAGGTTGAAGAGAGTCTTTCTGAAGGTGTCTTTTTCAAAAGCCAAAATATTCAGGTTGCAAAGTGTGATGCTTAAGGTAGTCATCTCCAGGGAGTGCACTGTGAGAAGATTGCTCTACCAAAGCATGGTTATTTTTTTTCAATATTTTATTTATTCATGAGAGAGAAAGGGAGAGAGAGCAAGAGAGAGAGAGGCAGAGACACAGGCAGAGGGAGAAGCAGGCTCCATGCAGGGAGCCCGATGTGGGACTCGATCCCGGGACACCAGGATCACGCCCTGGGCCGAAGGCAGATGCTAAACCGCTGAGCCACCCAGGGATCCCCAAAGTGTGGTTACTTTTAATGGAAGTAATTAGGTCTTTATAATATTGATGTAGATCTTCTATCAATTATGGGTCGAAGGAGGCAGAAGCCAAGTACATTGAATGTCCTGTGACTATCTCAGAGGGTAAAAGTTTATGAAGTGTCAAAAAAGGCAGATCTGAGATTTAGAAGGACTAATAGCAATGCTTTTGGTAAAGGTATTTGGAGGGTGTCTACAGATTTTGCCAGTTGAGTCTTAACAATGCTGTTAGTGCATCAGCCACCCTAAGAATTGAGGATGATATACACAGTGAAAGTGTTGTAAAACCAGCCATACAGCACAGAATTCTTGAAGCACCTAACCAGTAAAGTGCATCCCCTAATCACTGTTGATTATCCCTATCACAGGTAGGGATAATCTTTTTCTAACGGTGTTAGTCACAAAAGAAGCATTGGCCTATCTACAAGAGAAAGCTTTGGTCCAGTAAGAAAACATAGAAACCAAGACTAAAACATGTATATCCATGAAACAGGGAAAATGTATGAAATTGATTTGTGTGAACTGGTTTCCTTGTATTCTATTTTGGGCAGGTGGAACAAATGAGGTAGGCACTTTTTGTGTCCCCACTCTCCCCCCACCCTCACTGTAGGTTCATGAATACTGTCGTTGCGTCATTAGACCACTGGTTTAATGCATGTACAGTGGTAAGAAGTGGGAATTTAAGAATTTCTGGTAGGGCAGGATTATTACTTGGTTCAAACCAGAGTTTTCTCTTCTTATGGAACACTTACTAAGTTTCTAGTATTGTTATTCCCTTTCTGGAGCAATTGTTGGATATTTCTGATAACTTTTTTCCAAATTATCGTTTGGGAAACATCCCTTTGGACCATGACAGAAGTTTGGCTGTTGATTTCCTTTTGGGTGGAAATATCAGTGAGGTGGTTTCCTTTGGCCTCCAGGGACTTAAGTCTGGAATCCCCTGGAACCTTAATAATAGCCAGAGCAGCCAGTAAAAGTGTGGCATCTAATAAATTTTGGACATAGGAGTTATTTTTAATTTTATCCCCATTGGAGGTAAGGAAACCTTATTTCCATAATATTCCAGGGTCATGAGCTACCAGAAAGGCAAACAGGCTATTGGTATGTTTGCGGTTTTACCCTTGGCCAAAATATAAGGATGGTTAAAGGGGATTATTATTTCTTCAGTGGCCTTAACTTAAGGGTGGTGGCAGGAATAGCTCTGAGACAAGGGGGATCCCCTGCCATAGGGTCTAGTTGTTAGCTATAATACCCCGTGGGTTGATGATGATCCCCATGTTTTTAGGTGAGTACTCCCAAGGACATTCCCTTCTCTCTTACAAAGAGGAAAAAGGAGAGTTGATAATTATGATATCTGAGGCCAGGCTTTTTTTTTTTAAAGCTCCAAATGCTGTGTCTTCCTGACCATTCCAAATAATAAGGTCAAGTTTGGGGGATCCCTGGGTGGCGCAGCGGTTTAGCGCCTGCCTTTGGCCCAGGGCGCGATCCTGGAGACCCGGGATCGAATCCCACGTCAGGCTCCCGGTGCATGGAGCCTGCTTCTCCCTCTGCCTGTGTCTCTGCCTCTCTCTCTCTCTCTGTGACTATCATAAAAAATAAAAAAAAATAAAAATAAAAATAAGGTCAAGTTTGTCATTTTTTAGTAAAGCATATAGAGTTTGAATCATAAGAGAGAATTTTGGGTTTCCATTTCCAACAGTAGCCAGCAAGTCCAAGAAAACCTTGTAATTGGTGCTTGTTTTAGGTTTAGGGAAATTCAAGATGTCTTGAAGTCTACCTGGATCCAAATGTCCTTGTTCCAAGATCAGGTGCCCTAAGTATCAAACCTAAGTTTGAACACACTGCAGTTTTTCTTTGGAGACTTTATGTCCCTTTAAGACCAGAAGTTGTAACAGATGTTGTCTTCCTATGCAGAGTTTTGAGAAAGGGAGTGAGAAGCAAATCATCTACATATTATAAGAAAGCAGAGCCAACAGAAAACTATTATCATCTAAATCAGTTTTTAAGGTTTGTGAAAGTAAGAAGGCCTCTGTAGCATTATAGAGCCCTGGGGCATTACTGTCCAGATGTATTTTCCATTCTTCCCAAGTGAAAGCAGAGAGATAGTGGCTATCCTTATCAGTTCGAGTACTAAAATATGTACTCCACAGATCAATTACAGTGAGAAATCTGCTTTCTTTTTTTTTTTTTTTTTTTTTAAGATTTTATTTATTTATTCATAGAGACACAGCTAGAGAGAGAGAGGCAGAGACACAGGCAGAGGGAGAAGCACGCTCCATGCAGGGAGCCCGACATGGGACTCGATCCTGGGTCTCCAGGATCACGCCCTGAGCTGCAGGCGGTGCTAAACCGCTGCGCCACCGGGGCTGCCCACCAATTAGGTAAATTAAAATCAAATTTTAATTTGATCCAACAAGGATGTGGACTAATAATTATTAATCTGAGAGACCAGATTGTTGTGTTGGAATGACTATGCTAAATTCTTCAGCAAACCTCTGGGTTTGCTTTTTAATTGTTTGCCTGTTAGTCTAGAAATTATATTTTGCAGAGAGGCAATTTTAGATTCCTGATAACGTTTGGAAGTTTGAAAATACTAAGCCAATCCCATTTTATCTTGGCAATGTTAGAGCCGTAGCTGTCCAGTGCAGTTTGGAAAAAAGTAAGTTTGGGGAGATCTCCCATATGGCCACGGAAACCCCAATTCATAGTTGTCAGTCAAATGTATGGGGGTCCTGGAACTTGCTATTGGCATGTGAAGTAGAGGGACAGTCTTCTGAGACTGAACCTTTAAATCTGTGGAATCTGGCTCTACAGATAGTGTCAGAGAAGTGGTGTTGAAAAAGTCAACATGTAAAAAAAAAAAAGAAAAAGTCAACATGTATTTGGCGTCAGGATGGAAAAAACCTTTCATTTGGTATCAGAAGTGTTATGTGTAGAGCAGTACAGATTCATTATAGAAAAGTTATTGTGGGATCCCTGGGTGGCTCAGTGGTTGAGCGACTGCCTTCAGCCCAGGGCATGATCCCGGAGTCCCAGGATCAAGTCCCACATCGGGCTCCGTGCATGGAGCCTGCTTCTCTCTCTGCCTGTGTCTCCACCTCTCTCTCACTCTATCATGAATAAATAAATAAAACCTTTAAAAAAAAATTAGTTGTATGAAAGCACTGTCACTATAGGGTATTGGGAAAGGGATGGTCAGAGCTGTTTAGCATTCATCTTGGCTAAAACCAGATAATTTCTCTTCTGCCAACCCCTTCCCCCAAATCATCTTTTTCTATAGCTTAAAATACCCTAGTGCCGGGGCCCCTGGGTGGCTCAGTGGTTGAGCATCTGCCTTCAGCTCAGGTCATGATCCCTGGGGTCCGGGGATCGAGTCCCACATCAGGCTCCCTGCACAGCCCGCTTGTCCCTCTGCCTATGTCTCTGCCTCTCTGTCTCTCATGAATAAATAAATAAAATCTTTTTAAAAAAATACCCCAATGCCTTTGTGTCATTTTCAGTGCCCTCCACATTTATTTCCTTTCCTTTCTGCCAGCTCTAAATCTCAAACAGATGTATTCACAAACTTATCCCTGCTTCAGCTCTGCCACTTTGGTGCCTTTGGTTATGTTTGCTTTGGTTTCCTTTCCAGCCTAACAAATTCCATCTCTCTGAAGAGATGATCTCTTGATCATCTGAGCTGGAAGAGATGTGTCGCCGCCTTCCCACTTAATTCTGCTGCTTGTCTGTACCACTCAGTATACCACATCACATTACAATTTCTGAGGCAGCATAGTAGAGTAAAAATAAAAAGAATTATACACATAAGGAGTCTAGAATTTGAATCTTGAATTTGCTATGTGCCTCCAGAATACCTTGCATCTGTCAGCTTTACTTTTTTCTTTTAGAGTGGAAATAGTACCCACCTCAAAGGGTTGTGAGAACTAAATGAGGTAATATATATAAAATGCTTAGCACATTGCCTAGCATATCATAGGCACTGAATAAATGTTATCTTTCATCTTCTCTCCCCACTTTTTCTTTTTTTAAGATTTTATTTATTTATTCATGAGAGGCAGAGAGGGAGAGAAGCAGAGACACAGCAGAGGGAGAAGCTGGCTCCATGCAGGGAGCCTCATGTGGGATTCTATCTTGGGTCTGCAGGATCAGGCCCTGGACTGAAGGTGGCGCTAAACCGCTGAGCCACCCGGGCTGCCCTCCCCACTTTTTTTTTTTTAAGATTTTATTTATTCATTCATTTGACAGAGAGCGAGCACATAAGCAGGGGGAGCAGCAGAGGGAAAGGGAGAAGCAGACTCCCCACTGAGCAGGGAGCCGGATGTGGGGCTTGATCCCAGGACCCCGGGATCACGACCCAAGCTGAAGGCAGGCACTCAACTAACTGAGCCACCCCTTCTCTCTCCACTTGGAATGTAGGGACTGGTTTTTATCTTTTTATAACTCTTGGCACTTAGTACAGTATGTAGCATGTGGAAAACTTATTAAACAAATGAGTAAGAATCAATACAGCTGTGTTTAAAGGATAATTCTTTGTAATGATACTTTGTAAATCGAGATTTCTAAAGGACTTTTGAGTACAGATCATCAGTTTTGATGTCAAAAATTACAATCTTAGGGGCACCCAGGTGGCCCAGTTGGTTAAGTATCAAAGTCTGCAGTCAGCAGGGAGACTGCTTGAAGATTCTCTCCCTTTGCCCCTCCCCCTGCTCCCTGTCTCTTACTCAGCGTCTCTATAAAATAAATAAATCTTTTAAAAAAATTATAACCTTAATGTAGCCATAGAATAGCATCACAAGCTTTGTGTTCTTTGCTATAGGTATGTCCTACTGAAAGAAAGAAACATGCTCCTAACTCTAGAGCAGGAGGCCAAGCGGCAGAGATTGCCAATGCCAAGTCCGGAGCGGTTAGAAAAGGTAACATTTATGGGAGGCTGGAGACTGTTGTGTGGGATAAAAGCCAAAATATGACAAAAAAAAAAAAAAAAAAAAAAGCCAAAATATGTAAATGTATGGTTCCTACATTTCTTGGCAAGTAAATTTCTTTTTTTAAATTTGTTTGATTTTTAGTAAATGTACAGAGTTGTGCAACCATCACTATTTTAGAACATCTCTATCACCCAAAAATAAAGTGTCATGCCCATCTGTAGTCACTCCCCATTCCCACCTGCAGACCTCAACAGATATGTGGACACATGCTTTTATTTCTCTTGAATAAATACGTAGGAGTAAAATTGCTGAGTTGTAAGGTAAATTTATGTTTAATGTTTTAGGAAACAGCCCAACTCTTTAAAGTAGCTCTCCATTTTATATTTCTAGTTCCGATTTAACTACTTCCTTACCAATGGGTCAAAGTTGTTTGGTTTCTTTTTTTAAGATTTTATTTGTTTATTCAGGAGAGACACAGAGAGAGAGGGGCAGAGACATAGACAGAGGGAGAAGCAGACTCCCTGCGGGGAGCCCAATGTGGGACTCGATCCCGGAACTCCGGGATCACACCCTGAGCCAAAGGCAGATGGTTAACCACTGTGCCACCCAGGCGTCCCTAGGTCAAAGTTTTTAATACATTCTTTTTTTAATTGTAAAAAACATATAACACCAAACTTACCTTTTTAGTCTTTTTTAAATGTGTATTCCAGTAGTGTTAAGAATATTCACGTTACTGTGAGAAGGTCAACTGTTGTTCAAATTGGGTTTTCTTCATCTTTAAAAAAGATCCCAAGGCACCTGAGTTGAGCATCCGGCTCTTGATCTCAGCTCAGGTCTTGATCTCAGGGTTGTAAGTTCAAGCTCACATTGGGCTTCATGTGAGGCATGGAGCCTACTTTAAAAAAAAAAAAAGAGGGCAGCCCTGGTGGCGCAGCGGTTTAGCGCCGCCTGCAGCCTGGGGTGTGGTCTGGAGACCCTGGATCGAGTCCCACGTCGGGCTCTATGCATGGAACCTACTTCTCCCTCTGCCTGTGTCTCTGCCTCTCTCTCTCTCTCTCTCTCTGCATCTCTATGAATAAATAAATAAAATCTTTAAAAAAAAAAAAAAAGAAAGAAAAATCCCTTAGGTTCATTATTTCCACTCCTAGAGGTAATTAGTTCTGCGTGTTTCCTATTTGTCCATCAGGGTTTTTCTCTGCATGTAGAAGTGTGCTTCATTATTTTTATTTACAATAAATAATTCATCTAATTTGGTTATGCCGTATAAACTCTTCTGACATTTGCATTTTCCACTTACCTAGTATATCTTGGGTATCTTTCCCTGTCTGTATATGTAGACCTGCCTCTTCTTTTTCATGTGTCACACCGTCCACGTTTAAGCTAGTTCTTCCATATAGACTTTTTTTTGTTTGTTTTATTTCATTAGATTTCTCAGGGATTTTTGCCTGGATTGCTTGTGAAGGCAGCTCTTTGTTGATGTGTCTGTACCATAGTAAGTAGTCCATGAGAGTGGAGCTCAGCTTTCTGCCTGGCCTCAGCTGTGCTCCGCTTTGCTTTCTCTGCACTATTCAACAGCTGTGACTGCCACGCTGCCTCTAAGAGAGGACCTGATATCCCTGCCCAGAGTCTAAGAAGCTAGTGCATAAAATTTCAGTTATTTACCCTAACTCGGAAGAAGTTATTCTGACTTAGTGAAAATTGAAATCCATAGCATATTTGTTTCTTTAAACTTTATTTTAACATGAGACTGACAGAAAGTTAAAAAGAGTGGTATAGAGGTACCTTTCACCCAGTTTCCCCCAGTGAATGTTTTACTGCATTTGCTTTATCCTTCTCTGCTTCCTTCTCTAAATAACACATTTTTTCTTCAGAAGTTTAAAAGTTAGAGACATGATGTCCCTTGATCCATAAATAGTTATATATATGTTGCCCAAAAAACAAGGATATTTCCTTATATAACTGTTGTACAATTTTCAAAATCAGGAAATTAACACTGATACAGTACTATTATCTAATCCACAGATCTCTCTCATCAGTTATCCTAACATCCTTTATAGCAGAAGAAAATCCAGGATTATTCGTTTTCAGTTTTTGCCTCCTTTAATCTGGATACTCAGTCTTTCTTTGTGTGTCAGGACATTCACATTTTTAAAGAGTCTAGGCCAATTTGGATTTGTATAATATTTATACATTATGATTGGATCATATAATCAGAAATATCATAGAAGTGATACTGTATTCTTCACAGTGCATATTGGGCACAGGATGGGGATTTTTGTGTATTACTGATGTTCACATTAATAATTTTGTTAGTGTGGTTCTGCCAGGTTTCTCCACTGTGTATATAGTTACTAATTTTTCTTTGTATTGAAATCATGTAAGTATACTGTAATTCTTCAAACTTGGACTTACCAGTTTTTGCATCTGTTGATCAGTTTTTACTATGATGTTTGCTAAATGGTAATTTTCTCATTCCATGATTCATTCTATTTTGATTGGTTAGCTTTTTTCTGTAAGAAATGGTTTTCCCTCCTCTTTCTTCCTTTCCTATCACTGCAGACTCCTCAATTCCAATTTTATTCAGTGAGTTATAATTCTTTAATATCATCATCCCAGATTTAATGGCCAATGTGAGTCCCTTCAAGCTGGCCCCTGTGCTCTCATCATTCTTTCATGAGGCATAGCAAGTATTCTGGATTTGTTTTGTACTTTTCCTGCCCCAGACCTGGAATCAGTCATTTTACAGAAGAATACCCTGATTCCTTTTAGTGGAGAACGATGTATTTAGAAACTAAGATCTGGGTGGTAAGTTTCCTCATTGCTACACAATATTTATAAAGTATTGAGATTTTATTTTCAGATATATTTGCTAATTCTGTTAAGGAAAGTTACGTTTTAGAGAGTCTTAGTAAAAGTGCATTGGCTATTTATTTGGTGGAAAAGCTTTTGCTTTTGCTTGTTCTAAAATTCTTAAACTTCAGAATATCTCCCCTCCCTGGTTTAAAAAATATATATTTTGATGTGAACTTCATCTCCATAGGTCCTATATGTGGACCTATCTCTGAATAAGTACAATCCAAAAATAATGAACATTTCTCCAGATAAACTAGAAGCAATTTTTTTTAAGCCTCAAATGTATGGAGTCTTCTCAGTGTTTTGTGACATACTACGAAGGAAAATTTATCAAGAAAAATATTTTAAAATAATTATTCTTAATTTAAGATATAAACTGAAGATTTGGAAGTGTGTAAAGATACTCTTGGCTCTGGAATAGTTAAACTAGAAAGGAAAGAAAGCTTTTTTAGGTTGATTTGTTTTGAATAAAGTGTATCTCATTGATACTTCTGATTTTCCTTCTCCTCTGGTAGCATGAACATGAGTAATCAGATGTTAGCTTTGTGGACTGAATAGCCGTTTACTTTCTTTGTAAGCTAACATTAGATTTCAGTTAGGAGCCCGAGAAGTAACCTTGTAAGGAGAACTCTAATGTAGTCCGTTAACAGCCAGGCTTACTAAGTTCCTAAAGGCTACACCTTTGTGTTAGACCCTGACCAATCTTGTTTCTTTACTCTTTGAAGTGTGTCTTCAAAATAGGATTCACCATTCTTACCCATCTTTTATTTTTCAGAGATTTTGTAGAAATTCATGTAGTAAAGAGGAATTACACGTGGCTTCAGCTGCTCAGTGTGACTTTAATTGAAGAAGCAAGAACAGAAGCACTGAGTGTGAGCTGAATGCAGTGTATGAGGTGGTCTAAATTTGTGGCCTTCACATCTCTTGGGTCCCACAGCCATCTGAAAGACTATCTTTTTTTTTTTTTTTTTTTTTTTTCTAATGTGCACTTAAAAAGGGGAGGGTACAGGGGGAGAGAGAGAGAATTTTAAGCAGGTACCACACTCCTCATGGGGCCTAATGTGGGGCTCAATCTCATGACCCTGAGTTCATGACCTGAGCCAAAATTAAGTCAGAACTTAATCAACTGAGCCACTCAGGTGCCCCTAGAAGATTATAATCTAATCTTCCCCACTTTCTGTTTTTGAGGGCTCTTGCAAGAAACAGATGTGTATATGCGATATTTCTACTTGTTATGATGCTCATGGATACTATAACCAGCTAAAAATGCCTCTCAGTATTTAGAACTATGAAAAAATTTAGCTTATCTGTCATTATAGTACCCAAATATGAATATTCATTTATAAAAAATATATATATTATCTTGCCAATATATTATTATATGCATTGTAAGACTCAATAGAAGTGGTGAAGAGATAAAAATAGATGAGGTTCTAATAGGATCTTCTTGCATCTTGATGGATCTTTGGAGATTAGGATCAGGGTAGACTGATATTCTGTTTGTATTAGTAGCAGCTGACAGGTCAAAACATCTGTGTCTGTGTGTTAGGGGACACTGATTAGTTGAGGCCAGAACATGAATTTTAGTATTAAAAAGTAGCAAACTGTTATCAATTAATAGCTCATTGAATTTTGAAATAACAGGAGTCAAATTGGGTGTTCATACGGAATCTCTGCAAGTGTATCCCACGCCAAACAAAACTAATACATATATGTGGAAATTTGAGCTAAGTAGATTTTCATTTAAATGAACTAAAGTTTTGGGGTGCCTGGGTGGCTCACTTGGTTCAGCAGCTGGCTCTTGGTGTCAGCCCAGGTCATGATGTCATGGGTTGTGAGATCACGCCCTGAGTCAGGCTTACACTCAGCAAGAGTCTGCTTGAAGATTCTTTCCCTCTGCTCCTCCTCCAACTCTCATGCATGTGCAGGTTCTTGCTTTTTCTCAAATAAATAAATCTTTTTTTTTTTTAAGATTTATTTATTTATGATAGACATAGAGAGAGAGAGGTAGAGACACAGGAGGAGGGAGAAGCAGGCTCCATGCACCGGGAGCCTGACGTGGGACTCGATCCTGGGACTCCAGGATCGCGCCCTGGGCCAAAGGCAGGCGCCAAACCACTGAGCCACCCAGGGATCCCCTAAATAAATCTTTTAAAAAAATAAATGGGGATCCCTGGGTGGCGCAGCGGTTTGGCGCCTGCCTTTGGCCCAGGGCGCGATCCTGGAGACCCGGGATCGAATCCCACGTCGGGCTCCCGGTGCATGGAGCCTGCTTCTCCCTCTGCCTGTGTCTCTGCCTCTCTCTCTCTCTCTGTGACTATCATAAATAAATAAAAATTTTGAAAAAAAATAAATAAATGAAACTAAACTTTTAAAAAATTACAAAAAATATTATAAACACCCATGTATGCATACCTGTGCCAAAAAGATTTTTAGGAAATATTTGACAGAATGGTTCTTTGGCAAAAATACTCATTAAGGTTTTCTGTAGCATAGTCTTTATGGTTTTTTTGGGAGGGAGGGGGATTGTTTTTGTTTTTTATATTTGTTGTAGGTGATTGTTGAAATTACATCTTCTTATCTTACCAGGTAATAGATTCCATGGATGCATTAGATAAAGTTGTCCAGGAAAGAGAAGATGCCCTAAGACTTCTTCAGACTGGTCAAGAAAAAGCTAGACCTGGTGCTTGGAGAAGAGACATCTTTGGAAGAATCATCTGGTATATAGTTTTCATTGTGGTTTTTCTAAGATGAGAGTGGAAGTCTCATGCCTCACTCTCTTGTCCAGTATCTTTTATAAAAAGTCTCACCATATGAAATATATTACAGATGTATCCAATGTAAACAGTACAATGTAAACAGTACAATGTAAACAGGGCCCCTTTGGGGCCCTAGTACATGAATGAAGGTAGCATTATGTGGTAGGCTAGGCACCTGATTCTCGTGATTCAATTACTTGTTCTTTATGACAGTAGTTCCTAATCTTATGTCAGTTATATGACCTTTAGAGAATTTGATTAAAGTTATATAGATCCTTTCCCTAGAAAAATGTACACATGCACATATAATTTCAAAGGGTTATAAATACCATGAGGCTAATTTTTAGGATACATACCTGCCCATTATGAACCTGAAATTATAAAAGTTCTCAAAACAAAACAACAAAAAAAAGAAGTTCTCAAGGATAAGGCCATATGAACCCATTTCAGAGTTTGCTCCCAGTGCCATGAGGGTAAAGCCCTAGTCCAAATTATGAAACCGTTTATTTTCATAACATCTTTCTACCGTTTGTCCCTCTAGTTCCTGAAGTTCTTTCAGACTTCGGGAAAGGATCTGAATATAAATAATTGAGAAGACCCAGTGTAATCTGTCTCTTCCAGGGCTTTTTTACATTTGGATTAAGCTGCTAAAAGGAAGCGTACTTGGTAGAATTTTAAACATCGGTCAGCAAAATGAAGAAGGCATTGTGCGTGGCTGGACACTTTCCCTGTACTCTTGAAATTAAACAAGTTATAATAGTGCTTACTCATTAGATAGGATCTTTTAATGGAGTTTGCAGTAATGGGGCTGCTTGGAGCCAAATGTAGAGAAGTAGCTGTACTCTGTGTAATCCAATACAGAAAAGAGAAAAGTTACCAAAACATCTAACTAGAAACTTTATTTTTTTACTAATATTTATTTGGATTAAGTCAGTTGAGATCAATTAAGAAAGGGTGGAAATAGAGGAGAGAATCTGTGTCAGTATTAGAATCTGGATGAGTGCTGTTCTGTTAGATTTTTAAAATTTTCCTTTTAACTTTTCCAGAGCTAAACAAAGTAGTGAACAAAGCAATTATATCATCTTTCCAATGTAGCTTATTAACTCAAACATTGTAATTCCAATGCCTTTTCTCTAATTTTCTATTGCATGTTATAAGTATTGCATGTTATGATATTTATAAGATAGCCTTTTAAATGCAGAGCTCCTTAAAAAGTTTTTTTTCTGTCAAAAAGAACATATGGCATATCATAATATATTAATTATGCTAATGTTATTGCAGACGGAGAGAATCCTAAGCAGGCTCCGTGCTGAGCACTCAGGGCTTGATTTCAGGACCCTCTCAGATCATGACTGAGGCAAAATAAAGAGTCAGGTACTTAACCGACTGAGCCACCCAGGCACCCCTGTAAAATCTTTTAAAAGCCAGTTTTAAAAAAAAGCCAGTTCTATGCATTTTACTGAAAACATATTTAGCTCAAAGATGGCTGAAACTCTGTTTGTAAAAAGTGAAAAATATATTAAATATTTTCTAGTAAGGCAATATCTTTTTGCTTTCTTGGCAGGCACAAATTCAAGCAGTGGCCTATACCTTGGTACCTAAATAAAAGATACAATAGGAAACGATTCTTTGCAATGCCCTATGTGGAACGTTTTGTCAGGTGAGCACAGTACCCTTAATAACGAAACTTATCTTTTCATTAGATGACACAAGTTAAGCTTTTACATAAGTAATACATGTTCGTTATGGAAAAAAATAGAAGAATCAGGTAGAAAAGATGAAATTAAAGTCTTACATAATCTCACCATCCAGAAATAGCTTCTATTAACATTCTAGTGTATATGCTTTCAAAAATTTTTATTGCCGTTCTGTTCGTCAATCTCTATGTAAGTACATGATTAAATTCCTCTCTAATGTGAAAAGGAACATCCAAATACTTTACATAACATATGAGCTCATATTTATTGCAAGGTTGGTGAAATGAAAAGGGGCTAGGGTGAGGAGAGGAGCCTGCTGCATTAAATCTGAAGTCATATTATCTTACAGAATGTTGATTTCCAAATATTTTCTATAAAATTTTTTTTCTTCATTGGGTTTATTATTCAACGGGGAGAATATATATATAGGACTTATGTTATAATAGTAGAGTGAAGTGGTTCCATAAGACCGCAGCTAATAATAATAAAAACAAAGAAGGATTTTAGAAAACAGCTATTTTAGACCACTAGATCCACATCCAAAAGCAGACAGAATCCAAACTGCAATTGGAAGGGGAGAGAATTGGCAAATTTGTGGTTTCAGGTCAAGTGTGCTGCTCAATTCCCATGGCAGTGGCTGCGGAGAGAAGCGGGGTGGGGAGAACATCAAGGTTACTGGCTAGAGATCAGAATTCAAGGCAGGAAAGCAGCTGGAAATTTAAGTAAATTCTGGCAGCATAAAAAACCCACAGCTTTTAAACAACTGCCTTAGATCATATGGTCTACTTTCATCAAGAGTTCTTTAAAAACTTACTTTCTCTCCCAAGATGATATTTCCATACCATAAATAAATACATACATACATACGCTTAAAAAATAAAATACATCTTTTAAACTGGACTTTCAGATCTTATGGTATATTTTAGAATCATAGTTTAAATTTTTCATCTTTCTCATCAAACCAGCTGCCTCTCCTTATTTCCAATTTGATCTATTGTAATGTGACTTCTAATAAAAAGTATGGATTTCGTCTTCCTCTGTTCCTGACACAGGGCTCCTAAAACCCCTGTGGGGATGGGGAGTGTCTTTTGTTATGTTAATAACTTTTGGAGAGCACCTTGTGATGGGGTCTAGTTGCTAGAGGAACCACCTTCCAATAGATGGTTGAAACTTTCAGGCCCACTCCATGATTTCTGGAGAGAGGAAGGGGGCTGGAGGTGAATCAGTTGCCAGTGGCCAATGATTTAATCACGCACGCATGCCTTTGTAATGAATCCTCCATAAAAACCCAAGAGGACAGGGTTCAGGGAGCTTCCCTGTTGGTGAGTGGCACTTGGTGATTGGAGAGGGGGACGCCCTACTCCTCCTTGCCCTATGCACCTCTTCTGTCTGTATGCAGAGTTTTCTATCCTTTTATAATAAATCAATAATCTAGTGAGTAAAAAAAAAATAATCTAGTGAGTAAAGGGATTTCTTGAATTCTGTGAGTGACTCCGGCAAATTAGTCGAAACTAAGGAGCAGGTCTTGGGAGCCTGAGTTATAGCCAGCCCGTCAGAAGTACAGACAACCACCTGGACTTGGAACTAGCATCTGAAGTTCAAGAAGGGAGAGGGAGTTGTGCGAATTTCCAGGCTGTAGCAGGTTGTTGAGCGCAGCTGACAGCCTCTGATGCAATTCCCACCTAGGTAGTGTTAGAATTAAGTTGACGTCTCAGACATTCTGCTTGTGTCTGAGAATTGCTTGGTTGGGGGGACCACCATCAGTGGAAATAGGTCCAGAACCCCTTGATATGGTACATCCATTCTACACGGGCATTAAGCATCCCTCGTCCTTTTCATCAGCAGTCCTTTAGATGCAGTCAGTCTTTAATTCTGTCTGCAGGTCTGCGTCTTCCTTTGTACTCTGGCTCTGCCCTAGTGCATTCCCTCTTCATCAAAATGAATTCTTTTTTTTTTTTTAAAGATTTATTTATTTATGATAGACACAGATAGAGAGAGGCAGAGACACAGGCAGAGGGAGAAGCAGGCTCCATGCCGGGAGCCCGACGCGGGACTCGATCCCGGGACTCCAGGATCACGCCCTGGGCCAAAGACAGGCGCCGAACCACTGAGCCACCCAGGGATCCCCTCAAAATGAATTCTTGAACATCTTCCTTACTCCAGTCCATTCAAATATTGCTTCCTGGCTAATTTTCCTCAAACCTTTTTATCACATCAGCACTGTTGAAAAGTTTATAGAACAAATCCCAACTCCTTCCCACCATTTCCACAACTTAAGTGTTACCTGTTTATCCTTCATAAAAGGCAGACCTTCTCCTTGTTTCCTGAACAGTCTTGCTCATTTTCCCCTCTTTTGCTGCTCCTTTATTTACAAGTCTGAAATCTCCATTACTCACACTTTAAGGC